>NC_139022.1:103265941-103950370 GCF_964662115.1 Mustela nivalis
TTGTTATGATGAGCACTGGGTGTTATATGTAAGTGATGAATCACTAAATTCTTCAAAAAACAATATTGTATGTTAATTAACTAGACTTAATTTTTTTAAGATTGTATTTATTTATTTGACACAGAGAGAGATCACATGTAGGCAGAGCAGCCGGCAGAGATAGAGGAGGAAGCAGGCTTCCCACTGAGCAAAGAGCCTAATGTAGGGTCTGAGATCATGACCTGAACTGAAGGCAAAGGCTTAACCCACTGAGCCACCCAGGCTCCCCCAACTAACTAGACTTTAAATAAAAATTTGAAAAAGAAAAAAAATACTTTGTTTTCTGTTCACATTGAATGTATTTGAATCATGTGACTATATTATATATATATATATATATATATATATTAAAAGAATGAGAATCATAATTTACATACCCAAGCCATTTGTTATGAAAAAGTAATCACCAGTCTACTAATATCTTTTCTACTTTTTCTATTTAACAGGGATTGAATTCTTTTTTTTAATTTTTGAGCACTCCTGAAATGAAACTTTATTTTTTTAAGATTTTATTTTATTTATTTGACAGAGAGAGATCACAAGTAGGCAGAGAGGCAGGCAGAGAGGGGGAAGCAGGCTCCCCACTGAGAAGAGAGCCTGATGTGGGGCTCCATCCTAGGACCCTGAGATCATGACCTGACCCGAAGGCAGAGGCTTAACCGACTGAGCCTCGCAGGCGCCCCTCAAAGATACTAATTTTTTTTTAAGATTTTATTTATTTATTTGACAGAGAGAAATCACAAGTAGGCAGAGAGGCAGGCAGAGAGAGAGAGAGAGAGGAGGAAGCAGGCTCCCTGCTGAGCAGAGAGCCCGATGCGGGACTCGATCCCAGGACCCTGAGATCATGACCCGAGCCGAAGGCAGCGGCTTAACCACTAAGCCACCCAGGCGCCCAAAGATACTAATTTTTAAAGAAAATACTCAAATTAGAAAACATCCACATAAAATACTAGTTCCTTTGAGGAAAGATTATAGTGTTTTCAAAACAACATTAGAGAAATCCAACCATTTCCAAGGTAACAAAAATTGTTGTATAAATGAGAAGTATTTTAAAAACTGAAAGCCACCAGTTACAGGAAATTATGCTGATAATAAAAAAAACATAATTCTTGTGGTCCTAAGAAGCTATCAGTGAACAAGCTCAAACATCAGGAATCTGAAAATATTTCCTGACCCCCTAAACTGAGAAACACCATTTCTCCACTATTGTATGAACATGCAAAATGTGACTTGGCTAAAAACTACTACAGCAAAAACAACAAACACCTGGAGATTCAGAATGTAAAATACTTCAACAAGCTGAAATAACTGTAAATACAATAATTATTAATGTATGAAAATGTAGCTCTTTATGTAAATGAACC
Organism: Mustela nivalis; assembly: GCF_964662115.1. Taxonomy (NCBI): domain Eukaryota; kingdom Metazoa; phylum Chordata; class Mammalia; order Carnivora; family Mustelidae; genus Mustela; species Mustela nivalis. Next base: position 103,267,345 of record NC_139022.1, read on the forward strand.
AGTTAGGAACTAATAATGCATTAGTTAATATTACCATTTATCTCCTGTTAAAGTCACATGCCTAACTGAACCCAAAATGATTTCTCAAGTGAGAGTTTTCCTCCGTGCCCCTATCAGCTCCTTCACCCACGAAGTTGGGGATAATGGGTTTGAGGAACTTGAACTCATTGGTCCCAGATCCTCCCTTCAGACACACTTCATACTGGTAGCTGTGGGACAGGGTCCCCGCGCCGCTGACGTCCACCAGGTGGCCCGGAAACGGACCCTCGGGCACCGAGCAGCCGCCCCCCGACGCCGCCCGCCTCCTCCTGCACAGCCGCACCGCCACGAACACCAGCACCGAGAACAGGAAGAGCGACGACACGGATGCCAAGGCCACCACCAGGTAGACGGTGAGCGGGTCGGCGCGGGCCTCGGCCGCCGCCGCGTCCGGCAGCGGCAGGTAGGGCTGCGAGAAGCCGTCCACCAGCAGCACGTGCAGCGTGACGCTGGCCGACAGCGGCGGCTCGCCGTGGTCCCGGACCAGCACCAGCAGCCTGTGCTTGACGGCGTCGCGCTCGCTCAGCGGCCGCGCCGTGCGCACCTCGCCGTTGTGCGCCCACACGCCGAACAGCCCGGGCTCCGTGGCCTTGAGCAGCTGGTACGACAGCCAGGCGTTCTGGCCCGAGTCGCCGTCCACCGCCACCACCTTGGCCACCAGGTAGCCCGCCTCGGCCGCCCGCGGCACCAGCTCGGTGCAGGGCGCCGAGCCGTTCTGCAGCGGGTACAGCACGAACGGCGCGTTGTCGTTGGCGTCCGCCACCAGCACGCGCACCAGCGCCTGGCTGCTGAGCGCCGGCGAGCCGCGGTCGGCCGCGCCCACGCGGAACTCGAACGCCTGCAGCGCCTCGAAATCCAGCGACCTGAGCGCGAACAGCTGCCCGTTGTCCGCGTTGATGGACACCAGCGAGCCCAGCGGCAGCTGCGGGTCGTGGGGCGGCAGCAGCGAGTAGGTGACCTGGGCGTTGGCGCCCGAGTCTCTGTCGGTGGCGCTCACGCTGCCGATGTGCAGGGCGGGGCTGTTGTTCTCGCGGACGCGCAGGGTGTAGGTCGTCTGGCTGAAGGTCGGGGCGTTGTCGTTGACGTCGGACACGGTCACCGTGAGGTTGTGCTGGGTTTTCAGCCTGGGGGTCCCTAGGTCGGTGACGGTGATGGTGATGTTGTACTCGGCCTGGCTCTCTCTATCCAGCGCTCCTTCAGTTACCAAGGTGTAGAAGTTTTCTACAGTAAGTTTCAGAAGGAAGGGGAGATGGTCTTGGATGGAACACTTCGTTTTGCCATTTTCCCCAGAGTCTGGATCTGAAATTCCAAAAATAGCCACCACCATGTCAGGGGTGTTTTCTGGGATATCACTGGTGAATACTGACATAGTCAGTTCCGGTGTGTTGTCGTTTACATCCATCACTTCTAAGACTATAGAGCACTTTCCTGATAGTCCCCCGCCATCTGATGCCTCAATTTCCATACGATAAGATTGAATTTCTTCAAAATCCAACATTTTTTTCAATCGAATTTCCCCTGTGACTGAGTTTATTTCAAAGGCCTGAATCACTTGATTTGAGGATTGGAAAAATGAGTAGGAGAGTTCTCCGTGGGTCCCAGCATCTAAATCTCTAGCAGTCACAGTGATGACAAGGGAGCCTATAGGGCTGTTTTCTGACAATTGCACTCATAGAGCAGCTGGGCAAATTCAGGAGCATTATCATTTATGTCCAAGATTAGGATGAGAACCTGAGAAGTCCCAGTCCTAGGCGGTGACCCACCATCCATGGCCGTGAGCGTTAACCTGAGCTCTGACTGCTCCTCCCGGTCCAGCGCTTTGTCCAGCACCAGCTCAGGGTATCTCCTGCCATCGCTGTGATTTCGAGTGAAAAGGTGAAAATGGGAGTTGGTGCTAATGGTGTAGTTCTGAACTGTGTTACTGCCCACGTCTAAATCTTGAGCTATTTTCAAAGGAAATGCAGTCCCTGGATGACTGCTTTCTGAGATTTTCAGGAGGATTTCATTTTCCAGGAATTCTGGAGCATGGTCATTGACATCTTGCAGCTGTAGTTCACCTTGAATAAACTGCACTGGGCTTTTTAGTAATACCTGGAAATGCAGTATACATGGATCTGTGTCACCGCACAACTCTTCCCGGTCCAATTTTTCTTTTAACAGCATATTCCCACTCTTCTGCTCCAGCTGCAAATACTGTTGATTCCCTTTGGAAAGAATTCGAGCACCCCGCGCGGCCAGCTCCCCTAAGCTAAGCCCCAGATCTTTAGCGAGGTTGGTCACAAAGGAGCCGCTTTCCCTCTCCTCTAGAACTGAATACTTAATGGTCGTACTCCCCACTTCCCACAGTATTAACAGTATTAGGATAATAATGGCGGTCACTTGCCTTTTCTGTGGCGCTCTGGGTAGCGGTGACTCCATTGTTCCTCGGGGTCCAAAAGATGCAGTAGTTAATCACAAAATAATTACTGTGCAGCCAACTCTGCTATCTTGATTCAATAATCTTGAGTTAGCTCCTAACATTGACGGACATGGAGATAGTGGCCTCCCTGTAACCTACTATCCCCCAATAGTGTAAAACGTTTCCTTTTCAAGTAGCTAGAAACCGCTGTTAACCAAGTCTGCAGAGATAGTTTTTCACTTTCTTAGCCTGCAGCGCCACCAAGCGTCCCGCCTTACAACTTCAGTTTTTGTTTTTTTGGTTGGGGGTTTTGTTTTTCATTTCAAAGCATCAAGCAACAGTTAAAACAAATAGGAAGCCTTTTGGATTGTAAACTCTCTTCCACTCCATTGTGCAGTATTCTTCAGGTAACTAACAATATTTGTGAGAGCAACAGTAATACTTACCTATCCATATCTATATTCATCTTCCTTAAAGGTACAAGTTCAGTAAACAAAACTCTGCCCAAGACAAATTCATTTATTCATTTAACCAGTATATCTCTATGCAGGCATTTTTCCAGCTTCTGGGGATAAAATGGTAAGTTAACTAAAATTTCTTGCTCTTGCGTCCCTACACTGAATTACAAAAATACTAATTTGCTGTACTGTTAGAAACTAAGAATTTTAAAATCCACTTTCTACTCCCAAATTGCCCATGTGCCTGTAACTCCTGAAAAAAACTTAAAATGTGATTTTTTTGGTCTCTGGGCTAGATAGTCTTTGGCAATTTTTTCTTCATAAGTTCACTCTGTACCATGCTCAGTAAAACTAAGAGGAAATGGCCATTTGTTTGTTAGAAATCAATGTAAGTTCAGAATTCAGACAGTGTCTTTTCTACAAATGTAGAAGATAAAAAATGTACTCAAAGATATACTTTCTTGGGAAGAGTTCTACCTCTCAACATTGGACAGTGGCCCATCCTAGTGTACATCTGGCACTATGGAAATGGATATATTGAAAAACACCACAGAACTGACTGAAGTCAAGTGGTTGCAATGACACTAGCAGGAAAATTAGTTTCCCCCAAAGAAGAATGCTTTTCCAAGGTGGGGGTGGGGGGGTAAGTATCTAAGAATAAAAAACAGTAAGTAAGTGTCCTCTCTACTCATTATACCAACTGGTAATCATTTATGACAGTTCACTTATTTGGACACAAACCTCAGCCAAATATAATTTAGTTAAGCCTAGTTCCATTTTAATGAAGGATAAAAATAAAATATTCACTCAGCTATCAGTTTATTATAAACTGCCCAACTGATGGAGAGTTGAAATGAGAAATTTTTCTTAAAGTACTACAAATAAAACCAACACAAGACAAATATAACCTAAACCGTGAAAGTGAATGATTTTATGATTAATTTAGTTGATACTTATACAACACTCTATTTATGATGTTACCTAATAACCTGCCATTAATTACTTACATAGTTCTTGGCAGGTATCACACATGTAAAAGCTTGAGAAACTAGGAGGAAGAGTTTGAAAAAACTGATTTGGATTTTATTAAATAATGCATTTTAAGGACACCTGGGTGGCTCATCTGTTAAGTGTCTGCCTTCAGCTCAGGTCCTAATCTCAGGGTCCTGGGATCAAAACCTATAGCCTACTTTTCCCTTTCCCTCTTGTTGCTTCTCTCTCGCCCTCTGCCTGCCACTCCCCCCTGCTTGTGCTCTCTCTCCCTCTCAAATAAATAAATAAAATCTTTAAAAAGATACATTTGAATTTTCAGATTGGTAGACAAAGACAAGGAGATAAAATGTACTCTCAACATTTTATATTCTGTAATAGAGTTTATGATGTGTGAAGGGTAGTTTGTTTAGAAAGAAAGTAAAAGAATGATTTTAATTACACTTATTAACAAAGGTACTCCATTGTAAAGAGAATATTAACATTTTTCTGTATTCCTTGAAAATTAATTTTTAAAATTCACTGTTGAATGTTATTAACATTCATAAAATATTATGCATTTATATTTGGCTAGGAATTATTAAAAATACTATCATACACTTACATGAAGCTCACAAACTGGATTTTAATTTACTGACACTTTGCAAAGTTTATATGTATAGAAAAATGTATTGACTACTGTGGTATATTGAAATACACATACATATAAATGGTTATCTTAGCATTTAGCCTTCTTTAGTATCTTTAACTATTCACATTGTAGCCATTCCCCCAAAATGAGATTTACACTGCAGATTACATAATATCAAACACTCCCATTTTATTCCTTTTTTATTTTTTTAAGTAGGCTGTATGCCTAGTATGGGGCTTGAATTCACCAATGAGATCAAGAGTCACATTCTCTACCAACTGAGATAGCCAGGCACCCCAAAACACTCACACTTTAAGAATTTCCCTTCATAGTAATAGTGCTGACAGTTGTCACCAATAGTTAGATACACAATCTTATTTAAGGGCTTTGTATTACAATTTCTCTAAAATGAATAGATGATTGAATTTCAAAATTTTTAAATTATGCAAATAAAATTTACTTTTTATTCAGATTGTCAAACATAGTTGACAGTAATACAAATCTACTAGGCATGATATAGGGAAAGCACTGTGTATAACGAGTATGTGATTTTTTTCAACTTAAAGTGTAGTAAAATAATTAAAGAACTATCATAACATGTAACTAAGTTAAAAGAGATTTTCAAGCTTATTAAGTAAGGCTTAATAGGATAATCCAATACTTAACTGAATAGGAAACTATCCCGAACTGTGGGATTTTCCACCATTTCCTTTCCAGTGCCCTGGAGAGGGAAGTTGGGGATGATGGGCTTGAGGAACTTGAACTCGCCGGGCCCAGATCCTCCCCTCAGACACACCTCATACTGGTAGCTGTGGGACAGGGTCCCCGCGCCGCTGACGTCCACCAGGTGGCCCGGAAACGGACCCTCGGGCACCGAGCAGCCGCCCCCCGACGCCGCCCGCCTCCTCCTGCACAGCCGCACCGCCACGAACACCAGCACCGAGAACAGGAAGAGCGACGACACGGACGCCAAGGCCACCACCAGGTAGACGGTGAGCGGGTCGGCGCGGGCCTCGGCCGCCGCCGCGTCCGGCAGCGGCAGGTAGGGCTGCGAGAAGCCGTCCACCAGCAGCACGTGCAGCGTGACGCTGGCCGACAGCGGCGGCTCGCCGTGGTCCCGGACCAGCACCAGCAGCCTGTGCTTGACGGCGTCGCGCTCGCTCAGCGGCCGCGCCGTGCGCACCTCGCCGTTGTGCGCCCACACGCCGAACAGCCCGGGCTCCGTGGCCTTGAGCAGCTGGTACGACAGCCAGGCGTTCTGGCCCGAGTCGCCGTCCACCGCCACCACCTTGGCCACCAGGTAGCCCGCCTCGGCCGCCCGCGGCACCAGCTCGGTGCAGGGCGCCGAGCCGTTCTGCAGCGGGTACAGCACGAACGGCGCGTTGTCGTTGGCGTCCGCCACCAGCACGCGCACCAGCGCCTGGCTGCTGAGCGCCGGCGAGCCGCGGTCGGCCGCGCCCACGCGGAACTCGAACGCCTGCAGCGCCTCGAAATCCAGCGACCTGAGCGCGAACAGCTGCCCGTTGTCCGCGTTGATGGACACCAGCGAGCCCAGCGGCAGCTGCGGGTCGTGGGGCGGCAGCAGCGAGTAGGTGACCTGGGCGTTGGCGCCCGAGTCTCTGTCGGTGGCGCTCACGCTGCCGATGTGCAGGGCGGGGCTGTTGTTCTCGCGGACGCGCAGGGTGTAGGTCGTCTGGCTGAAGGTCGGGGCGTTGTCGTTGACGTCGGACACGGTCACCGTGAGGTTGTGCTGGGTTTTCAGCCTGGGGGTCCCTAGGTCGGTGACGGTGATGGTGATGTTGTACTCGGCCTGGCTCTCTCTATCCAGCGCTCCTTCAGTTACCAAGGTGTAGAAGTTTTCGACTGATGGTCTTAGAAGAAAGGGCAGATTGTCATCTATAGAACAAATAACCTGCTGATTTTGTCCGGAATCTGCATCTGACACACTGAAAACTGCTACTATGATTTCTGGCAGGTTTTCAGGAATGGGACTAATGAGTGAGGACATGGTCAGTTGAGGAGGGTTGTCATTTACGTCCAGAACCTTGATGACTAAAGAACATTTTCCTGATAGTCCCCCGCCATCTGTAGCCTCAATATCCAAATGATAAGATTGAAATTCCTCAAAATCCAGAGTCTTTCTCAGTCGAATTTCTCCTGTAATTGCGTTTATTTCGAAGGGTTGATTAATGTCATCTACCTGAAATAGGGCATAAGATACCTCCCCAAAGGATCCTGCATCTAAATCTCTTGCTGAGACGGTGATAATCAGAGAGCCCAGGGAATTGTTTTCAGGGATTTGTGCCTCATAGAGCTCCTGAGCAAACTCTGGAGCGTTGTCATTGATGTCCACGACCAGGATCTGAATCTCCGTGGTCCCAGACCGGGGCGGAGACCCACCATCCAGCGCTGTGAGGGTAAGCCTAAACTCAGGCTGCTCCTCGCGGTCTAGGGCTTTGTCTAGCACCAGCTCCGGGAACTTCCTGCCGTCGCTGCGATTGCGAGTGAGAACGTGGAAATGAGGATTGGAGCTGATTATGTAGCTCTGAAGACTGTTGCTACCCACGTCTAAATCCTGTGCCATTTTCAAAGGAAATAGCTTTCCTGGTGCAGTAATTTCTGATATTTTTAGTAGCATTTCTCTGGCTGGGAACTCTGGGGCGTGGTCATTTATATCTGTGACTCGTAAAGCAGCCTGAAAAAACTGCAAGGGATTTTCCAGTAACACTTGGAAAGGTAGCATGCATGGCTCAGTGGAGCTGCACAGCTCTTCCCGGTCCAGTTTCTCATTTAGCCGTAAATCATAGGTCTTTGGGTCAAGCTGCAAGTACTGTCTGTTCCCCTTGAAAACAACCTGGGCACCCCGTGCAGCCAGTTCTCCTCTCCTGAGTCCCAGGTCCTTTGTCAAATTGGCCACAAATGTGCCAGTTTCTGACTCCTCCAATACAGAATATTGAATCGATTCTGAACCGGCTTCCCACAAAAGCATCCACATAATGAAAATTGCCACTTGCCTTTTCTTGCGATGTACTTTTGTTTGCGCCATCCCCATTATGTCTGATCCCAGAGAAGAAAATCCTTTTCCAGTCCCCATCAGCACGTCCACCATCGACCCTCCAAAATGTCTTTGCTGTTGAATTTCGAATTTGTCCTATAACTTGTGTGGTGACGAGTGCCTTCCTGAATACTTCTGCCTTAGCTTTAGCTGTAAATGTTTTCTTTATTGGGGAGTGGGAGGCTTCTGTGTAAAATGGAGTCCACCGAATCTGCAGAGCTCTTATTCACTCTCTTAGCCTGCACTGCCACCACACGTTCAAATTAGTAACTTCAGGAGGTGCATACAGGCAATACCAGTTTCGAAATCTGAGCCTTAAAAAGACTTTCAGGTGAAGTCAGTGTTTCTCAAATTGTAGTATGTGAACTATATGCGTAAGTAATTACTTGGGAGTCATGAGTTGTTTTTCAAGGTTGATTCCTGGGTTTCCCTCCAGACCTTGACTGAAATTCTGTGGTGGAGCTAAAGGCTGAAAATCTGCACTTGAATCTAAGTGATTCCCATGCATACGAATGTTTAAGAATCATACCCTCAGGTAATGTAAACTTGCTATAATCAATTTTTATTCTTTGGCAGTGAAATTTATCTCTGTTGAGTAGTGTGATTTGTGAATCCAAGAAGTACCCTGTTTAATTGTCCCAGCTAGTCAATAAACTATACAAAATGTAAAATTTGGTTAGCAATACCAATTATAAACAATTACTTCTGTAAGTTATATGGCTCATAAAATGGCATCAACAACAGACTTAATTTATTTTGTGGTTATACCTGCACAGTAAGGGAACAATAAGGCTATTAGGAAGAAATTTGAAGCCAACAAATACTTGTAAGTATCTTATCAGTTACGTTATTTAAAAGAGGAACTAGTGGGGCACCTGGGTGATGCAGTCTGCTAAGCCTGGGACTCAGTTTCAGCTCATGTTATGATCTCGAGGTTGTAAGACAGAGCCCTGAGATGGCTCTGAGCTCCCTGTGAGTCTGCTTAAGACTCTTTCCCTCTTCCACTGTCCCTCACTGCTGCACTCTCTCTCAAATAAATGTGTCTTTTAAAAAAGATTTTTGACAGACAAAGATCACAAGTAGGCAGAGAGGCAGGCAGAGGGGGCAGGAGATACAGGCTCCCTGCTCTGCAAGCCCCATGCGGGGCTTGATCCCAGGACCCTGAGATCACCACCTGAGAGGAAGGCAGAGGCTTTAACCCTCTGAGCCACCCAGGCACCCCATCAAATAAATAAATCTTTAAAAAATAGGAACTAGCAACAATCCATCTGTCATAAGTAGGCATTTTAGGATTTTACTTCATTTAGTATGGGTAGAACTGGTCATGATTTTATTAGGTTTGTTCATTTTATTATAACTTTTAAGTCAAATTTCCCTCCTATATTAATCAAGTCCTAAATACATTATTATGTTGTAAAGACATAATGAAATGCAGAGAACATTCAAGAATCACCTCTACTACCCTCTCACAACAAGGTTGACACTAGTTGCTCTAAATAAACACCAAATAGGGTAGTGAATTACATTTGATGGAATTCCACAGAATTCAGTGATGGTTCATCATGGCTACATTCATTTCCATCACCACTTTCTGCTCAGATAAATAGGAAAATATGTCTTTAAATATCAGAATACATGAAATGGGTCAGTGCACAGATAAGAACACAAAATATGCCAAACATAATCTCACTTCAGATTTATTTCATATTTCTTGAAAGGTGAAATCAATTGAGTTCAACCAAAGTTCACTTTAGGTAAAAGCCCAAATGGTGGAAGATTAAAAATGAAGATTTTTTAAAAAGACTTTATTTATTTGAGAGAGAGAGAGACAGCAAAAGAGAGCAGGAATAGGGGTAGAGGGAGAAGCAGGCTCCCTGCTCAGCTTGATCCCAGGACCCTGAGATCATGACCCCAGCTGAAGGCAGATGCTTAACCAACAGAGCCACCTAGGCTCCCCTAAAAATGAAGATATTTTCAAGATGTTTCAACTCTAGGTAAAATAAGTAAAGCTAAATAAAGTCTAAACTCTGAACAGGTGAAATAATTTTGCAGTTAAAAAACATCTCTATCAACCCAGAAGGATAAGAATAAGATCACTGTGACCAGCCTGCGTGGTTCACTTGATAAATGTTACTGAGAATAGACTTCCTTAAGAGTATAACAAAAATAAACTGATGAAGTAAAACCAGTAATCGTAAACATATTAGATGGGTTTAGTTTCTTCTTTGAAACAAAGGTATTTCCAACTCAATCCTAAGTGCTTCCTTCCTTCCGTGGGCATTCCCATTCCCGCTTGATGGCATCCCTGGCATCTGTGTAGTCCTTTGTGCATTCTCTTTGCCTGCAGGGCCACCAGGCATCTTCACATATAGCTTACTGAATTATTTTTCATTTTAAAGCAAATTTTACTAGCAGTACTGTATCGGTGAAACTCAATTTAGATCATTGAAATTTCTTTGAGAACATTGCTTATTATGAGAGAAAAAAAATGATATCTTAATGTATCATCCAAGTATTATTAGTTGGTATGTGAAGACACTGCCTTTGTATGGAAATGGATTACCTTAGATTCTTTCAGGAGAATGCTTCTCTGTTTTATTCTCTTTTGCTTTCCTTTGCTAGAATAGAATTGAATTGACATTTATGAACTTGTCTCACAAGTAATAACTCACTAACATTTGTGGGAAAAGTTCAACACATTCAAAGCAAACAGCGTAACTTCCATGTACACATTACCCAGCTTCATATCTTGCCTTTTTTCATCTATACCTTCCCCTCCACTCTCCACTTCCCACTCAATGTTTGTTTTTGTATAGGTCTTTTCTTAAGGTAATGTTTACACAAATTGAAATGTGCCAATCTTAATAGTACAAATGGATCCATCCATGTAACCCACACCTATTTCAAGATATAGAATATTTCCATCATTCACTGGGAATCTTTAATCATATTTTCCAACTTAATTTTAATAATTAGGTGGCAAAATCTTGGTTTCCTTTGGATACAACATGGAAGGGTAAACAATGTAAAAAAAAAAAAACACCATGCCTTATGCTCATTATGCTCATGTATGCTTATGTGAAGTGACAGCTCATTAAGATTAATTTAACTGATTATTATCAGTGAGCTGAAATAATACTTTGATGAAACATTGTAAAGTATATTAACCTCAATTTTATTTAGTTACCTTACAATTATTGCATAGCTGATCAAGCTGGTTCCCATTTTTATGCTACAAATGTTTGTTTTCTTTACATTCCATTATACATTTTTAAAATTCTTCAAGTTCTGAATGTGAGAATCCATCAAAATCCTAGAGGAGAATACAGGAGGACCTCTTGGACCTCAGCTGCAACAATTTCTTGCAAGACATGTCTCCAATGGTAAGGGAAACAAAAGCAAACTATTGGAACTTCTTCAAGATAAAAGAAACTTTTGCATAGGAAAGGAAATAGTCGACAAAACCAAAAGACAGCCTACACAATGGGAGAAGAAATTTGCAAAGTCTTATCAGATAAAGGGTTAGTATCCAACATCTATAAGGAACTTATCAAACTCAACACCCAAAAAATAAATAATGCAGTCAAGAAATGGGCAGAAGACATGAACAGACATTTATCCAAAGAAAACATACAAATGGCCACCAAACACATAAAAAAATGTTCAACATCCCTCAGCATCAGGGAAATACAGATCAAAACCACAATGAGACACCACATCACACCAGTCAGAATGGCTAAAATTAACAAGTCAGGAAATGACAGATGCTGGCGAAGATGTGAAGAAAGAGGAACCTTCTTACACTGTTGGTGAAAATGCAAGCTGGTGCAGTCACTCTGGAGAACAGTATGGAGGTTCCTCAAAAAGTTGAAAATAGAGCTACCCTATGACACAGCCATTGCACTACCAGGTATTTACCCTAAAGATACAAGCACAGCATCCAAAGGGGCATCTGCACCCCAAAGTTTATAGCAGCAATGGCCATAACAGCCAAACTATGGAACTATGGAAAGAGACCAGATGTCCATCGACAGATGAATGGAAGATGTAGAATATATATATATATATATATATATATATATATATATATATATATATATACATATATACACAATGGAATATTACTCAGCCATCAAAAAATGAAATCTTACCATTTACAATGACGCAAATGGAATTAGAGGGCATTATGCTAAGTGAAATCAGTCAAATTAGAGAAAAAAACTTTCATATGACTTTACTCATATGTGAAATTTAAGAAATAAAACAGAGGATCAATCATAAGGAAGGGAGAGAAAGATAAGATAAAGACAAAATCAGAGAGGGACACGAACCATACAAAACTTTTAACTACAGGAAACAAACTGAGGGTTGCAGATAGGGAGGAGGGTGGGGAGATGGGGTACTAGGTGATGGACATTAAGGAGGGCACATGATGTAATGAGCACTGGGTGTTATAGGCAACTGATAAATAACTGAACTCTACCTATGATACTAATAATACACTACAAGTTAATTAATTGAATTTAAATAAAATAAAATTTAAAACAAAAATGAAAAACATAAAAATTCTTCAAGTTTACTAAAAATGAAAAAGACTAATCTTCAAGAGTAATCTCCCAAATCTTTATTTTTGTTATGCATCTCTTTAAAACCTTATTTAATTTAGCTGTATCCAAAGAAAAACACTAATTCAGGACCAAGATGGAAATATATAAGGAATCACTTAAAGAACCCTCTGAATTGATGGGAGAAATGATGCAGAAAAGTTTGAAAATATAAAGGATTTGAGGGGCTTCTAGTTGGCTCAGGTAGTTAAGCTTCCAACTCTTGATTTCAGTTGAGCTCATGGACTCAGGGTTGTGAGATCACTGAGCCCTGTGGCTCTGTGCTGGGCATGTAGCCTGCTTAAGATTCTCTCTCTCTCTCTCTCTCTTTCCCCCTCTAAAAAAAACCAACAAAGAACCAGCTTTTTATTTCATTGATTTTCTCTATTTTTATTTTTATTTTGGATTTTGTTGGCTTCTTCTATTATTTTTATTTATTTCCTTCCTTTCTCCTGTTTCCCCTGCTTATTTTGGGTGTATTTTACTATTCTTTTTCCAGATTCTTGAGGTGGGAGACTAGATAATTGATTTGAGGCTTTTCTTCTTTTCTAATGTATTCATTTAGTGTTATAGATATATAACACTCATAACCCTCTCTGCACTGCTTTAGCTTTGTTGTCTTTTCCTTTTCTTCTCTTAAAAAAAAGATTTTATTTATTTGACAGAGAGCACAAGCAGGGGAGTGGCAGGCAGAGGGAGAGGGAGAAGTAGGCTCCCTACTGAGCAGGAAGCCTGATGTGGGGGCTCAATCCCAGGACTCCAGGAATATGACCTGAGCCAAAGGCGGACACTTAACCACTTAAGCGACTGAGCCACACAGGCGATCCTGTCTTTTCATTTTCTATTCAGCTTGATATAGTTTTTATATATTTTGAGACTTTGTCTTTGATCCAGGGATTAATTAGAAGTGTGTTGTTTAGTTTCACGTGTTTGAAGATTTTCCTGTATTTTTATGTTATTGCTTTTTTTAGTTTGATTCCATTATGACTGGAGAACTCACACTGTATGATTTTAATTCTTTTAAATTGGTTGAAGTTTGTGTTATGGCCCTGCTTATGTAGTTTATCTTGTATATTTTCTGGAAGCATTTGGAAAGAATGCACATTCTAGTGTTTTTGGCTAGGAATTTCATAAATACACATTAGATTCTCTTGGTTGATGGTGTTGTTTAGTTCTGAGTTCTTGCTGATTTTCTGTCTAAGTTGTTCTGTCACTTGTTAAGAGAGGGTGCTGAAATATCCAACTTTGATTGTAGATCTATTTTTCCTTCCACTTCTGCCAATTTTTGCTTCACAAAATTTGCAGCTTGGTTACTTGGTGTATACATACTAAATATATATGGAATACATAGGAATGCTCTGTCTTCTTCTATTGTTATATAATGTCCTAGTTTGTCACTTTCTGGTAATTTTCTTCCCTCTCATGTCTACTTTATCTGACATTATTATGGTCACTCTTGATATATTTTTATTAAACTTTGCATTATACATTTCCCACCTTTCTCATTCAATCTGCCTATATCATACTTGAAGTGAAGTTTCTTGTAGACAGCATACAGTTGGACAATTTTTAATCAATCTCTTTGCTTTAATTGGTGTGTTTACACCATTTACCTGGAATGTAATAACTGATGTTAGAGCATAAGCCTAACATTTTTTTGTTTGTTTGTTTTCTATTTGTTCTTTAGGAGTTTTTTTGTTTCTCTCTTTTCTTTTTCCTAACTTCCTGTGTGTTATTAGAACATTTTTTAGAGTTCCACTTTGATATATCTGTAGTGTTTTTTAAAACTGTTATCACATTGTATAGTTTTTATTGTGGTTGCTCCATACATAACTTATTACAGTTTACTGGTATTGTCAATTTACCAGTTCAAGAGCAGGGTGGAAAACTTACCTCCCTTTACATCCCTTTATCATCCCCATTTATAACTGTCTTAAAATTTTCCTCTCTATATACTTAGAACTATATCAGACATAATCAGATATAATTTGGGATTCAACCATAAAAACATAATTTAGAAACTCAAGAGAAGGAAAGCCTATCATATTTACGCATATTTTTGTTTATTGTGTTTTTCTTCTTTACTGATGTCCCAAGATTCCTTTTTTTTAAAAAGTGGGCTCCATGTCCAACATGGGGTCGAACTTAAAACCCTGAAATCAAGAGTCGCATGCTCTCATTGAGTCCCAAGATTCTCTTCATTTTAATTGATTCCTTCCATTTGGAGAACTTCCATCAGCCATTCTTTTAGGGTAGGTGTACTGGAAACAAATTCTCTTCCTGAAGGATATTTCACTGGATATAGGATTCTGAGTTAACATTTCTTTTCTTTCAGCACTTGAAAAATATGTATCCTTCTTTCTGACCTCTATGGCTTTTGATGAGAAGTCTACTGTCCTTCAAATTGTTATTGCTCTATGAATAATGTGTCATTTCTCTTTCACTGTTTTCAAGATTTTTTCCTTGCCTTTAGTTTTCAAGAACTTTGACTATGATGTCTTTTGATGTGGATTACCAATTACGATGCCATGAGGTTTTCCCCCATGTTTTCAGCATGTTGCTCCTCTGCTGTGAAGTTGCCAGGATCTCCCTGATTCCTGTAGCAACATATATCAACACTTTTCCTAGGGAAGAAATATAAATACTCAAAATAAAGTGAGGCACTCACTTTAAAAAAGGATGGAGAAGAAAAACCAAAGATATAAAATAAAAGATTAATATAAGAAACATAGAGAAATAATTGAGAATATTCAATATCTGACAAACAAAGTCCCAGAGGAAAAAACAGACAAAATTAGGAATACAGTTATTAAGGCAATAATAGTAGAGATGAAATAGCTCCAGATATGAAAAAGCATAAATTGTTAGAACATAAAAGACATTAAATGACATATAATATAGAACATATCAATGAAGTGTAAGAGAAAACTAAATGCATTTTCAGACATGTAGAGACAAGAGTTTATTTTTCATGTACTGTCTCAGGAATCCACTTGAGGATCTACTGTAGCAAAGAGAGGGACTTTTTTTTTAAGAAGATAAGTAATCTATCAATGGACTTAACTAGGAGAGGTATGACAACAAGATGATAGTTTTGTTCACACTTAGAGATCATTTAGCCCAGGAAGAACCAGAAAGATAGGGGGCTTTAGATAAGAACGATGGGAGCCTGAATTATTGATTTAAAGATATTTGAAGATCGGGGCGCCTGGGTGGCTCAGTTGGTAAGCCTCTGCCTTCAGCTCAGGTCATGATCTCAGGGTCCTGGGATCGAGCCCCGCATCAGGCCCT
Source organism: Mustela nivalis (assembly GCF_964662115.1). Classification (NCBI taxonomy): domain Eukaryota; kingdom Metazoa; phylum Chordata; class Mammalia; order Carnivora; family Mustelidae; genus Mustela; species Mustela nivalis. The sequence goes on from NC_139022.1 coordinate 103,282,811, forward strand.
CTGCTCAGTGAAAAACCTGCTGTCTCCTCTCTCTCTGCCTGCTTCTCTGTCTACTTGTAATCTCTGTCTGTCAAATAAATAAATAAATAAATAAATCTTCAAAAAATATACTTGAAGATATGGTAAAACCAACTGATGGGGTCTGAAATGGTGACTCTATTTGATCTTGATTCTAGGAACACTCTATTTTCAGTGACACAAGAAACACGAGAATAGATCAAAGGAGCAAAAACCACAGTCTTTACCACTAAGTAATATGGTTCTGCAATGAATAATGTATGTTAAAAATATAACATAAAATTTAACATCATAACCATTGTTCAGTGTACAGGTCAGCAGTGTTAAGTATATTCACACTGCTGTGAAACAGATCTTCAGAACGTTTTCATTTTGCAAATCTGAAACTCTATAGCCACTAAACAAAACTCCCGTTTTCCTCCTCCCCCTATCCCTGGTAACCACCATTCTACTTTCTGTTTGTATGAATTTAACAACTTTAGAAACATGATTTAAGTGGAATCATATAGTATTTCCTTTTTGTGACTATCTTATTTCACTTAGAATATTGTCCTCGAAGTTCATCCATGCTATCACATGTGATAGGCTTGCCTTCCTTTTTTAAGGCTGAATAATAGTCCACTCTTTACACACACACACACACACACACACACACACACAATCACATTTTGTTTATTCATTCATCCATATGTGGGTATTTGGGTTGCTTCCATCTCTTATCAGTTGTGAATACTGCTGCTATGAATATGGGTGCACGAATATCTCTTTGAGACCCTGCTTTCAATTCCTGTAGATAAACACCCAGGAATGAAATTGCTGGATCATATAGAAGTTCTCTTTTAAATGTTTTCTCCTGGCTTATTATGAGTGAATACTGGTTTAAAAAAAATATTTACAGGGGTACCTGGGTGGCTCAGTGGGTTAAAGCCTCTGCCCTAGGCTCAGGTCATGATTCCAGGGTCCTGGGATTGAGCCCTACATCAGGCTCTCTGCTCCGCAGGGAGCCTGCTTCCCTTCCTCTCACTCTGCCTGCCTCTCTGCCTGCTTGTGATCTCTGTCTATCAAATAAATAAATAAAATCTTAAAAAAAGTATTTACAGCTTTAACCTCACTTTCTTTTTCTCATCTCCTAAATAAAATTCAGTAAGAGCTCTAAATGGAATTACTGCCATTCACCAAAAGTATCCAATCCAGGGCTACTTCCTTGAACCCTATGCAAAATCACCTAACACAAGCCCAAAATCTATAGCTCCTTAAAAAAAAAAGATTTTAGGGGCACCTCGGTGGCTCAGTGGGTTAAGCCTCTGCCTTCGGCTCAGGTCATGATCTCAGGGTCCTGGGATTGAGCCCCACATCAGGCTCTCTGCTCCATGGGGAGCCTGCTTCCCCATCTCTCTCTGCCTGCCTCTCTGCCTACTTGTGATCTCTCCCTGTCAAATAAATAAATAAAATCTTTGTTAGGAAAAATGATTAAAAAGATTTTATTTATTCATTTGACAGAGAAAGAGATTCAGTGAGATAGGGAACTCAAGCATGGGGAGTGGGAGAGGGAGAAGAAGTAGGCTTCCCACTGAGCAGGGAGTCCAATGCAGGGCTCTATTCTAGGACCCTGAGAACCAGGACCTGAGCCAAAGGCAGAGGCTTAAAGACTGAGCCACCCAGGTGCCCCTCTATAGCTCCTTTTTAAGGTGCTATTCCTAAGGTGACTCATGCTTTCCCAGAATGTGTAGTTTCCCTCATTACCAGTCAATAAACCCAACTTTGTTCTGAATCAGTGTGTCCCTGGTGATTTTTGGATGCAGGGCATTCATAATTTATATGTCATTAAAGGTGAATTTTTTAATGTTGATTTTCAGTAAACAGGTGTACAGACAAAAGGGGGAATTCTTAGCTATGGCTATGGAGTAAAAAATGTCATCAACCTTGATAAAAGTAAAATTTAATCTGACAGAGATCTGAGAGTGCAAGGGAGAAAGAAGGTAAGAGAGAAAAAATAAGAATTATATTCTTCTGTCATACAAATAAATGCAAAGGAACTGTTGTTAGTGGAACAATAAATGTTAGTGGAATAATAAATAAAAGGTTTCAGTTTGTGCAGGAAAGTACTGGAAAACAGTGACACAGCCATATGTGAAGAATGGGTGAGAGAAGTTTTAAATGTGCTAGGTACTAAACAACAGCAGGAAACTGAGGAAATTTTTAAAAGTTTATGAAAAAGTTACAAACACATTCTTTAATAATATAGAAATGAATATAAAAAGAACTAGAAATCCCCAAAAGGTTTAAAAGTACTTTCAATGGGATAAAATGAAAAACAAATAATACCAAGCATTGGCAAAAATGTGGAGGAATTGGTACATCCAGACTGTACTGACAGCAGTGTAAACTGGTAGAATCAGTTTGGAAAACTATTTGGAAGTATCTACTAAACGTGACCATGTACTTTGTAAATAAGCAGGAATTTCACTCCTGAGTATATACCAACAGAAAGGCATATACATGTTGGCCAAAGGACATGTATGAGAATGTTCAAAGCATTATTATCCAAACAGTCAAATGTTGCACCAACCCAAATATCCATCTACAGAGGATGGACAATAAATTGTGGAATATTCACATAATGGAATACTATAGAGAAATGAGAATAAAAAACTAAAATTAAAAGCAGTATCATAGACAAATATAATAAACATAATGTTCAGTGAAAGCAGACAGACACACAAACGGTTCATACTTTACTATTCCATTGATATAAATTCAAAATAGGCAAAAACTAAAACATACTTTTGTCAGTCAGCATATTTGTTATATTTGGGCTGGTAGTGACTTTAAGAGGTGATTTGTGTGACACCTGAAATGCCAGCAATGTTTCATTTCTTCATCAAGATACTAGTACCAAGTATGCTCACTTTCTGAAAACACATTGAGCTGATGTTAGGGTTTGTTCCCTTTTCTGTATGTATAATTCAATAAAAAATGTTTTTTTTTTAAGTTTGCCAGTGTGGATCAGAGCTCTGAAAGAAAAGTAGAAGATTGTTGCCTTTAAAAAAAAACATTTACTTACTTATTTGAGAGAGAGAGAGCAGGTGGGTGGGAAGGGCAGAGAGAGAGAGAGAGAGAATTTCAGGTTGACTCCCTGTTGAGCCCAGAGCCCCACACAGGAGGATTACTACCCAGAGATCAAGACCTGAGCCAAAATCAAGAGTCTGAATTCTTAACCATAGGAGCTACACAGGTGCCCAGGATATTGTTGCCTTTTGTCAGGTGTTAGAAAACCTGACACATTACACATTCTAACACATTACATTTGTTATCATCTGCATTTATTCCTTTGAAAACAAAATAAAATTATGCAAAACCTTTTATTTTTGCTATTTAGCATCAAAAACACTGGGAGTGTGATGAAACAATGGATAGAATACAGAGAAAAACAATATTTGATTTCGTTAAAATAGCGCACCCTGACAAATACCATAAGGAGCAAACATCTGAGAGAAAAGCATGCATAGATTTCAGGTGGCACTGTGTAAATAGATGCAATGACGTGGAATTCAGCTTTTCAAAAACAGACAAGATAAAGTTCAAAGAATAAATTCACTACAAAAGGGAAATCATACCTGAAGGAGGGGTTTTTCTCCATGACGTGCTCAAACTCGGCCTTTGGGGACATTAGAGATAAATGACAAAACACAAGGCATTATGATCACATCCCTAACTGAATCCAAAGCTATTCCGGAAGGTGGCGTTTCCCTCTATTTCTTCCCCAGCGCCATTCGATGTAAATTTGGGAATAATTGGCTTCAAGAACTTGAAGTCGCCGGTCTCAGATCCTCCTCTCAGACACACCTCATACTGGTAGCTGTGGGACAGGGTCCCCGCGCCGCTGACGTCCACCAGGTGGCCCGGAAACGGACCCTCGGGCACCGAGCAGCCGCCCCCCGACGCCGCCCGCCTCCTCCTGCACAGCCGCACCGCCACGAACACCAGCACCGAGAACAGGAAGAGCGACGACACGGACGCCAAGGCCACCACCAGGTAGACGGTGAGCGGGTCGGCGCGGGCCTCGGCCGCCGCCGCGTCCGGCAGCGGCAGGTAGGGCTGCGAGAAGCCGTCCACCAGCAGCACGTGCAGCGTGACGCTGGCCGACAGCGGCGGCTCGCCGTGGTCCCGGACCAGCACCAGCAACCTGTGCTTGACGGCGTCGCGCTCGCTCAGCGGCCGCGCCGTGCGCACCTCGCCGTTGTGCGCCCACACGCCGAACAGCCCGGGCTCCGTGGCCTTGAGCAGCTGGTACGACAGCCAGGCGTTCTGGCCCGAGTCGCCGTCCACCGCCACCACCTTGGCCACCAGGTAGCCCGCCTCGGCCGCCCGCGGCACCAGCTCGGTGCAGGGCGCCGAGCCGTTCTGCAGCGGGTACAGCACGAACGGCGCGTTGTCGTTGGCGTCCGCCACCAGCACGCGCACCAGCGCCTGGCTGCTGAGCGCCGGCGAGCCGCGGTCGGCCGCGCCCACGCGGAACTCGAACGCCTGCAGCGCCTCGAAATCCAGCGACCTGAGCGCGAACAGCTGCCCGTTGTCCGCGTTGATGGACACCAGCGAGCCCAGCGGCAGCTGCGGGTCGTGGGGCGGCAGCAGCGAGTAGGTGACCTGGGCGTTGGCGCCGGAGTCTCTGTCGGTGGCGCTCACGCTGCCGATGTGCAGGGCGGGGCTGTTGTTCTCGCGGACGCGCAGGGTGTAGGTCGTCTGGCTGAAGGCCGGGGCGTTGTCGTTGACGTCGGACACGGTCACCGTGAGGTTGTGCTGGGTTTTCAGCCTGGGGGTCCCCAGGTCGGTGACGGTGATGGTGATGTTGTATTCGGCCTGGCTCTCTCTGTCCAGTGGTCTCTCCGTAACTAGTGTGTAGAAGTTCTTGAACGTAGGTTTCAGGAGAAAGGGGAGATCGTTCTGGATGGAGCAAACCACCCTACCGTTGTCCCCCGAGTCTGGATCAGAAACACTGAAAACAGCCACTATGGTCTCTGGTGAGTTTTCTGGGGTAGAGCTTGAGAGCGTCGACATGGTAAGTTCAGGGGCATTGTCATTCACATCCACAACCTCTATAGCTACAGTACACTTTCCTGAAAGCCCCCCGCCATCTGTGCCTGCAATTTCCACAGTATAGTATCGAGTTGCCTCGAAATCCAATGCCTTTTTCAAACGAATTTCTCCTGTAATTTCATCTATTACAAATGGTTGAGTAACTTCATCGCCTTGGAAGAGCGTGTAGACTACATTCCCATATGTTCCTGCATCTAAATCTTGGGCAGAGACAGCGACAACCAAGGAGTTTAGGGGCCTGTTTTCGGGGACCTGTACCTCATAGAGCGACTGTAAAAACTGAGGGGCATTATCATTGATGTCCACGACTTCAATACGGACTGCAGTGGTCCCGGACCTGGGCGGAGTCCCACCATCCAGCGCTGTGAGAGTTAAACTGAGCTCAGACTGCTCCTCCCGATCCAGGGATTTGTCCAGCACGAGCTCTGGGTATTTTCGGCCATCTCCGCGATTACGAGTGACAACGTGAAAATGGGAGTTGGGGCTGATTGTGTAGTTCTGCACAGTGTTGATACCTATGTCCAGGTCCTGAGCTATTTTCAAAGGAAATATGGTCCCTGGTTGAACACTTTCCGGGATTTTTAGGAGCATTTCCTTGTCTAGGAATTCTGGGGAATGGTCATTTATATCCGTAAGCTGCAGCTCAGCCTGAAAAAACTGCACTGGGTTTTCCAGTAATAACTGGAAATAGAGTATACACGGATCTGTCACCCCACACAGCACCTCCCGGTCTAGTTTTTCATACAGCAGCAAATTCCCGGTTTCTATATCCAGCTGCAAGACCTGTTTGTTTCCTTTGTAATGGATTCGCGCACCCCGAGTAGCTAGCTCCCCAACCCTGAGCCCCAGGTCTTTTGCCAAGTTGGCCACAAAGGAGCCACTTTCTGTTTCTTCTGGCATGGAATACCTAACTGCATCAGAACCAGACTCCCACAAAAGCAACAATATAGCAAGAAAGATAACTTGCCTTTTCTGTGGCGTTTTTGCTAGCGCAATCTCCATTGTTCAGATCCAATTCAAGAAGATGCAGTTTCTTCAGCTCTGTATACAGTCAACCCAGATGATTTGGTTGAATAATCTCGATTTATTTACTTCTGACTTGCCCTAGAATAATGTCCTCTCTGAAAATATCTGCCCCTAGATCTTACTAAAATGCTTCCTTCTTTTAGGAAGCACTCATTGTTCTGATTCCCAGCTTAATGGCGTCCCGGATATCCACAGAGCCTTTCATTCATAGCGCTAGCCTGCAGCGCCACCAGGCGTCCTTATTTACTATAGCTATAGTATTTGCCATTTCATTCCAAATTATAACTGGTATACTATCAAAGCCCTTTTAAGTCCTTTTAAGTGCGCCAAATGGTATCTCCAGTTCTCAGGTATTGGAAATTTTTTTTAAGATTTTATTCATTTATTACACACACACACACACACACACACACACACACACACACACCACAAAGTAGGCAGAGAGGCAGAAAGAGAGAGGGGGAAGCAGGCTCCGCGTGGAGCAGAGAGCCTGATACGGCCCGGATCCTAGGACCGGGAGATCATGACTGGAGCCGAAGGAAGAGGCTAAACCCACTGAGCCACCCAGGTGCCTCAGGTATTGGAAATTCTAAAGAAACATTTGTTAACACTCAGTGCAATAGTACTTTTCAGAATAAACTAAATGACATATTAGTGTTCTTCATAAAATACATTTTAAGAAACTTTCTCTTGCTGTGTTTCTTATTTGATTACATTCAAGAAATAAGTGATAACCGATGTTTAGAAAAGTACAATTTTACAGAAGTTGTTTTTATTTTGAAATATATCAGAAAGGGTACAAGTGATAAGTGTACAACTCAATACATTTTTCAGGAAGTGAACACACTCCTCTAAGTAGAAACTAAACTAAAACTAAAATGTTACCAAACCCCTAGAAGCTCCTTTTTCTCTTTGCTTGGTCATTACTCTCTCCCCTAAAGGTGAGCACACTTCTATTATCATAGATTTTCCCCCTTTTTTGAACTTTTATACAAATACTTATGTAGTATTTCTCTTTTATTTTTGGCTTCTTTTACTTAACATTATATTTTAAAAATCAATCTGTTATATATTGTCCTAATTTCTCAGTGCTCTATATTTTTCTATTGTTTGGACTACTATTCACCTGCTTTCCAGCTGATGCACATTGGGGTTTTCCAGTTTGGGGATATTTTGGTTAGTGCTGCTACCAACATTCTTGTACATGTCTTTTTGTGTCTATGTGAGCATTTATGTTGACTATATTCCCAGAAGGTAGACTTCTGTGTGTGAAGATGTGCACATATATTTAGCTTTAATAGATTTTGCAAAAAGTTTACAAATGTGGTTTTACTGAAACCAGCAAAAAATGACAGTTCTAGTTGCTCCATGTCCTTGTCAACATTTAATACTGTCTTTTAATTTTAACCACTCTGATGAGTGTGTAATGGTACCATACTGTAGCTTTAATTAGCATCTCCCTGATTAGTCAACTTGAGCACTTTTTTTCACATGTTTAATGGCCATTAAGGTACATTCTTGTGAAGTACTTGTCTTTTGTCTCTTTCTATTTATGGCATTTGCCTTTTTTCTTATCAATCATTAGAAGTTCCTTATATATTCTGAGTGTAAGTACTTTTTCAGAAGTATGTATTGCAAATATCTTCTCCCATTCTATGGTTTGTTTTTCAGCTCCTTGTGCTATCTTTGATGAACAAAACTTCTATTAGTCTAATTTAACAATATTTTTCATTTATGGTTAGGACTTGTGTTCCCTTTAAACTTTTGCATATATCCCAAGATCATGAAAATATTCTTGTATATTTTTAAAAATCAACTGCTTTATTTTTCACATTTAGAGAAATAATCTTCCTGAATTTGATTTTTTTTTTCATATAAATGAGATTAGGGTTACATATTTTTTTCAGAAAAATAGCCAAATGGCTTTGCACTATCTATTGAAAAGAAGATCTATTCCCTACTGTTTCTTAAGTGTCATTTTGTTATAAATCAGGTGACCATAGGTCTGTTCAAGACTCTTTCCATTTTTCTCTTCATTTGTCCTGCAATACCATATTATCTTAATAACTATCTTTATAATAAGGTTATTATCTGAAAGGTAAATTCTCCACTTTACGAATACTCCACATCTGTGATCCTCTCCAGCCAGAAGTTCTTTGAAACAATGTCGGCCTTGGATGGGGGACGGAGCATGGGGTCATCTGGCTCACACATCCTGCGGCGAATGGCCCCACAGTGTAGGTTTTAAACTGGATGTTGAACCTGCCAGTCACCTTCTCAACCTGGCCTCGTCCATCTGCATAAACACGTGGTCCTTGGCGCCCATGATGCAGTTGCTGGCGGAGCATTTCCACTGTACACACAGGTCCACAAACTTGCCAGCGTCGTTCTGCACGTTGAGAGCAGGCCAGTTGCCACCGCCAGGGGAATGAGCACAGAAAAAAGTCCTCCACTTTTTCTTCAGGTTGGTTTTGGTTCTTATTGTCCCTTTGTATTTCTATATAAACTTTAGATTTGGCTTGTCAATTTTCACAAAGAAATCTTCAGAAATTTTGCTTAGGATTTTATGCCATCTATAGATTGCTTAAGGAGAATTGACATATTACCATGAGTCTTCCAATTATTGAAAATTATATATCCCTCTACTTTAGATCTTTAACTTTTCTCAATGTTTTATAGCTTTTCGGTATATAAGTCTTGCGTTGTTAGATTTGTTTCTAGATATTTGGTATTTTTAAGCTATTGTAAATGATACTAAAAATCTTAAATTTTATGATCTTTTGTTATCAGAAATACAACTTATATTTGTATGCTACCTTATATCCAGTGGAATTGCCAACTTAATTTATTAATCCTAATCATCAATAGATTCTTTGTGACTTTTTATATATACAATCATGTCATTCCAAAAAAAGACATTCTGAATATTTCTCCCCTTTCAATCATTGTGCCTTTTATTATTTCTTGCCTCATTCCACTGGTAAGGACCTATGGTATAATACTGAAGTGAAATAGTAAGGGCGGGCATCTTTGTCTCATTCTTCTTTTTTTAAGATTCTATTTATTTGACAGACAGTGATCACAAGTAGTCAGAGAGGCAGGCAGAGGGCAAGGGAGAAGCAGGCTCCCTGCTGAGCAGAGAGCTGGATGTGGGGCTTGATCCCAGGACCCTGAGATCATGATCTGAGCCAAAGGCAGAGGCTTAACCCACTGAGCCACCCAGATGCCCTTCCTTGTCTCATTCTTGATAACTAAGGGAAACTCCAATAATTTACCATTAAAGATAATTTTTCCTCTAGGTTTTAAAGTACAGTGTGAATGCTCCCTTCTATTTTCAGTTTGCTAAATACTTTACCATGAATGTGTGCTGAATTTTATCAAAGGACTTTTTCTGTATTCACTGAGATTATCATATTTTTCTTCATCTGTTCATGTGACTAATTATATTAATTTTCAAATATTAAATTGGATTTGCATCCTTAAAATAATGTTTTTCTCATAATTATTTCCCTTTTATATATTTCAGAATTTTATTGCTGATATATTTTTAAAAATTTTTTAAATTTATTTTCACCATAACAGTATTCATTATTTTTTCACCACACCAAGTGCTCCATGCAATCCGTGCCCTCTATAATACCCACCACCTGGTACCCCAACTTCCCACCCCCCTGCCACTTCAAACCCCTCAGATTTTCAGAGTCCATAGTCTCTTATGATTCATCTCCCCTTCCAATTTACCCCAACCCCCTTCTCCTAACACCCCTTATCCTCCATGATATTTGTTATGCTCCACAAATAAGTGAAACCATATGATAATTGACTCTCTCTGCTTGACTTATTTGCCGATATTTTGTTTAGAATTTTCCTATCTATATTTATAAATGAGATTGGCCTCTGCTTTTCCTCTCTTATATGTCTTATTCAGGTTTGGATGTCATACCCCTTGAATTTATGCTAGCACCCAAATGCTCTGAGGAACATTTCCAGAATCCTCTGAAAGAGTCTACAAAAACTCGTGCTAGTTCTTCCATAAGTATTTTGGAAGAATTCACTAATGTGAATTGGAGTGTCAAGGTTTCCTTAATAACAAGTTTAATTTACTTAATAGATATGCCTAATCAGTTTTTATATTTCATCTTTTTTCATTTTTAGTATATTGTTTTTTCAAAGATGCTTTCCATTTTATATAAATTGTCAAATTTATTGGCATAAAGTTATTCATAATATCCCTTTTTATCTTTTTAATGTCTGTGGGACTGGTAGTGATGTTCCTTTTTCATTCCTGATATTGGTAGTATTTTTTCCCTTCTCGAATAGTTTTACCCAGAGGTCTTGAAATTTATTTATTTATTTATTTTTGAGAGAGAGGGAGGAGGAGAGAGCGAAGGGGCAGAGGGAGAAAGAGAGAAAGAATCTGAAGCAGACTTGAGGCTGAGCACAATGATCCCAAGATCATGACTTGAGCCAAAACCAAGAGTTGGACACTTAACCGACTGAGCCACCCAGGTGCTCTGTAACCGTTTTTAATTGTGTTAATCATTATAAAGAGTCAACTTTCAAGTTTATTGATTTTGTTTTATTTGTCATCTATTTATGTTTATAAATGCTTTCTTCCTCCTTTATTTGTATTTGATTTGTTCTTTTTCTAGCTTCTTCAGAGGAAATCTTGGATTAGTGATTTTTAACCTTTCTTTTCTAACTTGTGCATTTAAAGGTTTTAAATTTCTAAATCCTCTTCTGATGTAGCAAATCTTTATTTTTACCTAGTTCAAAATATATGGAAATGTTTGCTATGATATCTTCTTTGACCCATGGATTATATTATCTACTTTTGAAGCATTTGGGAATTTCTTCTTATATTTTTAGTTTAAATTTCATTTTATTTTAAGTAGGCTCTACATCCAGCATGGATCCCAACACAAGGCTTGAACTTACGACTGTGAGATAGAGACCTGAGCTAAGAATGAGTTGGACACTTAATGGACTGAGCCACCCAGGCACCTATATATATATATTTGACAGAGAGAGAGAGAGAGAGAGAGATCACAAGTAGGCAGAGAAGTAGGCTCCCCGCCAAGCAGAGAGCCCTATGTGGGGCTGGATCCCAGGACCCTGAGATTATGACCTGAGCCGGAGGCAGAGGCTTAACCCACTGAGCCACCCAGCCACCCCCCTAGTTATATTTTTATTTTGTCTTAATTCCACTGTCAAAAAGCATACTATGAGGGGTGCCTGGGTGGCTCAGTCATTAAGCATCTGCCTTCAGCTCAGTTCATGATCCCAGAGGCTCAGGTGATGTTCCCAGGATCCTGGGATCAAGCCCACACCAGGCTCCCTGCTCCTAGTGGAGCCTGATTCTCCCTCCCTTGTGTTCCCTCTCTCACCATGTCTCTGTCTCAAATAAATAACTAAAATATTTTTTAAAAAATAGCGTACTATGAATCATTTCAATTCTTATATGAGTACAGCTACACTAGGTTTCTTTCAGCTAGTGTCTGTATTATATCATTTCTTATTTTTTTAACTGTCAACTTTTTGTTGTAGCTCACACAAACACATTTATGTGATAGCATATGCAATAGTTGAACTTTTCTTACACATAGTCTGAAAATTTTTGGTTGTTTAATGGGATCATTTAATCTAACTACAATTAAAGTAATATTTGATAATGATCCATTTATATTTACCATCTTTTTTTACTTGTCCCTAAAGTTTCATTCTTTTTTGGATTATTCAGATACTTGTTATTTTTCATTTCCCTTCAATTAATGTTTTAATTAATCCTATAATTATCCTACAGATTAAAGCATCTTTGAGCTATAAGAATCTAACACAAAGTTTTTAATTTTACTACTTCCACGATAATGCTTACAATTCATTAATTGTATTTATACCATCTTCCTTTTACATTATTATTGTCATGAACTTAAATTTTATATACATTTTAGGGGTGCCTCTGTGGCACATTTGTTAAGCGTCTGTCTTCAGCTCAGATCATGATCCCAGGATCCTGGGACTGAGCCTCACATCAAGCTCCACATCAAGCCCCACATCTGGCTCCTTGTTTGGAGGGAAGCCTGCTTCTCCCTCTTTCACCCCCTGCTTGTGTTCCTGCTCTTGCTATCTCTCTCTGTTAAATAAATAGAGAAAATTTAAAAATCTTAAAAAAAATTTTATACACATTTTAAATCCTTCAAGAAACTGTTTTTGCCTTCTATAGTCAATATTAATTTATATTTACCCTTCCTGTTGCTCATTTCTTCCTGCAAGTCTGATTCCTTTAGGATTGTTTCCCCTCTGCCCAATGAATTCCACTAAAAGTATTTCTTGTAGTGCAGATGTGACTGTGATTAATGCTTTGGGTTTTTATTTGATTGAAAATTGTATTTTTGAAATATATATTTCCTGGTAATATACGAATGCTAGTCTGTTTTTTCCCCCATCATTTCTTTGTCTTTTGGTTTCATGATTTATGTGAAAATCAGCTCTTCGTTTTATTGTTCCTTTACTGTTCCTTTAAGAGTAATGTGCCATTTTTGGTAGTTGCTTTTAAGGTTTTCTCTTTGACTCTGGTCTTCAGCATCTTTCCTATGATATTTCTAGGTGTACTTTGTATTTTTATTTTTCTTGATTGGGTTTCCCCAAGCATCTTGAGTGGTAAAGGATTTTCATAAATTTTGGAAAATTCTTGGTCATTATCTCTTCAAATGTTGCTTCTTCCCTGGAATGTCCCTGAGTTTGACAAGAATCTTTAGGGGAAAAATTGGTCATGAGCTTGAATCTTCCAGTCTGCCAAAGGCCAAGGAAGTTGCTCTAGACCATGGCAGGAGCCTTTTGTCTGTTCTAAGACTTGACAAAGTTCTGCAAGGGAAGCTGACTGAAGAAGTCAGTTCAGAACTACAAGAAATCTTAGCCCTTTGAGTTCTTGTTGTATCATCAGCTGTCTGTTGCTTCAAACACGTAATTTCTGAATTTTAACAAGTTTTTAGGGTTGTTTCTTCTGTTAGGTAATCCATCCATTCTATCTGAAGTAGGCTTCCACCAAATAACTGCATAACTTTTAACCTCAGCCTGCTTAAAATCCGTATTTTGTAACTTTCAGTAGTAAAGGAAGAGGTGGGTTTTGAAGTGATGTGGGCCTTATGGTGCCTTCAGTAAAAGTTCTGCCCCCCCCCCAAATAGCATATGTAAAATTCACTAAGTGTTGTGCCTATAATAATAAAGGAATTGTAAAAGATGTACAGATAAGATGGTTGTTAGCTATACCTATTGTGTATGGTAGTCATTTCACAATATATGTAATTCAAAGCATCATGCTGTACTTCTTAAATTTACAGTGATATATTTCTATTATTTTTCACTAAAATTGGGAAATAAATTGTACATATAACAGAAGCATGTGAGAAAACATAGGATTGAAATGAGCATTATTATCAAGATAGTTGGCTTCAATTCTTTATTTTTGTTTGGTAACAATAGAACTGGCTTATTTTTCTTAAGGTATGCATTTTGTGGAAGTTATTTGGATCACATTTACTACTAAATTCTAATTATTGAACTTCAAAATATTGATCCATTCTACACCAAAGTCTGGTATACAGAATGATCCATGCATTATGGTAAGGGATGATCTGTGCTTTATGAATACACACAGTAATCAATTAAAATAATGCACAAAGTAATTCACAAATTTACACAGAAATTCATAAAGGTGGGTTTGGGTGTTTATTTCGCCAGTCTCATTTGGGCAGTTATACAAATTGGACTTTTCTGACATAAACAACAAAAAAGGGGAACTTGGAAATGTTGAAGTATATTGGTGAAAATTTCAATCATATTTCTCATCATAGATAAAAGCTATTCATTTAAACAGCTAGGAAGTGAAGTAGTCAGTAAGGTTGACTACCATATTTATATCTATATATACTTGTATTTAATTTTGTTCTCATTTTTATCACTTTCTCATTTCAATTTTTAGACTGGATGAAGGCTGAAAGTTATGTTTCAAGTCTAACTTACCCAGTAATTTTCCTTTTTAATGTATTATTATATCCAGAGGGAAAAAAGCAATTCAGGGATAAGTACAAGTAATTAAATCCAGTAGGATGGCCCTTGAGATTTAAAAATAAAATTTTAGGGGCGCCTGGGTGGCTCAGTGGGTTAAATCCTCTGCCTTCAGCTCAGATCATGATCTCAGGGTCCTGAGATCCAGCCTGTTTAGGATTTGGGCTCTCTGCTCCGCAGGGAGCCTGCTTCCTCCCTCTCTCTGCCTGCTTCAGGGCCTACTTGTGATCTCTGTCTGTCAAATAAATAAAATATTTTTTAAAATAAAATTTTAGATTATAAAATTTTAATTGCTCACATTATGCCAAAAGTTCAACTAAGAGGTTTTACACTTATATCCATATAAGTTTAGCTGGAAACCACATGATCAGCTTACTTGCTTAAATGAACACAACATAAAACAACTGTAATTCAGATAAGTTCACTTCTTATTTACTTCCTATTTCTATTCCATTGTCCAAAATGACAAAATAATGCTTATTTCTTATAAATGAAATTTTCACATAATTGATAAAGTAAATTTGCATAAAATGCCTCAAAGCTATACTGAACAGAAGATAACTGGGACATTAAAAATAAAACATTATTTTGTTGATGAGGGTGTTCATGTCTGCAAAGTAATTTAAAGTGAAAATCTCCTATCACCCAATAACCTTGAAAGGCCTGAATAGAATAGTCAAAACTCAGAAAAAATTTTCTGACTCTTTTGAGAGGTGGGAAGAAGCTGAAAGAAAACCAGAACAAACGTATACACTAAATTTCACTTGAACTTCTATTTATAGAGCAAAATCAAGGACAAGGAAGATATGATTTTCTTCATATCTTGAATCCTATGAAATGATTTAAGGTTTATTTAAGGTTCCGAAATTGTTTCAAAGGAATTTACCAAGCAGTGACTTAGTTTTTGTTACTGAGCGTGGTGCCAAATTATAGAAGATTTTCAGAAAATTATTACTTATAAATGATAATAATTTTAAATTTAGTATTAGTATTTACAGAACACATACAGTGTGCTAGGTAAGTAGCAATCAAATAATATTTAAAATCCTAGCACGTAATTTGTTCCCAATAGGAAGTCACAATTTTGGTGTTTTAATATCTTTTTTTTTTTTTTTTTAAGATTTTATTTATTGGTGTTTTAATATCTTACTCAAAGTGCATGTTTATGTACAGTTTCAGAGAAACAAGTAAGTTAAGTTATATGCTCATGGCTTTTCAGGGGGCATAGCCTGGAGAACAGTCAAAAAGGCCTAGGTAGCTAAAAGAATTTCAAACACTCTAAAGACAAAGCTAATGTTAAAAACAAATACCACAAATATATAGAAATGCACAATTTTCTTTAAGACAGTAAGGAGTTGATTTAAATAAAAAATTCTTCTTAAACTATCTGAGTTATTTCATAGTCATGGAAAGATTAATCACTGAGAGAAAGTCAAATATGGAGAATATACATACTCCATAACAAGAATAACTGAAAATGCTAAGTTCAATAAATATTAATAAAAGGAGGAAGGAAGATTTAGTACAAACAGGGACATGATTAGTTTGGAGTAGAGATATTATACAAATTTAAACAACAAAATTTCTTAGAAGAAAGGCATTGCAATGGAAGTTAGGTTTGCCAAAATTAAGGAGAGTCTGACTTGACCAAATACACTCATTAACTAAATTCAAAGCTATTCCTGCAGTTGGGGTTGTCTTGAATTTCTCTCTCAGTGTCCTCAATCAAGAGGTTGGGAAATATTGGCTTCAAGAACTTGAACTCACCCGTCCCAGAGCCTCCCCTCAGACACACCTCATACTGGTAGCTGTGGGACAGGGTCCCCGCGCCGCTGACGTCCACCAGGTGGCCCGGAAACGGACCCTCGGGCACCGAGCAGCCGCCCCCCGACGCCGCCCGCCTCCTCCTGCACAGCCGCACCGCCACGAACACCAGCACCGAGAACAGGAAGAGCGACGACACGGACGCCAAGGCCACCACCAGGTAGACGGTGAGCGGGTCGGCGCGGGCCTCGGCCGCCGCCGCGTCCGGCAGCGGCAGGTAGGGCTGCGAGAAGCCGTCCACCAGCAGCACGTGCAGCGTGACGCTGGCCGACAGCGGCGGCTCGCCGTGGTCCCGGACCAGCACCAGCAACCTGTGCTTGACGGCGTCGCGCTCGCTCAGCGGCCGCGCCGTGCGCACCTCGCCGTTGTGCGCCCACACGCCGAACAGCCCGGGCTCCGTGGCCTTGAGCAGCTGGTACGACAGCCAGGCGTTCTGGCCCGAGTCGCCGTCCACCGCCACCACCTTGGCCACCAGGTAGCCCGCCTCGGCCGCCCGCGGCACCAGCTCGGTGCAGGGCGCCGAGCCGTTCTGCAGCGGGTACAGCACGAACGGCGCGTTGTCGTTGGCGTCCGCCACCAGCACGCGCACCAGCGCCTGGCTGCTGAGCGCCGGCGAGCCGCGGTCGGCCGCGCCCACGCGGAACTCGAACGCCTGCAGCGCCTCGAAATCCAGCGACCTGAGCGCGAACAGCTGCCCGTTGTCCGCGTTGATGGACACCAGCGAGCCCAGCGGCAGCTGCGGGTCGTGGGGCGGCAGCAGCGAGTAGGTGACCTGGGCGTTGGCGCCCGAGTCTCTGTCGGTGGCGCTCACGCTGCCGATGTGCAGGGCGGGGCTGTTGTTCTCGCGGACGCGCAGGGTGTAGGTCGTCTGGCTGAAGGTCGGGGCGTTGTCGTTGACGTCAGACACGGTCACCGTGAGGTTGTGCTGGGTTTTCATCCTGGGGGTCCCCAGGTCGGTGACGGTGATGGTGATGTTGTATTCGGCCTGGCTCTCTCTGTCGAGGGGACTCTCTGTTACTAGGGTGTAGAAATTCTTGAAAGTCGGTTTCAGAAGGAACGGCAGATCATCTGGAATAGAGCAAATCATCTTCCCATTGTCTCCAGAGTCTCGATCCCGAATTCGGAAGACAGAGACTACAGTCTCAGGCGCATTTTCTGGGACGGAGTTGGTGAGGGAAGTTATGGTAAGTTCAGGGGCGTTGTCGTTCACATCCACCACGTCTATGACTACAGAGCCTTTTCCAGAAAGGCCTCCTCCGTCTATAGCCTCAATTTCCACGTGGTAAGATTTTATTTGTTCAAAATCCAGTTTCTTTGTCAATCGGATTTCTCCTGTGACTTCATTTATTGAGAAAGTTTGTTTAATTTCATCTGATGCTTGGAACAAGCTATATGAAACACTTCCGAAGTTTCCAGCATCTATATCTCTAGCTGAGACACTAAGTACTGGGGAGCCTAGGGGGCTGTTTTCCAAGACCTGCACCTCATATGGGGTGTGCACAAACTCTGGAGCATTGTCATTGACGTCTATGATCAGGATTCGCACTGTCATGGTGCCAGACTTAGGCGGAGACCCACCATCCAGTGCCGTGAGGGTTAAGCTGAACTCAGACTGCACCTCTCGATCCAGCGCTTTATCCTGCACCAAATCTGCGTATTTCTTGCCCTCACTATGATTTCGAGTTAGTACATGAAAATGAGAATTGGGGCTGAGAGTGTATTTTTGAAGACCATTGCTGCCCACATCCAAATCCTGAGCTAGTTTCAACGGAAAGAGAGTCCCTGGCTGGCTGTTTTCCGGTATTTTCAAGAGCATTTCCCTAATCGGGAACACTGGGGAGTGGTCATTTACGTCCTGGATTGATAACTCTCCTTCAAAAAATTGAACCGGCGTTTCGAGGAACACTTGGAAATGCAGTACACACGGTTCAACAGGGCCACATAACTCTTCGCGGTCTAGTTTCTCCCTCAAAAGCAAATCTCCAGTCTGACGATCCAGCTGCAAGCGCTGCTTGTCATCGTCAGACACCACCCGGGCCGACCGGGCGGCCAGTTCCCCAATTCCCAGGCCCAGATCTTTGGTCAGATGGGCTACAAAGGAGCCACTCTCTGTTTCTTCCATCACAGAATAACGCACAGGCTCCGCGCGAGCCTGAGACAAGAACACCATCAAAATAAAGGCCATCACTTGCCTGTTTGGTTGAATTCTCTCTAGCGTCTCCATGTTGGAGACCCGGTGCTTACATCCAATCCCTCCTAGGAACCACGAAGACTGGAGATACTAAATTCTGACTTCTTGTTTGGTGGAGTCCGCACAAAGTTGCCTTTAATCTTAAATTCGTTTAGTATATTGCATCCCAAACTCGCTGGTAAACCAGCACGGCTGGCAAAACCTCTCGCGTGTATTTTTTATTCCTTTTTGTAACAAAGGAACACGGGAGCTTTTTAGGGCTCTTTATTCACAATCTTAGCCTGCAGCGCCACCCTGCGTCTTGATTGAGGAATTAATATTCTCTTGTTAAAGCATATTTTGGAAGTGTCCAAATGCAAGTTATTTTTTAAAGTGTATAGAACTTTACAAACTTTTTTTTCATTAAATTTCATAATTTGTAAGGTTACACATTATATTGAATGAGCTAGAGTATTTGTGAGCACAAAACAAGAGGATACCCTCGTCTCCCCACACTCTAATCAGTGAACTTCAAAGAACTTTACTCCCCCTTTAGGTAATCTAACCAAGGGAGATAAATTCTTATAAAATTATAATTCATAATAGTTAATCCTTGCTTATTTCCAAGTATGTGGGGAATTTATGATCATGCAAAAGTTTGTTAGGGTGTATGGTGTCACGTGGTCTTAGGGAGACCTTATTTTTCAAAGGAAAGTTTCTATGTCCCTATGCTGCTGTAAAAATGGTATAGGTGAAGAGGCATCTTGCTTTGTTGAGTCCTTTCACAGTGTGAACCCACATTAAATTTAAAAGGAAATCAAACAGTATTAGAGTCAGAATCTTAGGCCTGGATAAGAAATAAAAGGGGTTTTGCAGATAAGGAAACTGAAGCTCAGAGGGTGACAGGACTTGATTACTTGACTATTATCAGAATAATATAGAGACAAAATCAAGTGAGTAAAAAAATAAAAAAAAATTGTTATGGTAAAGGCTTTAAGCTTAAACCTATTTAGCTAGATAGATAACTCTATTCTATAATTAATTTACTTCTTACTACATTCCTCCTTTGTATCCCAGATACCATATTCTTCCACCAGCTGATTTGGGCCAAATTAAGAAGCCCTGATTTAAAGCATTTTAATCTTTGAGCAAGGGGTGCCTCACGCCTTGTCTATTCACATATCATAAAGAGGAGAGACTTATTTATAAAAAGAATTCCAGCACAGTGTGCTGCTCTCGTGAGTTCCCTGATATAGTAAGTTAACTGAGATACACTTAA
Organism: Mustela nivalis; assembly: GCF_964662115.1. Lineage (NCBI taxonomy): Eukaryota > Metazoa > Chordata > Mammalia > Carnivora > Mustelidae > Mustela > Mustela nivalis. The sequence goes on from NC_139022.1 coordinate 103,302,292, forward strand.
GCAGTTTATCGGTTACAATTAGTATACAGAGTGGAGTACCATTTATCTTGGCACGTATGGGGTTTTCCCTCCATAAATATCTTGCCATTTTATTTAATTACTTAATTAACTCAATAAATTAGAATTCATGTTGAATGAATTATTTTAAAAGCATGTTAATACTTAAGTTCTGAGAGTGACAGAAAGGATTAGAAAAAATTCTTGAAAGGAGCTTAGATTATGGTACTCATTCAAAAATGTCAAATGAATAAACAAATTAATCCATTCTAATGATCATGTTTCCATTTCTATAAGAAGATTATTCCCAGATCATATGTTCAGGCATAAACATGTCTGAAAATAGACAAAGAATTCTCAGAGAGTATGACACATGCTAAGTACTATGCAATTAAATTTACTTTGATTCTAGTTCTAGCAATGGCAATAGTAACATTAATACACTTTAGAATTCTTTTAATTTAAGGCAAATCAGAGGAGAATATGATATATATGACTAGTAAATGAAATTTTAAAATGATCAAAGAAAAAGGCAAAAATGTTATTTTAGATATAAATGGAAAACAAATACCCTGGACAAAACAAGGAGCAACTGTTCACAATATAATAACCAAGCTCTAGTTAGATTCAAGTTAAAGTGTTCAGAACAAAACTCAAGCTATATTTTGTTTACTTATTCCTGTATGTTGACATTGAAATAGTGTTGCATATCAGCTCTTTTCAGTTCTTTGTCAATCCAAAGCAAATGAAATTTAGATAATATTAACACATAGTGCAACTACATGCTAGATAATTATTTTAAACATTTACACATATTAATTCATTTTATCCCTCAACAATCCTACATGGTGGACACTCTTATTAGCCACATTTTGTAGATGAAGAAATTGAGGCATCGAGAGTTTAAATCACCAGCCCATAATCACTCACCATGTGAAATGGCAGAGCTATGATTCACACTGTTACAGTTTGGCTCCAGAATCTATTCTCTTATCCACATAAGTGGAACTGGGGAAGTGATAATTTTTTAGATAATTTAGATAATTTTTACGAGACCAGTGCTCTAACCCCTGAGCTACGAAGCCAATAATTTAGATAATTTTTAGATAATTTAGATTTTTTAAGATAATTTAGATCCAAACTTCAGCCTTGTCTTGGTTCCAGAGATATCAGAGGTGATGTATTTGTGTTCAAGTTTGCAATTAATATAAGAATCTTTAAAATGTTCTGTCTTCCTTTAGCAATAGATGCCAGCAAGAAGAGGTGCTTACAAAACTTAGAAAGTAGAAGGGAAACTAGTAGTGTTTTGTTGAGATCATTAATTGGTAAAAAAAAAAAAAAAAAAAAAAGAGTGACACATGCTATGAATTCCCTGTAGCCTTGATTATTGGATAAAAAGATATCTATGTATAGATCTTTTGAAATGTTATTAGGGTTGGGGCGCCTGGGTGGCTCAGTGGGTTAAGCCGCTGCCTTCGGCTCAGGTCATGATCTCAGGGTCCTGGGATCGAGTCCCGCATCGGGCTCTCTGCTCAGCAGGGAGCCTGCTTCCCTCTCTCTCTCTGCCTGCCTCTCCATCTACTTGTGATTTCTCTCTGTCAAATAAATAAATAAAATCTTTAAAAAAAAAAAAAAAGAAATGTTATTAGGGTATAAAGTTAAAAGCAAGAAAGACAACTTAAGAGGGAAGTCTTACCTCATGAATTATTCCCCCTCCAAAACTGCTAAACTTAGAAAAAAAATCTATTATGTTTTATCTGCATGGATGAGGAGTTAATGATATCAAGGATAATCACCTGAAAAACCAGCCTATTCCAGTCAGGAGAGTTTCATTATTCATTCTGAAGGATTCATATTACAACAATTTACACAATTTTCACCAGAGCTGAAACACGACATTTAAAGTGTTCTTTCCATGTTGAATATACAAAGAGAAAGAAGAAGTTTTGATTCCTCCCTGGTAGAGTACAGAACTTTCAATTTCCTTGAAGAAAAGATAAAAATCATTTTAAAGGAATTTGAATACAAGTAGGCCGAAAGTTCAAAATACAAAATCCATACTCTGAAGTTTGGAATACTCTCACTTGTTTAGAAAAAAGTGAGGGAATCTTTTTTTAAAACTTCATGATGACTTGAGAGCTGTTTTGTTCTTAACATGAAGGAGGAGAGTAGAAGGAATTAAACATTAATTGTTGAGAGAGATTAATTGGTAAAATAGGAATTAGATTTTAACTAGTATTTTTAGTTCCTTAAATCACACTTCAGTAGTATTATCTCAAAATATTAAGCTAACACTAATAATTGGTTACTATTATGGTTTATGGATTTTGTTAGAAATTCTTACACATTTTGAGATATTCTACTAGATAGATAAATTAGGTACTTCAGGCTGGCCATTTGAGTGAAATAACTATAAAGCAAACAATACTGCTCACTAGTAAAAGCAAACAAAAATTTAATATCAGTTAAAATTCCAAACTAAACCTTGAAGATATTTTTTAAAATCACATTTACTGGGGCACATGGGTGGCTCAGTTGGTAAGCATCCAACTCTTGATTTTGGCTCCTGTCCTGATCTCAGGGTCTGAGATTGAGCCCAGCACTGGGCTCCATGCTGAGTGTGCAGCCTGCTTAAGATTCTCTCCACCCCCTTCCTCTCTCCCTTTGCCCTTCCCCCGTCACAGTCACATGCTCATGCTCTCTCTCAAATAAATAAATAAGCAAATAAAATCACATTTATTTTTATTTTTTTAAAATATTTTATTTATTTATTTGTCATAGAGAGAGAAGCGAGAGCAAGCACAGGCAGACAGAGTGGCAGGCAGAGGCAGAGGGAGAAGCAGGCTCCCTGCCAAGCAAGGAGCCCGATGCGGGACTCGATCCCAGGACGCTGGGATCATGACCTGAGCCAAAGGCAGCCGCTCAACCAACTGAGCCACCCAGGCATCCCTAAAATCACATTTATTGAATGTAATTTTTGAAAGGAGATAATCTGAATAATGAGAATTTGGCTTGAGAAATTTATGATGGAATCTAAGATAATTTCTTTTAATTCCTTTTAGTGTGTACTAAATAAAAAGATAGTATTTGTATGTTTAATGTATCAAATTGTTCAAAATCTAATGTCTAACTTATAATACATCTTTCAACTCAGGAAGTATGAGTCTTCTAACTCTATTGTCCTTTTTCAAGATTGTTTTTGCTCTTCAGAGTCCCTTGCATTTCCATATGAATTTTAAAGTCAATTTACCAATTTCTGTAAAACAACAACAACAACAACGCAAAAAGCCTGCTGGGATTCTGATAAGGATTGCATTGAACCAGTAGACCAATTTGGGAGGCATCACCATCTTAGCAATAGTGAGTCTTCCAATCCATGAACACTTCCCATTTACTTAGGTCTTCTTTATTTTTTTCAGTGCTATTTTGTTGTGCTAAGTGTAAAGTCTTGCACTTATTTTGTTAATTGTTTTCCTAAGCATTTTATTATTTTTGATGCTATGATAAATGGAATTGTTTTCATTTCAATTTTGTATTTGCCAATGCTAATGTATAGAAATATAATTGATTTGTGAAGATTATTTATTTATTTAGAGAGAGTGTGCATAAGCAGGGATAGGGGTGGGAGAGGGGTGGAGGGAGAGAAAGAGAGGAAGCAAGAGTCTCCACTGAGCCAGGAGCCCTCTGTGGGCTGTATCCCAGGACCCTGAGATCACCACCTGAGCTGAAATCAAGAGTTGGATGTCAACCAACTGAGACACCCAGGCACCCTCCTTAGGATTTTCTTTATGTAAGATGTTGTCATCCACAAATATACTTTAACTTCTTCATTTCCAATTTGAATTATTTTCTTTTTCTCATCTAATTGCCCTGGCTACATTTTTAGTACAATATTAAATAAAGCAGTGAGGAGACATCCTTGTTTGTTTTTCATCTTAGGGACAAAGTCTTTCACCATTCAATAGTGGGTTAGCTGTGGGTTTTTATAGTTATCTTTATCAGGCTGAGGATATTCCTTATTCTTCCTAGTTTATTGAGTGTTCTTATCATGAAAAGATATTGGGATTTGTAAAGTGCTTTTTCTGTGTAAATTGAGATGGTAATAGGGTGTATTGCTCTAAACCAACCTTTAATTTCTGGGATGAATTCTACCTGGTCATGGTATAATCTTTTTTAAAAAATTTTATTTGATTGAGAGATACAGGGAGATAGTGAGCACAAGCTGAGGGAACAGCAGGCAGTGAAAGAAGCAGGCACTCCGCTGAGCAGGGAGCCCAATGTGGGACTTGATCCCAGGACCCTGGGATCCTAACCTTAGCCAAAGGCAGATGCTTAACCAACTGAGTCACCCAGGTGTCCCTGTATAATCCTTTTTATATGCTGCTGGAGTTAGTTTGCTAATATTTTGTTGAGAATTTTTGCATCTGTATTCATAAGGGATATGTTATTTAGTTTTCTTTTCTTATATTATCTTTATCTGGTTCTAGCATCATGACAATATGGGCCCCACAGAATGAACTGGGAAATGGTCCCTGCTCCTCTTTTTATAATTGGATTTGTGAAGGACTGGTATTAATTTTTTTAAGACTTTATTTATTCATTTGACAGAGAGACACAGTGAGAGAGGGAACACAAGCAGGGGGAGTGGGAGAAGGAGAAGCAGGCTTCCCACCAAGCATGGAGCCCAATGCAGGGCTGGATCTCAGAACCCTGGGATCATGCCTTGAACTGAAGGCAGATGCTTAATGACTGAGCCACCCAGGAGTCTGTGGTGTTAATTTTTTTAAAAAAGATTTTATTTATTTGACACAGCGAGATAGAGAGAGAGAGAGATCCCAAGCAAGCAAAGAGGCAGGCAGAGAGAAAGGGGAAGCAGACTCCCTGCTGAGCAGAGAGCTCAGTGCAAAGCAGGGCTCAATCCCAGGACCCTGAGATCAGGACCTGAGCCGAAGGCAGAGGATTAACCCACTGAGCCACCCAGGCACCCCTTAAACTTCAGTAGAATTCCATTTCTGGGCCTTTAAAAGTTTTTAAAAAGTTTTCTTGGAAAGTTTTTGATTACTGATTAAATCTTGAATAAGATAAGACATTTAGCATGAAAAAATCCATTTGCCCAAAGATTTAAAAAATTTAGGCAATTAAAATGACAATATTTAGACAACACAATTTTGATTTTTTTTAATAATAAACCATCAATTGTTTTAGAAGTTGAGTTTCTCATCAAAGCTCTTTCTCATAGATAATCCTTGTTAGCTGGAGATAACTGACTTCAGCAATCTGAACCCAATAGTCTCTGACATATGGAAACCTCTCACATTAATAGTTCTGTAATGAAGTCCAAATGATGTTGATATCCCCCAAATGCTAAAAAAAAAATGGCAGTCCACTGAGGGTTTCCTGTTCATCCTCCATATCACTGAGCAAGAGCAGAACATTGAAAGAGGAAGATGGCTGAGTCAACTCAGTGATTAAGAGAACAGAGAAACTGTCAGCTGAGAAGACATCTGTGGAGGTTTAGTGAATGACAGGTTAACCTGGGATAGGTCCTAGACCATGTCAAACAGAGGTGACATCTAGTCTTTAATAACAGCAATGGTTTGTGCCTCGTTGTGCCTATGACTTTGAAGCTTAGATATGTTTCAGTGCTCCATACTTCAAAGCTGTGGGCCCACATGCTAAACATCAAGTACCATGAAGCTTTGCGTGTCATCCTTGCGCAGGGGCCATGCTAATCTTCTCTGTATCGTTCCAATTTTAGTATATGTGCTGCCGAAGCGAGCACTACCATGAAGCTTTGGATCATTGACAAAATAGTCCTGTAACTCAGATTGCCATCCAGGTTACCACCTTGTTCTGTGTGGCACCAGCTCAGTGCATAATACAAGATAGCTTTGCAGCAAATCTTCTTGGTCATCCAGTACTACCATGTGCAACACTGTCATATCTATTAATCAAGACCTTAATTTTTTTCCTGTAGGTAATCCCCATGTATCAATTACTTCAGTTACAACTCAATATTCCTCAGAACCAGCTTGTTTACTCTGCAGATTAGAAAGTTAAAAATGTCTCCATTAGCTCCCCTGTCTATAGCCTCAGCCATTACCAGGACAAACAAGAGGCAGAGGGTGACCTTCTCTATGAATTTGCCTCATGGAGCAAATGCAGAGCAGGACCATCTGAGGAAGACTGGGACACTGATCAAACGCATCATTAGGTGTTGGTCTCAAACTTCTACTTGTGTGTGACAGAGCAGAGCTAAGCTTCTTAATTAAGGCTTAGACTTGTAGAGCCTGGGGCTGAATCCCACCCTGAAATTCCTTCTTCCGCTCTTCCACAAGACTACCAAAACCAGTACTGGAATGAGGGAAACCTCCAAAGAGGATGAGTTGTCAATAAAATATCACCAAGCAAATGAGGATGACTAACAGAATGAAAAATGGACTCAACAGATAAAAGAATGTATACATAAGAAATAGAGATTCAGAACAATATGGAAAGAACTTGAGTAAATGACATTTAACTTCCTCAAACAAAAAAGAAGGAGATAACAATTGTGAATAAAAAAACAAGTTGTTGGGCGCCTGGGTGGCTCAGCGACTGCCTTTGGCTCAGGTCATGATCCAGGAGTCCCTGGATTGAGTCCTGAATCGGGCTCCCAGCTCCATGGAGAGTCTGCTTCTCCCTCTGACCTTCTCCCCTCTCATGCTCTCTCTCTCTCTCAAATAAATAAAATATTTAAAAAAAATTTAAAAAACACAAGTTGTTGTGAAAGCTGACCAAATATGAGTTAAAAAAAAATAACAACCTAAAGTTACTGAAACAAACAAACAAACAAAATCAATATATTGTGTAGATCTCAGGTTGGGACCTAGCAAGTACCAGAACGTCAAGAATAAAGAAAAAAAATCTAAAGCAGAGTAAAGAAGGGACATCGGGCTGACTCAGTTGGTACTTGGGTCCCGAGTTAGAGCCTCATGCTGGGCATAGAAATTACTTTTTAAAAAATAGAGTAAAGAAGTTTACAGATAAAAAAAGAATGACAATTACACTGATTTTATACTTTTTTTATCCACAGTGTTGAATACTAGAAGAACAGAAGGAAAATGAGTTTAAATTAAAAAATCTATGTTCGGGGCACCTGGGTGGCTCAGTGGGTTAAGCCGCTGCCTTAGGCTCAGGTCATGATCTCAGGATCCTGGGATCGAGTCCCACATTGGGCTCTCTGCTCAGCAGGGAGCCTGCTTCCTCCTCTCTCTCTCTCTCTCTGCCTGCCTCTCTGCCTACTTGTGATCTCTCTCTGTCAAATAAATTTTAAAAAATCTTAAAAAAAAATCTATGTTCAACCAAACTATTGGTTAAGAATATCAGCATTAGACATAAAAGTAATTCAGAATTACAACTAACAGATCTCTAGCTTTAAAATATATAGGAAACTACTCTGAAAAGCAAGTATAAATAGATAATAAAAGTAGTGGGATATACAAAAACTTTGACATTTTTAAAGTCCTCATTTATAAGGAGGGGCACCTGGGTGGCTCAGTGGGTTAAGGGCTCTGCTTTTGGCTCAGGTCATGATCCCAGGATCCTGGGATCGAACCCACATCGAGCTATCTGCTCAGCAGGGAGCCTGCCTCCCTTCCTCTTTCTCTGCCTGCCCCTCTGCCTACCTGTGATCTCTATCAAATAAATAAATAAAATCTTTAAAAAAATAAAGTCCTCATTTATAAGGAAAGCCATATTTAAGGACTAAGAAAGATTTATAAAAGGTATGCTAACTTCACTAGTTTTAACCACTGGTAATTGAGTAATTGACATTCACAATCTACTTTTTTTTTTTTTAAGTGCTTTCCTGAAAAATTTAAAAAATGATGCTTAGGCTGGGACTCCTCAGTGGCTCAACCTGTTGAGCCCAGGACTTGGTTTCCACTCAAGTTATGATCTCAGGGTCCTGAGATGGAGCCCCACCTCCTGCTCCCTGCTAAGCCGGAGTTTGCTTGAGATTCTCTTTCTCTCTCTTTCCTTCTGCCCCTCTCCCACTCTCTCGCTCTCAAATAAATAAAAAAATAAAATCTTTAAAATATGACTTTGGGGCTGATAACATTTATATCTCAGAATTTATAAACTAAATTGTCATCACATCAGATGCTTCACTAAACAAAGTTTTCATGCAAAATGGAAAGGCAAATCTGTTGTTCAAAATGCTCTAAACTTAAATTTTTTTCTTCAGTCATCATGAAAATACTCTAGGCAATTCCAAGAGTAATTTGACTTATAGCTTATATTTTGTGTGCATTATTGTCAGTGTAAATGCATATAATTTTGAAATATTGACAATGTCAAAACAGACAGTGAACTAAATATATTACTTTCACTTGACTACTATGTCCTTAAAAGCATACTGTACCTTAAAGAAGGTACATCTTAAGGAAAACAAATTTTTAACAATCCACAAACTTCATTAACTACAAAGCTGCTTTAAGTATGCTGTAAAGAACAATGTCTGACTGTATTATACAGGGTAAATTATAAGATTACTAGTGTGCAACTCTATCTACATTGCTCTAGATATAGAATTTGAGATGAGTTCCCTAAAGCAAGCCTGTTAGAAATCTTCATTAAACCAAAATGAAAAGTATTTTTGCTCACCTATTAGAAAAAGGAAAGGAGGCAGTAAGACTGCCTTAGTATGAAGGGAAGCAGATGAAAGAAGAATATGCAAGGATTAACAACACAAAGTAAAATCAATATATAAGCAAAATGTTATATCAACTAGATTCTTGATTCCAAAAGAAAACGATAGCCAGACAAATATTTTTTTCACTATTCTGTAAATGAAACCTATTCTTAAAATTGGAGCTTTGCTGAAGTCTTACTCAGTATCTTGAACCAGACCATTGGGAAAAATGGGCTTGAGGAACTTGAACTCATTGGTCCCTGATCCTCCCGTCAGACACACCTCATACTGGTAGCTGTGGGACAGGGTCCCCGCGCCGCTGACGTCCACCAGGTGGCCCGGAAACGGACCCTCGGGCACCGAGCAGCCGCCCCCCGACGCCGCCCGCCTCCTCCTGCACAGCCGCACCGCCACGAACACCAGCACCGAGAACAGGAAGAGCGACGACACGGACGCCAAGGCCACCACCAGGTAGACGGTGAGCGGGTCGGCGCGGGCCTCGGCCGCCGCCGCGTCCGGCAGCGGCAGGTAGGGCTGCGAGAAGCCGTCCACCAGCAGCACGTGCAGCGTGACGCTGGCCGACAGCGGCGGCTCGCCGTGGTCCCGGACCAGCACCAGCAGCCTGTGCTTGACGGCGTCGCGCTCGCTCAGCGGCCGCGCCGTGCGCACCTCGCCGTTGTGCGCCCACACGCCGAACAGCCCGGGCTCCGTGGCCTTGAGCAGCTGGTACGACAGCCAGGCGTTCTGGCCCGAGTCGCCGTCCACCGCCACCACCTTGGCCACCAGGTAGCCCGCCTCGGCCGCCCGCGGCACCAGCTCGGTGCAGGGCGCCGAGCCGTTCTGCAGCGGGTACAGCACGAACGGCGCGTTGTCGTTGGCGTCCGCCACCAGCACGCGCACCAGCGCCTGGCTGCTGAGCGCCGGCGAGCCGCGGTCGGCCGCGCCCACGCGGAACTCGAACGCCTGCAGCGCCTCGAAATCCAGCGACCTGAGCGCGAACAGCTGCCCGTTGTCCGCGTTGATGGACACCAGCGAGCCCAGCGGCAGCTGCGGGTCGTGGGGCGGCAGCAGCGAGTAGGTGACCTGGGCGTTGGCGCCCGAGTCTCTGTCGGTGGCGCTCACGCTGCCGATGTGCAGGGCGGGGCTGTTGTTCTCGAGGACGCGCAGGGTGTAGGTCGTCTGGCTGAAGGCCGGGGCGTTGTCGTTGACGTCGGACACGGTCACCGTGAGGTTGTGCTGGGTTTTCAGCCTGGGGGTCCCCAGGTCGGTGACGGTGATGGTGATGTTGTATTCGGCCTGGCTCTCTCTGTCTAGTGCTCCTTTTGACAGTAGAGTGTAAAAATTCTCTACTGATGGTTTTAGGACGAAGGGGAGATTGTTCTCGATGGAGCACATAATTCTTCCATTGTCTCCAGAGTCAGGATCTGAAACACTGAAAACAGCCACCACAGTCTCTGGCGAGTTCTCAGGGATAGGGCTGGTAATTGAGGACAAGGTCAGTTCTGGTGGGTTGTCATTCACATCAACCACCTGAACTATCACTGTGGTTTTTCCTGAAAGGCCCCCCCCATCCTTGGCTTCTATGTCCACTTCATAAGTATTCATAACCTCATAATTCAAATATTTGACTAGTTGGATATCACCAGTAATTGAATTTAACTGAAAAGTTTTGCGAATTTCTTCAGAAGCGTGAAAAAATGCGTATGATACTGTCCCAAAATTTCCTGTATCTAAGTCAGAAGCTGAGACAGTGACAATAACAGAGTTAATGGGACTGTTCTCTAGAATTTGAACCTCATAGAGTGACTGTGTAAATTCTGGGGCATTGTCATTTATGTCTAAGACCAGAATGTGGATCTGGGCGATCCCCGACCGGGGTGGAGAGCCCCCATCTAGCGCGGTGAGGGTCAAAACGAGCTCTGGGTGCTCCTCACGGTCTAGAGCTTTGTCCAGCACTAGTTGTGGGTACTTTCTTCCATCCCTACGATTGCGTGTGAGAACATGGAAATGGGAATTAGGAGCGATTGTGTAGTTTTGGAGACTGTTTCTTCCCACATCCAAGTCCTCAGCATTTTCCAAAGGAATTACGGTTCCTGGTGGCGTGTTTTCTAAGAGTTTCAGCTGCATTTCATTTTCAAAGAATACCGGAGAATGGTCGTTTACATCTACGACCTGAACCTCATTTGTAATAAACTGCAAAGGGTTTTGCAGTAATATCTGAAAGTGCAGTAAACATGGCTCCGTGTGGCCGCATAGCTCTTCCCGGTCCAATTTCTCATGCAGGAGCAAATCGCCGGTCTGATGGTTGAGCTGAAAATGCTGTTTGTTCCCTTTAGACACAACTTGGGCTCCCCTCACAGCCAGTTCCCCTACCTCTAGCCCTAAATCCTTTGCTAGGTTGGCTATTAAATAGCCCCTCTCTGTTTCCTCAACCACAGAGTAGCGTCTTGACTCAGACTCAGTCAGAGACCCACCCAGAAAAACAAAGAGAAATAGGACTTGCCTTTGTCTAAGAAAGCGCTCCCCTCTGGCCTCCATTGTGTTTTCGGCCACGTTCTTCCTGGAGATATTGCCAAACTAAGCGTCCGGCAGTGCTAACAAACGCAGTCTTTTGCCTTCCAACCTTTGAAGAAAGTCTAGCGAATAATCCTTTCCAAGGCTCAGATTTGCTTGCTTAAAATCTGCCCAGACTTTCAACCCCCTAGTTTACGTGCCTTACAGAGTGCGCACAATGCCCGTGGTTTAATTCGCCGTCTTAGTCAACAGCGCCACCATGCGTTCACTGGTAGCTTAAAAATTACTTAGAGAACGTGCTATGTTGGGGCAGGAGGCCCGGTGGATGGGTGTTTTGATTTTTTAATTGTTTATTCCCCTTGATAAACGGAGTAGCCCATTTGTTCTTGTGCTAAATGAGTTTAAAAAAAAACACACAACCTAGGGAAATGAAATGCGTTCTTTAAAAAGAACCCACTGTCTTTGATAAGAGTCCTCATTTACATGTTTTCGCTGATTTATATGATTTTGCTGTTAGAGCTACTCTTCCTGCCCATCTGCAGTTATTACTCATAAACTTTAAAGGATTTTGCTCTAAATTCTAAATGATGATATGCATCATATCCTACTTGCATTTTTCTCTTATTTTCCAGATTTTGTAAAGTGTCCATGAATGAGTTACATTTATAATCAGGAAAAAATGCTATGAAAATATGACTTCATGCAAGGTGATGAAAAATTATAATAGGTCATGTCATAGTCAGAGGCCCAAAATGCCCAGTTCCTTTCAAATCTTCACAATCACTCAAGGAACACAGATATTTCTTCTCTTCTTATTTCGCAGTAATTTTACAATTGCTGGTTTCATCTATGTAAACTATATTAACTGTTTCATCTATATAACTGTTTTATCTGTGGAAATACGTTGAGTTTGTAGAAGTTAGGCATATAGTGGTAACAAGGCAAATCGTGTATATCTTATAGTTTTCCATCTAATGGGGTGAACAGACTTTAAATATATGTTCAAACAAACTGTACAAAGTGCTATATAGGAAATGTACTGAATGCACTGAAAGCATGCAGTAGGAGGACCTGACTCAATGGGTGATTGGTGAAAAAGTTTCATCAAAGTTGTGCCACTTAATCTGGAAGATGAAGGGTAAGATGTTTGTCTTACAGGTTAAGTCTTACAGACTAAGACTGTAAAATGGGAAGAAAACATATATGAGAAACTGATATGTAAAGGCCTGCAACAGTATAGTATAGCTATTCTAGATAATAAAAGGACAGTGTAAGTGAGAATAGAATGATGGAGAAATAAACTGTGGGCAAATAACAGATGCTTGGATTTTATTCTAAGAATAAAAGGAAGATATTTCAAGGTTTTAGGTGGAGACGTGATATAACTCAAATATCAAGAGGTTGGCTTAGCATCTTCATAATTATCAGGAATGTAACATGGAGGGTCACCTATTAGGATTACTCTTACTACTAGTAATACTATAAGTAACAGCAATTATACTTCTGTATCTTTGTAGTACCTTACTTGATCATAATTTCAAGCTATAGAAATAGCTATTAGCATTTTGGGGGAACTGAAATTATGTGATTTACCCAAGATCCTACTAAGTATCAGCAGTGTTCCACACTGCTAATCTCAAAAGGACGACTTTAAAATTCATATTGTAATTTTAATGGTATAGCTCATGCAAATAAACATAAAATGACACAAGAATTTAAATATAGGCTGAAGAACATTAATAGCTAAACATGTGTTTTAATGTATAGATCTGAAATTGAACTGCAAGAAATAAAGTTGGATGAATCATTTAGGAATTATACAAGGAAATTGAAACTATAAAATCAAAAACACAATTTCCCCATTCCTCTCCTGCCTTCCTTAAGCTAGAAGGCAGGAGAGGAAGCTCAAATTAGGAAGAGAGAAAGGAAAAATATATTGAAGGAAAGAGGGACTGATAACTGCATAATCTGTCAGTAACAGTGATCAGTTCAATTAATAACCAAAAATTATATATGTAATTCCTTATACATCATAGAGCATTTAATTCTAGCAAAACTTTGTTTTATGAGTATTTCAGTGTCTTTAAATATCAAAATATCACAAGATGAAATAAAGACACTTTTCTTTCAATCACTTATTCAAAACTTTTATTGAGAATCTATAATCATTCAATTACTGAGCTAATCATACAGTAAATGGGGAGTTATTGACAAACATATTCAAGAACCTAAAAAGAAAAAAAAAAGGCTTTGAAAAGCCTAGGGAACTGAAAAGAGAAAGACCAAAATAGTTAGTGCAAAAAAAAAATATATATATATATATATATATACATATATATATATATATATATGGCCAGAATAAGATAAATCTTTTCCACACAGGATTATTTCCAATGGAATCATAAATGCTCCAAATTTTTTGAAAAAATGCAATGCCAAACTACATTTGAAGTTTCTAAAATTTAGTCAAGGACAAATATTTATTTCCTAATATCTTTTCGATTTTAAGGATGTGCTCAAAGTTAACAGATGGTTTGTAATTGCTAAAACTGGTAACTTTTAAGGGGAACCGAATGAGCAAAGGTTTAAAGAAAAAAATATATTTTATTTTTTAAAAGATTTTATTTATTTATTTGACAGACAAAGATCACAAGTAGGTAGAGAGACAGGCAGAGGGAGAGGAGGAAGCAGGCTCCCAGCTCAGCTGAGAGCCAGATGTGGAGCTGGATTTCAGGACCCTGGGATCACGACCTGAGACCAAGGCAGAGGCTTTAAGCCACTGAGCCACCCAGATGCCCTAAAGAAAAAAACTTCAATAGCATGAAGAATTGCATGGCTTTGAAAACAACCGAACATGCTATTTATGTAGCTAATTTGAGAATATTAGTGGTTGACCAAGCACTTTTGATGTGAATGGTTTGTAGAATCCAGCAGCCAAGGTTGTCACAATCTCTAAGGAATCATAATCTTCATTTATGGACACTTTAAGGAAGTACATATTTAGAAAAGTGTGGTAGGTTGCTTTGTTATTAATGAATATGCATATATTAATGGTTTTAGTCAATATGAATTAACAGAATAAAAGTTATACTAGTCTAAAAGAATATACAAACACAAATATTCTGGGTTGGAAAAAGAATAAGCTTATGTAGCAATTGCAAACATTTAAAAATGTTTAAAATTTTAAGTTCTGCAAAATCACCTAGGAACTGCGGAAGGTGAGTTTGGGAAAAGGTGCTCTAACTTAAAAATTAAAGATTTCCGAAAACACAAATATTTACCTTCACACTTTAAGTTGAATTAAGTTACAGTGAGACTAATCAACAAAAAGAGAACAAAGGAAATTTGCATTTCTTAAAGCACAAGTGAACACATTTAAAAACACCAGTAACATGCACTAAGTTGGAACAGGATAGCTGCTTACCAAATAAAAAGAACCCCAATGGACAAGGCAGTAAAAAAGAACTTCCCACAAATTAACTGAGACTAGGCTCAGTAGACCCTTATTATGTAATACTTAATTGAATTCAAAATTATCCCTGAAACTGGGGCTTGCTTCACTAATCCTCTCCTCACCCAGAGCAAGGAAACTGGGAAGAATTGGCTTGAGGAACTTGAATTCATTGGCTCCTGTGCCTCCCGTCAGACACACCTCATACTGGTAGCTGTGGGACAGGGTCCCCGCGCCGCTGACGTCCACCAGGTGGCCCGGAAACGGACCCTCGGGCACCGAGCAGCCGCCCCCCGACGCCGCCCGCCTCCTCCTGCACAGCCGCACCGCCACGAACACCAGCACCGAGAACAGGAAGAGCGACGACACGGACGCCAAGGCCACCACCAGGTAGACGGTGAGCGGGTCGGCGCGGGCCTCGGCCGCCGCCGCGTCCGGCAGCGGCAGGTAGGGCTGCGAGAAGCCGTCCACCAGCAGCACGTGCAGCGTGACGCTGGCCGACAGCGGCGGCTCGCCGTGGTCCCGGACCAGCACCAGCAGCCTGTGCTTGACGGCGTCGCGCTCGCTCAGCGGCCGCGCCGTGCGCACCTCGCCGTTGTGCGCCCACACGCCGAACAGCCCGGGCTCCGTGGCCTTGAGCAGCTGGTACGACAGCCAGGCGTTCTGGCCCGAGTCGCCGTCCACCGCCACCACCTTGGCCACCAGGTAGCCCGCCTCGGCCGCCCGCGGCACCAGCTCGGTGCAGGGCGCCGAGCCGTTCTGCAGCGGGTACAGCACGAACGGCGCGTTGTCGTTGGCGTCCGCCACCAGCACGCGCACCAGCGCCTGGCTGCTGAGCGCCGGCGAGCCGCGGTCGGCCGCGCCCACGCGGAACTCGAACGCCTGCAGCGCCTCGAAATCCAGCGACCTGAGCGCGAACAGCTGCCCGTTGTCCGCGTTGATGGACACCAGCGAGCCCAGCGGCAGCTGCGGGTCGTGGGGCGGCAGCAGCGAGTAGGTGACCTGGGCGTTGGCGCCCGAGTCTCTGTCGGTGGCGCTCACGCTGCCGATGTGCAGGGCGGGGCTGTTGTTCTCGCGGACGCGCAGGGTGTAGGTCGTCTGGCTGAAGGCCGGGGCGTTGTCGTTGACGTCGGACACGGTCACCGTGAGGTTGTGCTGGGTTTTCAGCCTGGGGGTCCCCAGGTCGGTGACGGTGATGGTGATGTTGTACTCTGCTCTTGTCTCTCGGTCCAGAGCTGTGTTTGTCACTAGGGTATAAAAATTCTCAACAGAAGGTTTAAGGAAGAAAGGGAGATCATCTGGAATGGAGCAAACCATTCTTCCATTGTCTCCAGAGTCAGGATCTGAAACCCTGAATACAGCAATTATGGTCTCCTCCAAGTTTTCTGGGATGTGATCGATAAATGTTGACATAGTCAGTTCCGGAGGGTTGTCATTCAAATCCATCACTTGGACAAACACCACGCAACTTCCAGAAAGTCCTCCACCGTCTGTAGCCTGAACATTTAATGTGTAAGTCTGAGTGGATTCGAAATCCAGTTTCTGTGTTAAAAAGAGTTCTCCTGACTTTGCATTTATTTGAAAAGTTTTGCGGATATCTTCAGAGGCTTGGGAAAATACGTAATATATTTCTCCATACGTTCCAATGTCCAAATCGCTAGCAGAGACTATGGCAACGGGGAATCCAATGGGGCTGTTTTCCTGAACCTGCACCTTATAAAACTGCTTTGCAAACTCGGGGGCATTATCATTGATGTCTAAGACTTCGATGCGAACCAAGGCAGTGCCTGTCCTGGGGGGAGTCCCGCCATCCAGTGCTGTGAGAGTTAACCTGATCTCAGCCTGTTCCTCGCGATCCAGAGCTTTGTCCAGTACCAGCTGTGGTAATATGCCGTCAGGACTGTCTTGTAATTTAAGATGGAAATGGGAATTGGGGCTGACTGTGTAACTTTGGAGACTGTTGCTTCCTACATCTAAATCCTGGGCACGTTCTATCAGGAAAGTAGTTCCGGGAGTGACACTTTCTGAAATTTTCAAAATTATTTCTTTATCTAGGAACACCGGGGAATGATCATTTATATCCCTAATCCGTAGCTCAGCCTGAAAAAACTGCAAGGGATTTTCCAGTAACACCTGGAAAGGTAGCACGCATGGCTCGGCAAGGCCGCACAGTTCCTCCCGGTCCAATTTCTCATTTAACAACAAATCCCCGGTCTGCCTATCAAAATGCAAACGCGTTTTTTTCCCTTTGGAAATGACTCGAGCCCCCCGTGCAGCTAGCTCATTTACCTCCAGCCCCAGGTCTTTTAACAAATTGGCCACAAAAGAGCCACTCTCCGTTTCCTCAGCCACTGAGTAGTGCTTAGGCTCAGAAGCAGCCTGAGCTATGCCCAGCAAAACAAAGAATATCAAAACTTGCCTTTGTCTCAGAAAGCGTTCTTTTCCCTCTCCGGCCTCCATCGCTTTCTGGTCTCCCAGCAAACTTGACCCAGTCTCAGCTCGCGTCGTGGCGGACTCTTATCACCTAGTATCTTGCGGGTACTGCCATAAGTGGAGACGCCTAGGGCCCCGATTTCCCGATGGAAACACCTTAGAAAGCCTCCCCTTCCGGCTTGTTTCTTTAGCATAGCATCTGGGTTAAGGAGCGCCGGCTGGCAGCTTTCTCTCTTCGTTCTACTTTTAATGCTGCAGCGCCACCCCGCGTCCTTTCCGAGTGTTTATTTTATCCAAAACATTAACATCCTACTCCTTTCAGACAGAGGCCAATCTAAATGGAGTATTTTCATGTAGTGTCTCAACCTTTTATCTGTATTTCCAAAGACTTTTTCATTGCACCCATAGTGACCATGGCATTTCCATTCCAGTTTTCTCACAGATGGAAGGGGCATTTTTTAAAATTGGAAAACACCAACTTGAGAAACTGAAAGGGAGTAACTTCAGTCCCAGGATGAAAGAAGGCTTTGAGTAGGCAGGTTCCTGTTTTTATTTATAGAGGTTGGGTATGTGTGCGTCTGGGTGGTGGCTAGGTTACCATCTTCATGCTCAAGAGAAACAGAAAACTATACAAACTCAGGGAAAGCTCAGTATTCAAATAACTTTCTCATGGATGTGAAATATTGTTCTTACTTCTGTATCTCTCTTGCACTACTCTCTCTTAACATTTCCCTAAAATTTGACACATTTGGGCCACACAAAAATCTCCAAAAATAGTTGGAAAATTTCTTCATGTGAATGTATCAACGTTTTTATTTTATATTCTAACAGATAAGGGCACTTTTAACATAGCCTCAAATCAGTTATCACATCTAGCAATGGTAATAATTTCATAATAGCAAATAGCAAGTATTGAATTTTCCCCAATTATCTTTTTAAAATATCTTCTTAGAGATGCTTTGTTAAATCGGGTACCAAACAAGATATGTATGTTGCAATTTGTTGTTAGGTGTTTAAAATTTCTATCTTTTTGTATTTAAAATATTTGAAAAAAGAAGTGAGTTTTCAACCCAGAAAATATGCATTTAAATGCATATTGCTTAGTGAAAGAAACCAGTCTGAAAAGGCACATACTCAATCACTTGCAACTACATGACATTCTGGAAAAGGCAAAAGATAAATTAAGAAGATTAGTAGTTGCTAGATGGAAGGAGGAGGTGAATTAAGAGGTAAAACACAGGATATCTGGGAGGTATTGTTTCTCTATGATACTGTAATGGTAGATACATAGCAGTATGTGTTTGTCAAAACCCATAGAACACAAAGAATAAACTCTAACATAAACTACAGACTCTAGTTAATAATAATGGATCAGTATTGGTTAATTAATTATAATAAATGTACCACACTAATGCAAGGTGTTAATACTAGGGAACTATGAGAGAAAGTGGTTATATGGGAACTCTTGTACTATCTGCTCAATTTTCTGTAAAACCCAAAACTGCTCTAAAAAATTAAGTCTATTTAATTAAATATTTGGGGGAACCTGAGTGGCTCAGTTGGTTCAGTGCCTCTTGCCTCTTGATTTATGTTCAAGTCATAATCTTAGGGTTGTGAGATCCAAACCCACATCAGGTTCCATCCTCGATGGAACTTAAGCCTGCTTAAGTTTCTCTCTCTCTCTCTCTCTCTTCCTTTGCCCCTCTTCCCCACTTGTACTCTTTCTCTCATTCTGATAAAAAAGTTCAATATTTGTATTGAGAAACGTTTCTAATATATAGAAAAGTTAAAATACTTAAACATACTTCTACCCTCCATCCAAATTTGAAACTTATTTTTTTACCATATTTACCATATTTGTTCTATCTGTATATTTTTACATTTTAATTCTACATACAAATACCTGCACTTCACCTCTAAATATTTCAGAAGACATCTCCTAAGTCTAAGGACATTATCCTACATAATCATGATCCTACCAGCACACTTAACAAAATTAACAATGATTCCATGATATTATCTGAAATCCAGTCCCCATTAAATCTCATTATTTTTCCATTATTCTTTCTCAGTTTTATTCAATTTTGATAAGGACTCATATGTATTCCTGAGATCCTTTTACAAACATACTTTTTAACCACTTATTATAAATAATGTCTTAGAAAATTCATTTTTAAACCAAGTTTCAGGATTGTATTAGGTGTTGAATCTATTTATTCTGGAACAGTCCCCTTTTATGATACTGAATTCTTTAAAGTATCCAGACCTGTTGTGTTGTAAGATGTTCTACATTCTGAATTTGTTTGATTATTTCCTTGTGGTATCATTTAACCTGTTCCTCTATCCCCTGTAATTTCCAAAAAATTGTCATAATGGTATAACGCTTTTTAGATCTCCCATTTATTTTCTGCAGTTTGGTAAAAAAAAATACCAGGCAATCACAGATCCCTTTTCTTAACATTTAGAAAATAAATGCCTACTTGTATTTTGATATTATTATTTTCATGACTATAGTTATATTAATATCACAGTAATCCCAAAAGATTAAACTCATTTCATAGGGAGTGTTCTGGCACGTAAGGTGGAAACTGTGGGCCTGTTGTAACACTTACTTTGCTTTTGACTCTATTAAGTATACAAACAACTAAGTTCTTCCATAATCTATCAAGATTTTTATGCAAGTTTCCCTTTCCAAACCATTAGTTGCATATTTGTTCTGGGGAAAGAAAGTAGCTTCTTCATTTCCCCTGCTTGAGTGACCTTTACTGTCAAAAAAATCCTGTTTACTTGAGCTTTGTGAAATAAGTATCTTGCCTGGTACTGGCAAGAGTTGGATGCTTAACCAACTGAGGCAGCCAGGTGCCCCAGGGATAGACTGGTTGTTTTTTTTTTGTTTTGTTTTTTTACATCAGGACAGTATATTTTCCAGAAAGTCTTTCATGATGATTGATCTTGGAATACACACTGTTCTTCAATATTGCTTTAGAATCTATGGGTTTTATTAGTGGGTTTTTAAAAACCAATATCTATGCTTCATTAGAAGTTTTCATTAAGTCTTTAGTAGCCCAGAAAAACCTTAAAGATATTTCTGTTATATCTTTTTTTTTTTAAAGATTTTATTTATTTATTTGACAGAGAGAAATCACAAGTAGATGGAGAGGCAGATAGAGAGAGAGAGAGGGAAGCAGGCTCCCTGCTGAGCAGAGAGCCCGATGCGGGACTCGACCCCAGGACCCTGAGATCATGACCTGAGCCGAAGGCAGTGGCCCAACCCACTGAGCCACCCAGGCGCCCCTCTGTTATATCTTATATCCAATTCTCTGACAAACAATGTGGCAGCCAGGGAGGGAAGACTTCTGGGATTAATAATATTATCTGTATTATTAATAAATAAATAATTATTACTTAATAATATATCTGTATTATTAATAATAATTTATAATACAGCTGGGCAAAATAACTGACAACGAGCAACTTTTCTGATGAAGACCAGTGCAGACTTTGATCTGGCTAACAGTAGTGACCATCCAATACTGTTATTCTTAAATTAAACTCAGTCTATTTCTTTTCACTGAGAAATCTGCCATTCCAGTTTTGGATATTTCCTGTGACCATTGTTCTGGCAGTTGTCAAGAGTAGTCATGGGAATCAGCATTCAAGGTATACTTATGAATACTATTGTTTATATCCAAGTCCTGCCATCTTTATGGACTTTGGTTGCTACGTGAATGCTCTATTGGATTTCTGGCAGTATTCTCAAGTCCAAGAACACTGGTGAATTAGTTATATCTGTGAATCTCAACTCAGAAAAATGCAAAGGATTTTACTTTAGCAACTACAAATTCAGCATCTATGTCTCAATCTGTATACCAACTCTGGATCCAATTTCTATTTATGTATTTACTTAGATAGCTTAAGCAGGCTCGATGCCCAGGGCAGAGCCCAATACTGAGCTCAATCTCATGACCCCCAGATCATGACCTGTGCCAAAATCAAGAGTTGGACGCTGGGGCGCCTGGGTGGCTCAGTGGGTTAAGCCGCTGCCTTCGGCTCGGGTCATGATCTCAGGGTCCTGGGATCGAGTCTCGCATCGGGCTCTCTGCTCAGCGGGGAGCCTGCTTCCTTCTCTCTCTCTGCCTGCCTCTCAGTGTACTTGTGATTTCTCTCTGTCAAATAAATAAATAAAATCTTTAAAAAAAAAAAAAGAGTTGGACGCTTAACCCACTGAGCCACCCAGGTGCACCCCAATTTCCATTTAGTAGCAAATCCTGAATCTGTTGGTTTGAGAATGCTGTCTTTTATCTTTAGAAATATTACTTACCCCCTCATATTCACTCGCTGCCCCCAGATAGCAACTACCATCAATAGCTTCCCCACTCTCAGGCCCAAAATATCTGTGAAATTAGCAATGAAGGAACCACTCTACAGTGCATTTGGAATAGAATTCTACAGCAGTTCAGTTTCCTCAATGGTATATGCTAAGTAAAATAGAGTAAACAGAGTAAGTTTGCCTTAGGTTGGGCTTTAAGTATTCCCTTATTCCTTCTAACTTCTTAGCAAACATGGCTTTGCACAATCTAATTTGTGATAAATCAAATTTATCACACTAATATTTCTTTCTGTTATTTATACCACCACAGTCTCAGGCTTCCAATACAACTCTCAAAGTCAGGATAGTGTAATATGAAGCATACAGTACAGTATCTGCAATTGGGCTGCTCTACCATCTAAGCCTTCAGTGTCATTATTAGGCCTCTCTTAGTTTTTCAAATTCTCCAGAAAAATAGAAAAAATTTTTTAGAAAGGTAAATGGAAATATCAATTATTTTGTATTTACATAATATGCTTATTATCCAGTGTGTTGGATAATGTGTATTTTATTTTTTCAGCAGCTATTATATATACATTAAAAATCAACAATTAGATTTCACTGAGGCATATCATGCTTTTGTATCCTCTGCCTTTGATAATTCTAAACTGTATTGGAGAGTATTAAACACTGATGCAAAGAAAAGATGGGAGTGTTCTGCCACTCCATATTAAATGGCACTTCCTTTTATTTTATTTTTTTTAAAGATTTTATTTATTTATTTGACAGAGAGAAATCACAAGTAGATGGAGAGGCAGGCAGAGAGAGAGAGGGAAACAGGCTCCCTGCCGAGCAGAGAGCCCGATGCGGGACTCGATCCCAGGACCCTGAGATCATGACCTGAGCCGAAAGCAGCGGCTTAACCCACTGAGCCACCCAGGCACCCGGCACTTCCTTTTAATGTATTGGAGATGCTGAGCTATTAATTGCTAAAAATGCATTATTTTTGTTATTAATAAGAAAACTTAGCAAAATGAATAAATACAAATTTAGCATAATAATAAATAAGCTACACAGCAACTCAGTGGTTTACCCCTTAAATAATGAGACATTTATTTCTATCAATCACTTTTCCCCTGTGATTTTATATCTGTATTTGATTTTGTCTCAGTGTCATCAAAATAAAATGAATATCAAATAAGTAAAAACTACATATTGGTAATCAAATAGTTATTTGAATTTAGGAGATGGACTGGCTGAAAAGTAGACTCCCACAATTTATGGGCCATCACCTATGAAATATCAAGGAAAGCAAAAAATGACAAAATACACATGCTGGCCTCCACTGGGAAGACTTCCCTCTTGAAGATTATCATTTTATGGATAGATTGGGATGAGTTTCCTTGTCAAGCATTGGGATACCTCCCAGCATAGTCTATACAAAGTTTTAGGGCTAACTTACCTTTGTGAAAGATGAAATTAGGCCTGTGGAGAAAACAATGCACTCTTTTTCTGTACTTAATAAAGAGGCTACTGCTTCTAAACCAAGACCTTTGTGAAGTAAATAAAAAGATAAAAACAGCTAAGTCATCAGTACTTGCTGATTCTAAATTAGTGTCACTATGCTTCAGAAGAAAAGAAAATACTACTAAAGGTAGAGCCATAAAGCAGCAACTATGCTATTCAGAAAGGAATGTTTTCCTCTACTTTTTATCCAGACTCCAAAAGCAAGAATACCAAGGATGATAGCTGTGTCTACCTAATTAATGTCTTATTTTCAGCTCCAAAGAACTTAATTTCATTGAAGATAAAGTGATGTCACAAGCACGCATCTCTCTTCTCTCTGTTCTGCATTAGTTTGGCAGAGTAGGTAATATTTTTAACATTTATGGGGGAAAAAGTCTGTAAGGAAAGACCAAGATATTTTCTTTTTAGTTCAGAGTGTTTTAGATGATGATCCTTAAAGAGGTGAAGTCTGTTTCTGGAAGTTTTTTAGGATGAGCAGACAAGTGTCAGCATGACCAATTCTATGGAATTGTCATCCAACAGGAGTGTCATCCAACATCATTCACAGGGAAAAAATTTCTGACAGTATTTCTGTTGTGAATTTCCTGAGTATTCGCCCTGTAGTCCTGAAATGGCCTGGTAAATTTCCTGCAGTGCATATTTATAATGCACAAGTATCAGCAGTAATTAAAATGTTTGGCGAGTACTTTCCAGAGGCTCGGGGATTTAGTGAGCCTGGAGAATTCAGCGAGCAGTTTCTTAATGATTTACGAAGACCACATCTTCAGCAGAGACTTCTGACAACCAGGTTACGGAGGGCGTGCCTCTCAAGGGTTTTCACTGGTTGTCAGCATTCGGACCTAGGAGGTCCCAAACTAGTGCTGATTACTACCACCCCTTTCTGTAACAGTTAAACTTACCTTGGGTTGTTCTTCATCCAGCGAGTTTTCCCCCACGAATGAGCAAATTACTTATCCCACTATTGCATCGCACTTTACTGTGAGAATGGAAATTGAACTGATGGTGTAGTTTCCAATGACAGAAAATTCACCTAAATCTCATGCATGTCTGCGGTGCACATTCTGCAACTTTCAGAAGAATTTTTCAAAGAGAGAACATTCTAGACTCATACCTTTTGCCCAGAAAACCAAAAAAGAAGTTTACAGGTTTGGAAATGCAGAGCTCCTACAGGTCTGGTTTCCTGTTTGGGAGAAAAGGCTCTTCTTTGGGAGGATCTAAAATATTCTTGGATCTCTTTGGAAACCACTCTGCTCCCATGTGTCCTCCCACAGGTGCACAGATGCTTCCTTTCCCGCCGCCAGCGCCAAATCTCCGGGACGTTCGGCCATTAACAGCCGCCTTCCTTTTCCTGGGCCGCCGGCAATACGCCCCGGAAGAAAAGGAAAAAAATTCAACACTCGCCTTTTCTGCCAGCTTTCTCTCTCGCACAGTTTCCTGCACATCCTCTGAGTGCGTTGTCTTTAATAAAAGAAGAATTGGGAAGTCGTGTAAGAGGAATAACGTCAACTTCTGTCTTGTCCTCATTCATTTGAAGGCAAGTCTGAAATCTGAGCTTGCAGCCGACGTTTCCCAAGCCGCGTCCATCCCCAGTACCTTTCAGATTTCGTCTTTTCGAAGATGGAGTCTGCGGAAATGCCAGGCTCCTCCTCCTACTTTTTAGCCTGTAGCACCACCAGGCGTCCAAACGGAAAACTTGGTGTGTACAGCGCTTTCCGGCAGAAACTGTCAAAATCGTCATCGTCACGTCTTCTAGTGGCACAGTTCTTACACGATTTCTTCATATCACTTCTCCGATTTTTGGTTTAACCAGTGTGGAAAGAAACAATTAATAGTGTACGGTTTTATTCTATTTCTAATTACCAATTGTTTTATTATATTATCACAGCTGTACGATTTGAGAGTAACTTGAACTGGATTTCTGCCCTTTCAGACAGGTCACCCATTTGGCCACGCACCTGATGAATTTATTAATTCATCAGCAGGTGTTTGTTTGGGATTATATTCAAGTCCTGCAAAATGTATTGGGGATATAAAAATTGAGTAAAGCCTGGTGCCTACACCCCAGGAAGTTACAGCCTGGAAGGGGGACACAGATAAAGAGACAATTATGATACAGGAGGTAAGTGCTAAGATAGAGATCTTCACAGGCATGGTGACCACTCAAAAGGGAAATTTAAGTAAGAACAGAAATGAGATATCAGGAAAGGAGGTGAAGTTTTTAACTAGTTGAGCTAGCTGCATTTTATGGTATCAGCTTAAACACAAACCCATTGAAATTATTTTCTACTGCAGATGAAGTACTTGTGATTTTGCAAGAAATGAGATTCTCTGAAAAGATGGGAAGGTCATGGCTTATGTGAAATGCAAAGCAGTCTTTCAGATAACAGCACAGGGCCTTTCATGAAGTGGCCTGGATGACCACTGAAAGGCTAGGGATGAACCCTTGTATCCAATTTGATCTGGTACACATAAACTAATACTCAATTTAAAAGAGAGTTCTGCAGGTTGTGTACGTGCATGTGTGAGTAGTTTGTTGTGTAAAAACCATCTTTTAATGTGGTGATTAAGAGTATGGGCTTTTATAGTCAAAGGATTAATATTAAAATCCTGCCTCTACTACTTCATATATTTTATTCTACTACTTCATATATTTTAAGAGAATCACCTAATCCCCTCAAACATCACTTTCCTCATGTGAAAAAAGTGGATATAATAATGTTATCTACTTCATGAAGTTGTGAGAACTTAGTGCAACAGTACTTACAAGGGAATTTTTTTAAAGTAACCTCTATGCCCAACCTGGGCCTTAAACTCAAGACCCCAAGATCAAGAATTTCATGCTCTACAGACTGAGTCATTCAGTCACCCCAGTGAAACAGTGCTTATGAAATGTTCAGCCTAGTGCTTGGAACATCACAGTGTTTCATAAATGCTAATAATTATTAGTGGTAATACTATGAAAACAGGAACTTATCAATAGTCCTGTTTACCCCTTCAAACAAATGTAAGCCTGAATGACTTCCAAAAAGAAACCCATTTGCACTGTTGGTGGGAATGTACATTGCTACTGCCACTGTGGAAAATAGTATAGACGTTCCTAAAAGAAAAAGAAAAAGAAAGAAAGAAAGAGAAAAGAAAAGAAAGAGAGAGAAGGAAAGAAAATAGGGGTGTCTGGGTGGCTCAATCAGTTGTGTACAACTCTTGATTTCAGCTCAGATCATGATCTCAGGGTCATGAGATCCAGCCCCAGGTCCGGCTCTTCGCTTAGTCGGGAGTCTGCTTGAGAGTCTTTCTCTCCCTCTTCTCCTTTCCCCACTCACTCAAGCACTCTCTCTCTTGCTCTCTCTCTCTCAAATAATAAATAAATAAATCTTTAAAAAATGAAAATAGAACTATCGTATGATCTTGCAATTCTACTTCTGGGCATATATTTGAAGGAAATAAAACTGTCTCAAAGAGATATCTGCACTTCCATGTTCACTAAAGCATTATTCACAAAAACCCAAGACATGGAAAAAAACAGTAAGCATCATCAACTGATGGAAGGGTAAAGAAAATATTATATATATATATATATGAGAATATATAATATATGGGAGTATTATTAAGCCATAAAAATGAAGATGTTCCTGCCACTTATGAAAACATGGATGGGCCAGGGGCATTAGGCTAAGTGAATTAATTCCAACAGAGAAAGACAAATAATGTAGGTTCTCACTTGTTCATGGAATCTAAAAAAGCCAAAGTCATAGAAACATAATAGAATGGTGGTTGGCAAGGGATGGGACTGAGAGAAATGAGGAAATGTTGGTCAGAGGATATAAACTTCCAGTTATAGGATGAATAAGTTCTGGGGGGATCTTATGGCATGGTAACTACAGTTAACAATATTGTATTATATATTTGAAAATTTCTATGAAAGCAGATCTTAAATGTTCTTACTGAACAAAAAAAATGGTTAATATGTGAGGCATAAAAAAAATTCCAGTTATTTTAATCAGACTTGGATGGAGGGTATGGGGAGTAGAGAGAGATTTTTAAATTACAAATTCAATTTTCTTAATACTTTCAGGGCTATTCAAACTACCCATTTCATATTGGGTGAGCTATGGTAGTTTGTGTTTTTTGAGAAATTATTTCTTATTCAAATTCAGTGAGACAACTTATAGTACATCATTAGTTTTTGATATAATGTTCATTGATTCATTAGCTGTGTATAACACCCAGTGCTCATCACATTATGTGCCCCCTTAATGCCCATCACCCAGTTACCCCATCCTCCACTCTCCCACCATCCGCACCCCTGTTTGTTTCCTGGAGTCAAGAGTCTCTCATGGTTTGTCTCCCATTCTGATTTCTTCCCATTTAGTTTTTTTTTTTTTAAGATTTTATTTATTTGTCAGAGAGAGAGAGAGCGCAAGCACAGGCAGAGAGAGTGGCAGGCAGAGTCAGAGGGAGAAGCAGGCTCCCTGCGGAGCAAGGAGCCCAATGTGGGACTCGATCCCAGGATGCTGGGATCATGACCTGAGCCGAAGGCAGCTGCTTAACCAACTGAGCCACCCAGGCGTCCCCCATTTAGTTTTCCTTCCCATCCCCTATTGTCCTCTGCCCTATTTCTTATATTCCATATAGGAGTGAAATCATATGATAATTTTCTCTGCTTGACTTATTTCACTTAGCATAATACCCTACAGTTCCACCCTTGTTGATGCAAATGGTAGGTATTTATCCTTTTTGATGACTAATATTCCATTGTATATATGGACCACATCTTCTTTATCTGTTCATCTGTTGAAGGGCATCTTCACTCTTTCCAGAGTTTGGCTATTGTGGACGTTGCTGCTATGAACATTGGGGTGCATATGTCCCTTCTTTTCACTATATCTGTATCTTTGGGGTAAATACCCAGTAGTGCAATTGCTGCATTGTACGGTAGCTCTATTTTTAATGTCTTGAGGAACCACCATACTGTTTTCCAGAGTAGCTGTACCAACTTGCATTTCTACCAACAGTGTAAGAGGGTTCCCCCTTCTTCATATCCTCTCCAACATTTGTTGTTTCCTGTCTTGTTAATTTTGGCCATTCTAACTGGTGTAAGGTGGTATCTCAATGTGATTTTGATTTTAATTTCCCTGATGGCAAGTGATGTGGAGCATTTTTTCATATGTCTGTTGTCCATTTGGATGTCTTCCTTGGAGAAGTGTCTGTTCATATCTTCTGCCCATTTCTTGACTGGATCATTTGTTTTGGGGTGTTGAGTTTGGTAAGCTTTTTTAAAAATATGTTTTAAGATTTTATTTATTTATTTATTTATTTGAGAGATTGAGATCACATGTAGGCAGAGAGACAAGCAGAGAGGGGGGGAAGCAAGTTCCCCGTGAGCAGAGAGCCTGACGCGGGACTCAATCCCAGGACCCTGAGATCATGACCTGAGCCAAAGGCAGAGGCTTAACCCACTGAGCCACCCAGGTGCCCCTGAGTTTGGTAAGTTCTTTATAGATCATCGATACCAGCTCTTTATCTGTAATGTCATTTGCAAATATCTTCTCCCATTCTGTGGGTTGCCTCCTAGTTTTGTTGACTATTTCCTTTGTTGTGCAGAAGCTTTTTATCTTGATAAAGTCCCAAAAGTTCATTTTTGTTTTTGCTTTTCTTGCCTTGAGAGACATTTCTTGCAAGAAGTTGCTGTGGCCAGTGTCAAAGAGGTTACTGCCTGTGTTCTCCTCTAGGATTTTGATGGATTCCTGTCTCACACTGAGGTCTTTCATCAATTTTGAGTTTGTTTATCTTTGTGTATGGTGTAAGAGAATGGTCCTGTTTCATTCTTCTGTATGTGGCTTCCAATATTCCCAGCATCATTTATTGAAGAGACTGTCTCCTTTCCATTGGATATTCTTTTCTGATTGGTCAAAGATTAGTTGACCATAGAGTTGAGGATCCATTTCAGGGCTCTCTATTTGGTTCCACTGATCTATGTGTCTGTTTTTGTGCCAATACCATGATGTCTTGATGATCACAGCTTTGTAATATAGCTTGAAGTCAGGCATTGTGATGCCCTAGTTTTAGTTTTCTTTTTCAACATTCCTCTGGTCATTAGGGGTCTTTTCTGGTTCCATACAAATTTTAGGATTGTTTGTTTCAGCTCTGTGAAAAATGTTGATGGTATTTTGATAGGGATTGCATTGGATGTGTAGATTGTTCTGGGTAGCATAGACATTTTCACAATGTTTATTCTTCTAATCCTTGAGCATGGAATGGTTTTCCATTGCTTTGTGTCTTCCTCAGTGTCTTTCATAAGTGTTCTGTAGTTTCTAGAGTATAGATTCTTTACCTCCTTGGTTAGGTTTATTGCTAGGTATCTTATGGTTTTTGGTGCTATTGTCGATTCCTGATTGATAAGAAATTGATTCCTTAATTTCTCTTTCTTCAGTTACATTGTTAGTATATAGAAATGCAACTGATTTCTGTGCACTGATTTTGTATCCTACCTGTATAAGTTCTAATAATTTCGGGGTGGAGTCTTTTGGGTTTTCCACACAAAGTATCATGTCATCTGCGAAAAGATAGAGTTTGGCTTCTTTGCCAATTTAAATGTCTTTTCTTTTTGTTGTCTGATTGCTGGGGTTAGGACTTCTAGTACTCTGTTGAACACTAATGGTGACAGTGGGCATCCCTGTTGCATTCCTGACCTTAAGGGAAAATTAGTTTTTCCCATTGAGAATGATATTCACTGTGGGCTTTTCATAGATAGCTTTTATGATATTGAGGTATTACCCTCTATGCCTATACTTTGAAGAGTTTTAATCAGGAAAGGATGCTGTATTTTGTCAAATGCTTTTTTTGCATCAATTGAGAGGGTCATATGGTTCTTGTCTTTCCAAATTTTGAACCACCCTTCCATCCCAGGAATGAATCCTACCTGGTCATGGTAATAATCCTTTTAAGGTACTATTACATCCTATTGGCTAGGATTTTGTTGAGTGTTTTGGCATCAGTGTTTATCAGGGATACTGGTTTGTAATTCTCTTTTTGATGGAGTCCTTGGTTTGGGGATCAGGGTAATGCTGGCCTCATAGAACGAGTTTGGAAGTTTTCCTTCCATTTCTATTTTTTGAAACAGCTTCAGTAGAATAGGTACTTTTTCTTCTCCAAATGTTTGGTAGAATTCCCCTGGGAAGCCATCTGGCTCTGGACTCTTGTTTTGGGGGAGTTTTTTGATTATCGCTTCAATTTCCTTGCTGGTTATTGGTCTGTTCAGATTGTCTATTTCTAACTTTTTCAGTCTTGGTAGTTTAAAAGTTTCCAGAAATGCATCCATTTCTTCCAGATTGTTTAATTTGTTGGCATACCGTTGCTAGCAATAATTTCTAGTAATTTTGCTTCTATTTTCTTAGTATTAGTTGTGATCTTTCCCTTTTCCCATGATTTTATTGATTAGGGTCCTTTCCTTTCAATGCTTTTTAAAATTTCCCTTTACACTTCTTCCTTGACACATACATAATTTAAATGTGTATTATTTAGGGTTTAAGTGTTTTGGAGATTTTCATCTTGTCTATTACCAATTTCTAGTTTGCTTTTATTGTGGTTGCAGAGCAATTTCTGTATCATTTTAATTACTTTAAATTTGCTGATGATTGTTTTATGGCCAGGATATAATCTAGCTTGGTATATGTTCTGTGAGCACTCAGAAAGAATATAAACTCTGTTCTTTTTGATCAAGTATTCTATAAATGTCTGTTGGATCCTACTACCTGATGACATTGTTGAATTTCTTGTTTTTTTTTTTTTAAAGATTTTATTTATTTGACAAAGAGATCACAAATAGGCAGAGAGGCAGGCAGAAGGGGAGAGGGAAGCAGCCTCCCTACTAAGCAGAGAGCCCAATGTGGGCTTGATGCGGGGCATGATCCAGGACCTTGAAATCATGACCTGAGCTGAAGGCAGAGGCTCAGCCCACTGAGCCACCCAGGCACCCCTATTGTTGAATTCTTGCTGAGTTTGTCTGCTTCTTCTTGTCAATGGTTGAGAGAGGTGTCAAGGTCTCCAAACTACAGGTGTGAATTTGTCTTTTTCTCCTTTCAGTTCTATCAGTTTTTGGTTCACATATTTTGCAGTTCTCTTGTTTCATACATGTATATTTAGGATCCCTATGTCGTCTTCTTCTTTTTTTGTTTTTTAGGATCCGTATGTCTTCTTAATGAACTGACTTTCTTATCACTCTATTATGTTCCTTTCTGCCTCTGGTAATTCTCTTTCTCTGAAATCTCAGGTATTAATATGGCCATACCTGCTTTCTTTTATTAAGATATTTATGGTTTATCTTTTCCCATCCTTTTACTTTCAACTAGCCTGTACTGTTATATTTGAAGTGAATTTATTACAGATAGATATACTGAAATGTTTTTTAGTCCATTTTGCCAACTTGTCTTTAATTGGTGTACTTTGATTTTTTTACATTTAGTGTAATTATTCATAAACTAGGGCTTAAGTCTGCCATTTTATTTTTTTAAAGATTTATTTATTTGAGAGAGTGCATGCACATGTAAGCAGGGGGAGGGGCAGAGGAAGAAGGAGAGAGAATTTCAAGCAGATTCCTGGCTGAGCACAGAACCCAATATGGGCTCAATCTCAGGACCCTGAGATCATAACCTGAGCCAAAATTAAGAGTCAGATGCCTCACCAACTGAGCCACCAAGGAAACCCTGCCATTTTATTTTTTTTAAAGATTTTATTTATTTATTTGACAGACAGAGATCACAAGTAGGCAGAGAGGCAGGCAGAGATAGAGGAGGAAGCAGGCTCCCTGCTGAGCAGAGAGCCCGATGTGGGGCTCGATCCCAGGACTCTGAGATCATGACCTGAGCTGAAGGCAGAGGCTTAACCCACTGAGCCACCCAGGCGCCCCAATTATTTTTTGTTTTCTGTTTTTTGTTTCTGTTTTCATTTTCTCTAGCTTTCTGTAGGTTACTTGACCACTTTTAAAATTTTGATTTTATCTATAGTGTTTCTGAGTATATTGCTTTATAAGGCTTTTTAGCAGCTGCTTCTAAGTATTATACATAGATAACTTCTCACAGTCTACTGGTGTCATCATTTCACCTGTTTGAATGCAGTATAAAGATCTTACCTCCCCTCTGTGTCTTTACTCTCTATCTTGTTTATAATATTGTCTTGTTTATTCCCTCTATATATGTTCAGAACCACATCGGGCAGTATTATCATTTTTGTTTAAACATAATTTAGAAGACCCAAGAGGAGAAGAAAGTCTATTGTGTTCACCCATTTTTTAAAAACTCACGGTGCTTGTTATTCCTTCCTGATATTTCAAGTTTCTTTTTCAAATTATTTCCTGTCTGTTTGAGGAACTTGTCTTAGCCATTCTTTTAGGGTCAGTCTGCTGATGACAGAGTCTTTTAGTTTTCCTTAATCTGAGAATGTCTTGATGTCTTATTCCTGAAGGATATTTTAATGGTATGGGATACTGGGTTGACAGTTCTTTTCTTTCCGTCACTAAAAACATTGTATTACTTGCTTCTAGCCTCTATTATTTCTGATGAAAAATCCCCTATAATTCAAATTATCTTCCCCCTATAGGTAATGTGTCATTTTTCTCTAGCTGCTTTCAAGACTTTTTGTCTTAATTTTCAGAAGTTTGATGTAGATTTCTTTGTTTTTTTCCTGTTTGAAGTTTGCTCAGCTTTTTAAATATCCACATTTATATCTTTTGCCAAATTTGAGTAGGTTTTCAGTCTGTCTCTTTGAGTACCCCTATCTTCCTTCTCCTTTCCTATTAGGACACCAATGACACAAATATTATATCTTTTATTATTTTCCCATATATCTCTGAAGCTCTGTGCATTTATTTTTCAGTATATTTTCTTTCTTGTTCAGATTAGGTAATTTTGATTGCTCTTTATTTCTGATTCTTTTGTCTCTTTCCTCCCTTCTACTGTTCAGCCTATCCACTAAACTTTTTATTTGGGCTACTGTGTATCTCCAGTTCTAAAATTTCCATTTGGTTCTTATTCATATTTTTTATTTCTTTATTAAGACTTTCTTCTTAAAAAATTATTAAATTTTTATTATATTCAGTTAGTGAAAATATAGTACATCATTAGTTTTTGATGTAGTGTTCAGTGATTCATTGTGTATTAAATTTTTAATTTTAATTTCAGAATAGTTAACATACCATGCTATATTACTCTCAGGTGTACAACATAGTGAAGCAATAATACTATACATTATCAATGCTTATCATGTAAGTGTACTCTTTAATCTCTGTTTCCTATTATATTCATCCTCCTGCCCATATCCCCTCTTGTAACTTTCAGTTTGTTCTCTATAGGTAAGAGTCTGATGGGGTGGCTTACCTGGGTGGCTCAGTTGGTTGGCTGGCTGACTCGATTTCAGCTCCAGTCATGGTCTTGGGGTCGTGGGATGGAGCCCCATATTGGGCTCCTCTTGGTGCAAAGTCTGCTTGTCCCTCTTCCTCTTGATCTGTTCTTCCCTCCTGTCCCTCTCCCAACTCACAGGCAAACTCTCTCTCTCTTTTTCAAATAAATGGATAAATCTTTTTTTTAAAAAAGACTTTCTTGGCTTGTCTTTTTCACTTCTTTTGTTTCTTAAATTTCGCATATGAATGAAATCATATGGTATTTGTCTTTCTCTGACTGACTTAACTTGCTTAGCCTTATTACTCTCTAGCTCCACCGACATTGTTGCAAATGGAAAGATTTCATTCTTTATATGGCTGAATAATATTCTCTTTAGTCCATTTTGAGTTTATTTTTGTGTATGGTGTAAGAAAATGGCCCATTCTTTTGCATATAGCTGTCCAGTTTTTTCAACACCATTTGTTAAAGAGACTGTCCTTTCCCCATTGCATATTCTTATCTCTTTTGTCAAAGATTAATAGACCCGTAATCATGGATTTGTTTCTGGGCTTTTTATCCTGTTCTATTGATCTACATGTCTGTTTTTATGCCAGTACCATACTGTTTTCATTACTACAGCTTTGTAGTATAACTTGAAATCTCGAATTGTGGTAATTCCTACTTTGCTTTTGTTTTTCAAGATTGTTTTGGCCATTACAGGTCTTTTGTGGTTCCATACAAATTTTAGGATCATTTGTTCTAGTTTTGTGAAAAATGTTGTTGGCATTTTGATAGGATTGCATTAAATATACAGATGGCATTGGGTAGTATGGATATTTTAACAGTATTTTGTTCTTCCAATCCATGAGAATGGAATACGAACATGGAAAGCCATTTGTGTTTGTCATAACTTGAGAAGTATTTTGGTTTTTCAACCTTTTTTTCATGAAAAAGATAGACCCATTCTAGCTTCTGGCTGTAAGCAGTGACCCTGGCTTTTATTCTCCATCTTGCATAGAGAATTTTTTTTCTGATAGCCAAAAAGAACCAAACTTATAGCAACAAATGTCAGCTTTCATCCTGCAGCTCAGAAATGCAAGGATTTCATCCCTGTTCATCATTTTATGTTTGTTCCATTTTTGTTTCATACTTTCTAATTTTTTATTTTAAAATTTTATCTATTTTTTTCTATATTCATATGAGCAGAGCATGGTACATAGAAGCATAAACTTATTTCACCAGCTTAACAGAAAACTGTTTTTACTTTTTAATATTTTGTTTCAGTGTTACATAAACACAACCAATACTTTAATAATATTATTTTTACAGTGTTACTTAATTTGGTTGAAGAGCAGGTGTCTGATCAGTTGCATGCTTTGATGACATTCAACTGTATAGAAAATAGACCTTTAAGGGGCACCTGGGATAAGTATCTGTCTTCTGCTCTGGTCATGATCTCAGGGTCTTGGGATGGAGCCCTGAATCAAGCTCCCTGCTCAGTAGGGAGTCTGCTTATTCCTCTCCCTCTGCCTCTCTGCCCGCTTTTGTGCTCTCTCTCAAATAAATAAATAAAATCTTTTAAAAAGACAGAGATCACAAGTAGGCAGAGAGGCAGGTAGGCTCCCTGCTGAGCAGAGAGCCCGACATGGGGCTCAATCCCAGGACCCTAGGATCATGACTTGAGCTGAAGGCAGAGGCCTTAACCCATTGAGCTACCCAGGCACCCAAATAAATAAAATCTTAAAAAAAAGAAAAAGAAAATAGACCTTTATATGGGATTTACATGGATGAATTCTGCTTCCACAAATGAAACTAATTCATCTTTTTTTGAGAGAGAGAGAAATGGAGAGAGAGAGAGAGGGAGAGAGAGGGAGCAGGAAGAGGGGCAGAGAGAGAGAAAGAGAATCTCAAGCAGACTCCACACCCAGTGCACAGCCCTACTTGGGGCTGGATCTCATGACCCTGAGATCATGACCTGAACCAAACCAAGGGTCAGATACCTAATCAGCTGAGCCTCCCAGGCACCCTGAGACAAATTCATCTTTAAATTATATACAACTGGGGCATCTGGGTGGCTCAGTCAGGTAAGTGTCTGCCTTCAGCTCACGTTATGATCTTGGAGTCCTGGGATCAAGCCCCACATCAGGCTTCCTGCTCCTCAGGGAGTCTGCTTCTTCTTCTCCCTCTGCTCCTCCCCCTCCTTGTGTTCTCTCTCTCTCTCTTGCTCACTCTCTCTCTCTCAAATAAATAAATAAAATCTTTAAAAAAAATAAATTACACACAACTAATGAATCATTGAACATGCATCAAAAACTAATGATGTACTGTTTGTTGGCTAATTGTGTGTAAATTAAAAAAATAAACCAGCAACAACAAAATATAGAGACATGACAGAGAAGGCAACGTATTTACTTATTTTTAGGAGAATAACTGACACCTCTATTATACATAGCTTATAAATATCTAAACATGCCCATATAATAAAATTTAAACTTTTCATAGTTTAGTATCTATTTGATAGCTTTATAATTTAATGGAAATATTAAGTAAAGTTAATGTAATTTTCATTTAAAGTTAAAATATCATTATGAAGAAACCTTAACAAGATTTGAGAAACTTATACTTAAGATCATATAGCATATATGGTTATAAAGAAATACTTATTTTGGTCAAAATGTGTTCATGTGGATAATTCCAGTTTTAAAAAACTGCTTTTCATTCTAGATAAAGGGTTTGCTGAACAACAAAATAAATAATAACATTGGATTATAACCCAAATAATAAAATATATACCCATGAGTCTATACATTAAAAATTAACTACATAATGAATAAGTGGAGGAGAAAGGAAAAGTTTTTCTTAGAGAAGAATTTCAATTAATTAATGTAAAAGGAATCATGGAAATTGAAAATTATCATTCTAATGCCACAGTGTTAATTGCCATAGGAAATATCTAGTAATGGATACTCAAATTAGCAGGCAAAAGTTTAAGCAGAAACATGATATTTGCATAATTTCAAAGTGTCTCTCACCAAGTATTTATTAATTACAAGAAAAAACAGTAACTTTATAGTACAGAAACTTTACAGATATTATCTTAACCAAGTGATGGAAATTAATATCACCTTAACACTATTTTTATATGTTAAGTATAACTGTATTCTTAAAAATGTTTAATATGGTAAATTTTGTGTTGCTTTTAACCACAATTTTTTAAAAAGATTAATATTACTGCTAAGTAGGACACATTGGCATCAGGTACCTCAATAATGATGCACTGAGAAGGATACAGTATCATTTCTGTGGTAGTCTTCCCAATAATGCATAACATAAATCTAATCTGAAGAAGACAAAGACAATCTCAAATTGAGGGACATGTTTGTTAACTAAGCTTATTTTGGTAACCATTTCACAATACATGTGAGTCAAGTCATTATGCCATATACCTTGAATTTATACAGTGCTATATGTCAGTTATATATCAATAAAACTGAAAAAATTGAAAAATCAAATCTGGTAATATCTGACAATGTATCTTTCCTTAAGGCTACTTAATTGGTATTTATGATCACTTTTTTCTTTTATATCTTTTTTTATTTTATAGTTGTCTGCTAGCACCTGTTAACTACAGTAAGCCTAATTTATTTTTTCCCTCATCTACCTTTCATTCCCCACATTCAAATAATTTCTCTCTGATAAGGAATGAAATAGACTTTAGTGTATAAAGAGAGGTTTGAGAGTTGCCTAAGGCTCTAAACAACCATTAAGAAATCACCTGTAACTTATTTTTGGGAAACATTCCTGAACTGAATCTCTTTGGTCTTATATCTGCCTTTACTCACCTTCTCAAATAAGTCAATCCTTTTTTTTTTCTTTACTTTTCCTTCCATCTGATTACCTATAAGGACCACCATTCACCAGGCATTTGCATTGTTATGAACGATGGCAGGCAAGATATTGAGTCAAAGATGATCTCCACATACTGAGAGGCAAAAATCTAAAATTTCTGAGTGATAATAAAATATATGTCTGCTTCTCAAATCTAATTGCTTTCTGATGTATCAAAACTAGGACCTGGTTTTCATCCCTATGCATATGTAACTGTCTAATGGAAAATAATTTAAAGGCAAAATAACAGGATATCTTTATGGAACTAAGCATTTCTAGGGCCAGGACTAATGAACTTTTGGGAGAGACATAAATAATGCCTACATATAGCTCATGAGTAAAATCTACATACTGTTGTCAGGTACTTGGCCATGGTCCTCTGACCCCTGAGACCTATTCCTATTAGAGTCTGGTGGTAAACGGGAGCCAGCTTCTGTTTTTGTCTCTCCAGTGCCATGCGGGAAGGGGAAGTTGGGCATAAAGCGTTTAAGAAACCGAAACTCACTATTGCTGGTGCCAGTGACTGAGCACATTTCATAGGGACATGGTTGAGATAATGATCCATTGGCCCCTCTTTGTACCAGGTTATTAGGGAAATTACAGTCATCATAGAAATGCTCTTGAACTGTGAACTTTTCTCTGTATTTAACCTTCTGGTAGATGTGTATACCAAAGATCACCGTGACAGAGAGGAGAAAGAGAAAGGAAAGCACAGCCAGAGAAATGACCAAATATTTAGTGGATGGATTTACCCTTGTAGGATTCTTGGAAGGATCCCGGAATTGCAGATAGGGTTCAGAAAAACCATTTACCAGCAAGATGTTGAGTGAGGCAGTAGTGGAAAGAGCTGGTTGGCCATGATCCTGAACAAGAATGATCAGTTTCTGAATCATGGGGTCTCTTTCAGATATCTGCCGCAATGTACGGATTTCTCCATTTTGTTGTTGAACAGAAAATAACCCAGGGTCAGTGGCCTTAAGGAGATGATATGAAAGCCAAGAATTCTGACCTGAGTCACCATCCACAGCCACTACCTTGGTCACCAGGAAGCCTGCATCCGCCGACCTGGGCACCAGGTCGTTGCAGGGTAAGGTGCCATTCTGCAGTGGGTACAAGATCATTGGGCGGTTGTCATTGTCATCCAGAACAACCACCCTGACAGTAACCTGGCTACTCAGTGAGAGGAAGCCCCCATCAGTTGCCTTTACCACAAACTGAAAATTTTGAATGGCCTCATAATCCATGGTTCTAAGTGCATAGAGCTTCCCATTGTCTGAATTTATGGAGATGTAAGCAAAGACTGATAAATCTCCACTTTGTGGAGGCAGCAGAGTATATGTTACTTGGGCATTCTCACCCAAATCTAGATCCTCAGCGTGAACTTTGCCAATAAAAATTGCTGGGCTGTTGTTTTCTCGAACAGTCAAAATGTAGGAGTCTTCCTGAAATACTGGGGGATTGTCATTAATGTCAGCTATTAACACCTCAATCACAGTTTCTGTGAACAGACTGGGCGGTCCAGTATCCATGGCAACAATGGTGATGTTGTAGCCTGAAACCTCTTCCCGATCCAAGCCTCTGTCAGTAACCAATGAGTAAGAATTCCGGAAAGTCGGTTTGACCGCAAAAGGAAGGTCTTCTCTGAGGAAACAGGTGATTTTTCCTCCCACCCGAACATCCCGGTCTCGAATAGAGAAAAGGGCCACTACAGTTTGTAGTGGGGAGTCCTCAGGGAGAGGGCTGGACACAGAGGAAACTGTCACCTCAGGAGGATTGTCATTAACATCCACCACTTCCACCAGGACTTTGCTGTGGGCAGAGAGGCCCCCTCCATCGGTGGCTTGAATGTCAATATCATATGTTTCAATTGCTTCAAAATCTAGGGGCCCCCTCAGTCGAACCTCTCCAGTGTGAGAGTCAACCTGAAATGTTTGGAGAACTGCTTCTGGATTTTGAGCCAAGGAATAAGTGATTTCCTTGTTGGAGCCCTCGTCCAGGTCTGTGGCACTCACAGTGGCCACCAAGGAACCGTTGGCGCTATTTTCCAGTACCTGAGCACGGTACACCAGCCTAGAGAACTGAGGCACGTGGTCATTGACATCCAGAACCTCCACGCGGATGTGCGCGATGCCCGACTTGGGTGGGGACCCGCCATCCACCGCTGTAATTGTCAAGTTGACTTCCGGCTGGTCCTCTCTGTCCAGGGGCTTATCCAAGACCAGCTCAGCATATTTGGGCCCATGACTGCGAAAGCGGGTGTGCAGATGGAAATACGCATTGCGGCTCAAGGTGTAATTTTGAAGACCATTGAGGCCCACGTCCAGATCCTGGGCGCTCTGCAGAGGAAAACGTGAACCCAGGGGCGTGCTCTCTGGAATCTTTAAAAGCGGCTCCTTGTTCAGGAAAATCGGGGCATTGTCATTGATATCAAATACCCTGACCTCAACCCGAAAGGACTGCAGCGGCTCCACCAGGACTATTTCAAAGTGCAGGACGCACGGGTCAGCTTTGCCACACAGTGACTCCCTATCCAGTTTCTCCTTCACGAACAGATCCCCGGTCTTACGGTGGAGACGGAAATGCAGTTTGTTGCCTTCAGAAACCAGCCGCGCCCCGCGCGCAGCCAGCTTCCCTACCTCCAGCCCCAGGTCCTTAGCCACATTAGCCACAAACGAACCGCTCTCCATCTCTTCAGCCACTGAATAGCGGATGGTGGCCGCACTCCCCACAGATACGCACAACATAAAGAGAAGAGACCCTACTTGCCTGCTCTGCAGGAGTTTTCTGTGCGCCACCGCCATCCGTTCTCACAGGCGCACTCTCGCAGCAGCCACTCACCACCTGTTGCGGATAGACTTCACTTTTCTGCCAACAGGTTGCTGCAACTGCGGCAGTCGGCTTTGCCGGTCTCTAACCGCAGCGCCACCAAGGGCTAACCGCGCCCCGTGAGCTGTTTTGCACTTGAAAGAAAATTTGCATTGAGCAACTCAACTCCCCAGTCTACCTAGTGTATTAATAGGTATGTTCTCATTCCAGAGATTAGGTAGAGGATGCAAGTTGTTGCCGAAGCAACGGCTGACTCTAACCCGCCTTTTAATTCCCTCTCAGGGAAAAAGTCCTTGGGAATTAAGAAGCCAATGAGGATACTCACTCAAGCTGAAGTCACCTGTCTGCGAGGCGGCTGGGGCCGCTGCAGCAACCGGCAAAGCTCGAGTAAGCAAGCTACTTTGCATACTCCCCACAGTCCGCCCTGAGATTAAGGGAGAAGCAGAAAGATCCTGGAGCCAAATGAACGGCTGCGAGGGGCGGGGAACTATTGAAAGTGATAGGTAGGAAAAAGAAAAGAGCTAGATGTTTCTTTCAGGAACCTGGTATCCAGTAGATATATTGATAGGGCAACTGGCCAATTAGGCTCTTGATTTGCACAAATCTATTCCCTTCCCAAAACTCTCAAACACTCAGGAAGCAGGGCTTGACACTTAGGATTATGATGGCAGTAATATTTACTGTGTTGTTTACCTGCATTATTTAATTTAATCCTTGCAACAACTCTATGAAGTCCACATTAGTATTTCTTTTTTTACAGGCAAAGAAACTGAGACTGGATATATTATGTTACTCTCCCAAGACCCCCTACTGAATAAATATTAGAGAAGGAATTCAATTAATTTTGTCTGACTCCAGAGTCTATGCTGTTAATCAGTATATTATTCTGTTTCCCTGAAAACATAGTGGACAAATGAAACGAAGACATTTGGCTTTGGATTTGAAAGGAAATAAGAGACTACTTACATATCCTGAAAATGACTAGATAGAAATTTGGGGATACTTGTTCAGAGTTTCCTTTACAACCATGGGATCATGGAATGTTTAAGAATGATAAGCCATCTCAAAAAATCTCAATCTCCATTACAAATCTTAACATTTGGCTTGAGTGTGCATCTCTAAACAATTTAATTTTGTCTCTTAAAAAGCTGCATGTCAAAGTGTATACAACGAAATGTATGGACGGTAATATTTTTTACTATGGTAAAAAAAAAAACCATAACATTATAGTAGAGGGGCGCCTAGGTAGCTCAGTGGATTAAGCCTCTGCCTTCAGCTCAGGTCATGATCTCAGGGTCCTGGGATCAAGCCCCGCATCGGGCTCTCTGCTCAGCGGGGAGCCTACTTCCCCTCCTCTCTCTCTGACTGCCTCTCTGCCTACTTGTCATATCTGTCAAATAAATAAGTTTATAGTGGATAATCTTTTCAACCTAG
This sequence comes from Mustela nivalis, assembly GCF_964662115.1. NCBI lineage: Eukaryota > Metazoa > Chordata > Mammalia > Carnivora > Mustelidae > Mustela > Mustela nivalis. Next base: position 103,343,718 of record NC_139022.1, read on the forward strand.
TTTCTTACCTTCAGTATGTAGCTCAAGGTGAGACTGACATTGTGTTTAGTTCTCATTCATCCATTCCATCGCTGTGGAGAATTCCAGAGTATTGTCAATACCCTTTGGCTACAGAGCATCAGGAACTCACCTGTCATTAAACAGAATTGTATTTTCTGACTTAGTGGAACAAGTTGAAATTCTCTGTACACCCCAGAGAATCATGAGACAGTTTTGTAAAAGGGTGTTAGAAAGGACTTAGGGTATTTAATCTCATGCAAGGTGATGGGGGGGGGGGCGGTTTAAGCAGGACTCTACTCTATGGGATGCTGTCAGAAATGGAGTTGATAACTATGGTCAAGTGTATTAATAATTCTCAGAAGGTAAGAGAAAGGAGGTAAAGCTATGACTTGCAAACAAGATGTATCTGATGTATCAGCCAGGATAGAAACATATTACATCAATTTTTGTGGATTGGACAGTGTTCTTTTTTGTCTGTATTTAGACAGGATTATGGTATGCTCTTTTTAAAAATTTGATCCATCACAGTCACAGACTGGCCTTGTGTAATGTTGGTGTTCTATGAAATTATTTTTGTTCAATAGGGGAACACCATCGCCCAGCTGGGAGCATCAGGCCAGCAGCTAGCTGTCGGATATTGCTTTTGTCTTTTTCAGTATAAATATAGCAAACTCATTTAGCCATTCTTTCGAGAATTGCTGCTGTCCATAGCAGTATGCCCTTGTATATGTCACTTTGTGAACATGTACACATATTTTGGGTGAGGGGGTGTATACTCAGAGGAGGCACTGCTGTCATAGGGTATGTTCTTTTCAGCTTTCCTTCATATGCCCAAAGCTACTAAGAGGTAGTACCAATCTATAATCTGATCAGCAGTCTAATCTCCAGGTGTTGAAATTCTTACTAACACCCAGCATTCCTCATCTTTTTAAAGTGCTATCTCAGGGTGGGTGTAATTGCATTTCTCTGTTGATTAATTATTGATGAAGTAGGACACTTTAATTTGTCTTTAGTCACCTGGTTATCCTTTGGGTGGGGGTAGGGCTGTTTGGGTATCATGCCCATTTTTCTCACTGGACCATTTACCTTTTTTCTATTGATTTGTAGCTCTTCCTATATTCTGAATATGAGTCCTGAATATCACAAGTGAGAGAATGAGAAGTGATTATCTTTAGTTAATATATGTCCACAGAGTTTTTGTTTAAAAAGGAGTTATTTCTCCCAGTGATTCACACATTAGGCAGAAGCTTATGGCATCTTAGGGAATCTTTTTAAAAATTGAGATATATTTGACATGTAACATAATGGATACGATATCAGTTTCCAAAGTACAACATAATGATTTGGTATTTGTATATATTAAGAAATGATCATCAGAAGGTAAGTCTAGTTAGCATCTATGACCACATGGAATTAAAATATTTTTTCTTGTGATGGGAACTTTTAAAAATGTATTTTAATTTCAGTGTTTTTTAAAAGATTTTATTTGTTTGTCAGAGTGAGAGAGAGAGAGAGCAAGAGAGCAAAAGCCAGGGAAGCAGCAGGTAGAAGGAGAAGCAGGCTCCCCAACAAGCAGGGAGCCTGATTCAGAACTCAATCCCAGGACCCTGGGATCATGACTGGAGCTGAAGACAGAAACTTAACTGACTGAGCCAGCCAGTCGTTCCTAATTCCAGTATGGTTAACAGTGTTATAGGCATTTTGGGTGCACTCATCACAATACATGCCCTCTTTAGTTCCCATCACTGATTTCACTCAACTCCACACACCTGCCCAGCTGAGAACTTTTAGGATCTGTTCCTTTAGCAATTTTCAAATATACAATAGAGTATTAACTATAGTCACCACTGAGAAAGTCTTAATACAATCACTTTTCGGGATGCCTGGGTGGCTCAGTCAGTTAAGCTGCTGCCTTAGGCTCAGGTCGTGATAGAGTCCCACATCGGGCTCCTTACTCAGTGGGGAGCCTGCTTCTCTCTCTGTCTCTGCCTGCCACTTGGCCTGCTTGTGCTCTCTCTCTCTCTCTCTGACAAATAAATAAATAATAAATAAATAAATAAAATCTTTTTAAAAAATACAATCAATTTTCAAATAATTCATTCCAAAGCCATAAATTTTAAATTTTTTAAAAATTATATTTTTTAAGACTTCCAGCTTGTGGTAATTTGTTATAGCAGTCCTAGAAACTAATACACAGCATAAACTAAGTTGTGGCTTGAAATGTGCTCTAATAATTGGGCTTGCCCTCTTGTTCTTCTGCCACCTTGATAAAAACACTCTGTATAGCCCACTGACCCAAGGATGAGGACAGAACAGCACTAGACACAGCTTGCTTACTAAAGTCAAGCTGATCTCAGCCTAAATCTGTTGACCCCATATGCATGAGTGGGAATTAATGTTGTTTTGAGCTACTAAGTTTTGAGGTGTTTTGTTACACTGTTCCACATGAGGATAGCTCACTGACACAATATGTAAGCATTTAATTTTGTTATGAGTTACTTGCAGACATTATGACATATCATCTCTAAATACCTCAACATGGGCATTTTCCCACATAACTTCACATACAATTATCACAGTGGGTAATTTAACATAAATATAATACTAATATGTAACATATATTCCATATTCTAACTTCCTTAATTGTTCCAATATTGCCTTTTGTGATTATTTTTAAAAACTCAGAATACAATCAAGGATTGCACATTGCATTTAATTGTCATGATTTCCCAGTTTTTTCCTTTAAACTGCAACAGTTTAAGGAAAACATTCTTTAAAAGATTTTGTTTTTTGGGGTGCCTGGGTGGGTTAAAGCCTCTGCCTTCGGTTCAGGTCATGATCCTAGGGTCCTGGGATCGAGCCCCACATCTGGCTCTCTGCTCGGTGGGGAGCCTGCTTCCTCCTCTTTCTGCCTGCCTCTCTGCCTACTTGTGATCTCTATCTGTCAAATAAATAGATTTTATTTATTTATTTAAAATCTAAAAGATTTTATTTATTTATTTGAGTTAGAGTGAAGAGGGAGAGAGAGAGAGGGAGAAGCAGACTCCCTGCTGAGCAGAGAGTCCATTACAGGGCTCCATGCCAGGACACTGAGATCACGACCTGAGCCAAAAGGAGATGCTTAAAGGACTGAGCCACCCAGATGCCCCTAAAGAAATCATTTTTTAAAAAATTGCTTTTATTTATTTGACAGAGAGAGAGAGAGATCACAAGTAGGCAGAGAGGCAGGTGAGGGTGGGGAGGGGGTAGGTGGGGGGAGGCAGGCTCCCTGCTGAGCAGAGAGCACAATGCCGGCCTCCATTCCAGGACACTGAGATCATGACCGGAGCCTAAGGCAGGGGCTTCTAACCCACTGAGCCACCCAGGCGCCGTCCCCCTGGCCTTTTTTTTTTTTTTTTTAAAGATTTTGTTTAATTATTTGAGAGAGAGAGAGATCACAAGTAGGCAGAGAGGCAGGCAGAGAGAAGGGGGAATCAGGCTCCCTGCTGAGCAGAGAGCCCAATGTGGGGCTTGATCCCAGGATCCTGAGACCGTGACCTGAGCCGAAGACAGAGGCTTAACTCTCTGAGCCACCCAGGTACCCCTAGGAAAGCATTTTTAATAAATTATTTATTTTTCATGATACCATCCTTTTAAAGTATCATTTTACAGCATATTCCTCAATTTGGAATTGTCATTGTGTCTTCATGATTAAATTCCAGTGAAATATTTTGGTGACTTTATATCCTTTTCAATGCATCACATTAGGAGGTATATAATGTCATTTATCCCATTACAGGTGATATTAAGTTTGACAATTTGCTTATAAAATAGCTTACATCAAATTTCTCTATTGGAAAAGTACCTTTTAATTCTTTTCATAATTAATTAGTTATCTGGGGAGAGATGCTTCAAAACTATGTGAATATGCTGTTTCCAAAACAATTATTTGGTGTTTCCCAACATACATGGGTGATACTTGCCTGAATTAGTACATACATACATACTTATATATATGTAATCATAGTACTTACACTTTTAATTCATTAATGCAGATTTCTTCCTTCCCACCCCCAACCTGTATTTGTAGCCTTGTACCAAAGTGAGAATCTTTGCTTCCCAACACTATCAATGTATTTACTTATTATCTAAATCTTATATTATATGGTACTTTTACTGTAAGATCCAACAATCGCTCTTCTTGTTATTTACCCAAAGGAGATGAAAACTTATGTCCATGCAAAGCTCTGTGCACAAATGTTTAGAACAGTTCTATTCATAATTGCTAAAACTTGGAAGAAACCAAGATGTCCTTTAGTTATGTCTTTGGTTGCTTCCAAGTTTGGGCAATAATGATTTAAGCTGTGTAAAAACCCATATTCAGGACTTTGTGTGGACAAGTTTTCAACTCCGTTGGCTATATACCAGGGAGCATGACTGCTGGATCATATGGTAAGGAAAATGCATAGTTTCGTAAGAAACTGCCAAAATACCTTCCAAGGTGGTTGTACTATATTGCATTCTCAGAAACAATGAATAAGAGCCCCTGTTCTCCCATATGCTCACCAGCATTTGGTGTTTTCAGGGTTGTGGATTTTGGTAATTATAATAAGTATGTAGTAGCATCTTATTGTTGTCTTAATTTGTATTTTCCTGAAGATATATGATGTGGAGCATCTTTTTATATGTTTATTTGCCATCTTTACATCTTTATATAGGTGAAGAGTCTGCTAAGGTTTTTGTCTCATTTTTTAGCTGGGTTGTTTTCTTATTGCTGAGTTTTAAGAATTTTTGCATATTTTGAATATTTATGAATCTTGGTCATTTGTCAGATATGTTTCTTGCAAATATTTTCACCCAATTTGTGCCTTGTGCTTCTGTTCTCTTGAAAGTTTCTTTTGCAGATAAGAAATTTTTAATTTAATTTTTTTTGAAAGATTTTTATTTATTTATTTGAGAGAGAGACAGTGAGAGAGAGCATGAGTGAGGAGAAGGTCAGAGGGAAAAGCAGACACCCCATGGAGCTGGGAGCCTGATGTGGGACTCAGTCCTGGGACTCCAGGATCATGACCTGGGCCGAAGGCAGTCCAACCAACTGAGGCACCCAGGTGTCCCAATTTAATTTATAAAAGATTTATCTATTGTTTTGAGGAGACAGAGAGGCTGCGGGGAGAGAGAGAAAGAGAATCCTGAAGCAGACTCCCCACCAATCGAGGAGTCTGACACAGGGTTCAATCTCAAAATCCTGAGATTACCCCCCAAGCCAAAGCCAAGAACAGGATGCTCAACTGACTGAGCCACCCAGGAGCCCCCCAATTTTTTTATTTTAATGAAGTCAAACTAATCAATTATTTCTTTCATGGGTCATTACTTTGGTAATGTATCTAAAAGTTCATCTCCACACCCAAGATTATCTAGATTTCCTGTTATTTTCTACAAGTTTTATAGTTTTGTAATTATATTTAGGTCTTTTCCCCCCTTTTATTTTTAAATAGAGAGCACCCACATGTGCATGGGGTGGGGGCAGAGATACAGGGAAAAAAAGAATCTAAGCAGGCTCCATACCCAGCACAGAGCCTGATGTGGGGCTTGATCTCATGACCCCGAGATCATGACCTGAGCTGATATCAAGAATCAGAGTTCAATCAACTGAGCCACCCAGGTGCCCCCATTTCCCTTTTTTCAGATAATTTTTATGAAGGGTATAAGGACTATATCTAGATTCATTTGTTTGGTTGCTTGGGTCTGCAGAAGGGATTGCAGTGGCTGTTCCAGGAGGGGACAGGATGAAAAGCAGCCCCATCCCAGCAGCTGGATATATGGGATCACCAGCTTCAGAGAATTAAGAGGGCCAGGAGTAGCCTAGTTAGAGGAAGAATGTAACTTATGAAGGTTCCAAAGGGAAAAGAAGCAGTTTACCTTTCAAGATCAATAGCCTCAGTATGCTGGAACATCAACAAACAAACAAAAGGCTCTGCTGTGGCTTTACTACTCTAGGAACAAAAATGGGGAGTTGAGGACTAGGGAAAGGAGAAGATGAGAGGAAAGGCTAAGAGTGTGGCTGAGTCATCCTTAATACAAAACAAGTGAAGCAAGCCACTCAGGGAAAGAGACGATAAGAGAAAGCTTACACATTTTGCAGAACCATTTGTTGCAAAGATTGTTTTATCCATTGGATTGCCTTTGCTCCTTTGTCAAAGATCAGTTGGCTATTTTTAAAGAGATTTCACTTATCTATTTTAGAGACAGAGAGAGTACATGCAAATGGGGGGGGGTGGTTGGAGCAGAAGTAGAAGGAAAAGCAGACTCTGTGCCGAGCGCACAACCTGACACCAGCCGATACCCTGACACCAGGACCACGACTGGAACCAAAATTAAGTCAGATGCTCAACCAACTAACCCACCCGGGCACCTCAGGTGACATTTTTTTTTAAAGATTTTATTTATTTATTTGACAGAGAGAGATCACAAGTAGGCAGAGAGGCAGGCAGAGAGAGAGAGGAGGAAGCAGGCTCCCTGCTGAGCAGAGAGCCTGATGTGGGACTCGATCCCAGGACGCGAGATCATGACCTGAGCCGAAGGCAGCGGCTTAACCCACTGAGCCACCCAGGCGCCCTCAGGTGACATTTTTTAAAAGATTTTATTTATTTATTTGACGGGGTGGGGGACAAGCAGGGGAAGTAGCAGGAGCCCTACATGTGCAAAGGCAGATGCCTAACCAACTGAGCCACGCAGGCACCCCCAGTTGACTTAAGAAGATTTTATTTATTTGTTTATTTGTTTATAGCATGAGCAAGGGGATGGATAGAGGGAGATTGAGAGGGAGAGACTCTCAAGCCAACTCTGTGCTGAGTGTGGAGCCCCAGGCAGGGCTCAATCCCACAACCCTGAGATCATGACCTGAGTCAAAATCAAGAATTAGGAGGCTTAACCAACTGAGCCATCCGGGTACTCCTCAGTTGACTGTTTTTATGTGGGTTATTATGTGGCTATTTGTCTGTTTTTTTTGCCAAAACCATTTTGTCTTAGTTACTGTAGCTTTATAATAAGTCTTCAAATTAGCCAGTGTCAGTCCTCTGACTTTGTTCTTTTTCAATATTGTGTTGACTATTCTGGGTCTTTGACCTCTCCATATAAATTTAGAATCAGTTTATAAATATCCACAAGAATACTCTGCTGGGATTTTTACTGAGATATTAACTATACATCAAGTTGGGAAGGACTGAAATCTTGCCAATATGGAGTCTTCCTATCCAGGAACATGGAATACCTTTCCATTTATTTAGTTAGATTTCTTTTATCAGAATTTTAAAGTTTTTCTCATATAGATCTTGTACATATTTTGTTAGACTTACACCTAAGTGTTCCATTTTGGGGGGTGCTACTGTAAGTGGTATTGTGTTTTTATTTATTTAAAATTTTATTCATTCATCAAAGAGAGAGAGAGAGTCCACATGTAAGCACAAGGAGGGGGAGTGCAGAGAGAGAAGGAACCCCACCCTTCGCTGAGCAAGGAGCCTGATGTGGGACTCAAGCCCAGGATCCTGGGATCACGACCTGAGCTGAAGGCAGATGCTCAACTGACTGAGCCACTCAGGTGTCCTAGTATTGTGTTTTTAATTTTAAATTCCACTTGTTATTTACTGGTATATAGGAAAATGATTATCTTTTTTTATATGATTCTCATATTCTGCAACATTGCTATAATTACTTATTAGTTCCAGGAGTTTTTTGTTGAAACTTTTAGTTTTTCTACATGCCTGTTCATGTAATATGCCAACAGTTTTCTTTCTTTCTTCCTAAGAAGTATACATTTTGTTTCCTTTTCCAGACAATATTTTTTCCATGCAATGTTTAAAAGCAGTGGTTAGGGGTGCCTTGGTAGGTCAATCAGTTAAGGGTCTGTCTTCAGCTTGGGTCATGATCTCAGGGTCCTGGGATCGAGCCCCGCATCGGGCTCTCTGCTCAGCAGCGAGCCTGCTTCCTCCTCTCTCCCTCCCTGCCTGCCTCTCTGCCTACTTGTGATCTCTGTCAAATAAATAAAACACACACACACACACACACACACACATATGTACGTATATATGCCAAAGAATTTGGGAATTTGAATTATGCTATTACACGAGTGCCATTTTTGTTTGTTCATTTGTTTGAAAATCTACTCAGGCAAGCCTGAGAAATGTAATTTGACTCATACTGGATAACAAGCTTTTTTTTTTTACCCCATGTTCTGTTCTATACAACTCTTGATTTCCTGATTGTAAAACTAGTGTAGATAAAAATCTATTCAAAATTTATGTAAAATGTGGCACTTATGTTTACTCATTTACCTTTACACCATACATTTGAATGCTTCTGAAATTGTTCTGAAAATTTTGTCACTATTTTCAACTTCTTTCAGAAAAAATACCCTACCTAACTAGAATATTGGAAAATCTCTCCATTTGTTATTTCTATTATTGTATCCAAACTTCAAGTTGTCTTATAGTTGTATTATTAGTAATACTTACTGTTATAATTATACTATATTAATATCTGGGATCCCCTCTAATTTTCTTTCATATATATACTTCTTAATCTGAAAAAAGCCTGTCTATTTTTAGGGGCCAATGTATTTTGAAACACTGGGGTCACATCTGCTGTTACAGACTTTACTACTATTTTAGAATTCTTTTCTTCCAAGTGTCTTTTCATGCATTTTAGGTTTCTTATTCATTCTGGCAGGAACAGGAGGCTTCAGGGGTCCAGGAGTCTTTCTTAGGCAGCTTAATGTACTGCAGCTGCTCTTGATCTACCATCTGTTGCTTCGAATGACAATACCTCTTATTGTTCACCATGTGCAGGTGCGTATAATGTTTCAGTCTTTCACAGTAACATAAGAAGACAGAATATAAACCAATACCACTTATAGTCCAGATTTATATTACATTCTTATTTTAAATACATGGCTTTCTTGCCCTTATTCATGCTTTTTTGTTTTCCAGGCTGACTGGTCGCATAGGTTACAGGTGTCTTTCCATGAAATTTGATGAGTGTTTGGGAAACTTCCCAATTTAGTCAAATGAAGTGTAGGCTAGAGTGACAATTTTTCTCTTCATTAAACTCTGACCAATTTCTCCCTTTTGCAATTGAAGTCAATTCACATAACAACCCTAAATCAGTACCTCAGTTTTTTATTGAAACTAATATTTTGAAAATGTTTTATACCTTAAAACAGAAATGATCATTATATTTTCTGTGTTGAGATACACAGAACAGTAGCCACATGGGTGGCTCAGTCCTTTGGCTCTGGTCATGATCCCAGGGTCTTATGTTTGAGCCCTGCATGGGGCTCCCTGCTCAGCAGGAAGTCTGCTTCTCCTCTGCCCCTTCCCCTGCTTTCTCTCTCTCTCTCAAAAAAATAAATAAACCTTTTTTAAAATCCTCAGAATAGCAAATGAGAAAATTATCTTTAAGAATACTAAATATTAACAGGGTTGGCTGAGGAAGACAAGTGTACTTCCTGAATAGGCCTTTCCTTTCTGAGATTAACAAATTTATTTACTTAAGAATTTTACTTCAGGGGCACCTGGATGGCTCAGTGGGTTAAAGACTCTGCCTTCAGCTCAGGTCATGATCCCAGGGTTCTGGGATCGAGCCCCACATCAGGCTCTCTGCTCAGCAGGGAGCCTGCTTCCCTCTCTCTCTGCCTGCCTCTGCCTACTTGTGATCTCTGTCAAATAAATAAATAAAAATCTTTTTTAAAAAGAATTTTATTTTATTCTCAACCTGCTAGAATTAACTTTATACCATAATCCATACATGTGAACATGTAGTAAAACTCTGGCTATATAGCAGTCACTTATTTCAACAGATGGAAAGAATGATATTAAACTAATTAGAAAGGAGAGTTTACAAATATAGACATAGAAATTTGAGGGTTAGTTGCACTTTTGACTTTATAGCTTATTTATTAGCATTTTACTTCATTTTTATTTAAATTCAATTAATTAACATAATGTCTTATTAGTTTCAGAGGTAGAGTTCAGTGATTCATCAGTCTTATATAATACCCAGTGCTCATTACATCACGTGCCTCCTTGATGTCCATCACCCAGTTACTCCATCCCCATCCTCCCCTCAAGCAACACTCAGTGTGTTTCCTATGATTAAAAGATACCTTTTAAAAATAGGTATCTAGGGGCGCCTAGGTGGCTCAGTGGGTTAAAGCCTCTGCCTTCAGCTCAGGTCATGATTCCAGGGTCCTAGGATTGAGCCCTATGTCTGGCTTTCTGCTCAGCAGGGAGCCTGCTTCCCTTCCTCTCTCTTTCTGCCTGCCTCTCTGCCTACTTGTGATCCGTCAAATTAACAAATAAAATCTTTTTTTAAAATATGTATCTACTTTCTTACAATATTTTTTATCAAAATAACAACACTTGGTGGCGCCTGGGTGGCTCAGTGGGTTAAAGCCTCTGCCTTCAGCTCAGGTCATGATCCCAGGGTCCTGGGATCAAGCCCCACGTTGGGCCCTCTGCTCAGCAGGGAGCCTGCTTCCTCCTCTCTCTCTGCCTGCTTCTCTGCCTACTTGTGATCTGTCTGTCAAATAAATAAATAAAATCTTTTAAAAAATAGGAACACTTGAATGAGGCATTTCATTATCTTTCTCCTGTTTTTTTCTTGCTATCTATCAAAGAATCTCTACTCACTTATCAAACTAAGAGGCTCCCCATCTAAGGTTGCATGTAATTCATAGTGATTTAATCATCACTATATGGAAGATACAAGGTAAAAAGCATAAAATACTTTATTTTACACTTTTTAATTTTATACACAAAGTAAAAACAATAAGCATACCAAAAAAATCCTATTATTTTCAACTGACAGCATACATACTAGCAGGAAGAAAATGGTGGGGGGGCAGACCAAGTTTTACTGCTAGAATTCCTATTACTTCTTACCACATCTAAATATAATTATACTTTTTGGGGGGCCTGGGTGGCTCAGTGGGTTAAGCCTCTGCCTTCGGCTCAGGTCATGAACTCAGGGTCCTGGGATCAAGCCCCACATCCTGCTCTCTGCTCACCAGGGAGTCTGCTTCCCCCTCTTTCTCTACCTACTTGTGATCTCTATGTCAAATAAATAAATAAAATCTTTTTAAAAATTAAAAAAATATATAATTACACTTTTTTTCCTCCCAGAAGCTGAAATCAGAGCAGTACTCTCAGCTATGCTTTCTTGATTGTTTTTGGCTAAAAAGATAGAGCTTTTTAGTAAAATTTACTCTGTGAATATTTTAGCAAACATTTCTAAATTCCTATATATACAAATACTTCTCAAATACGTATCTGAAAACAAGATGTGTTGGAAGAAATGCCTGGGAAATTCTCAGTCTATTTGCACATTATTTTCTGTGATAGAAGTGAGAGATCACTCTGGAAATTTTCAATTTCCCTATACATCTCTACAGATTTTAATAGGCAGATCTCCCAAAAACCACTTTGGGTGGGGGGCGTCTAAGATCCCAAACCTTTACAATTTGATTTTGAGTTTAGGATCTTAATCCAAAGTCCTCAACTTTATCAAAAGCATTTTCCTATTTTACCACCAGGTGGCAGATGGATCCATTTTTTTGGAGCAGGAGCCCAACCCCGCCCTACCGGAAGTTGTCATGAAAAGGAACCCTCTTTGGCCACGCCTACAGTTCAGCACCCTGGACGCGGACAGCGACACCGCCCAGCTTAGTCCCATGACTTGCTGCAGAGGTTTTCACCTGACAAAGGAGTTGGCCAATCCCAACTTGTTCCAAGGGCCGCGTGACTGACTAAGTTATAATGCCAGCTATGGAGGGGGGTAAGAACCCTTTGGTTTTGGACACTTAGGCTGGGAGAAACCAGTCTATATTAAATAATATCCCCTATTGCAAAATGCCATCTTTTCTCTCTCTCACTACTCTTGGATTCTAAGCCCATGCTGTGAATCCTGTCTTCGTGTGTGTGACAGACATTAGATCATCCCACCTTGGTGTGTTGGTTTATTCCAACAAAATGCATAAGCCAGCAAAGGCGGTACAAAAGTCTGTGTGAGTTATGGCGGCCAATGCCTCATCTTGCGCACAGCTGCTTGTCAGTTTTCCTAAGAAACTAGCGTGACGATAGACTGCTTTTTTCGCATTGTTTTCCTATTAATTACTCTCAAAAACACAAACAGCAGCTGTCTTTGTTCACATGAAATGACTGTTTAAGGCAAAGAGACTGGACTGAATCACAAGTGTGCTTAAGAAGTGACGGTTTAGGTGTTATGTTTCCAGTTGCTTAGCAACAAATTAGACAAAAAGAGCATGTTTGCAGGTTTCAATTCGTGTATCAAAATGGCAAAACTCAAGGGCAAATGAAAATGGGCTCGGGACAGCCTAACTTTTAACTGTCAGTAGGAATTAGAATCAGAGTCTAATTAAATCTCTGTCCTGGGGCAGCAGGTAGGGCTAAATAGGAACGTAGCTATTTAAGATGCACCAACAGGCTAAATTAGACTTAGTTTTAGCTGTAATTTATTCATGTTTAACCAATTTCTTTCTTTCCCACTTTGTTTTGGCGGTGATAATTCATCTCTTTAACCAGCAGAGGGCGAATTGGCTGCATCTTTCGCCCCTAAGACACTCCCTCCTCTCGCCCCCCTTCCCCCACTCCCCCTCCCCATGCCCCAGAGAAATTAATTTACTAGGCTCCTCAAATGTACACCAGCTGAGGAAGGGGTGGCAGAAAGATATTTGCACACAGATCTTGGCAGAGTGCCTGCCCTGTCAACCTTGGATCTGTGGCTGCTCTTGTGTCTCTTTGCTGGGGGCTGCAGAGGGGATTGCAGTAGTTGTTGCAGGAGGGGGCAGGGATGAAAAGCAGCCCCACCCCAGCAACTGATATATGGGATCACTAGCTTCAGAGAATTAAGAGGGCCAGGAGTAGCCTAGTTAGAGGAAGAATGTAACTTATGAAGGTTCCAAAGGGAAAATAAGCAGTTTATCTTTCAGGATCAGTAGTTCAGTATGCTGGATCAACAAACAAACAAACAAAAAAAAGGCTCTGCTCTGGCTTTGCTACTCTAGAAACAAAAATGGGGGGTTGAGGGCTAGGGAAAGGAGATGAGAGGAAAGACTAAGAGTGTGGCTGAGTCATCTTTAATACAAAACAAGTGAAGCAAGCTACTCAGGGAGAGAGACAATGAGAGAAAGCCTGCCAGGACACAGGGCAGAGCAATGGAGCATGCTGCAGAGAGTTAATTTATTGTTGGGAAGAGCCCTCCACATTGTGGACAAATAGGCTACCTGCTCCACAGGGGCGTTTTACCAAGTCTTGTAGGATTTTGCAGAATCTCCTTGGGCAGGAAGCCAGAAATCCCATTAATTGGACGTGTCCTTTCTCCTACAAATATTTATGTCTCAGAATTCCTCTAACTCAAACTAGTAAAATTAATTTTTCCTGGAGGTCATTAAACTAAGTTTTATGTGGCATTGCATTTCTCTCCTTCAAACATTAAATTTCTGTAAAGCTTATTTTTAAAGGACACCACTGCATTAATAAATTCAACTCTTGGGGTGCCTGGGTGTCTCAGTTGCTAAGTGTATGCCTTCAGCTCAGGTCAGGATTTCAGGGTCCTGGGATGGAGTCCTGCATAAGGCTCCCTGCTCAGTAGGGAGCCTGCTTCTTCTTCTCCCACTCCCCACGCTTGTGTTGCCTAACACTCTGTCAAATAAATAAGTAAAATCTTTTAAAAATAAATAAATAAATTCAACTCTTGAGAGTGTGTGAAACTCTTAAAGTTGGCTATGGCAGGGGGCAAGAGGATGTCTTAAGAAGATATATTAACATCTTTCAGAAAGCATGATTTGACTCACAATTCTATGATTAATCTAGAGATAAACTGCACTTTGATGGTGTATTGAATGCCTGTGTCTTTGTAGCATTGCCTCTCTACATGAGCACTGATAATATAATTTTTTTTCTTTCTTTTCCCTTAGATTTTATTTATTTATTTGTCAGAGAGAAAGCACAAGGAGGGGGAGCAGCAGGCAGAGCAGGCAGAGAGAGAAGCAGGCTCCCCACTGAGCAAGGAGTGTGATGCAGGACTCCATCCCAGGACGCTGGGATCATGACTTGAGCTGAAGGCAGCTGCTTAACCGACTGAGCCACCCATGCATCCCTGGTAATATAAATTTTCTATGCATATAACAAGTTTCATTGATGTTGCACCAGGAGCCAAATGAGTCCTTAAAATTGACTATATAATGATAATATAATTATAATCTTTCCATGAAAGTTAAAATTATCTTTTTAAAAAACCCAAGTAAAAAAATAAAAAATTAAATTAAATTAAAAAACCCAAGTAGTAAGTCAGCAAACAAGCACGTAATAAAAAGGAACACCCTAATAGCCAACAAGCATATGAAAAGGTTTTCAACATCATTAATTATCAAAGAAATGGAATTTTAAATGACAATAAAATGCCTTTACCCACCCAAGATAATGGCTTAATTAATTAATAATAAAACATGACACTTTCAAGTGTTGGAAAGGATTGGACAAATTCAACTATCACACACTCTGATAAAGTGTAAGTTGGTACAATCACTCTGGAAACCTGGGAGCATTTAGTCAAGTATCTTATAGTATACCCTACAACTCAACAATAGCACTCCTAGATACATAATAGAAATGCTTACATGTACATAAAAAAGACATGTACAAGAATGCTCATCATAGGGGTGCCTGGGTGGCTCAGTGGGTTAAGCCTTTGCCTTCAGCTCAGGTCATGATCCCAGAGTCCTGGGATCGAACCCCGCATCTGGCTCTCTGCTGGGCGGGGAGCCTGCTTCCCCCTCTCTCCCTCTGCCTGCCTCTCTGCCTACTTGTGGTCTCCATCTGTCAAATAAATAAATAAACTCTTAAAAAAAAAAAAAAGAAGAATGCTCATCATAGCTCAAATTTGGAAGCACCCCAAATGTATCTCAATGCTAGCATGGAAAGGATATTATCACCAAAAACAGAAATATATACAACATGACATTTTTAAAGACTTCTCCTATAGCAACATTATGTATAAATCTCACAAACATAGTGTTCAGTAGGAAAAAAATCAGAAACCGAAGAAAACGTTTTATATGATTCTATTTCTATAAAGCTCAATAACTGAAAAAAACTACTCTAAGATGATTAAAGTCAGAATAGTGGTTCTATTTGGTGGAGATAGAGACTAGCAGGGAGCTCAAGGGAGGCTTCACGGGAATTGGTAATATCCTAGTTCTTGATCTGGATGTTACAGGTGTGTTCACTCTGTGAAAATCTATTGAGCTATACACTATGTTGGTATGTGTTACTTATATTATACTGCAATAACAACAACCAAAGAAAAACACAGGATGTATAATTTTGTGCTTACATTTAAAATCAGTGTCTTCCCATTACACTGAAAGCATTATGTAAATTCCTTAATTTATCTACAAAGCCCTGAATAAACTAATAATTTTTAATCTCTTATTAACCACTTGCTCCTTCCACTATCACACTTGAATTACTCTGACTTTTCATCAGTGTCTAGAACATGTCAATCTCTTTTCAATCTTGGGGCCTTTGGACTTGCTGTTTCCCACCGGGAATGAATGATTGCCAGCTCTTTTCATGACATGCTCCTTTTAACCCTTCCACTCTCAGATTAGTAACATTTTGTTAGAGAAGCTTTCTTTGAATCTCCTATCAAAAGCCCCTATGAGGTGCCTGGGTGGCTCAGTCCTTAACCATCTGCCTTCTGCTCAGGTCAGGATCCCAGGGTCCTGGGATCGAGCCCCGCATTGGGCTCCCTGCTCTGCGGGGACCCTGCTTCTCCCTTACCCACCCCCTCTGTTGTGTTGTCTCTCTCGCTGTGTCTCTGTCAAATAAATAAATAAAATATTTTTTTAATCTAAAAAAAAAAAGCCCCTGTGATATTATTCTATGTGCTGCTATAACAAAGTACCACAAACTTAGTGGCTTTAAACAACACATCTATTATCTTGGACTTCTGGCGGTCAGAAGTCCAAAATGTGTCTCACGGGACTAAAATTGAGGTATTAGCAGGAATACTTTCCTTCTGGACGCAGTAGAGGAGAACCCATCCCCTTGCCTGTGCCAGCTTTTACAGGCTGCCTGCCTGTCTGGGCAGATGGCCCCTTCTCCCAAACATCCTCAAAGTCAGCTGTCCAGCATCTTCAAATCTGACTTTGATACTTTCTCCCCTGCCTCTCTTCTCCACTCTTGTGATAATGCTGGGTCCACCCAAATACTCCAGGATGATCTCCTGACATCAAGGTCAACTGACTAGTAACTGTAATTCCCACTTGTTATGTGATATAACATATTTACAATTCTGGACATATCTTTCAAGGGACAATATTCTGCCTTCCCCTGTCCTCCTGACTTTTTTTGTAGGACAATATCTTGTTTATTTCCTTAAAAGCACTCATCACAATTTTTAATTGTTTTGTCTGTTTCCTTGTTCACTCTAATGTAAATTCTAAGACAGCACAGACATGATCTGTCTTGTTAGCCGCTGTTTCCCCAGTGCTTAGCCTAATGTCTGGTGCACTGTAGGAGTTCAAAAAGTCTTAGTGGAAAGAATAAATAGATGATTATGATTTTAGGTTTATGTTTTGACACTTAACAGCTCTGTTTGGTCTTTGTCTTTCCTTCTCATATAAAAATATAAATTGCATCTTGGCAAGAGGGGAATTTCTGGGGGAATTACAGCATCAATTTTTCAAACTCTCCATCATACTAGCTCGCTGTAAAAAATAATGCCCACAGAGGGGCGCCTGGGTGGCTCAGTGGGTTAAAGCCGCTGCCTTCGGCTCAGGTCATGATCCCAGGATTCTGGGATCGAGCCCCACATCAGGCTCTCTGCTCGGCGGGGAGCCTGCTTCCTCCTCTCTCTCTCTCTGCCTGCCTCTCTGCCTGCTTGTGATCTCTATCTGTCAAATAAATAAAATCTTTAAAAAAAAAATAATGCCCAAAGATAAAAGCCCATATATGTCCCATACATATCTTCGTTTCTTTTTTGTACTTACAAGGATAGTCTATAAGTTACCTTCCCCTGGAATATAGCATATCGCAGGGGTCATGCCACTGAAGAAAAGATCATCAAGGATGAAAAGTTGTAATTCTTTATTATAACGTTAGGAAAATGTGGTACAAAGGGCTCTAAGTCTGATCCTAGGATACAGTTATGAAGATATCATCAGATAATCGTTTATCTGTTTTACCAGGTTTATACTATCAGATACCAAAGGTTTTTTTTAATAGTTGGTGATTCATTTATTCAAGAAATATTTATTGATTGACAAACCATAAGAGACTCTTAATCTCAGAAAACAAACTGAGGGTTGCTGGGGGTGTGGGGAGGTAGGAAAAGGGTGGTTGGGTTATGGCCATTGGGGTTATGATGATTCACAGACCTGTAAGCCTGGGGCAAATAATACATTATTTGTTAATAATACATTATATGTTAATAAAAATAATTTTAAATAAGAAATATTTATTGGTCATCTATTAAGTATCCAGTTAATAGGCTTTTAGGCTCTGAGTACACAGTATGAATAATACAAAGTCCCTATATTTAGGGTGTCTACAAATTGATATATAATATTATGTGAGATATGGCAAGTTTTATAAAGAAGAAAGGTTTTGAATGGTTATTTGATTTATGTTATGAAAAGAAAAGTCTGGTTGTTGTCTGAATGGAAGAAGGGAGACCAATTAGAATACCAGTGCAGGAAAATAGGTGGAAAACAATGGTAGTTTAAAATAAGATGATCAGGGGTGCCTGGGTGGCTCAGTAGGTTAAAGCCTCTGCCTTTGGCTTGGGTCATGGTCCCAGGGTCCTGGGATCAAGCCCCGCATCTGGCTCTCTGCTCAGCACAGAGCCTGCTTCCTCCTCTCTTTCTGCCTGCCTCTCTGCCTACCTGTGATCTCTGTCAAATAAATAAATCTTTAAAAAAATATATTAAAAAAATAAAATAAAATAAGATGATCATACTGGAGTCATTAAAAATTGGCTGGACTTGAGACATATTTTCAAGATAAAATTTACATGGTTTGATGATGGATCTGGATGTGGTTGGTGGTGCCTGTTTACTGATATGGGGAAAGTCAGGGTTAATTTCAGAATGGCCAATCAAGATTTCTGTACACATTAAATTTCAAAGGCTTGTTAAAGTTATAAATTAAATTGATAGGGCAATTGAATATTTGGGTCTGGGGAGTTAGGGGAGATGGCACACCTAGAAATAGGAATTTTAGAGTAAAGATTAGGAAAACTATAATTAAAGCAATGACACTGGATGAGATCACATAAGAAAGTAGTGAAGATAGTGACGATTGGCCAGTCATAGTGGTGCCTAGGTAGCTCAGTGGGTTAAAGCCTCTGCCTTCGGCTTGGGTCATGGTCTCAGGGTCCTGGGATTGAGTCCCGCATCGGGCTCTCTGCTCAGTGGGGAGCCTGCTTCCTCCTCTCTCTCTGCCTTGTTCTCTGCCTGCTTGTGATCTCTGTCTGTCAAATAAATAAATAAAATCTTAAAAAAAAAAAAAAAAGATTGGCCAGTCATAGGGTACTTCATCACTCAGAGGTCTAGAAAATGAGAAGCCAGCCAATAAGACTCAGGGGGAGTAGCCAGTGTGGTAGGAGGAAATCCAGGAGAGAATGTGCCCTGAAAGTCAAGTGGAAAAAGTTTCAAGAAGGAGGAAGGACACATCCTGAGAGTTTATTTGACAGAGAGAGATCACAAGTAGGCAGAGAGGCAGGCAGAGAGAGAGAGGAGGAAGCAGGCTCCCTGTGGAGCAGAGAGCCTGATGCGGGACTCGATCCCAGGACCCTGAGATCATGACCTGAGCCGAAGGCAGTGGCTTAACCCACTGAGCCACCCAGGCGCCCCATCCTGAGAGTTTAATAAGATGAAACATGAGATGGGAAAGATGGAGGTTCCCCTGTGACCCTGGCAGAGTAGATTCAATGAAGTGATAAAATTTAAAAAAAAAAAAAAACTGATCTAATGTGATAATCCATTATGAAAATATTATTCAGCTTGGATTCCTTTTAAATACTGCTACCTGAAGTAAGATTATATGAACTGCCAAGATTGCTGATCTATAAACATGGAATAAATTGGCAAAACTTCTAAATTCACAATTTCTTGGTATTAGATCAAAGTATTTAGATTGATTCACTGTAACGATGGTGGGAGGAAATACTGAGACTACTTCTTCATAGCTCTGAAGATACTGCTTTATGCTCTGCCCATAATTTGCAATAACAGAAATCAGTTTTAAATTCTTCCCGTTGGGGTGCCTGGGTGGCTCAGTGGGTTAAAGCCTCTGCCTTCAGCTCTGCTCATGATCCCAGCCAGGGTCCTGGGATTGAGCTCCACATGGGCTCTCTGCTCAGCGGGGAGCCTGCTTCCCCCTCTCTCTCTGCCTGCCTCTCTGCATACTTGTGATCTCTGACTGTCAAATAAATAAATAAAATCTTTTAAAAAAATAAATTATTCCCCTCTTCTGAAGTGGTTACAGATGCCTACTCTGTGCCTGGAAATAGAAAAACAAACTTTCCTGTAGAGAGATTTTCATTAAAACTTTAATTTTAACTAAACCAATACATTTTCCAAGCATTTCAAAGCATTTTCCAAGACCTCCACATGATACACTGACGTTTGCAAACTAGTTCTTTGCATTACTTGTGTTTATATGATGGTGAGGCTTTTTCCAGTAATCACCATCATGATCATTTAGCCCCCTAATCTCACAAGGTGTCCACTTTACAGAGCTCCTAAATCCTTTGCATGGGCCCAGGCAAAAAGTTTTAGAATGTGATCCTCTCCATGATCTCTGCCAGCTCTTTTTCAGAGAACTGTTACATTGAGAAACTTTTCTTCTAAAGATTGTTTCATTTCACCTAACAGTCAGTGCTACAGTCATTCACCTGAGCTGAAGGCAGACACTTAACCAACCGAGCCACCTAGGCAGCCTGATGAGTACTAATTCTTTATATGTAACTTTTCTCACTTTGGGGGAAAAAAAAAAAGATTAGGAGAGGAATTGGAAGTGGTAAGTAGAAGGAACTCTTCCAAGGAAATTTTTTTTTTTTTAAGAAGAGAGAACTGAGCTGTAATTAGAAGGAAAAATGAGGTCAATAAATGGTTATTTTAAGATGTGAGAAATAACACTATGACTGTTTGCTGATAGGAAAGATCCTGTAGAAAGGAGAAGATTGATAATACATATGGGGCGATAGAAAGCAATGTCTTTGAGTATATGATGTGGGAGGGTATTTTGAGTACTGTGGAAAGGTGGCTTTAGCAAGGAGCATGAACAATTTAGCTAACAGCCACAGAACATCAGGTAGTGGAGAAAGGAACAAAGACAGACCAGAAGGTCAACGTGGTGCAAATTTGTGGCCATAGTCTTCTGATTGCTTCATTTATCAATGAGTAAAGATGATGGTCTACTGATCAAAGTTGGGGTGTGCTGAAGGTTGAGAAGAGCAGAGAGTATAATGTTGTCAAAGCAAGTAGGTGAGAGTAGGAGCTTATGGACTAGGAAAATACAATATGATCACCAGGCAGCATTGAAGTCCATTTGAAATTTGTAATTACAAATAGAATGTGAGAACAGCCCAAAATATTGTGGTATTTTCTCCTAAGACTTTTGTTTTAAGATTTTATTTTGGAGGCATCTGCATGGGTCAGTTGGTTAAGCATCCGACTCTTGATTTCAGCTCAGATCATGATCTCAGGGTCATGAGATCGAGCTCCGAGTTGGGCTCCGCTGAGCATGGAGCCTACTTAAGGTTTTCTCCCTTCCTCTCTACCCGACTGCTCCTACCCACTCCTACCACATTCACACTCTCTTAAAAAAAAAAAAAAGAAAGGAAGAAAGAAAGAGAGAAAAGATTTTAAGTAATCTCTACACCCATCTTCAGGCTTAAACTCATGCACAACCCCAAAGTCAAGAGTCACATGCTCCACCAGCTGAGCACCTCTCTACAATCACTTCAATCAATGTGAATAGAGGCCTGGTATAGACAAAGTTTTGGATTTATGAGGAGTAGGATTGTTTAGAAGCATGTGTATTAAAATGCAAGAAAGTCAGGGAGTTAAGGGTATATAAAATGGGATGCTTATAATGACTGGCCATAGGCTTTTAGCTCAATAAGGATAAGTAAGGTCATGGGGGTAGTAGGGATGATGAAAGATGGCAGGACTAATGGGATTTTATGTCTTGGAGTGACTGGAGTTATTTTTGAAGTTAGGATGCTACAGGGAATGAGCTGGAAACATTGGAGGGAGTAGCCAGACAGCTGGATGCTTAAAATGGCTAACAGAGAAATAAGAAGTATGAATAACATGAAGTCTGCATCTGATTTTGGCTGGGAGTAAGTGGCTGAGGCAGGTAGAACACGGACTAACTGCAGGAGAGAAGGTCAAGGGATAGAGAGGCTACTAGAAGACAAACCTCTGTGAGATCAATTTCACCAAGAATTATGACTGGAATAACACCAGAGAGGGTGATGAAGCATCAACAGTTAAAATCTTCCAGAAATGAGGATCAGTGAAACAGGGTCAGTAGATGGCAGCCCCAAGGAGAGGCAGGAGGTGGAAAAACTATGACATGAGATTCCAAGCTGAATGTTGTTAGGCATTCAGGGGGAAGGGGGTAGAGTGATATGGAAGTGGCAATGAGGAGCAGGAAGGGAATTTCTTCTTTCTTGCCCCAGTAGTTTTAGAGCTAAAAAGACAAACCACAGTTACATTATGGGAAAGAAAAAAAGAAGAAGAAGAAGTAATGTCTTCAGGGACAGCCAGGTTTTAGTTAGAAGGTGAATTTTCAGAGAAGACACTGAGGATAAAGGGGATTTTGGTGACTGACCAGAGGGCACAGTGGAAGGGTTTCAAAAGTGGACGTAGCTGTAGGGCACCTGGGTGGCTCAGTCAATTATGCATCCACTCTTGACTTCAGCTCAGGTCATGATCTCAAGGTCAGGAGATTGAGCCCCACCTCAGGCTTAACATGGAGCGTGCTTAAGATTCTCTCTCTCCGGAAGTGGAGATGCAATGTCGGGGGTTTTGGGGGTAGGAAAACTAAAAAATGAAAGAAGATGGGATCGGGAGGGAGACAAACCGTAAAAAACTCAATCTCAAAAAACAGACTGAGGGTTGCTGGGGGGTGGGGGACAGGAGAGGGTGGTGGGGATATGGACATTGGGGAGGGTATGTGCTATGATGAGTGCTGTGAAATGTATAAACCTGGCGATTCACAGACCTGTACCCCTGGGGATAAAAATACATTATATGTTTATTTTTTAAAAATATAGAAATGATTGAAAATGCTCAGTAATTGTGATTTATTTCACATGAATTAAATGCAATCATTTTCTTTAAAGAGATACTTCAAATGGCAGGAGGTAAGGAAAGACATTCTGTTTCATAAAGTTGTTTTTCTAAATTATAATTTGCTTAAAATTCTTTTACTTTCAAACTATATCTAGTTTTACATAATTGATTGGAATGACAATGGTGTTCGTTGTTTTTGTTTAGTGATACACTAAAACTAAGTTATCATGGTACAGAATGTATTCTTTATGGAATTTAGAAGCTAATTAGTCAAGAAGGGAGAGTTGGTATCTACATAAATCAATTAATAAATCTGCAGAAGTTAAAAAGAAAAAAAAGATTCTCTCTCTCCCAGACTATGGACTCTGAAAAACAATCTGAGGATTTTGAAGGGGCAGGGTGGGGGTGGGAGGTTGGGGGAGTCTGGTGGTGGTTATTGTGGAGGGCACGTATTGCAAGGAGCACTGGGTGTGGTGGAAAAACAATGGATTCTGTTACACTGAAAAGAAATTAAATTTTAAAAAAGTTAAAAAAAAAAAGATTCTCTCTCTCCCTCTGCCCCTCCCCACCCTAACCCCACCCCTGCTCATTCTTTTCTCTTTCTTTTTTTTTTTTTTTTAAGATTTTATTTATTTACTTGACAGACTGAGATCACAAGTAGGCAGAGAGGCAGGCAGAGATAGAGGAGGAAGCAGGCTCCCCGCGGAGCAGAGAGCCTGATATGGGGCTCGATCCCAGGACCCTGGGATCATGACCTGAGCCGAAGGCAGAGGCTTTAACCCACTGAGCCACCCAGGCGCCCCTCATTTGCTCTTTCTTAAGAAAAAAAAAAAAAAAAAGAAGAATGAAAGAAGGTGGAAATCATATTTTTTTAAAAAGAAAAGAAATCCACAGAACAACACGGGAACTACTCTCTGGGGGCAAAGAGTTGATGGCAGAGTTCTGAACTTCTGGAAATGGACATAAACTAGAAAGCTAATGCTGATGGCCATGAGGGCAGATAGTGTTGGTAAGGCTGTGACTCTGGGGTAAGGTACAGGGGGTCTCATCAGAAACATTCAGAATTCTTGGGCTCTCACATGGCTAAAACTGGTGTCTTCCTTTCAGCACAGGGCCACAAGGAGACCCCCTCCAAACCCTGCCAACACAGTTTCCGAGGCCTGAGACACAGGACAATTGTGATCTAACATGAGAGTTTCCTTCTACTGCCTTGGATATTATCCACAGCAGGAGGAATCAAAAGGTGCTAGCTTTCTACCCAATTTGAGGACAAATCTAGTCCTGAAGCCCATGCTTCTCCAAAGACCTTCCCCAAAGACCAGAACATTGGGTGATAGTGGTGTTGCCAGCGCTGCCCATTCTTCTCACTGGAAGCAATGGCCTGGGACAACCAAAGGGTGACAAGAATAGGTTTTTTTTGTTTGTTTTTTTAAAGATTATTTACTTATTTATTTGACAGAGAGCACAAGCAGGGGGAACAGCAGGTAGAGGGAGAGGGAGAAGCAGGATCCCTGTGGAGCAGGGAGCCCAATGTGGGTCTCGACCCAGGAACCTGGGATCATGACTTGAGAGGAAGGCAGACACTTAACACACTGAGCCACCCAGGTGCCCCAGGGCAACAATAACATCTTCTTGACAAGTACCACTGAGCGGAAGAGTGCTCATGTTTTTGCTATGGCTACCAAGGGTGCTCTTGAAACAGGGGAGTTCACTTACAGTCTCCAGAGGAATTTTTTTTTAACTTTAAAAGTTGGCTACTTTCTATCACCAAGATCAAAAACACACTGGCCTAATCAGTAACTGTGGACATTTTGAAACATCCTAATATTTAAAAGGAAATTAAAAGTAAGTCTCCCTTGCTATCAATGCTTAAAATCACAGAGAGACATACACATTCTGAGTCACTGTAATAATTTTCTAGTCTTAGTTCACTGAATCTCTGCAGATTCAATTTGGCATCAAATAACAAACCATTCTTCTCTGCCACCAGGGCCACTGGGAGCTGATGGGGAGACAGATAGCACCTTAGCTACAGAAAAGGATAAAGAAGTATTTTCAGGTAACATTTTGTTTTGGGAAAAGTCTAGAAACATACAAGCCTGTTTCTCTGAGCAACCCTAAACAATACTGGAAAATTTCATCATGTTACCCTTTCTAAATCAACTTAGGTAGAAGTTAGGGTATGTTAGTTTGCCTCTGGTTGAAACTTGCAAGTCACCAAGTTACTCTAACAGCTTCTCCATATATGCAAGTGAAAAGTAAAACTGCCCCAAAACGTCCAAGGGGATTTCTGAGCCATGGCTGACTTGAGACCAGGGTGTTTTCAGCCTTCAACCTAGAAAAAACCTTCACATCTTCAGTTCTAGAACTTAGCTAATGGGCAAAAAAGGAAAACTGCTCCTCCCAGAAGATGCCCTACTCAGGCAAAGAGGATCGCCAGAGGCAGATGCCAAATTCAAGGTGGGACTCTATAAGTAATGTCTACAAAATCAATCAGGTTCTTACTGTCTTAGAAGGACATAGCACACCAAGAGGGTTGGACACCTTTTCGAAGCAGCATGCTAAGACAGTGATGAGGATTTAGTTCACCTGATACCATTCCACTTAAAAGTCAATTCTCCTGGGGCGCCTGGGTGGCTCAGTGGGTTAAGCCGCTGCCTTCGGCTCGGGTCATGATCTCAAGGTCCTGGGATCGAGTCCCGCATCGGGCTCTCTGCTCAGCAAGGAGCCTGCTTCCCTCTCTCTCTCTCTCTCTCTCTGCCTGCCTCTCCATCTACTGTCAAATAAATAAATAAAATCTTTAAAAAAAAAAAAAAAGTCAATTCTCCTGATGGAATTGACCTAATTGATTTGGCTAAAATTAGCATTTTCTAGAGCAGTGGTTCTTAATCTCAGAAGTAGGTAATTCTGACCTATGGAATTTTTAAAAAAGTAATGCCCAGGCCACAACCCCAGAAATTCTGATTCATTCTGCTTGTGGTAGAATCTAGGCATTATCAGATAAATGAGAAATACAGACAAAAATAATAATATCTTTATATAAATATGTGCCAAATATTGCATGGAACATATCTATGATATGATTATATATGATGATATGATAATCATATATATAATTATGATATGATTATATAATGATTTACCTAAAATTTCAATTTAACTGGCTATTCTACATTTTTATTTGCTAAATCTGGCAACTCTACCTATAACTCTAGTTTTATTCAGGAATTGGCTCTAGTTATGTAGGCCACACAGATTGGACAGCTTTATTTAATGTTTTCTGAATATTTTTGCATCTTTTTAAAAGTAATGTTTTTCCCATTTTTGGGCAGTTCAAGGATCATTTTTAGGCTTTACTTTCTAAGGACCTATTAAGTATTACTTTTTTATTCTATTGCATATATTTATAATACATCAGGCTTCCTTTAATTCACCCAATTTAAACCTTTTGAGTATTTGCTTTCTTTTGCTATTTGTTATTGTTTTGTATTCCTTTGTGCATTTACTAGAATTTTAAAATATACCATGTCAGATCCAATCAGTAAAGCACTGAAACTTTCAAAGTAACAAATTTTTACAGGTGAAACGATAAATATTTGGCATTTGTTTTAACACTCCGGGGGGGAAAGTGGGGAGAGAAAGAAAATGAACTTGGCAAGATGATGGTAAATTGTTCAAAGCTGGATCATGGGCACATGAGGGTTCATTGTACAATTTACCCTAATTCCTTTAATGGAAACTTTATTTTTTTTTTAAGATTTTTTTATTTATTTGTCAGAGAGAGCGAGCGAGAGCGAGCACAGGCAGACAGAGTGGAAGGCAGAGTCAGACGGAGAAGCAGGCTCCCTGCGGAGCAAGGAGCCCGATATGGGACTCGATCCCAGGACGCTGGGATCATGACCCGAGCCGAAGGCAGCTGCTTAACCAACTGAGCCACCCAGGCGTCCCTAATGGAAACTTTTTTAAAAAAGATTTTGAGGCACCTGCAGGGCTCAGTCGGTTAAGTGCCTGCCTTTGGAGCAGGTCATGATCCCAGGGCCCTGGGATTGAGATCAAGACCCCAACTGATATCAAGAATTGGAGGCTTAACTGACTAAGTTACCCAGGTGCCCCGAAACTGTCAAACTACTCTTACTCATTTATATCCAATTAGCAATATATCTGAGCTCAATTTACTCTCGAGCAAAGCCTGAGACAAGTGTTTGTGCACAGATCATAGTTTGGGAGATGATCCCAAGAACCAGGAAAAGTGAGACCAAAAAAGCCAATCCAGGACACATTATCGAGATCACCACTGTGAGCAACCAAGCGTCAAACAGCCAGAACCCCAAGTGGGGTGTAGGATGTCTCTTGAATTGTTCGGCTAAGGATCAACCCGGAGAAACATTTGTTTCTCAGCACTCATTGGTTGAAGGTTGACCCAGAGGTGGTAAATCCCCCACTTGGAGGTCAACCAGTGCCTTCAAGCACCAATGCTCCATGATAAGACATCAGAAAAGCCCTAGGAAAGAAAGCAAAAGACTTAAGTGCAGGCTTGAGGCAGAACCCTGTCAGCCAGAAATGTGTCTAAGCCCACAGAAGATTTTATCAGCGCAACCAGCAGAATCAGAGGTGAAGTTTAGAGGCCATGAGGGAAGGCACAAGAAGTATCTGTAAGAAAGCAAATGAGAACACCTGGTGACTGTCAGGCACCCTTGCGAACACACTGTTGCATTAAGCTGTGTAACCATTTTAATCGACGGGTGAAAGAAGTCTATCTCAAAGGAGTTTTATTTTGAATTTTCCAACACCCAACAGGCTCCAGGTCTGCTACTTGGGGAGTTAGTCAAACCTCTACCAGTGGGCTCAGGGACTCAGAAACAAGGACATGTGGGCTCCTTTTGAGGAAAATGGAATACAAAATCTTGCATAGGCTCTGGTTTCGTCTCAGAGTTGCTATGAATACTGAAGGGTAGAAGTCTAGAAGAAAGGCAGGTGGCCCACTGTGCTTCACAGTTTCTAAGCGCTGATCAGCAAGCCCCTCCCCGCCCCCGCCTACACAGGCCTAATGCATCCTTCTACTGAAATGTCAAGTCTGCATTTTTTATAGAGTAATTATCTGTCACACAAATATATGGACTGAATAGATTCTGAGATCACACCCTGTAATCTATCTAACATATCTACTAGGCCAAAAAACACCATCAATATTTCACTGTTTTTTTTTCTTTTTTTTTTTAAAGATTTTATTTATTTATTTGACAGACAGAGATCACAAGTAGGCAGAGAGGCAGGCAGAGAGAGAGAGAGAGAGAGAGAGAGAGAGGGAAGCAGGCTTCCTGCGGAGCAGAGAGCCCCATGCGGGGCTCGATCCAAGGACCCTGAGATCATGACCCGAGCCGAAGGCAGCAGCCCAAACCACTGAGCCACCCAGGCGCCCCAATATTTCACTGTTTTGAGGCCAAATTTGCTGCTTGGATTCCTAAGGACCTCTTGTATCCTGGTAAATATTTGACACGTTTTCTGTGCTGACTGATCTCAGCCTATCAATAACCACGGCTGTGGCTGGACAGGCCCTTGTGGTTCTTAATGATTGCAAGATGCCCCCAGCAAGAACTATAAGAAAACTCTGTGGGAGAAAACAAAAACAAAAACCTTGCCCACTTACAGATTCTGGAAACTATGATGCGTAGCTGGGCCAGAGAGAAAGGTCGCGTAGGGAGAGCACGCGCGTGTGCGTGTGCGAGCGTGCGTGTGCGAGCGAGCGTGCCTGCACACCTGCGGTTCTGTTTTTACCAGAGGCGAGAATCTCGTGGCCTCACTCTTTATTGGTGAATTTAAAACATGTGAAGGGGAATTTAAAGGGGGCGAGGGGAGCAGCTACCGGAAAGGTCGGGTATAGAAATCAATCAAGATGGGGGTTGAGGGCGGTGGCTGGCTGTTTTTGGAGTCTTGGGGCTGGCAGTTACTTAACATAGCCATCTTTACAATGGAGGCCTTCATTAAAGCGAATGCCTCAGCAGTCAAACTTAAGTCAGGCAATTGCCTAACAAAAAGAAAAGCCTGTTATCACTTAGTTTATGCTAAAAACCTAAGTCAGATCAGTTAAATCATAATCTAATAGAAAAAAACGTGCAACTCTATAGTAATCAAAAACATACAAACTAAACCACAATGTTTTGCTTATCTTCTTTTCAGAGATGAAATGGAATAATTATATCCATTAGGCAAGAAACTCTCATGAACTGCTGGTAGGAGTATACTGCATTTCCAGGGGCCTAGTTTGAAATATGTATCTATAAAAAGATTTAATGTGCGTATTTTTTTACATCTTAGTAATTCCACTTTTTGGAACCTATCCTGCAGGAATATTGGATTAATGTGCCAAACGTGGTAAAAGAGTGTTCATTGTAGCACTGTTTACAGTGGTAAAAATATGCAAAACCTTTATTATCAATTAACAGGGGCTGGTTAAATAAATTATAGTATAACCATGTCAGGAAATATATACAAGTAATTAAAAAGATGTGTATGTATGTAGTAAAGAGCAAGGTACAGAAAGACTAGTACTATTCTGTATATATATATATATATATATACACAGGGATATATTTGGTGGCTCAGTTGGTTAAGCGTCTGCCTTTGGCTCAGGTCATGATCCCAGAGTCCTAGGATCCAGCTCATCCGGCTCCCTGCTCAGTGGGAAGCCAGCTTCTCCCTCTCCCACTCCCCCTGCTTGTGTTCCCTCTCTCACTCTGTCTCTGTCAAATAAATAAAGTCTTAAAAAACAAAAACAAACAAAAAAACCCACTTGCCACCATTTTCTCCAGGTAATATAAATAAATAATTGAAAAACAAATAAAATATTAAAAAATAAAATAAACATGGCCTCCTTAAATTAGACTACTTACAGCTGTGAAGGATATCAAGAAATGTGTATCGTCATTCACTCCCAGTGGCCTCTGTCTTGCAGTCCCTGATAAAAGAAGAATGACTTTGTTTTGTCACTTACTGGCTGTGACCTTGAATAAGACTTTTCCCTTCCTTGGTTTTCTTACTTGTTAAATAAGTTTCAAATAGGCCTTAACTGGGCGCCTGGGTGGCTCAGTGGGTTAAGCCGCTGCCTTCGGCTCAGGTCATGATCCCAGGGTCCTGGGATCGAGTCCCGCGTCGGGCTCTCTGCTCAGCAGGGAGCCTGCTTCCTCCTCTCTCTCTCTGCCTGCCTCTCTGCCTACTTGTGATCTCTCTCTGTCAAATAAATAAATAAAATCTTTAAAAAAAAAAAAAAAAAAAACAAATAGGCCTTAACTTTCTAAGATTCTATACACTGATGTATAATTTACAGTTGAGGAATATCAGTGGTCAGCAAGTTTTTAGAGTTGTCTCTTAATGTCTGATCTCCCCTTTAATGGGAATTCTCTTTTCTATCTGTAGCCCCTGGCCCATAGCTGATGGGACCACAGCTGACCACTGGACTCCAGGCAATTCAATCAGTTTTTTCTCTCCATGAAGAATTTAGAATGGGTATTTGGAAAGAGAAGGTAAGGTTTTGAGGCCCACTAAGGATAAATACATTTAGAAGCTGTGGAAATGAGAAGAGAAAAAAATGGTCTGTAGAGGTAGGTAAGAATGAAACAGATTAAGAAAGATAATTTGAGAGAAGATTAAATTTTAAAAAGACAATAACAGTTCTGGCTTTCTGGCCTCTAGGTCTCTTCTGGGGTCCCAGCTGCACTCCCATTCTTGGTTTCAATGAGACAACCTCTGCCTTTATAATCAATTGTCCTTTTCAGCTTAATCTAGATGGATTTGGGTTTTTTTTAACTTGCAACCAAAAATCTGTTCTACGGGGCACATCTCTGCACACAGAGTGGACCTGTCCTGCAGCCCCTCTGCCCTCTCATTCTGTATCTATGCAAGGACAGTAACTGAACGCTCCTACCTTTCTGATGGAAGCTCTGCCTGTAGAAACTCACCTTTCTGCCCTCCAAGCATCCCATGCTAGATCCAGCATGGTCTATGCTCCCAAACATGTGTACCACCCACCTCCATTCCCAGACTGGCTTATCAGACATCTGATGGGGCTCTGAGCTAGCTGCGCCACTATAAACACTCTGAAAGGAAGATGGAGCCTTCTAGAATCTCTTGCTCTTGGAAAATTGGCCAGAGGCCTGGGGAAGACAAAGAGGAAAGTGATCTGGAAAGTTACTGCAGTTGAGAGGAAATGTGTATTTCATCTGGGTAATGAATGCTGTTAGCCATAGAGAATGGAATAAACCTAAGGACTTGAGACTGTTAATTCTTTCTTGAAAGGCTGATTTGTATCAATAATTTAGTGAGGCAGATCTTTCAAAGCTATGAACCAGATGGTTTTGTAACTGAGATTAACACATGAATGTCCACCTTGATCCTTGGCTGTCTCAGAGTCATTATTGACAAACAATTAATTTTTCTTAAAATGAAATCTGTACCATAGGTACTAGGTTCATATGTCTACTTCTCAGCTAAGATGTAACAACCTTGAAGACAACTGGACTACTTTCTATGCAGTATTCAACCAGATGGTATTAATACATCACAAATGTAAGCAAGTATTTGAGTTATCTTCTAGGCTCCCTCTTTCATATGTGCAGCTCACTCTGTGATTGGCTGAAGAAAAGTCTTTGGGTGAAATGGAGCTTCCAAGAAATTATTTTGGGTAAGTAAATGAAAACAAATTTTTCTCACTTCTATCTTTCTCATGAATGTCTCTTCTGTTTTCATCATTCATCTATATAAATAGAGCCATAATTTAACGCTGAGTACCCAAACTGAGTATGTGTTCAGATGGAGGACTGTGGTTTTTATGGAGAGAGTCACATAAAGCTCATGAAAGGCCTTATAAAATTCCTCTTGGAGATACACCTAGACCAGGTTTTGTAAAGCTCAGGTACTGAATTTATCATTGCACACAAGTGCCATTTTTGTTCCTAGTAGCAAAAATCTGGATTGGCCTAACTGTCCATTAATTAAAAGAACAGGTAAATTACTATGACATTATGATCTGACCATTACATGAAATTTGTATAGGAATTAAAAGGAGTGATTTAAACTGGAGAAGTCTCCATGTTACTGTAAGTGAAAAAAAAAAGCTTTAGGGTAATGAGCATGGTATTCTTTTTTTTAATTTGAAAAAACAATTACATATGCATAATGTGATACACATGTATCATATAAGTTTAATTTTCTATCTTTTACTTACCTGGTCATGACAATAGGGTTGTTATAGACCCCTCTTAGGCACAACGTCAAAGGGAGAAGAGCACCTGCTTATTGACTAATCTCCTTCCTGTGTGTGTCTGTATGTGTGTGTGTTCATGTGTGTGCACATAGAGGAAAATGTGTACACCTGAAAACCACACCTGAACATGTTGACATTGGACACCTGTGTGAAAGAGAACTGTAAGATTCTTTGATTTATAAGGAAGAATGTATGCTTTTATAATAAAAATACAGTGTCACGTAAAATTAAATCAAGTTAGGCTAGTGAAAGCCAAGCTTAAAAATGAGAACTGTTTCATCAAGTCTTCTGTATGTTTATGTCCCAGTTGTCAATTTCTTTAGCTCTGCTCTAAGACCAGCTGCTGGCTAAGTGGTTGAATTGTTCATGTTCTTGTGGACTGATGATTCCACAGCGACAGGATAGTTGCATAACCTAACAAATTGCTGGGCTTTATGTTTTTCACTGCCTAATCTCCCTTATTTCTTTGTGCAGATTATACTCTATGTTATGGAAGTAAATCTAGCAGTCAGTCTCTGTCTCACAGGAACTTAGGCACAGAGATAAACTCATAGACTTTTTTTGAAGTGAAAGACTTTTAAGATTTCATGTTGCAGCAGGCATTTCCCCCTGGGTCAACCCAATAGAAAATGGGAACCAACACACATTTTACCCAACTTGTTGTGACAGTGAGGTTGTGATATACCTCTTTGAGGCCCAACTTCAAAGGTAGAAGAGCACACTGCTCATTTACTAAAGCCCCCTGATTCGTTATAACAGAAGGGTCTGTCCATATGTGTACGTATGTCTATAGAAAATCAGAAGGGGCATCCCAGCTTGCAAATATATGTCCTGCTAGCCAACAGCCATGCTAATTTGGGGAGCAATTATTTGATCTTCTGCTTCTGTAAGGAGAGGAAACACATATAAAAGTGATGAAACAGGGTCAAGAGTGGCCAGCTTGCCATTTCTTAAGGAAGCTCTTGGGATTTTCAGATCCTAAGGAAGCTTATCTGTAGTTTTGTGTGTGTTTGAGCACGTCTCTTGTTGTTTTGGACGTTTTAAAATCTAGATTTAACCTTAGAATTGCTTTAGTATTTGGTCAACTACATTGGTTCTTCCGGATTGGGTTTTGAACTTATAAAACTTAAAATACATCAATAGGACATCTTGTGAATTAGAATCTTACTTTAGCCTAAAAGTCCTCAGTAAAGGCTCTGACATTCCTCGAGGAACCTCATCCTTTAAAATCAGATGAATTGGGCGCCTGGGTGGCTCAGTTGGTTGGACGACTGCCTTTAACTCAGGTCATGATCCTGGAGTCCCGGGATCGAGTCCCACATCGGGCTCCCAGCTCCATGGGGAGTCTGCTTCTCCCTCTGACCTCCTTGCTCATGTTCTCTCTCACTGTCTCTCTCTCAAATAAATAAATAAAATCTTTAAAAAAATAAAATAAAATCAGATGAATTGTATTTCTTCAAAAGAATGAATCCCGCACTCTCTGTAAGACCCACATTAAGCAGCTGGGTGCTTACAGGAGATAAACTTAGTTTGCTCCTGATTAGCTGTAAGACACTAGGCAAGTTTGTGGATCTTTGGCGTTTTGACCATCTGCCAAAAGAAGGTGTTGGAGGTGACTCCTCTTTCTCTGTCAAGCTGTTGCACTTAGGCTCACGTGGAATTTATTCACTGGAACTCGAAAAGTGACTTCTAAGCCCTTTGGTATTTGGCTTTCAGATCCCTGATCATTAATGTGGAAGAGCTGTAAACAAACTGGTCCGTTGACCACTTAAAGACCTGATTATTGTTCATGATAGAGGTAGGTAAAGTGTTATGAAACTGACTTGACTGCTTTTTCTTTGGGGGTGAGCAAAATGTAAAGGAGTAAAACTCTTTTTATTGCAGTTTAAGTTGACTTGTAATCCATCACTCACATTTTAATCAGTAGGAAAAGTGTCCTGAATGTAACAGCTACATTTCTGAAAAAGGGTGAGTGGATGGGGCACCAGGGTGGCTCAGTCGGTTGAGCGTGTGACTCTTGATTTGGGCTCAGGTCATGATCTCAGGATTGTGAGATCAAATCTCTCATTTGGCTAGCTCTGGGTGTGATGCATGCTGTCTCACTCTTTCTGGCCCTTCCCCCACCCCCCTTCATCCCACTGCCTACCTTTCATGTACATATGTGCTCTCTCTAAAATAAATAATCTTTTTAAAAAAGGGGGGGTGAAGAGATGGAAGAAAAGGATTATTAAGAATAACAGCTCTTTATTGAGCACTGTGGTGTGCCAGACATTGTGCTAAAACCTTTGTGAGATTGTCTTGCTATGTCTGCCCCACGAATCTGTAAGGTCTGTATCATGATTATTCCTATCTGATAGATGATGATACTGAGGCTGAACTACTGAGAGACACAGGTTTTTTTTTTTTTCAAGTTATTATTTAAATTCCAGTTAGTTAAGACACCTGCGTGACTCAGCGGGTTAAGCCTCTGCCTTCAGCTCAGGTCATGATCTCAGGGTCCTGGGATGGAGCCCCACATCAGGGTCTCTGCTCAGCAGGGAGCCTGCTTCCCCCCTCTCTCTCTGCCTGCCTCTCTGCCTACTTATCATCTCTGTCAAATAAATAAATAAAATCTTTAGGGACGCCTGGGTGGCTCAGTTGGTTAAGCAGCTGCCTTCGGCTCAGGTCATGATTCCAGCGTCGTGGGATTGAGTCCCACATCGGGCTCCTTGCTCCGCAGGAAGCCTGCTTCTCCCTCTGCCTCTGCCTTCCACTCTGTCTGCCTGTGCTCGCTCTCACTCTCTCTCTCTCTCTCTGACAAATAAATAAATAAAATCTTTAAAAAAATAAAATAAAATAAAATCTTTAAATAAAGAAATAAAGAAACTCCAGTTAGTAACATATGGTGTAACATTAGTGTCTCTTTCTTTAAGCAGAGTCACCATACATCTCTGTTTTCCCAGGATAGTCCCAGCTTATATCTTGTGTCCTGATTATTATTTCCATCTCAAAAATGGATTCAACAACAAAATATATGGTCACTCTATCTCTAGGTTTTTCCCCCTTGGTACTATTGACCTTTGGGATTAGAAAATTCTTTGTGGTGGGGTCTGTCTTGTGTATTACAGGGTGTTTAACATAATCCTTGGCCTCTACCCATTAGATGCCAGTAGCATTCCATCCAAGTAACAAAACCCAAAACATATCCCCAGGTGTTGCCAAAAGTCCCCTGAGGAGCAGAACTGCGCCCATTTGAGAACAACTGCTCATAAAATTTAACTACAGAAGGAAAATATAATCTATTTGTTATGGAACATAGGCTGTGAACTGAACCTACCTTGTACTGTGACTAGCATGTGTCCTGTACTCAATAAAGGTTTATTTCCTGGGGGCATTATCTGACTGCCCAATTGTGGAGGGGAGCAAAGGCTAAGCAAGTAATGAATAAAGATGCCCGGAGGGCTCTAGAGATAAAAATCAGTTTGGTGCGATTTTTCCTATTTCCTAGAGAACACCGAAACTGTGTACTGGGAAGTGACCCAGAAGCCTCCTGGCTTCCCATTCTGATCAGATTGTGGGGTGTGAGTCTTGATTCCCCTGAGTGTTTGGCCTTAGTGCTGAACACAAAAGCCCAGGAGGTAGCCAGAAAGTGATACCGTGTAAGTTTCATACTGCAAACCTCTTCAATGACAACAGCTTATGATAATCAGTGTTCTGTTTTTCTCCTACTCTTATACTTAGAAATGACCACCATTTCTTTCATACCACCATTTTCATTTATTAGCAATAACAGAATAAATACCAATAGCACCAATTAAAAATGAATCCACATGACGTGTTTTATCCTTACAGCTGTAATAACTAGTAACTAACATGGACTGGAAAGCACTTTGCAAATGTAAAAAGTGCTGTACAGATACATTATAATTATCATCATTAATAAATTAGCCCGATTCTCCTAGTATTCAAAAGGCACGTAAGGTCAGATACATGGGTTCGATGGGGCAAAATGATCACAACCTACAATGTAGCAATGGTTCACATGTGTTGGCAACAAGTTTTACCCCATGCAATCCTGCAGAGCTGAAGTTACACACCCTTCAAAATATGGGAGAATGAAGCTAAAGTAGACAAAACAGGCTTTTTTTTTGAGATTTAATGTTTTTGTTTTAATAACAGACTCCTATCTCTTTTATGATAACTTTGAAAAGATAATATAATTAAACTTCTAAATTGTACATTTTAACAAAATTAAAATTTCTTATCTAAGGTGACAGTAAATTTTATTCTTCTCTATGAGCTGATATTCCAGATGTCATTAGAATTTCAAAGCATTCTGCGACTTCAGCGAGGTCAGATTGGTAAATTTTGTGCTTGCATACCTTCAGGGAATAACTGTGGTATTCATTCCAGAATTGTTACTAGAAAAAAACAGCTTTATCCATTCTCTTGCCAGCAGGAGTCTTGGCAAGAGACAGCTCTTGGCTGACCATAAATAAAATTCCTTGAATCACCAGTGTCTTGATTTAAGAAAGAAATTTTACTGTGTCTTTAATACACAAAAGCTGATTAAACAATGGTTTAAAAAAACACTACTCCACTTTTTCACAGGTGTACAAAAGGAAATAGGATGGAATTACATTCAACAATAAAGCTTAAAGTTCACTCTAGGTAATAGTTGCATTAACATTCACATACACAAGCACAGAGTAAGTATATTTCAGGAGTCTTATAATAGCATACAGCATACATATGGGAGATTGATTTCAGGTAACATCATAGGTGTTAGCAAGATTAGCAATTCAGAATGTTCTAAAAAAGGCAAACTAAACCAAAGAGGAGGTGTGGGCTAGCACACCAAGACAAAGCACAGAATTCGAGGATTGAAAAGTCGGCTCACTGTGTGTTTGAGAAAACAATGATTTTTCTTCAATTTCAGGGTCTTGATATAGTTGGCTAGAGAAGGTTGTGTATTCAAAGTGCACAGAATTGTTTCTTAGAAAAGAGAGAGAAAGATCTTTTTATTCAGGAATTAATACATGCAAGAGGCAGCCCCAGAGTGACCTGAAAGAGTAAAGCTGTGATTGGCAGGTGGCCAGTATAATACAGATGTTCCAGGCAATTCTCTTAAAGCACTTCTGTAGCAGCAATGGTCATTTAAATGGCTGTAGATTGGATTCTCTTTTGAGGAGAGTTGAGGGGAACTGTAGTCATCATATTTCTCTTTAGAGATTTATAGCTATAGATTTTTCTCTTTTTTTAAATAAATCTATCAAACAACAAACAGCATAAAGTGAGGTGTTGGGGTTTTCTTTTGTCTTTGCTTTTGCATATGTGTTGGAAAAGGACCAGGCCTTTTCATAAACATTGTGTGCAAAAGAATGGGTAAGAAAGTGAGCACAAGGATATCCGAAAACACATCAGATCTGCCCTGGTTGGCCCCGTGCAACACTGAGCTGTTGGTTTGTCGGTGTGATGTGAGTTGTAGGGATCACGACACCACAGCAACAAACTTAAGGCCTCCTAGGGCCTGGTCAGTGGGGGGCAGTTTTGTCTGCGGGAGGGTGGCCATCGCCTCTTGAGTCACAAGGTTTAGAAAGTCTGGTCCCTTTTCATTCCGTGCTTTCCCCCTGGATTGGCAACTCCTGCCATTCTTTTGCCTTTCTTCCCACCAGCCCTCCTCATGCGGGCTAGTCTCATCTGGCCCCGCCCAGCCGAGGTCTGGCGCTCCCTCCCACACCGCCGGCGATCACACCAACCCAGTGGCCCCCGAACCCCAGCTGCTCAATCTCAAAACCTTTGTGCCTGCCCTGCAAGTGTCATCAAGACAGCATCCCCGGAGCACAGGGCAGAGAGTTTCCAACCTCTCACTGGCGGGACTGGGAAGCCTCTCCTTTGCGGCGGAGGAGAAAGGAAACTTGGGTCTGCTTTTTAGGTTCTGAAAACAAGCCAGAGTGGAGAGAAAGAGTTAACACCAGACTTAGTAAAGCTTTCAAGACAAAACCTGTTCAATGGGATCTACATAGACACAGGGAACTTTCTGCAGATTTCTGAGGTCTATAGGAGAGGGCTCATGGAGACAGGAGAAAGGAGTGGGGAGTTGCTACATGGGAGAGATTTGCCATTATTACAAAAACTGGCTAAGTGGCTTGTTTCCATGAGGTGACCTCACTGGTCACTGTTGTCAGTCGTGCTGTTCCCTTTCTCTTTTTTTTCCTGGGTCTTGTTACCCTTCTTCTTTTTCTTCTTTTTCTTGGTCTCCTCCTTTTTGCCGAAGGTTATGAAGTCACTTTTGTCAATTTGGCTGTTAGTAGGCTCCTGCCGGATGGAGATGATTGCAGGAGATCCTGGGATAATGAATTTGTCTGGCAACTCACCGGGACCAGATTGTTTGGGGTTGCCTGGTCCGTATTTAAAGGTCCAGCTGTTGCTGTTGACACCAGCCCCAACTGGAGGGGACACCTCTCCTGCCTCTGGTTCTGAAAGACAGAAGGTCACAAGTCAGTAGGAGTCAACACACGCCCTCCAGGCCACACGAGCCTGGGGGAGACAGGGGAGGCTGCACAGATGAGCCTGACCCCCACCCTGAGAAATCAAGAGTTCTTTCTTCAAGCCTGAGGGAAAGGTCAGTATTTGGAAACAATCAGGAAGGCAGATTTTCTCACCAGAAGGTCTGAAAATCTAATTTTCTAGTGACATACTTTTGGTTTCTTGTGAAGAATTTCCTAAAGAATACGGTTGTGATTCTTTTGCCTGAGAATAAGATGGGAAATGTACTGGGTTAAAGCAGACTAGGCAATAAAAGGAGTGGGAATCCATTTCACCAAGGAGGTGAAAGACCTGTTCTATAAACTCAAGATGTTTATGAAAGAAATTGAAGAAATGACCCAAATAAATGAGAAGATATTCTGTGCTCATGGACTGGAAGAATTAATATTATTACAGAGTCAATGCAATCCTTATCAAAATTCCAATGGCATTTTTCACAGAAATAGGACAAACATCTTAAAATTTGTATAGAACCACAAAGGACCCTATAGAGCCAAAGCAATCATGAGAAAAAAAGAATAAGGCTGGAGGCATCATGCTTCCTGATTTTAAGCTATATCACAAAGCTATAATCATCGAACAGTATAGTGTTGGCATAAAACCAGACACTTAGGTAAATGAAACAGAATAGAGAACGCAGAGGTAAACCAACACAAAGATGGTCAATTAGTTTACAACAAAGGAGGCAAGAATATACAGTGGGGAGAGGAGAGTTTCTTTAGTAAGTGGTGCTGGGAAAACCAGACAGCTACATGCAAAAGAATGAAACTGGACCCCCATTTTACACCACACACACAAATAAATTCAAAACCGATTAAAGCCTTGAATGTGAGACCTGAAAGCATGAAATTCTTAAAAGAAAATATGGGCAATAAGCTCAATCACATTAATCTTTTTTTTTTTAAGGTTTTATTTATTTATTTGACAGACAGAGATCACAAGTAGGCAGAGAGGCAGGCAGAGAGAGAAGGGGAAGCAGGTTCCCTGATGCAGGGCTCGATACCAGGACCCTGAGGTCATGACCTGAGCCAAAGGCAGACACTTAACCCACTGAGCCACCCAGGTGCCGACATTAGTCTTTTTGAATCTGACACTAAAAGTCAAAGAGAAAAAAGCAAAAAGAAGCTATACTACATCTAAAAAGCTGCTGCCCTTGGGTGCCTGGGTGCCTTATAGTGGGTTAAGCTGCTGCCTTTGGCTCAGGTCATGATTTCCGGGTTCTGGGATTGAGTCCTGCATTGGGCTCTCTGCTTGGCAGGGCGCCTGCTTCCCTCTCTCTCTCTCTCTGCCTGCCTCTCTGCCTACTTGTGATCTCTCTCTGTCAAATAAATAAAATCTTTTAATAAATAAATAAATAAAATGCTGCTACCCAACAAACTAAACCATCAAAAAAATTAAAAGGGAAGCTACTGGATGGGAGAAAATATTTGTAAATCGTATATCTTATAAGGGGTTAATATCCAAAATATATGAAGAATTCGTACAACTCAACAGCAAAAATGCATACAATCCGATGGAAAAATAGGCAGAATATTTGAATAGACTTTTTTTCCAAAGAAGACAGACACATGGCCAACAGGTACATGGAAAGGTACCCGACATCCCTAACCATCAGGGAAATGCAAATCAAAACCACAGTGAGAGGGCTCTCTGCTCAGCAGGGAGCCTGCTTCTCTCTCTCTCTCACTCTCTCTCTCTGCCTGCCTCTCCATCTACTTGTGATTTCTCTCTGTCAAATAAAAAAAAAAAAAAAAACACAGTGAGATCTCGGTTCCCGCTTGTCAGTACGGAGATCATCGAAAAGACAAGAAATGACAAGTGCTGGTGAGGACATATAGAAAGGGAACCCTTGTACATTGTCAGTGGGAATCAAACTGGTACAGCCACTCTGGAAAACAGTATGGAGGTCCCCCCCCCCCAATTAAAAATAGAAATACTGGGGCACCTGGGTGGCTCAGTGGATTAAACCTCGGCCTTCGACTGAGGTCATGGTCTCAGGGTACTGGGACTGAGTCCCACATCGGGCTCTCTGCTCAGCAGGGAGCCTGCTTCCCTCTCTCTCTGCCTGCTGTTCTACTTACTTGTGATCTCTCTCTCTCTCTGTCAAATAAATAAATAAAAATCTTTAAAAATAAATAAATAAATAAATAAGGAAATACCATCAATCCAGTGACTGTACTTCTGGGTATTGATCCAAAGGAAATGCTAGCTTGGGAGGTCTGAGTGTTTACAGCCGGCTGAGCCTCTGACTCTTGGTTTCAGTTTAGGTCATGATCTCAGGTGGTTGAGACTGAGCCCCATGTTGGGCTCTGCAATCAACATGGATTCTGCTTAAGAGTCTCTCTCCCAGGATGCCTGGGTGGCTCAGTGCCTTGAGCTGCTGCCTTTGGCTCAGGTCATGATCCCACGGTCCTGGGGTCGAGTCCCGCATCGGGCTCCTTGTTTGGCAGGGAGCCTGCTTCTCTCTCTGCCTCTGCCTGCCTCTCTGCCTGGTTGTGTGCACACTCTCTCTCTCTTTCTCTCCGACAAATAAATAAAATCTTAAAAAAAAAAAAAAAAAGACTCTCTCTCCCTCTCCCCCTGCTCCTCCCCCAGCGCTTTCACTCTCTCTCTCTCTCTCTAATACATAAATCATAAAAAAGTAAAAGAAAATGGTGGGGCGCCTGGGTGGCTCAGTCGTTAAGCATCTGCCTTCAGCTCAGGTCGTGATCCCCGGGTCCTGGAATCGAGCCCCACATCGGGCTCCCTGCATGGCAGGAGGCCTGCTTTCCCTCTCCCACTCCCCCTGCTTATGTTCCTGCTCTCACTGTCTCTCTCTCTGTCAAATAATTTAAAATAATAATAATAATAATTAAATAAAATGAAAACACTAGCTTGAAATTAAAGGTGCATTCCTATGTTTACCGCAGTGTTATTTTACATAGCCAAAATATGCAAACAACCAGAGTGTCCATATATAGATGAATGGATAAAGAAAATGTGGTGTATATTGTAAAAATGAGTAAAGAAAATCTCATTTAAAATGGGGTCAATAAAAATAAAATAAATTAAAAAATAAAAATAAAATAAAATGGGG
Organism: Mustela nivalis; assembly: GCF_964662115.1. Taxonomy (NCBI): domain Eukaryota; kingdom Metazoa; phylum Chordata; class Mammalia; order Carnivora; family Mustelidae; genus Mustela; species Mustela nivalis. The sequence continues at coordinate 103,384,944 of NC_139022.1, forward strand.
TCAGGAGGGGAGCCTGGCTCGCTAGTCCCTGGAGCATGAGACTCTCCATCTCCAGGTTGCAGATGGAGCTTACTTTAAAAAAATAAATAAATAGGGACGCCTGGGTGGCTCAGTTGGTTAAGCAGCTGCCTTCGGCTCAGGTCATGATCCCAGCGTCCTGGGATCGAGTCCCATATCGGGCTCCTTGCTCCGCAGGGAGCCTGCTTCTCCGTCTGACTCTACCTTCCACTCTGTCTGCCTGTGCTCGCTCTCGCTCACTCTCTCTGACAAATAAATAAAATCTTTAAAAAAAAAAAAGGATAAAAAAATAAATAAATAAAAATTAAAAATGGGAGTCAGGAAGCCCTAAGAGGAGAGATATCTCACACCTACCACTCCTAGCAGCCTGCATTACCAGCAGAACGAAGAAAGGTGATTCTTACCTTGACAAAAAGAGATACTTTTCACATAGGAATTTTATCTCCTGCTTTTAAGGGGGAAAAAAAAAAAAAAAAAAGACAACCTCTTCCTGTCCCAGCAACAACACCCTAACCACCACCTGAAATCAAAGTGAAACCACCACAATCTCAGACTCTTGTTCTTTTCCAAAGAACTTTTTTTAGGGGCAAAGGAAAAGGGAGTGTGAGAATCTCAAGCAGACTCCCCATAGAGCATGGAACTGGATGCTGAGCTTAATCCCACAACCTTGAGATCATGACCTGAGCGGAAATCAAGAGTCAGACACTTAACTGATTGAATCACCCAGGCACCCCCCCACCCCCACACCCCCATATCCCCACACCCCGACAAAGAACTTTTGTTTGAAACAACCCTCCCCAATTTCCTCCTGAAACCTGTTAAGAGGTTATGTTTCCTTTGTCTCTTTGGACTTGCCTGTGGTTTGCCATAACTTTCTTGTCCCAATTGCAATTCCTCTGCTATTCCCTAATAAATTCATTTCACTGGTAAAATAACTGGCTATTTTATTTTTAGGTTTGACAATTTATATAATGGGATATCATTCGGCCATAAAAAGTACTGAAATCTTGCTATTTGCAACAACATGGATGAACTCTCAGGGCATTATTCTAAGCAAAGTAAGTCAGAAAGAAAAAGACAAACACTATATAATCTCACTTACATGTGATATCTGAAAAAACAAGCACGGTAACAAAACCAAAACCAAAAAGCCAAGCTCACAGATATAAAGGACAGACTGATGGAGGCCAGAGGCAGGAGGGCGACAGGTGTGGACGACATGGATAAAGGAGGTAAAAGGTATAGACTTGAAGTTATAAATAAAGCAGTCATGAGGATGTAACATATAGCATGGTGATGACAGTTAATAATACTGTATTGTATTTTTGAAAACTGCTAAAAGAGTAAATCTTCAAGTTTTCATCACACACACAAAAATTCTTTTGTAACTATATAGTGACAGACATCAACTCCACTTAATGTGATGATCATTTTACAATGTGTACAAATATCAAATCATTATACTGTACACCTGAAACTAATATAATTTTGTATTTCTATATCTCAGTAAAAAGAAAAGCAATATTATTAAAGAGAATCTCTTTCAGAAAAAGAAACAAAAAAACCCAAAAGCTCGGAAGTTCTAAGAGCTGTTGTAAACAGTGCATTCCCTGGAGCAATTAGTGCTGTTAACTTTTTTTTAGCCTTTTCTACAATGAAAGATGCCCTGGGCATTTGTTCTTATAATCATCACTGAAATACCTGAATCTCATTTGGTGTCACCAACTACAACTAAGGCTACTGTTTCTCAAGCCACTTCTAACAGTCTCTGGGGTCTTGAGTTTGCGGTCATAATTTTTAAAATGGAGGTTTCAATAGAGCTGGTAACAGAAGAGGCACCTAACAAAGTAGATTCTGTACTACCAAACGACGTCACCAAACTAAGAACTGCCAAGGGATTGCAGAACAGTTGTCTACAATTATACTCCAAATGCTTTAATGGTCTTCAGGTAATGGGGGAAAAAACCTAGATTAGAGGTACCTGATGCAGTTTCAGATGGGAAAAGAAGGAGAAGAAGAATATGCTAAAATCTTGGCATGTGAATTTTGGCTACACATGTATTTTGACACCTACTCTGTCCAGAACAAAAGATAAATTAGTTGAATCAATGATTTGATCCCTATTCTTTCACCGTGACCTTGATGGGTGGTTGGATGAAGCAGAGAAGCAATGGAAAGATGTGTGGGTGTAGGGGGATACTGACCAGCACAGGAGGAGAGCATCCTGTTGTAAACATGGGTCTACTAGGGTAAAGCACTGGGAGCCAACTGGCTTTCCAAACCCAGTCTCCTACCTCAGTGTGCTCAGAGTCTAGCTGGGACAGACACTCCAGCAATCATAAGGCAATTGGGTAAATGCAATGACCAAGGGACATGTGAAACATCTGAGAAAGTCAAAGGAGATTCCAGAGGAGAGATGAAATTTGGAATAATGAGACTGGGGGAAATTATTATGCATCCACAGGGGTTTTTGATGTAAGACTTTCCCAAGAGCCCAGCTGGAAGACACAATGACTTCTAGAAGAGTAGGGGTCAGAGCTAGAGAGAAAGAATAATGATCTGTCTGGGCAAAGTAATCCCAAAGGCCATGACATTGAAATGCTTTGACATCCCAGTAGTGTTCTTGTATCTGACACTGCTCCTTTGGTGGAATCATGAAAAGTTCTGCCAAGAAAGCATTTGTGTTTGATTGCAGTTTGGGATTCTCTACATCTGCTCTCTCCATCTCCTGACCTATCACTTCCCTGTCTCTTCTCATCTGGCATCCGTAGCACTACTTTTGTAACAGTGCCCATATCAAGCCCACTAATCACATTATTGCTAAAGCCAGTAGTCACAATTTAGTCTGCACTGTCGTGAACCCCTCAGTGGCATTTGTCAGTCCCTTCTGGAGACACTGGTTTTTATGAGTTCCCTGTCCTGACCTTTCTCTTTTGGCCCTAGACCTTCATCTCTTCACTCCTGTTGGGATCTCAGCCAAGTCCATGGGTATCCACAGTGTCCAAAGATGCTGATGAGACACAGATTTCCATGTAGAGCTCTTAGCCCTCTGTGTTCCAGTCTCATGTCTCCAAACGCCTATCCCATATCTCCTCTGAAAGCCTCACTGAGCATCTCAAGCTGAAAGAACTCCTGAGTCCTCTCATCTAGTCCTTTCTGCATCTCTCCGCTCACCTTAGTGCTCAAGCCAGAAACTTCAGAGCCATTCTGCATTCATCATCCATCAATATCTGTCATTCCTGCCTCCTCAGTGTACCTTGACTTTGTCCTCTTCTCCGCATCTGAGCTGTCACTACCCTTTTTTTTTCAGCGCACCATTATCCTGAATGTGAATTACAGCAATAGCCTCTTCCCCTTCAGCCTTCTCTCCAGCCCTCCCCCCAGGAGCCAGAATTCTCTTCATTCCTTAAGTCTGTCCCCTTTTTTAAAAAAAACCTGAGGTAGAGAGGGGGTGCCTAGGTGGCTCATTTGGTTAAGCATCTGTCTTTAGCTCAGGCCATGATCCCGCGGTCCCAGGATTGAGTCCTGCATCGGGCTCGCTGCTCAGTGGGAAGCCTGCTTCTCTCTCTCCCACTCCCCCTGCTTGTGTTCCCTCTCTCACTGTGTCTCTCTCTGCCAAATAAATTAAAAAAAAAAAAACAAAACTGACATATAGGGTACATACAGTAAGATCCTTCAAAATAGAAACCATATTACATCACTTCCCTGCCTAAAATTATTCACAAGCCTTCTATTGCCTTAACAACAACAAAAAAGGCAAACGCCTTAACATAGTATATAAAGTATATCAATAATCTATTATTTTTTTATTCTCCAATTCATCTACAAGTCTCCCTCTTATCACACAGGCCTTCTTTCAGTTCATCAAACACCCTTTGGGACTGTTTTTGCTTCACAGCCACACACAGTTTGTACACACACAGTACAACTGTATACACACAGTTTCCTTTTGTCTAGAATGACCTACCCTCCATTTTTAGCGTGACTTCTCATTCTTCAAGTCTGTGCTTAAACGTAACCCCATGGCCGAGGCGTTTTATGACCCTCCTAGCCAAGCAGCCCCTTCACCTCCATCTGTCACTGCGGCAGAAAACATAGTTGAGTTGTTTTATTCACCACTACACAGCCAACATCTAGCACAGTTCCTGGCCTCAAATAGGTGTTTAATAAATACTTGCGAAGTGGGTGAATGAAAAGACTGTATGAGAAGCGGCAGCCACTCCAGCAGCTCTCAGCTCACTGCACTTCTCCTGTCCCTAAAGACAGTGAAGTCACATGTGGAAAGCGCTAAGCCTGATCACCACCAGCTCGATGTGAGAGCCCAGTAAACCGAATCACATATGGCAACTATATACGGCACAGCTCTCGGGGCGAGGAACGTAGGTTAAGAATATTGCAAATTTAGTCCAAGTACCAGCAAGCAGTAGGGAAATGAAGCAAGAACGTTTCTTCTCTCCCCCAAACATCCTTCCCCTGGTGGAGCTTCCTTGCTAGCTCTCTGGACATAGGGCCATGAATGCCTTTTCTCCAAGACTGAGATTAATTTCTTTGACCCAGCTGAGATAAATCTGCATTTGAGCTCAGCCAGAACCTACCTGCTTACCTTCCAAATGCAGGCCTTGTCCCTGAGAGATGGAAACAAAAGCAAGACTGGGATTTGGGGCACCTGGGTGGCTCAGTGGGTTAAGCCTTTGCCTTCAACTCAGATCATGATCTCAGGGTCCTGGGATGGAGCCCCACATTGAGCCCCCCATCCGGCTCTCTGCTCAGCGGGGAGCCTGCTTCCCCCTCTCCCTCTGCCCACCTCTCTGCCTACTTGTGATCTCTCTCTCTCTTTCTCTGTCAAAAAAAAATAAATAAAATAAAATAAAATCTTAAAAACAAACAAACAAACAAAAAAACCTGGGATTTGACAGCAGGAAAACTGGGTTTCCTACCACTCCAGAGTCCTGGACTTGACCTAAACCAGGATGGAAACTCTTTTCAACCACAGCCAGAACCCCGCAGGAGGCCTCAGGAATGTCATCTGGAGATGCAGAGCTCAGAGATAACTTTATCTTGCAGAATTAAAGGACGTGAATGGCTCTGCGGGTTGGCCAAGCAAGCCCCTCACAGCAGGACTGCTAAGAGTTAATGAGCTGCTTTTACATGTCAGTGAGCTTCTGGGCGTTTGCTGGGAGCCTTGGTTGGTCTGACTCAGCCTTCAACTCCAAGAAGCAATCAGAGAGATCAATTCCCGTGCATCCCCTTCAGATCCAGATTCTGCGGCGCAGAGCGAAAGCTGGTTTCTCAAGTCTCTCACAGACCATCGCGACTGACCTGTTCTAGTTAAAGTGTAAGCAAACATCTCCAGGGTCTCATTCAGGCAAAATAATAGCTTCAGGATCTGACAAACAACATTTACTGACCTCCTAATCTTGGACTAGAGACCATTGGCGGGCTTTGCCCGTAAAATGCTGGGACTTTCCTGGCCAAATCAAGGAGAGACTCCTCTTTCAAGAAGATGAGAGAGGAAGAGAGACCAAGGCCAGCACCAGCAAATAGTCAATTAAGGGAATGTTTCCTCATTTGGTGCTGCTTCCCTTCCCCCTCCCGTGACTTCCCACAAGTCCCTCTTCTCTGGTCCCAGGGGATCTAGCTCACTGGCAAGGACAAGACTAACAGGCAGTTAAGACTGTTAGAGCCCAGGAAGAGGACTTCAGATACACACCAAGCCGGCAGGGGTCTGGATTCTTAGACAGAGCCCTTCCCTGACATTCAGATGACAACCCAATGGGATTTAAAAAGGCTTTAATAACATATAAGCATAATTACAGTAAATGGCTTTGCCCCCCCCCCCCCCGCCCCAGTATTGGCTGATTTCTCCACCATAGGAAGGAATACATTTAAAAATCAGAACAACATACATGTTTTTAAAAATGTGTATAGATCTGCTATTTAAAAAACTGCCTTCTGGAGGTAACTGCCCACAACATTTAACCCTATAAGCCACTTTAGACACCTCCTCCCTTAGGCACTGCCCCGCTTCTTTTTGGCAACATCCCTCCACTCCTTTTTTCTGCTAAAGGAACTCTGGCAGGAGTTTGGCCTCAGGGAATGGGAATGAGAGGGCTGGAGGCTTGGCCAATGCAGATACTGGGGAAGGTCCTGAAAACTGTGAAGCAAATGTCAGACTTGTAAACTCACCCCCAACCCCTATTCTGAATGGCTCCAGACTAGCACAGCGGTTTTTCTGATTGACCTTGATTCTCCCCAAAAGAACAAAACCAAGTCATTCTGACCAAGGATAGGGTTTTCAGGAAAGATCTTGGAGGGGCATAGGCTAGAGAATGCGGGAGGGTGGCTGAATTCTCTTCTCTTCCATTCATCTTGCTTCTGAACTTGAAAGCTTGCCCTGACTCTCTCATCTAATAGCACGCAGTCCTGGGCAACTTACATAAATATTTCTGAACTACAGTTTCTTCATCCATAAAATGGAGATGATCACCTTCCTGTCTACACCACAGGATTATAGATGTATTTTATGTTTACTGGGATCTTCCTATGTGTGTGGCACTGGGCTACGCAGATCTACACGCAATATAATTTTTGCTCCTTACAAGAACCATATGAAGTAAATATTGTCAATGTCCATGTCTGTTTTATAGATATGTCTGTTTTACAGATGAAGAGACTAAGGACCAACAGTCTTGCGGTTAGGAACAGGTAGAGCCTAGGGCTGGATGGACTCTAGGTGGTCTCACTGCACCACATTCTAAGCTGTCTATGAAGACCCTTGCAATTATTTTGATCCTATTTGTTTTGCCACCATCTGGGAGACAGAGATGCAGGCAGAAACCTCAAAGCTAGAATCAGCAGAAAGGGGTGGAGGCTGGGGGAGGGGCACGAATGCAGGAGTGACAAGCTCAGGAAAATCCCAGCCCATTCTGCAGGTTTCAGCCCTCCCATCTCCTCCCCATTCATCCCTTTGTTGCCATCCTTGGGATTTTGGTCCTAAGGTTAATAAAGAGCTTCCAGAAAACCCATCATTTTGATTAAAGCCGGGGCAATCTTGCCAGACAGCACTCTGGAGCCTGCCTCCCGCCTACTCTGCTACGTCCATGCAGCCAGCAAAGGCTATTAAATGATTACAGCCATTTCCGGCCCAGCCAGACAGCTCCCCTGGATTGCTCGCTTGTTATCTGGCTGGGGCTGCTGCTGCTGCCTCTGGCTGCCCAGGGGAAAGTCAAAGCACGGATGATTCTGCCCATTCTGGGTTTGCAGGTGAATGTTCAGGCTTTTTGTGTAGGGACACCCCCCTTCTCGCCATTCCTTGACTCCTCTCCCTACCCAAGCTAGCCACTGCAGCTCAAACAGCTTTGAATTTGTTTGTACCCTCCTGGCTTTGAGCAACCAGTTCATGTGTCTGTATGTCCTGTATGTCTCTCGGGTGTGTGTGTGTGTGTGTGTGTGTATAGCAGAACTTGGGAGACTGTAGAATCATACATGCTCAGCCTGACCAAAAGGCAAAAACCATCCACCACCAAACCTGTGGAAAGACTACGCGGAACAGCGTCCCTAGCTGCGTCCCCACCCCCCACCTCCCATCTGTGGGGCTTGTGGGCTGCTTGAACAAGCTCCGCCTCCTCTTCCTCGCTCAGCCTTTATGAATTGGGCAACGTTAATCTGAGTAATTACAGCCCACAAATCACAGGAGAACTATGGTCTGCAACCCAAATCCTGTCCAGGATTAGAGAGAGAGAGGGCTAGAAATCTCAAGCCACCCTGGGCTAGCATTTCCACCATTTCCGCACTGCTTCTTAGATCTTCAAATGATGGTGGAAAGACTTTTCCATGGAAACAAGACAACGTAAAAATATAATGCCTGTCCTCTAAGATATTAGGCTCTATGATCAGAATAGTAAGTTTAATAAGGCTATACCATAGGGACCCCTGGGTGGCTCAGTTGGTTGGATGACTGCCTTCGGCTCAGGTCATGATCCCGGAGTCTCGGGATCGAGTCCCGCATCGGGATCCCAGCTCCACGGGGAGTCTGCTTCTCCCTCTGACTTTCTCCTTGCTCATGCCCTCTGTCTCTCTCTCAAATAAATAAATAAAATCTTTAAAAAAAAAAATAAGGCTATACCATATAAATAATGTGATGTTTAGCAAATCACTTAATATCTCAGTTTTCATGGGAAAAGGAGATAATATATCTTTATATATTTAAATATATATCTGCATATTTATATGTTTATCTCTATACTTATATATGGAAACCCTTATATATACATAAATCATATATACATATAGCCCTTTTCTATACACACACGTATATAACCCTTTACATATATAGAAAAGAGTTTCCATATTAAAGGTAAGGAAACTGAAAGCTTAATTTGCAACAAGGTGATTTGCTCTAAATCACACAGGGATTTGGTAATAAAGCTGAAAAATTCTTCTCACACGGATTCCCCAGCTTAGTAATCGATTTGTTATATTATTTTACTTCTGTGAAGCCTTGGGGATGAGGGAGGAGAGTAGAGCTCATTCACAGACCTAGCATCCTGACCCTTGGAGTAGCCAGAGGCGGTGGTGTGAGTGTGATGGGAGAAAGGAGGATCTGAATCCAGCCTCCCCCACCGCCAGCCCAGGCTGCCACTCCTGGTTGTCTCTTGTCCTTCGGGGGTGGGGTTGGGGGTGAGGGTCTGCAGGATCTGGAAGGAGATTTTGTGGCTCTTTGTTGCCTCGAGCTACAGCTGGGCTAATTTTCAGTAATCTTGGAGCGGAAGAGATAAATCCAGCAGCGTATTTTTAAAGCCACAGCTCTTGCTTTGTGCCCGAAATAACTTTACCATTTCTAGGTTAAGAGTAGAAAGGCATCATGTGCTGTGAACCTAGATTCAAAAATTGGAATGGCTGGTTTCAAATCTTCTAAGCTCTCCAAAGTCAGCTAGAAAATAAATATATATATTTTTTTCCATGACCCCCTAACCTGGCAGGGCTCAAGCTACAAGGTTCTCTGTACCTTATTCCTGGTTGCTAGAGTCCCCCACAGTCCAGAGGGCAATTTCCCTTTATAGCTTTCTTTTTAAACTGTCCCCAGCCTCAACAGGGCTCTTATAACCTAGGGATAGCAGTAGGCTTAAAATGGAGGTTTGGGGGACACACACACAGCTTGGAGTTGGAATCCCAGCTTTATCACTTATTTGTTGTGCAACCTTGAGCAAGTCACTCCTCCTCCCAGCCTGCATTCTTTCATATGTAAAATAGAGATAACAATATCCACCTAATGGAACTGTGAGCATTAAGAGGACACAATGCTCATAAATCACGCAGAACAATGCCCGGCGTGCAGAAGCCAGAATAGAGGATAGGTATTATTACAACATAGCATCCCTCTGAGGAACCTGACTCCCCACGGACCCCGCCCGCCCCCCCCATTGATTCTTGGATGCAGTACTGCCAGGAACTCTCTTTTCCAGGGGCCCTCTTCCCATCTGGCTCTGCCCCTCCCAGAGATCATTAAAGAACCCTAGCTGTGAAGTTTCCCAGCTTCTGGAACAGGTTACTAGGTAGGGAGCCATTCTCCAGAGCCTTTGGAGGCTGGCGGGGAGGAGGCAGTTTGGACACAGTGGACCGCCCAACAGATGGGGCATCAAAAGCCTTGGGTTCAAATTGCAGCCCTACCATTCCGCCTTCCACTCTTTTTTCCACTACACTGACTTGGGTTTTCTTCACCCACAGGCTGGACACAGCAGCTACCTCCAAGAGGCACTGTTAAGCCATTAAACATATTTATCATGGACAATAAATGCGACATTGCACTAGGAATAAGGGCAGGGATATGAATAATATTAGGACACTGAGCCCTGCTCTCAAAGAGCTAAAGTGCAGGAAAAGGCAAATGAATAAACACAATGTTGTTTTAAGTGAAAGGGGACTTCACTGCCTCTGCTGTGACCTCAGACTGTACTTTCTAACCTATTAGGTTCTTCTTTCCAGCTTATCTTTCCCAGCGGGCAAAGTGGCCCCTGATAGGAACTGAAACTGCCCCCTCAAGCACTAACTAAGGCCCTGACTCCAGTAAGACCCTGAGTCCTTGACCCCCAACACAGTGAGCAGCCTAACCCTTACTGCCCAGCACACACACCCCCCGACCTTGACCCCACACTGGAGACAGCAACATCTTGGAGATGGTATTTGAGACACCAATCCGCTGTCTTGTCTTCACAGTGCTGGCCTCCCTGAAATAAATTCCTTTCTTTTTCCCCACCCCTCGTCTTTCTGCCTTTGGATTCTGTCGGCAGCGAGGAACCACACCTGGTCTGTTTGGGATCCCCGGAGCCAGGTGCCCCTGCACCCTTGGACCCCAGTTGATACATGACTTTTTTTTTTAAGATTTTATTTTTAAGTAATCTTTATACCAAACATGGGGCATAGAGTAATGGGGTGTAGAGTAATCTCTACACCCAAGATCAAGTTTTGCATGCTCTTCCGACTAAGCCAGCCAGGCACCCCCGAATGTTTTTTGCTTATTTAAAAAAATAATAAATAGGTTTTCAAAAGCAAAATAAAGAATAAACAAGGTAGAGAAACTTTGGCAAAGAGATGGCATTAAACTTTCTAGAGACAATGTGTGCAGAGCACTAGTCAAGAAATTAAAGAGGCCTGTTTCGGATCTTGTCCCCACCACTTAACTAGGCAGATATGGGAACTTACTTAACCCTACGTACCTCAACTTCCTAGGCATTAAAATGGGTGTAATAATAGACTCATCTCTGGGAGAGGCTATACTGAGTAAAGGAGATACTACATGTAAGGTGCTTAAGACAGTGCTTGGCTTAAGTAAACAAACGGTTTAAGTACTTAATACTGGTAAGCTATTACTAATATTATTTGCAAGGAAATGCACAAGGAAGTGCACAAGATAAATGTATAGGAATGTACATTGCATTATTTAAAAAACAGAGATACCAATAAGAAACTGGATAAATGAATAATAATACAGGCATACGACACAGTATATCCTTATTTTAAAAAAATGAAGTGGGTCTATATGCACTGACTTGAAAAGGTGTTTATTAAAAAACAAAGCAGTATATTACTATGCATAACATCTCATTTTGCTTTTTAAAAAGCTGTTTGTTTGTAACAAGCAAAAAAACATTCAGGAGTGCCAGACTGGCTTAGTTGAATTAAGTAATTAAAAATTACTTTGAAAAATATTTGGAAGAGGGAATCCTAGTGTGAACGATGGACTCTGGGTGATCATGCCTGTCATCGTGGGTTCCTCGAATGTGCCAAATGGACACTGTGGTCCTGGATATCAGGAGCCGGGAATGCTGTGCACCTGCAGGGACAGGGCCATATGGGAACTCTCTGTCCTCTCCACTCAATTTTCCTGTGAACCTAAAACAGCTCAAAAAAATAAAGTCTTTTGGGGCACTTAGGGGCTCAGTGGGTTGAGCGTCTGTCTTCGGCTCGGGTCATGATTTCTGGGTCCTGGGATGGAAACATGAGACTCCCTACTCAGCAGGGAGCCTGCTTCTCCCTCTGTCTGCCATTCCCTGTGCTTATGCTCGCTCTCTCTCTGACAAATAAATAAATATTAATAAATAAACAAATAAATAGTGTTAACTTAAAAAAATATTTTGAGGATACACACAAAACTGTTAACAGTGGTTGTCTCACTGAAGGGAAGCGGGATTGAGGGAAACGAATATTTTCATGCAAATGATGCTGTACTGTTTAATATTCGTACTAATAATACAATTTACATGCTATTTTATTCTACAGCACTTTGAACTTCATGTTTATCAAAAAGCTGGGGGTACACACTAAACTATTGATAGTGGTGACTTCCTGGGAGCGTGACTGGAGATGGGAGGTAAGGTACTAGTCATTTTACTGCAGTTTTGTATGGTTTTCATTCATCCCAATTTTTGGCCTTATAATTAAATCAGGGAGAGATGAAAAAGATGACTAGCCCAGCCCCTACTTAATCCGCTGCAAATTTCAAAAACTGGCTCAAAAATTAGCTGAAACAAAACATCGCTGCCCTAGACAGTCTGGACCCAGCACCAGCTACATAACTTGCAGGGCCCATAAAAAATTCCCCTAAGTACTCAAAGATGGCAACAGCATAATATTAAACCAAAGAGGCCTTTCTAGGCACAAGGCCCCATGAAGCAGCCCTGGCTGGACCAAAGAACCCCCTGCTGGGTCCCTTCTTCAGCACCACAACTAGACAGGGACCCTTCCTCCATCTTTCCTGCTGCCAGCCCCACCAGAAATTGGGAACCACAGTCCTTTCACCCAACAAAAAAACTGCTTCTGGGTGGGTCTAGCTGGCTTTTCAAACTTTTCTTCTCTCCCCTTCCCCCTCACTTGGTTGCAGTCTGCGCTTCTTAAAATTTGGCAGCAATCCCAGGCCCTGTGTTGCTGTGTCACTTCTCAGCCTTGAGCAACCATTTCTAGACAAGCAGTGATCTCCCTGCACAGAGGGTATAAAATGGAGGTGCCATCAGAACACTATAGGAGAAGGAGGACAAGAGAAGGAGTGTCATCAGGGGAAAACCCTCTGCACCACCATTACTCCACACCTTCCTGCACTTCCTATACCATTTCATTTAATTTAGCAAAACCATTTTGAATCCTGTTTTTACTGTGTGCCAGGCATTGTGCTAAGTTCCAGGAATATTAAATTGCATAAATGATAACATTTTTTGAATGTTAACCATGAGCTAAGCAAGGCACTAAGCATTCTGCCTGCGCTAGCTCATTTAATCCTTATAGCAACAGTCTCTCCCCTTCTACACCCCAATGAATTTGAGGCACAATGACTGAGCAGAACAGGGACCTGAGGCATTGTGCAAGGCTGTGCTGCCTCCCTTAAGAAGCAAACCAAGGCAAAATTTAAACATACTTGGCCTCCCTCTCCCCATTTTCACCGACAAAATCGGATCAAGTGCACCAGCATTAGCTCAAAACATTTCCAAGGCCAGTCCATTTTACAAAAATGCTGTAATCACCTCCCTTTTGGTTCCACATTTCTAAAAAGTTTCCAATCCTACTAGAAATGAAAAAGAAATTTTAAAAATACAAAATCAATACACAGAAATCTGTTGCATTTCTGTACACTAATAATGAAGTAACAGAAAGAGAAATAAAGAAAACAGTCCGGTTCCATTCATGATTGCACCAAAAACAAAAACAACCCCCCCCCACAAATCCCTAGGAATAAACTTAACCAAGGAGTTGAAAGACCTGTACTCTGAAAACCTGGAAGACACTGATGAATGAAATTGTAGATGACACAACAAATGCAAAGATATTTCATGCATATGGAATGGAAGAACAGATATTGTTAAACGTCCATACTACTCAAAGCTATCTACAGATTTAATGCAATCCCTATCAAAATACCAGCAGCATTCTTTTTTTTTTTTTTAATGTTATGTATTTATTTGACAGAGAGAGAGCACAAGCAGGGGGAGCAGCAGGCAGAGGGAAAGGGAGAAGCAGACTTCCCACTGAGCAGGACCCTGAAATCATGACCTGAGCCTAAGGCAGACACTTAACTGAGTCATCACTCAGGTGCCCTTACCAGCAGCATTCTTCACAGAACTAGAGTAATCTTAAAATTTGTATGGAACCACAAAGGACCCTGAATAGCCAAAGCAATCTTGAAAAAAAAAAAAAAAAAAAAGAACAAAACTGGAGATACCATAATCCCAGATTTCAAGATACACTACACAAAGACATAGTAATCAAAACAGTATGGTATTAGCACGACCTTCGCCCCTGTTTGTGATCACTGAGTCTCTCACTCTCAAACAAATAAATAAAATCTTAACCAAAAAAATTTACAACCATTTAAACAGTTAGTATCCTAAATGCAGGGTTGCAACCCTGAGGGAGAGAAGACAAAAGAAGCTCATTTATATCTCAAAACCCCTCAATTTAGAGAGAGCTCACTCTTAAGAAAGAAATTTCCCCAAAGCAAATATTTAGAATCAATTTATACTTGGTCCAACAGAAGGAAACAGACGTGGCACTAACGATTGATTAAACGCAACCCCACTCACTGCAGACCTCAGGGAGGACAACTGGATTAACTTCTTGGTGATGCAATCCCCTGTAGAGGGAATGCTGGCCTCTAGGGAGGCTCTGTCATGGGTCTCAGGCCTAATCACTATCAGAGGCACCGGGAGGGATCTGGTCCCTAGAAATGCTCCTAGAAAACCCACAAACAAATCCTGTGTCCTGTGTATCCACAGACTTGTCCTGTCACCATCCTAACGTTTGCCTCTGACACAGGACGTCACACTCAGGAAAAGCAGATGAATGCCAGCTGAAGTATCTCCTCCCCCGAACCGCCCACAACTCCCAAAGCACACGTGCACACCAATCAGGCTCCCCACTTTCTTCTTCAGGGAAGTCCTGAAGACCTGCTTTCACCTAGACACAGGTGCTAGATACATACACAGGGCAGGCAATATTCACTGTTCCTTATCTCCTGGCATCACCCTGGGGACAGTGACTTTCCTACTAGCTATTGTGCCCTTTAATTGACTCCTTCCAGATCAGGCTGTGGGTGATCCAAAGAGTTCCTGTCTTCTCCTGACTGCTCTAACTCTTGGCAAAATACTTAGGCCTGAGACAGAACAATATCTCTTAGCCTCTAACATAACAATGTACCATCTTCCTCCTCTCTCTCCATTTTCACCTCTGCCCATAGAGAAACACCCAGCAACCAATACTTCCATTCATGGGGAATGGGCTAGGAAATGGGTTCTCACCTTTAGCTCCATTTCCATACTTATTCTTCCCAGGAAGGAAAAGTTATCTGTCCAATTGGGGAGATTTACATAAGTCATATTTCAAATGGATCATGCTTTTTGGTTGGGGAAAGTGAGCACTAACAGTCACTGTTTTTTCACAGTATACCTCTCCTCTGACTCTTTGCTACTCTCTGCTCTAGCTCCATTTGGTAATCGAATCAGGATGGTTCCTCCTCCTCACCAAGAGAGGGGTCTGCCATTCTTGATTTTCCTCCCTTGTGTTTGGGAGGTGGAGGCTCTACCATATTCCCCACACCATCTTTACCAATAATAAATCTGATTCTGAACTTTGATTCCTCAGTTGGCTCTTTGAATCTACTCTTAATTAATTAAGACTTAGAGGGAAAGGGAGGTGATTAATTAGTCTCCAACAAAGTTCAGACAATTAATAATAGCCTCCAAAGCTGTGTAAAGTCTAATCCTCACGGACTCTCGCCACACTTCTTCATGGTCCTGATACGCACTTTATTTTACCTTTATCTCTACTGAAGTTTACAACACACAGACGCACACAGCCACAGCTGCTTGAACATGAAAGACCCTGAGCTAATGGTCCCCTTCAAAATGCTGAAATCCTAATTCCTGAAACCTGTGAATGTGATGTTATATGGCAAAAGGGAATTTGCAGATGTGATTAAACTCAGGATGTTAAGACAGATTATTCTGGATTATCCAAGTAGGCCCAATGTAATCACAAGAGTCCTTCTAAGGGAAAGAGGGAGGCCGGAAAGTCAGAGTCAAAGAGAGTTCTGCAGATGCTATCCTGTTGGCCTGGAAGATAAAGGATTCAGAAACCAGGATATGCAGGCAACCTCTAGAAGCTGGAAAAAGCAAGGAAAGAGCCCCTCCCCTACAGCATCCAGAAGGAATGGAGCCCTGCTGATATCTTGATTTAAATGCAGGGAAATCTATTTTAGATTTTTGATTTCCAGAACTATGAGATAATAAAGTTGTATTGGTGTAAGCCACCTAATGTGTGGTAATTTGGTACAGCAGTCCTGGGAAACTAACACAGATTTTGGTACCTATAAGTGGAGTCTTGCTATTAGAAATAACTAAAAATGTTGATTTGGTTTTGGAATTGAGCAATGGTTGGAGATTGGAAGAATTCTGAGAAGTACGAGATAAAGTGCCTAGCATACTTTGAACAGACTCTTAGTAGAAATGTAGTTACTAAGACACTGCTAGAGAGGATTCAGGAAGAAGTGAGAAAAGTTAGAGAAAACATATCATCATCTTAGGGAATACCTAAATGGTCATGAACAAGATGGTAGTAGAAATATGGACAATTAAAGAGGCTGTCAGTTCTAATACAGCTCTAATGCAAATGAGAAACAGGTTATTAGAAACAGAAGGAAAGTGGATACTTGTTATATAGTAACAGGAATCCACCTTGATTTAAGCCAAGTAAAACTTCTCACCTCCACAACTGTACAACAGTGAATCTGCATTGCTTTAAGCCATGAAGTTTGTGGTAACTTGTTATAATAGTAATGAGAAGGGGCGCCTGGGTGGCTCAGTCGGTTAAGTGTCTGCCTTCAGCTCAGGTCATGATCCCAGAAATCTTGGGATCAGGCACCACATTATGCTTCCTGCTCAGCAGACAGCCAGTTCCTCCTCTCCCTCTCCGCCCCCCCACCTTCAATCCTCACTCCCCACTTCCTACCCCCTGCTCATGCTCTCTCTCTCGTTCTCTAACTCAGATAAATAAATAAAATCTTTAAAAAAAAATAGTAATGTGGGCGCCTGGATGGCTCAGTGGGTTAAGCCGCTGCCTTCAGCTCAGGTCATGATCTCGGGGTCCTGGGATCGAGTCCCACATCAGGCTCTCTGCTCAGCATGGAGCCTGCTTCCCTCTCTCTCTCTCTCTCTCTCTCTCTGCCTGCCTCTCTATCTACTTGTGATCTCTCTCTGTCAAATAATAATAAAAAAAAAAATAGTAATGAGAAACTAATACAGAACTCACAGTCAGCCTGGAGCTCAGACAATGGACAGTGTTGTCCAAGTTACCAAACTATTCCCTTCACCTGGCATGTGGGACAAAGTATCAGTAATGTGTTAGAACAGGGTTCACTAGCAGGCAGACATGGGGGATATCTGCATATATGGGCAGATATGGGTGAGCAAATATTAAACACCACTATGTGCTAGACACCTTGCTTGACACTGGGACTATAACAGTGAGCAAAAAACACTAAATGTGTAAATGTATGGAAATCACTTAATTTCTATGAGTCTCAATTTCCTTATCTAAAACATGGGAATGACAATGTGTTTCTCTCTTGTTTAAGTATCCAATGCATATAAAGTGCTTGTCACAGTTTCAATAAATAATAATTCATTAAATCTTCTTCTCTCTTGTTTTAAAAGATTATTTTATAACAACAGGGGGCAACAACACAGGATTTAAAGATTCTGAAACTTCAACAAAGACCCCTCATCAACATACATACTTCCTTGCTAATAGGTTATCTGTATCCCATGGTTTATCATTAAACACAGATCCAATCTCACAGGCTCAAAGGTGTCCACCTCAGGGCTGTCTACATACCTGGTGATACTCTTTTCCCCCCAAAACTCTCTGACATGTAGTTTGGTTTGCATCATGTAAAGTAAATCATTAATTCACACAGGCTGAGGCTTTGAGCCTTGCTACAGACTTTTGGTTGACCCTAGATGATTATAGGAAAAGAGATGTGACACATGTGTTTTGGGCAAGACAGTATCTATAGTGCAGAGTCAAAAAACATAAAAGAGAAGACTTGGGAAATGCCACCTCACTGCTCAGGTTGGCCCATGATGCTAGCTAGAGCAACAGCTCTGGGCACAGGATTGGTCCAATGTTGGAAGTAAGCATTCTTAGACCATCAACAACAAACGTGTTTATTCAGACTTCCTACATTTTTTAAGTTTGTTTGGTTGTTTATTACATTCACTGGCAGCTATAATCCAGAGGCCAGGTACACTGTTGGGATTCGACAGTTAAGAGCTTCTCTAGTAACTCTAGTAACAATAAGCTTCTCATCATCCCTGTTTTCTTGTAGATACAAATTTGTTTCCTAAAAGTTACCTTTTTATACTCTAACCTTCTAGAGTTACACCTGTGAGTCTAACTTCTTCTTCTTTTTTCTTTTTAAAGGCTCGATCTATTTATTTGACAGAGAGAGAGCAGGAGAGTACAGGCATGAGTGGCAGAAGGAGATGGGGAAGCAGGCTCCCCGCTGAGCAGGGAGCCCAGTGCAGGGCTTGATCACAGGATCCTGGGACCCTGACCCGAGTTGAAGGCAGTTGCTTAACCAACTGAGCAACCCAGACACCCAAAGTTTGACTTCTATAAAGCTCTCAATTTTGTGTTTCCATCCTGGTACAAACATCATTTAAAAAAAATTTTTTTTTTGAGATTTTATTTATTTGAGAGATAGAGAGCTAGAGACCGAGACGGGGGGCGGGGGGGGGGGAGAGCATGAGCAGGGTGAGGGGCAGAAGCACGCTCTCCAATGAATAGGGAGCCCAACGTGGAGCTTGAACTCAGGATTCCAAGATCATGACCCGAGCCAAAGGCAGCACCCAACCGACTAAGCCACCTTGGTGCCCACAAACATCCTTTTTAAAAATTTATTAAGTTTTGGGGCACCTGGGTAGCTCAGTGGTTTAAGCCTCTGTCTTCAGCTCAGACTGCCTTCAGTCTCAGGGTTCTGGGATCAAGGCCCACCCTGGGTGGCTCAGTGGGTTAAGCCTCTGCCTTCAGCTTAGGCCCTGGTCTCAGGGTCCTAGGATCAAGCCCCAAATTGGGCTCTCTGCTCAGTGGGGAGCCTGCTTTCCTCCCCCCTCCTGCCCCCCCCCCCCGCCTGCCTCTCTGCCTTCTTGTGATCTCTATCTCTGTCGGGTGAATAAATAAAATCTTTTAAAAATTTTTTCTTATGTTTTTATTTTAGTTCAAGTGTAGTTAACATTCAGTGTTATATTAGTTTCAGGTGTACTTTTTCACTTTCTTTCTTTCTTTTTTTTTTTTTTTAAGATTTTATTTACTTATTTGACAGACAGAGATCACAAGTAGGCAGGCAGAGACAGACGGGGAAGCAGGCTCCCTGCCAAGCAGAGAGCCCAATGCGGGGCTTGGTCCCAGGACCCTGAGTTCATGACCTGAGCCAAGGTAGAGGCTTAACCCACTGAGCCATCCAGGTGCTCCACTTTATTTCTTTTGGTACTGCCATCCTCAGGACTGCCTTCTCCCATCTTTCACCTGCCCACTCCCTTGGAGATAAACAATTCAAGGCAGGGCCACTGCTGAGGAAACTCTTGGTCTCATTGAGATTAGAGTGGAATGCCATTGATTTTTCCTCCCTCTTCTTTTTCTTTTTTAATTTTTAAAAATTTAGTTACTTATTTAATTTAGTTACTTATTTAGTTACTCTCTGTCTTGTGACAGAGAGAGCACAAGCTGGTGGAGCAGCTGGCAGAGGGAGAGGGAGAAGCAGGCTCCCTGCTGAGCAAGGAGCCCGACCTGGGGCTTGATCCCAGGACTCTGGGATCATGACCCAAGTCAAAGGCAGTTGCCTAACCAACTGAGCCACCCAGGCACCCCTTCTTTTTCTTTTTTAAAAGATTTTATTTATTTATTTGAGAGAGAGTGAGCAAGAGAGACAGCATGAGGGAGAGGAAGAAGCAGACAGCCCTCTGAGCAAGGAGTCCAAGGTGGGGCTCGATCCCAGGACTACGGGATCATGACCTGAGTCAAAGGCAGATGCTTAAGTGAATGAGCCATCAAGGCGCCTCCCCTCTCCTTTTCTGACTGTGGGTAGCAAGCTTTATGTGCAGAGGCAGAAGAGGCATCTCTCCAGTCCACATACTCAAGTCCAGGTCTCCTAGCAATGAACTCTCTTGTGGCCCTTCCCTAAGGGCCCCTGGGCTCTAACCAGTGCTTGACCTGAATATGTTTCTCCAAATTAGGCAATGACCTTTTCAACTTAAATTTGACTGCCTCTGTGGAAATGAACATTTCAAGTACTTTTGGAATCTGGGCTGAGTTTCTTTGAAAATATTTGTCATTAAAGAGCCTTGCTATTGCTGGGGATACGCTTTCATTTCTATTTTACTAGAATCAGTGAGGCTTTAGGCAATGCTTGCTAGGGCTGCAAAGCTTAAAGTAATTACAAGCTATTACCTCTCCTCTGCCCTCAAACCAGGTTATAGGTAGGTCCTTTTTGTCTAAGCATCTCTCAGAGAGGAGTTCTAAGCCCACCAATTCCAAAAAATCCAAGCCAGCTTTCCTCCAGAATGAAGTATAGACTCATGACCACTTTGCCATAGCGCTCTCAGGCTACACAGGGAGCCTGTCATCTTTGAGCCAAGTCAGGTGGCAGACTTGGTGATTGCTGCCTTCCCTTGGTCCTTTGAGACATCAGAATCTTCCCAGTAGAAACCTGAATTTCCCTTTTGATAAGGGGTTTAAAAATTTAGCTACCAACCATGGTGTACATATACAACTAGGAGAGAAGGTAATTAGGAAACTCTACTGTTCCATGCAACACTCTTCAACAAAAGAAGGATAAAAGGGTATTATTTTCCAAAGACACGATTCAAAAGTTGTTTCTCATGATGAAGTTTTCAGGGGCCAGTCTGTATGCTCCAGTGACACATTAAACGGATCAATGATAACCTAAGGAACTATAATGAGTATCCATTGCCTGACCTGCCTTAGCTGCTTCTCTGCCTCTGGGGGATTTGAAGGAAAGTGGAGCCCAAGGTAATAGTTCTTGCTACTCTTCTTTCCTCACTATACCCTCTAAAATGTATGCCCAGAAGCGTAAGCTGGAGTGCAGATGGGACTGGATTTTCAGGAGGCATATAAACTCTGTTGGTGGGTCACTTTTAAGGAAGAAATTTATTTATTTTGTATCATGGTCCCAATCCTCACTGTATTCTGCCCTGAGCTAATCAATCCTGGAAAAAATGGTGTAGAAAAACATGAGGGAGGTGGAGGAAACACAGGGTTGAGGGAAAGAACTATCTCAGAATCCATTTATTAAACAGAAATGTTGAGGGGCACCTGGGTGGCTCAGTTGGTTAAGTGTCTGCCTTTGGCTCAGGTCATAATCTCAGGGTCCTGGGATAGAGCCTTGCGTTGGGCTCTGGGCTCAGCAGGGAGCCTGCTTCTTCCCCTCCTTCTGTGCTCATGCTCTCTCTCTCAAATAAAGAAATAAAATCTTAAAAAAAAAAAAAAAAACCCCAGTAAACAGAAATGTTCAATTGTGGGAAAACCAGGAAATTTTCATGCTAGTTTTTCATTTACATGATCCTTAAAAATGGAAGGTGCAGGGTGTTCTTCTAAAGGAGGAGGCAAAGGTGAATGAATAAAGCAAGTAAAGACTTAAGTTTCATGGTTTCTAATTCCCCATTCCCACACTGTCTTGCTCCTTCCCTCCAGGCCAGGTCAGAACACAAAACACGAGCTACAGAGAGAACTACAGCAGAACTGATGAGCCCCGAACCCCCAGAAAGTAAAAGTGCACCTTCCAAGGACTCACATTCTTCAGCTAGAGGCCTCTCAGCCTGGCCCTGAGCCTCCAGTGGCAGTGGAGGATGTGAATGAGGAAGCCGCCTCACACACACAGATGGCTGATCTCATTTTGTTTCCTAATAAGGATCTGTACACACCTCCCAGGACCGTGATTACCATGACAACAGCAGAAGTTGAGGGTGAGCAGGTTAGTGGAACAGCAGGCTTTCTAAATCCTCAAACGAGGCCCAAGGCTGCACACTCACTCATGAAGTGGGGACATTCGTGTTGGCAGCGCTCCTGAACGGATTCCGAAAAAACTCAAGGATCATGACTTCTTTCGGGAGAAGAGTCAGAGATGGATTCTACATGAAGCCCCTTCATGGAAAGGTGATTTTGCCAGAGAGGTAGGAAACCCTAAGACAAATAAAAGCACAAATCTCACTCCGCACCCCCACCCTGCATAAAACTAGGGCACATAAACTGTGTCCATCATCCACAGAGTAAAGACATCTGGCAAACCAGGGCAAAAATAATCCCCCAGGGAAAAGAAAAAACAAAACCAAAAACAGGTGCATTAAGAAAAATCTTCAGAATAGAGCCTTCCCACAGAGACAGACAACTCAGAACAACTCACCTAAATTGTCAATGTGAAAGATAGACTCATACCTTGGAAAATCACAAAAAGTGCTACCATCTACCAAATATTATTCTCCAGGTTCTGGAGCATGCATGTATTATCTCATTTAATTCTTGTTACAACCTTATTAGGTGGGCGCCACTATTATCTCCCATCTTACAGGGGAACTAGGAATCAAAAACCTTAAATAAGGGACTTAGAACAGCATAGCAGCCAAGCTAGAATTCAAAGAAGGGTTACTCTGACCTGGAGCCTGAACTCTTAGTGATTCTCTCTCTAATGTAGGGAAAGGGCTCCTGCTTCCTGCAAGAATCATGAGTAGATGCCTTCCTTGCACGGTTTCTGAGCCTCCAAAGATACCACACAACCTCAGGAATATTTCCTCTCAATTCTACACCAGTTCTTAAACCTTGGGGTACATTGGGAGAACATGGAGACCTTTTTAAAACACAGACTTCTAGGCCCCAATCTGAGAATTTCTGACTCAGAAGGAATTAGTGTGGCTGCTCCAAGTACTGTACTTTGAGAACCACTGTCCGGTCACTCTAAACTAAGGTCCCCTAGGCCTCCCTGCCTTAGCCATCCAGCCTGCCTAATTAACCTTCCACTGCCTAGTCCCGATCCCCTGGGGTCTTCCTTGACAAGGTATAGTGTTATCTTTGGCAGTGCGGTGTGTTTTTGGAAGTCCCTGAGCGCTTTTGAAAATAGGATCTCCCACTCCAAAAATAATCTGTTGCCTGAGGTAATGAAAAGTAGAAAAGGGGGCCCGGAAGAAGCACTAGGGGATAGCAAAGCAGCCTGGTGCGCTGAAGCCAGACAGGCTCTCTCAAAGTTAGGGGCAGTCTTTTTACAACCTCTCAGGCTTCCCTCTTGGAACTGATCACAAGAGGGCACCCATTAAAACCTCTTCAGAACATTCACATTGAAAAAGTGAGAGTTGTAAATGGGAATTACTGGCCCTTTAAACCACCCCCCCCCACCCCGCCCAAGAAGCTGTAACTGGATGCTCTCCCTCCTCAGCCCATTTTCTTTCCTCTGCTCAGTCTCCCGGGAAGCTGCTAAAGAAGCCCTTGTCCTGGTCTGCTCACATAGAGGTGAGGCTGGAGAAGGCGGCCAGGAATCAGGATTAACCAATTTGATCCCTGACTTGTTTATCCTGCAAGAGACATCACCTGGTGATGTCCCCATGGATCCTTTCGGAGCGTGACATCTTATCCTAGGTTTTTGTGGACTATGAAGATAAATGAACGGTTCAGTGATAAAGCAAAAGAATGCATCAATGGAGGAGAAACAAGGAAGACATGTAAATGAGGATTGAGGCACAGACGGCCCCCTCCTCTTCACAGCCGCAGGCTGCAGCTCTTTTAGGTGTGAAAAGGTAGTGGTTCATGAGGGGGTCTCAGACACACGTGTAAGAAGACCCAGGCAACAAGAGGAAACCTTCTGGAAGCAAATGCACCTTCATCATGAGGCACTAAGGGCAACAGAATCAATGAAAGGCAGGCTCTTCTTGGGATCGGAAATAAACAAGTTTTTGAAGCATTTTCCTTTTCTCTGTGGAGAGCTAATGAAGCCTCCTCATTCCATCTCCTGAAGGGCAGCTGGGGTAGGGATGTGGGGAGAGTGCCTGGACTGTACAGATGTCAGGATGATCCAGACAACCTTAGAGGGTGTGTCTCTGGGTCCAGAAATGAGAATTACTGAATTCTGGCCACCAGGTCATCACCCTAGGCCATGTCATGGGTCATGCAAAACCTTTCCAGAAAAAATAAAATAAAGTTAGGCATTTATTAACACCGCTTGTCAAGCACTATATTCAGTTCTTTCCTCTTTAGTAATCATGGCAATTCATGGGATTATCACCATACCCAGTTTACAGATAAATAACAGTAATTGGAAAACATGAATTTAAGCAATTTGCTTTTGCTCACCCAGCAAGGAAGTCTGGAATTGCAATTTGATTCAGATCTGATTCCAAATCATGATCTTAATCCTTATGCCATATTCCTTACTGACTCAGCAGAACATATATTTGAGTCCTAAAACCTAAAAATGTTGAAAGGACAGTGCAGAAAGCAGAGGGGCATTCCTTTAACTTCAAGTCACTGGTGAGGAGGTGTGTGGAAAAATATGGTGAGGTCACCCGTGGACTACGTGGTGGAAGATGGAAGCTGTGTCCAGTTCAGTCCATGAGGATGGTGACTCGTGCGTCTGGAGCCAGGCACAGTCCTGGACAGAAGGGATTAGACAATACTGAAGGGGAGCAATGGCGACTCCTTCCTTATCTTCTGTCAAGAAAAGGGGTTCCTAACATTCTTTCAGATCTGAAGTAAAGAGATCTGGGCCAGATGCAAATGAAAATACTGGCGGACGGTTCCTACTGCGCATTTGCCTAGGAACGTGCAGCCACCAGCATCATCAATGAAAGGCAGAATGTATTCCGACTTAGTTCCTGGCTCACCAGAGTGACCTACAAAGCCCCGTGAGAACAGGAAAAGCCCTAAAATGAAGGCAGGTGAGCAGGGCGTGGGTGTAGCTGCTTTCAGAAAAGATCTTAACATTCTAGGTGCCTCCCATGCTGCAGTACTGGGCAGCCCAACAGCCCTTCCTCCTCCATCACTTCTTCACTCCATCCCTGGCACTGGGGTTGCAGATTTGTCAATGAACTATTTTATGTTCCTCTTCTTGCCATCTGGCAATATTACTCTCTAATGAATTGCTTTAACTTGTGCATTTTCTGTTGTTGTTTTTTTTTTTTTTTTTTGACAAATGTGACTTTTAGTTGAATCATGCCACATTCATAAATAGCAATTGCTGGCTGATTAGAATCGATGAAAGCCCTTAGAGTTGCCAGCAAAAATGGGCCCTTAGCTGCACATGTTACTCGAATAGCCTAATCATTGAAAGGCACCTGATTATTTTTGGAAAGAATGTTTCACACGCACACTTGTGTCATCTATAATGTATCTGTGTATATATTTGAATTTGGATGGGTTCTTGCAGGCCAGCCATGCTAGGAATATAAGTGCTACACACACTTGGATTTGGAGCTAGACACACTTGGGTGTGAATCCTACTCTGCCACTAACAAACTACATGAACCTGGGTATGTTTCTTATCCTCTCTGTGTCTCCAGTTTCCCATATGTAAAATAGTCATAATAAATCCCTTGCAAGGCTGTCATGGGGGATAAATGAGATCACATGTTTAATGTGCTCAGCACAATGTTTGGGTAGATTATGGCTCAATAATCAGGAACTATTATCATCATCATCATGTTCTATTAATAGAGGATTATGATAGACACCATTTGCAGTCTCTGAAATCCTTCCTTCCTGAAAACTGTCACAGGGATGGGCCTACAAAGCCATATTTTTATTGTATGACACTGTATGATTAGAGGAGAATAAGGAAACTAAGGAATTATGAGCTTAAGGAATTTTTCTATGCTCTCCCAGCCACTGGGTTCTTGATCCAATCTAGCAGATTCTATTTCCTGAAAGTATGGATTAGAATCAGCCCTCACTGGTCCTCTAAACTAAGAAACTGTGAGACAGTCACGTGTGCAAATGTACATGTCAAGGCAGTAAAAGTCAGTCTGCAGAATGATGTAGGTATGCAGAAAGAAGCAGGTCTGACTTTGACCTGGAGTCAAAGAGAGTAGTGCCTTGGTTTTTATACTTTCCACTTCCATGAGAAACTCCACTGCATGTATCTATCTGTAGATCTATGTGTCTCCCTTTTGCTTACCACTCTGAATGGGTTTGCAACATCTTCAACCAAAAGATCTTTGCTAACAGTGTCACCTCTGCACACGAGGCCACCAGATCTTCTCTGTGTGGCTCAGATAGCCTAAGCACATGAAAGACCCCTATTTACTTTACAGTAGAACTTTATATACATGTGTACTCTTCTCTGTTTTTAATTCTTGAAGGACATTAAGTAGAAAATCAAAATAATCATGCAAGAGTATAATGAAGTCATACATGGATGGAAAAGAAGAAAACTAAAAAGAAAACCATTAGCATTCCTGATCTTAAAAAACAAACAAACAAGTCATCTAATTGTCTTCTAGAACCCATCAAGAAGAGAGACCTTGGGTCTTTACCTGGTGTTGCACTGGATACTGTTGGCCACTGCTGATCAGGCCCTCCTGGACCAGCCCGCAGAATGCCAGCCTCCTCCAGGTGCACAGAGCTGAGTAAACACAGAGACCCAAATAATGGTTAGACCATAAATGACTTTCCAGATCTTCTTCCACCCTGAGAAAGCGCATGGCTCTCTGAAGGCAGCGCTACGGCTAACACACTGTACTCATACTTGAAGCAATGACTACTGAGCAGTTACCTTACATAAACTGCAAAAGCATCATTGACTTCCTGCTTGTTATACTATTTGGGCAATAAACATGTTTTATCTTTGAGGCAATTCTGGTTGTCATTAATGACACATGGTGTTCAGTAAATCTAATGGGAAGCCCATCAGAGGGCTAATGCCATTTTAACACCTTATTGCTGAACCAGATGAGGAGAACTTGTTCTCAGAAGCCCCAGGCCTCTCTTGCTGATTCTCTTGTTTCTGAGTCCTCTATAGCAAAGACGAAAATACTTGAAAATTATTTGTTGACTGTAGCATTATTCCAAATTAGTTACCCAATTACTTCTTAATTATTTCATGTTCTACTCTTTCTGTATTTTTTACTTATAGACCACACACCCTATATTTCCTGGGACTTGAGGAAGCCTATCACCATCACTCATGGATCCCAATTTAGAAGAGATTAACTCAGCATGAAATATTGTAGGGAGTGAGGCATGAACTGGGACTCCCTTGGAGGCAAGCAGAGATAGAACATAAACGCTTCAGGTTGGGGCAAACATCATATTCATTTATATATGTTCAATGCTCACACATAGGAGACCCTCATATACTTGTGGGATGGATGAAGGAAGAAAGGAACAAACAGGATCGTAAGAGTAAACATCAACCCAAAGAATCCTCATGAGAATTAGAGGATTCTTTTCTTTTTTTAAGATTTTATTTATTTATTTGACAGAGACCACAAATAGGCAGAGAGGCAGGCAGAGAGAGACAGAGGGAAGCTCTCTGCTGAGCAGAGAGCCTGATTCAGGCTCCATCCCAGGACCCTGAGATCATGACCTGATAGGAAGGCAGAGGCTTAACCCACTGAGCCACCCAGGGGCCCCTAGAGGATTCTTTTCAAAAAGACATTGGTTCATCTTGCAAATTAAGTTACTCAAAATTTACACTACTATTTGAAAGGTTATGAGAGGCGGCGAAGCAGATGAACTATTGTGGGGGAAGCTCATCTATCAATTGAATATTCTTTCACTCTTGACTCTGAATAATATATCTAATCAAAATTCACTCATTAAGCTCTGCCCTACTGCAATTCTTCCCTTCACCTACATTCTAGAATCTTTCCCCCCAAATATTAATATCCTTCATGTGTTCCCAGATTCTTCCAGGAAATTCTATGGGTTCAGTCAGATTCATTCTGGAGATGTAACCACCCTGGAACCAGCTCAACTCAAAGCAGAATTTTCAAAAAAACAGTTACATGAGGTCTGAGGCCAGAACAGCCAAGAAGCCAAGCACATGTGTAAAAAGAGAAGAGTATTCTTTGAGTTTACAACTCTAATATATGTTCAGTATACTGTACTATGAGGAATAAGTTACATTTAACTGCACTTTTTAGTTCATTCCTCATCCTACTTATATCTTAGTTGAAACCTGAATAGGAACACACTTGCCCCCCCCCCTTTGAAAATGGAGTAAGGAAGTGATATGTTTTAGCATTTTATTTCAAATGTAGCTTTAAAGGCACATCTCGTGGCTTTGACACTTTTCAAGTAAAGCACTAGTTAGTTCAGCCAGAAGAGAAAAAGCTGGTATTATAAACCATGCTTTTCCCTACTGCATGGTTTGCAGCAGTAGCTCAGATGCAGGCAAAAGCATAAGCTGGTCACTAACAAACAGGAAGCGCCCTCCTGCCACTAGTATTTGAACATCCGCACAAGTTTTTCTGGGCTAAAATTATGACCCAGGTTCCAATGTGACATCTCGATATGCCCACTACTGATCTTCAGGCCTTCGCTGATTGGTTCTTGGTGAGAAATAGCACCCATTATAATGATCTCTGCTTGACTTATAATGTAATGCTTGAGACTATGTTAATTTATTTCACTTTAATGCATTTCTAAATGGACTTAAAACTAATTTTTCATTGACTTTTTTTTTTTTTTTTAGATTTTATTTACTGGACAGAGAGAGTACAAGCAGGAGGAGCAGCAGGCAGAAGGAGAGGGAGAAGCAGCCCGACCTAGAGCTCGATCCCAGGACCCCGGAATCATGACCTGAGCCAAAGGCAGACGTTTAACCATCTGAGCCACCCAGGCGCTCTAATTTTTCATTAACTTAACACATACTTTGTAAGCTCTCCCTTAAGAGACTGATGTAGGTTTGCTAAAGATCTACTGAACTGTTGCCCAGACATTTTGAGGGGCTTAAGTTTAGAGTTCATTCCTCCCTTGAAACAAAATCCTTTTGCGGGTCGTGATCATTAGTTTCCTGGTTTCCAAAGACACTCAAAAGTAAAGAATCTTTTATTTGGCCCTATGGCACTAAATCAGCTCTGGGGATAATGGTAGTTAATCAATTACTGTCAAAGAGACAAAGTAGAGAAACCAAAATTATATTTAATCTGAGTCTTAGAGTCATACTATTACTCTAGTTTCATTTAAAATAAGATAGATTTGGTCTCCAGATATTCAATAAAGGCCTTTCACATGGCTCATCCACTAAAGAGCCCACGCCATCGATAGGAACAAGAGAGTAACAAGATGGGAAAGATACGGAGATTCTAAAATGGATGAACATGAACAAGAATGACAGCCAGTTATTGCGGTTAATAGGATATAAGAGTCGACGTGTGACAGAAAACTAAGGTAGAAAACACGTACTTATATTCGGATCCAAAATCATCAGGATTAATTTAAATAATTTAAATAATTTCTAGGGGAGGGACAGAAAGTACAGGTGGGGAAGGGATAGAGGAAGTTGTAATTATTTCCCTACAGAACTTTTGATGGGAGAAAGTACCCAGAAGCCTGTCTCTGTAACTTTACAGGGAACTCTGATTTGCCAGCCCTTGATAAGCATTTGGCACTACTTCCAATGTTTCAATTAGAGATGTGGAGATAAAAGGAACTATTTTCTCCTGGAAAAGTATCTAAAACTTCTCAGTTTGACAGCAGTTTCCAGCCCCTGGACACAGAATGTGTCCGAGCCATACAAAGTTAAAGTTCTCCCGACAGAAAGAAAAAGGAAGGAACTACATACCTGTGCATTCCTGCTCGGAGGGAGGCAGAGTAACGCCAGTCAGGGTTGGGCTGTCGAGGCTGCAAAAAATCACAAAGGGAGGTTTTGTTAATAAGGCAGAGTGGTGATTGCCCTGTGACTGATTAGCCTATTTCTGAAATATTTCTCATATCTGAAAAAAGTATCGAAGGAGCCATTTTATGGGCAACTCTAAGATGCTATCCATATATATATAGCACTTCAGGAGAAAATGAGCTCATCGGAGTCCTTCCACAGACTCCATATCATGGAAAAACCAGATTTAATGATGCTGTGAGGACCAGCTGTGGCTTCGCCTTGCTCAAAACAGGTCCATGTTCCTAAAGCAGCCCTAGAGGGAGGGCAGGCTATTTTGAGATGGGGAAAGCTTTCATTGTTTTGCCTTCAAATGCTTCACTAAAGGAAGTTCTCCCATTTGGTATTCTAGCTAGAACAGGGCTCAGACTCCATGAGTTCTGCTGGCCGGCCACACTGCAGAGGACTGCAATCTGCCGCCAGCTTTGCAGACTGCAGCATGTCCCACCCAGGATGAATGGGGCCGCACGCCAGCGACTGAAAACTGCCTCTGCTGCTGCTTGGAGAGGAATCCCAGGGAGAAGAAAACAAACCACAACGGGAGTCTGAACTTGTTTTGCTACACAGTCCTTTTCATAAAATCCCACCCGCTCCCTGCTTTGCAGAGTGTTTGGCCTCCTCCCTCAATTACTGCTGCTCAGCTCTTACTGCTTAACAGGGAGTGCCTAAAATGCAAAAACGGTCTGGCTCAGTCTGCCGCACCTGTGTACGGGAAGGATCTGTCACCCTTTGTCCACAAACTGTCAATTCCAAGCGGAGAGGACGAAAAAGGAAAATATAGGCCCCTGAAGACTGTTGGAGGAGTTATAGGTTGCGTAGAAGGTACTCAGGAATCACTGGGGACAAAACGAACCACCATCACTATCTGGTATGTATTAGCAAAAATTTTGTTATCAAAGAATCCTGTGAGGGGCGCCTGGGTGGCTCAGTCAGGTAAGCATCTGCCTTCAGCTCAGGTCACAATCCCGGGCGGGGTCCACAGGGCCCTGCTCAGTGGGGAGTCTGCTTCTCCTTCTGCCCCTCCCTCTGTGCATGCGTGCTCTCTCTCTCTCTCAAAAATAAATGAAATCTTTACCAAAAAAACCTCTGATGGATGTTCCCCGCAACATGTTTTCATGGGCAGAGATTAAAGTGGGCTCTGTCACTGAATACTGAAGTCTATTTGAGTGGAAAGATGAACAGATGGAGATTGTATTCTAAAAATTCCTCTGGATTATAATGATCATTTTTGTAGATACAAAGCCACAGAAATACCAATAAACTACTTCAAAATGTCAGTAATTCTAGTTCTTATCCTTTTTTTTTTTTAAGATTTTATTTAATTTGACAGAGAGAGATCACAAGTAGATGGAGAAGCAGGCAGAGAGAGAGAGACAGGGAAGCAGGCTCCCTGCTGAGCAGAGAGCCTGATGTGGGACTTGATCCCAGGACCCTGAGATCATGACCTGAGCCGAAGGCAGCGGCTTAACCCACTGAGCCACCCAGGTGCCCCAGTTCTTATCCTTTTTATTGTTATTCAAAGGATGCAGAGTATTTCATAGCCAAGTTTTCCCACAACACCTAGGAAAGGAGTGATCAGCATCTCAACTCCCAGACAAACTTGCGGGTGACTGGAACGTATTCAGAAACTTAGCTGAAGTCAAGGCCCAGAAAAAGCTACAACTCTAAGATACTTCACTGCAAATGTCCCCATACATTAACTGCCCTCTTCGGTCCCTTCCACTCTGCTGGCAAGATAGGAATATCATTCTTGGTGGTCAAATTCACAGCATTCTATGGATGTTCCATCTAAAGTAGCATAAAACTCTACAGATGAAACGAAAGGGTTCTCATTTTCTACTAGTGGTGTTGCAGTGACCAAAAGAGAAACGATTTGCAACTCATTCTGTAAAGCTGGAAAAACAACTAAAATATTTCCTATTAATCCAATTATCACCATCTCTCCCCTTACCATCAGCAGCACTAGTGTCAACGGTGAGAACCTTCCTTTAGTAAAGACTTGGATATCCATTAGGTAAATGTTGCCAATTTTTCTGTGATTGGGTAACATTTGTGATGAAAACTGCTGCGACTTCATCTTTGGACTGAAAGTACCAACCTCGTTTTGCTTAAAAGCACAGTTCTAGTAGGACTGACTGAGAAACTCAGTTCCCGGAGTGCCTGGGTGGCTCAGTTGGTTAGGCGACTGCCTTCAGCTTAGGTCATGATCCTGGAGTCTTGGGATCAAGTCCCGCATCGGGCTCTCTGTTTGGCGGGGAGTCTGTTCTCCCTCTGCCCCTTCCCCATCTTGTGCTTTCTCTCTCTTTCTCATTCTCTCCCACTCAAATAAGTAAATAAATAAATAAAAATCTTGGGAAAAAAAAAAGGAACTCAGTTCACTACACAACCTCACTTCCTCAACTATAACTTGTCATGCTATTTTCTGTAATAGTCCATCAGCAACAAGGTGCTTCTCAGATTCATTTATCAGAATTGTAGTTATGACATATCTTATGGTAGTAAGACTGGGCAGGGAAAAGGAAAGGAAGAATATACAGTGTTTTAAGTTTCCACACGATATTAGGCAATAGGATAAGCACTTTAAACATACTGTTGCATTTACCCTAACACTTTTTTTAGATCATTAATTCTATATAAGGTGTATCTGTTTCGTCCATAAAACATATGAAGATCCTCAGATATTCATAATACAGAGCTATGTCCTCAGAGCTTCACATGGTTCAGGTATTGGGTAGGTTTTAAAAATGTTTCTGAACAAATAAACTATTATGCAAGAGTAACATTAATGTACTTAAATTTATAGAAATAAGAAATCTGAGCTTTAGAAAGATTAAATCACTTGCCTGATTGGTGGGTTTGGCTGATCGTTACATTTAGTTCTCCCTAACACAAAAGTTTGTGCATTTAAAAAAAAGATTTATTTATTTATTTGGGGGAGAGAGAGAGAGAGAAAATGTGAGCCAGGCAGGGGAATGTGGGGGAGTGGGGTAACAGGGACAGAGGGACAAAGAGAGAGAAACTTTCACAGACTCTTCACTGAGGACGGAGTCCATCCCAGGACTCTAAGATCATGACCTGAGCTGAAACCAACAGCCACTTAACCCGAATGAGTCACTCAGGTGTCCCACAAAAGTTTGTGTTTTAGACTAATTTACATGGAATACATATATTGTTGACTCTTGAACGACATAGGTGTGAACTGCACTGGTTCACTTACATGTCGATTTTTTTCAGTAAATACCGTATATAGTACTGTAAATGTATTTTCTCTTCCTTATGGTTCTCTTAATAACATTTTCTTCCCTCTGGCTGACTTTATTGTAAAATAAAGTATATACAATATAAATAACATACAATATATATACAATATATATATAGTATAAATACAAAAATATATTTATATTTTTATATAAATATAAATATAAATATAAATTTTTATAAATATATAATATATTATATATAACATATAAATATATATTATATATTATTATATTATTAAATATATTATATATATTATATAAATATAAATATATATAAATATAAAAATATATTTATGCTATATATATAATATAAAGCATATAAAATATATAAAAATACACCATATAAAATATTTACATAACATATAAAATATGCATTAACCAACTCTTTATATTCTTGGTAAGTCTGCTGGGCAACAGTAGCCTATTAGTAGTTAAGTTTTTGAAGAATCAAAATTTATACTTGGGTCTAGCACCCCTAACCTTGTATTGTTCAAAGGCCAACTATACTTTTTTTTTCTCTTTGTTATATCTGAGTTTCCCAGATACTGGTTTATTTTTAAATGACACAAAATTTCAAGTAATAAATAAATACATGTGTGTTTCACCCAAGCTTGATTAAAATCAGAAAAACTCAAGTTTAAAAGTTGACTACTGATATACCAGACACATTGGTGACATATACTAAGGATTTGAATGAAGTGTGATTGTTTAGTTTTCTAACACTTGATGATAAATTCCAGAACTATGCTTAATTCCTATTGGTGGAAAGCCCTACTACATTCTGTTGTTTCAAAGCTTAGTCCTTCAGGAGACTAATAGCCACAAAACTCCAGATGTGGAAAAACTGATTTAGGTAGTCCATACAGGTGATGTAGCATTAATAAAGAGCAAGAAGCCATTTAAGTTTCTACCAAAATTATAACAAAGATTTAATTTATCCTGTAATGATATTATTTATTATTTACACCATAGAATATCTGAGCTATAGAAGGGTGAACCACCTCTTTCAAGACAAATTTAAAATAAAATAGGTTTAAAATACTTTATCTCCTTCAAAAAGAAAAAAAAAATCATAGGACCACTCAGGAAACGACACTCCTTGTCATGGAAATCCATGCTGATGCTATTGGTAAACCGTCCTCTGAGACATGAAACTACATGCAATGTCTCCTTTTCTTCCTATAGGGACTCTATTAAGGATGTACCCTGCAGATTTTTCACACTGATACTCTGTGATCATTAGTATAAACTATGAGAGGCAGAATCCTAAAATTCCCCCCTCCCCAAGATCCTCACACCTTGATGTATGTGCCTTGCATAATCTCCAAGAATAAATATGATGGCTCTTACTTTGCTTGGATTATATCATATGACACACTTGGCTTTACAACAGGGAAATCATCTGGGCCAGACTGATCTGAGCACATAAGCCCTTTAAATCTGGGTGTAGAGGTCAGAGACAGAGTTGGAGAGATTTGAAGCATGGGAGGGATTCCACAGGAGAGAAGATTCTCCACTGTTAGCTCCAAAGATGGAGGGTATCATGAGGCAAGGACCTGAGCACAACCCCTAGGTAAGTATGGAGTCCACAAAGAAGTAATATCTGCCAACAGCCTGAATGAACTTGAAAGCATATTCTTCCCCAAAGCCTCTAGAAGACAGCTCAGCCAAGGTGCCATATTGACTTCAGCTGTGTGAAAACCTAAGCAGAGAACCCACTCACAACCTGTAGGACTCTGAGATAGTAAATGGGAGTTGTTTTAAACCACTGATTTGTGGCAATTTCTTACAAAGCAATAGAAAATGAATATATAAACTGTTGGGTCAATAAGGCAAGAAGGAGTATAACATTTAAAATAATCACTGTTATATTACATGCTAGTCTTCTAGTAAAGCAATTGAAAAGATGAGAAATACAAGAATTCTAATTGAACTACTTTCCTCTGAAGTCACTTGCTAATCCGTGAAGCAGGAAAGTAAAAAAATATAGTACTGAAACATACTAATGGGTTCTAGTACAACAGAAAAGGCTAGGTTTGCTTAATTCTGGAGGCACAGCCTGCTAGCACAGCAGTTACTTCCTCACTCACAGTTTCACTTCCCTGGAGCCCAAAGTCCTGACCCTGCAAGGCCAGAAAGGAACTGATGTTGTTTGTGTGCCAAGAAACTAACATTTTTCTTCACCTTCGCAATGTCAGATATTTCTTTGCATTTGTCAAGTTCAAATTCCTGAAAGAAAAAAATTGTAATTTTTAGGTGAGCAGATTTGAAATTTTGCTAAGGAATCCTCTTGCCCTTTGATTTTTGAAATCGTGATTATAGGTTATAATGCTAAAAATATGATCATATGGACAAACTAAATTTATATTCATACTTAATATACACAGGAAGTTTGAACCAGGTGAATTCCTAACAAAAGTCACGTTCAAAGACACCTGTAAATCTCCATTAAATTCATCGAAACCTCTGGAATCAGTAATGGCAAGTTTTCCTCAAATATCTGTGAAATGACATCATCCTAACCTCTCATTGAGAGCAGAAATTGGTGGCAAACCAAGGCAAGTATCCAGAACTGACTCTGCTTTTCTGTCAAGCAGACAGCATGCCAATGGGCAATTTATAATATGCCAGGCTGTGTCCCTGCAGTGGTTGGAGGTAGACCAGATGCCCATGTGACAGCTCACCCCTGGGTCAGAGGAAAGGGTAAGCCAATGACATTCAAGCTACAATAAATAGGTTTCATCATCAATCAGAATATTTGCAAGATAAGGAGACAGAGAAGAGCTCAGCCATAATTCCATCTGGCTCAGCAGATCTGCAGAAAAAGCAAGGAAGGAGGTAATTTGAAGAAATTATTACATTACCAGACCAAAGAGAATCTTTTCTCAGAACAGTCCTATAACCAATATGGAAATGGCAAAACAAAGTAGCCCACCACTCAAAAGCAGCCGTGAGAGGATGGAACACTGGAATAGAAATTCACAGATAGAATTTCTTTGCCTATTCTGACCATCACACAGATTTCATGAATTCACCACCATGTCCCTTTGCACTAAGTGTAAATTCTGATACAGGACAGAGTCACCAGATAGAAAGGTTGGTCCTAGGGGAAAAAATTAGGTGCCACTAGAAGAAGAATTAGCTCTTTCAAATCACTGCATCCACAGTTAGGGGTACAAGTGTATAAACAGTGACAGAAATACGGAAGATCCGATGGCTACAAATTGCTTGAAAATAAATGGCAGCAAACTGATTTCTGCTAGTGTTTTGTGATTTCCACATCTTATGCCACCCGCTCCCACAGAAGCACAGTTGGACAGATCTGCCCAGAGCACTCAGAGTGACTCATGAGGAGCCACAGGACCACAAAGGCACAGAATCTACTTTAAGATTTGGTTTCCTTTTCTTGGAGGCTCTGAAAGGGGCGCCAACCACATTCAATATCAGGTTTTCAGAAATCTCCAAAGAGAAATTCTGCCCCATTGCCAAAAAGTTAGTTCAGAGAGCTCATTGCACAAATGGCTCATGAAATCAGCTCACTGGGGGTAAAATCTATCAAAAGATTAGAATCTGATGTTAAATGCTGTTTAATAAGCAAAAAAGAGAAATCAGAAAAAGAACAGAGATGAAAGATCGCCACAGTCTATGCCAAAGTGAAGCAGATAAACAAAAAGATATCAGCTTGATAGTAACATTTTTACACATTGATCCTCCCCACTGTGATCTACTTTTATGCAAGGAATTACTCTTTCTCCTAAAGCAGTCAATTTACCCTACTAGGTGAACCCATACGTAGTAGCCAAAATGCCAGATAATCACATAGCAAAAGGAGTATAAACATTGGGATTTCTGTCTACGCATACTATTTGAAACAGCATAATGTTTGAAATCAGACAGGCAGGACCGAAAATAGACTAACAGAATGACTGTGTGTGTTACTTAACCTCTCTGAGCTTATTTCCTTATATGCTAGATGCTGGTAAGTGTTTCACGTATGATTTACAGGGAATGAAATCACACATATATCACAGAGCAGAACATTTTTATATAGCATAGTGGTCACTGAGCGCAGATTCCCTTACTCATCCTTTATCATCTTCATCTCATTTAACGTGCGCACACAGCATGAAGTTTCCCCGTCATCTGCAATAACTGGGTAGGGAAAAGAGAAAGCCTACCCTGGGAGTTTAACAGGTTGATCTAGCAGTCATGACTTTCAGAGCTGAGTGACTTCTGCTTCCATTCTGCCATGTTGACCTGACTCACTCCCTCCTCCTAACTGTAATAATTTCAGGAGCTAGAGATCTTAGGGCTCTTCACCGGACTTTTGAACGTGGCTGGCAGAAATCTGCCTTGATTAAAATCATGCATTCATTCTCCTGCCAAAATCCCACAGGAACAAGCACTTTTCTGACATACTCTTCTCCCTCAGTTAAAGGTTTGTGTATCAAAGTCCGTATTAACACACAGGTCAGTGTAAGACAGAAATAGTTCATGTATCAAACTGCCCCAAGCTTTGAGCCTGGAGGAGGGGAAAAGTGTCCTTCAGCTGAGCTTCCAGCTCACAGCTGGCGGCAATGCTCTCCCAGCCTTTTCACCACCTGCAGCCCACCCAGGCCCAGAGGGGCTTCACGAGAATATGTTAAGCAAATGTCTACAGCATCCTTATTGAAAGCTGAGCCTTTTTACATGCCTCCAAAAGCGATGATCTAAAGAATTCTGGAAACTCCTTGATTTTGTCCCCCTGTTCTTAATCTGCAATCGGCCTCCAGTGGTTGCTCAATATTGACTAGCAGGCTTCTCTGATACATCCACTTACAATGTACGTGGGAAATACTCTATCCATCTGGGCTTTATTCTGTATTGTATGCATTACTTTCCTCAAGATTAGGAGGATTTAGAATATGAAACTGTGGACATTAAAAAAAAAGATAGCTTTGGAATGTCAATGAAAATACATCACAAAAATATAGGAGGAACAAATATTATTAATTCCTTTTGTAGTACCTCTGAAAGTCCTAGCTACAAAGTAGTTGCTTGGGATGATAACAATTTATCACTATGGATGGAACAAAATTCTGGTTTCTGAAATACAACTTCAAAGTATCACAAAGCAGACCTCTATTTTCTATTTTCAAGCATGCGTATGGAGACACACTACCCAAATGCATCCACACATTCATGCACCATCCAGTAATTTACATACCTTCTTCATAATAATGAGCAAGTGACCTTTGCCTACTTAAAACTTAAGGGGCAGCTAGGTGGCACACTCAGTTAAGTGTCTGACTCTTGGTTTCAGCTCAGGTCATGATCTCAGGGTTGTGAGATCGAGTTCTGAGTCAGGCTCAGTGCTTAGCATGGAGTCAGCTTGGGACTCTCTCTCCCTCTGTTCCTCCCCAACCCCCCACCTTCATGCTCTCTGTCGCTCTCAAATAAATAAATAAATCTTTAAAACACAAAACTTAAAACCTGTGCATTTATCAACACCTGTCTTTGATGTACAGCAAGCCATCCACTTTCCAAGGCTTTTCTAGCCATTGCAAACTAAATCTTAGATCCAGAAAATGAACATGTGCTTTGGAATATGTTGGACTATTCCTTGAAGTTCTGTCATTTAACAAAGATAGAAAGGACTTGAGAGGCTACTTCACATCTCATTAAAACCTTTGAAACTGTCCACAGGAAGTCAGGAGATTACAGATTACATTTAATCTACTGCAGGGACATCATATTACAATGAACGTGCCCTGTGCCAAGAAAGGTGACAAACAGGAGAGTTCTTTTCTCCTTCTCCCCAATTCCAGCTTGTCCTGGTATCCACCACATCCCCACTTCCTCAGTCCACTTGTTCTAATACCTCCGTAGCCCAATCAGACAAATCCGTTCTTGGTCTCTTTGCCTTACCATCCTTCATTTCCTCAGGTAACCCCTACAGTAGAATTACCATATCAATGAGCCAAAGCACACTTGGGCAGCAAGGTGAGATCCATGGTCTACAGGACCTCTGACATGAATTGCCAGAAGATCCTATCACATCAGTTTGGCGCAATTACCAGAAATAGTAACTGGATAATTTTCAAGGTATAAACAAGGACAGCATGCAGAGTCGACCACCACAACCTGTAGAGGTCTCAGAGCTTTTTGAAAACCAACACTCCTAGAGTACTTCCGAAGAGAACTTTTCCTCTAGATGATACAGCAGAGGCCATTTCTCCTTGAATCTCAAAACATTACCCAGTATGGCATAATCTTATTCTCAAGCCTGTTCCAGCCCTCTGCAGAGCTCTGTCTTAACATCAAATATTTAAGACCAATCCTTATTTCTCCAACATTGTTATGGTCAAGGCTTCATACGTCTGGAAAGAAAACAAAGTAAAACAATTCTCTGATGTTACTTTTCTAGCGTGGGAACAACACAGATTATAATCAAGTCACAGGTACTATATATATTCAGTTTAGAAGGTAACCCCGTCACTGTTAGTAACTCAATGAAGCCAATGACACTTGGGGCGTGGGGAGGGGATGTGTGAAAACGCATGACCCCTTGACTGCTATCTCACCTCATTTTGAGAAACAGCATCATTTTTGAGAATAATCAGGTTCCCGGCACTCTGCCCACTTTGGCCTGTGAGGTGCCTGCTGTCACTCGTGGCTGCTTGGGCTCCCCCAGGCCCCAGTCCTGTCTGCGCCCCTGTGTTATAAAACATGAAAGTGTCACTCCCTGAGCCTGCTGTCAGACAGGCCTTGTAGCAGTAGGTCTTGGTGAGGGAGCCATTCCCTCGCACTTCAATGAAGTGAGGCTGCACTTTGAGGCCATGGGGTAACCTGGCATCGATATTGTTATTGGCCTGTTTGTTGAGTTCGGCGGGGCAGCGCTCCCTCACTCCACAGAAGCCCCCACAGCACGCGGTGCCGTATGCCGTGTAGCGGTAGCACTTGATGATGCTCAAAACAATGATTGTCAAAAGAA
Organism: Mustela nivalis; assembly: GCF_964662115.1. NCBI lineage: Eukaryota > Metazoa > Chordata > Mammalia > Carnivora > Mustelidae > Mustela > Mustela nivalis. Next base: position 103,424,614 of record NC_139022.1, read on the forward strand.
ATATAAAAGACACTGTGCTTAATGCTATTATCAGGTAGAGCGTAATTTCAGAATATGTCCGCGGACTCTTAACATGTCTCTGAGTATCCGGGAGGATTCTGGAGACTCTGTCCACCACAGCCACTGTAATGGCCACGGAGGATGACAGTGATGGCTCTCCATTGTCTCGGACCACCACCGTTAGGTTGAATGTAGTTCCACTCTCATCTCCCATCTTCCTGGTAGTCCTAATCTCTCCTGTGTGTAGCTCGACTTTGAAGAGGTCCACGTCAGAAGTCTGGGCCAGATGGTAAAAGAGCCACGCATTTTGGCCAGAGTCTGAGTCCATGGCTATGACTTTGGTGACCAGATAGCCAGCAGGGGCAGTCCGAGGCACCATCTCAATGGCTGCTGAAGAGTTAGTTGAGGTAGGGTACAGGATGTGGGGGGCATGGTCATTCATGTCCACCACATACACATTGGCGGTCACAGTGCTGCTCAGTGGTGGACTCCCCTTGTCCTGGGCCTCCACGGTCACAAAGAACTCCCGAAACTTCTCATAGTCAAAGGAGTTGACAGCATAAAGGCTGCCACTGGCACTGTTAACGGAGACATAGGAGGTGACTGGCAGCCCTTGAATCTCCCTCTCCAGGAGGGAGTAGGTCACCTCCGCATTCTCCTTCTCATCTGGGTCTGTGGCTTGCACAGTGCAGAGCAACACCCCTGGCAAGTTGTTCTCCTCGATGTAGATGGAGTAGGAGTCCTGGAGGAAGCTTGGTGGGTTGTCATTGATGTCAGAGATCTCAACCCGCAGCGTCCGCTGGGATGTGAGCTGGGGTACTCCCCCATCGGTGGCCGTCACTGTGATGTTGTAGGCGGCCACACGCTCCCGATCCAGCGGACCGCTCACCACCAGTGTGTAGGAGTTTCCAAAGCCGTTCAGTCGGAAAGGCAGAGAGGCCTCCAGGCCCAGACTCACCTTCCGGTTGAGGCCCGAGTCTTGGTCATTGACACTGAGGAGGGCCACGACGGTGTTGGATGCAGCGTCCTCTGGCACTGGGCTGTACAGGTCCGTGAGCACTACCTCTGGTGCATTGTCATTCACATCCACAATGTCCACCAACACTTTGCAGTGACCCACCATGGGCACTGGACCCTGGTCAGTCGCCTGCACATAGATCTGGTAGGAAGAGGCCTCCTCATAATCCAGCGCTCCACTTACCCGCACTTCCCCAGTGCTGGCATCGATGCTGAAGAGCTGCCTCTCCCGGTCCGACGTGTAGCTGCTCAAGGAGTACCTGAGCTCGCCATTGGAACCCTCATCCGGGTCCGAGGCATTCAGCTTCACCACCAGCGTGCCTGGCGGGGCGTCCTCCCGAAGCTGGACGCGGTAAGTGGACTGGTCGAAGGTGGGAGAGTTGTCATTAGTGTCCAGGACACGCACGGAGATCTGTGCCGTGCCCGAGCGGGCTGGACTGCCACCGTCCACAGCTGTGAGAATCAGGTGGTGCAAGACGGCCTGCTCTCGGTCCAGGCCCTTCCGCAGCACCAGCTCCAGCACCTTACTGTTCTCCTGCAGGGGTTTCAGGTCCAGCTCAAAGTGCTCGCTGGGGCTGAGCTCGTAGGTCTGCACCGAGTTGGCGCCCACGTCGGGGTCCTGCGCGCTCTCTATGTGAAAGCGCGCTCCAGGGGCCACCGACTCGCTCACCTGAAGCCGGTAGTCGGGCCGCGGGAAGCGCGGCGAGTTGTCGTTGATGTCCAGCACCTCCACCTCCACGGCGCTCACCGCTACGGGGCTGTGCGCCAGCACCTCCAAGCTGAGCAGGCAGCGAGGCCGCTGCTCACACAGCGCCTCCCGGTCAATGCGCTCGTTGACGAAGAGCGCTCCGCTAGTCAGGTCCAGTTCCAGGTAGCGCGGACTGGGCGCACCCAGATGGTTGATGCGCAGGCAGCCGGGCCCCAAGCGCCGCAGTTCCAACCCCAGCGCGTTAGCCACGTTGCCCACCAGCGCGCCGGGCGCCTGCTCCTCCGGCACCGAGTATCGCAGCTGGGAGGCCGCTGGGCCCGGCAGCAGCAGTAGCAGCAGGAGAGGCGGCGGCGGCAGCAGCCAGGACATGGGCGGCCGGAGTCGGGGATGCTCTGTCGCCCCAGGTCGGGTACCCCCCAGCTCCATAGCCACCGGCCGCGGCGGAGGTGGGAGCCGCGGGGCAGGGCCGGAGGCAGCAGTTTTCCCAGCCGTGCTCCACGCCCGGGCCCCGCCTCCGCCTCCGCTCGTGCCACCCTGCGCCCGCTCCCCCACGGCTCACGCGTTAGCAAACGCCGGGGGCCGCTCCGATCGTAGGCCCTCCGGAGGGCTCCTGGCCCCTCCGCCCCCGCCGACGCCCCATATCCCAGCTCCTCCGCTTGCCTCAGAGCCGCTCAGCCTGGCTCCGCTGCCTGCCTGCCGCCGCCGCCGCTCCTGGGGGAGGGAAAAGGAAGCAGAAGGGGAGGGGGAGGAGCGCTCCGCAAGTCCGGCTCGGATTCCGCACCGAGGTGGCAGACGGCGACCGGGAGCGATCGGTCGCTCCAGCCACTCCAGCCCCGGCTCCCTCAGCCTGGCCCCGCGGGATCCCGGCAGACCGCGGGAACGCGGCCACTCCCTTTCTCCCTGCCCCCCGCTCCCTGCTCAGCCAGTCTCCACGGTCCCTCCGCCGGCTAACGCGTCTCGTAAAGAGATTATTCTAGGACAAGCAGTTCTGTTTCTAGGACTTGGGCTATCACCTTCCCAGGAAAAGATTTCCAAGCGCGACTCAGGAAAATAAACTCGGGGCCTTAGCTTAGTAGGGGCATCTGGGCGGCGGCTCCACATTCAAGAGAAACAAGCGCAAGGGAGGCGCTCTGGGGTTGCTGACCATGGGAATTATTCACCTGATCCCAACGTTTTCCCTACAATACTCCTGAATAGTGCAGAAAGTATTCAACTCCTGGGGCAAAGGGAGGAGGATGGCAAGTGCGGTTCTCTTCTGCGGCGCAAGCCCTAAACATCCTGGGATCCCAATACTCAGTTCTGCTAGTAGCCAAGTGGCGCTAGCTTTCAGCGTGTACCTTGGCAAATAACCAAGAAAACATCCAAAATTTTATTTTAAAAACTGGCTCCATAAAACTGCAGGCGAAGGTCTTATTTGACCCCTTTGTATCATAGTGGGGAAATCTGGTAAAATTTTAAAGAAATTCTTCCCTCAAGTTTTTCCTTCTTTTACTCCAAATCTTTTTAATTTATCCTCCAAGACATTTTCTTTGGTCTTTCAAGAGTGATTTAAAAATTTTTCTTGAACAGATGACAATGTCTTCAAGAGCCTGCAAAACCATTACATCAAGAGGGTGATTCTTGATCTCCCAAGCCAGGCTAGAATTTGGACTCCATGAATGCTTTGCAGTGAAAAATCTGCTGTTATTAAGCAAAATGGGGGACATTGGGATTTATCTTACAACAGTCAGCAGTTTCGATGGCTGCAGCTCCCCTCCCATAAATATGAGGTTCCTTTCCACCTCTGGCCCTCCTTTCTCCTAAGACTCAACCTTGTATTGCTACAGAGACAACCAGTTTCTCTTCAGTGAATGAGAAGGCTAAAGGATCAGAGGAAGTGTCTCTGTGCTGTGTCACTGCCTCTTCTTCTCTGTTCCAGACACCCACTCTTCCCAGGCCATCTCCTCTCTTCCACAGGAATTTAAAATCCATTGCCCCACGTGCAAAAAGCACTCACCAAAAAGTCCTGTCCCTTTCTCATCTCCCAGCATCCTCTCACTCCTCCATCTCCCTCTGTGGGTCATTTTCTAGCTATGGGCTGGAATAACGCCAGAATGAGAGCTGACATTTGGCATTCTTCCCTCCTTGAGGGGATGGCTGAAGGGGCCAAGGCAATGATCCTAACACCCAGATTTCAAAGACCTGAACTAGGACCTCCCTTCCTTCCCACCCACTAAGTGCACTTGCTGACAACACTCCACAACCCAACCAATTTGATTCCAGAGATGCTCCCAGACTCCTCCTATCACTGCTGCTTCTTATTTGTCCTCTTCATTCCTTCAAGGGTGCAGAGTGGGAAGCAATTTCCATCACATACTATTCCTGTCTCTTTTCTTAGGTCTCTGGCTTCTCCTTCTCTGTCTGCTTCCTCCCCAAATGTCCCTACAATAACTCTGTCTCTGTTTGCTGTGGTAATTTGATCTCAGAAAGCCTTAAACTCTCAAGTGCATGAATTGTAGGCCTGGCCTGTGTCTTCACCCATTACTTATTTCTGAAAATAAATGGCTTATAAGTGGAATCAAGTTATAAGTTGTCAGGAAGAGTGACCTTTTCTTTTTTCATCTCCTCCCAGGGCCTGACAGTCACTGCCACCTCTGCCCACAGCTCAGAAACCTGGCCACTGGGTATTGACCATGCATGGATCTGTGCCCCTGAAAAGATCATAGGCACTTAAGGAAGAGTGACACTTAAAGTGACAGAGGCTTTGTAAAGTCTTTAATGGAAGCCCCCAAGTGTCACATCTCTAGAGAAAAAACAAGGCTTGTCTTTTAGCAATTTTGTCATCTTTCAGGAAGGACACCTGCCAGGTTATCCGTTTTGATGTGTCAGGATCATAAGTTTCAACTAGTATTTACACCCTCAGTGATTGAGAAGGCAAACAGAAAGCCAACACAAATCAGTCATCTTTTCAAAGACATTGTCCTAGAGAGATTGTACTATATTTGGCACTACAATGATTTTGTTCCACACTCTACTGTACTAAGCCTCTTGCCAACCTTCCTAGTTGGTGGAATGAGATTGCTCAGATTGCTGGCAAGTGTCCTGTCGACAATATGAATGTTAATGCCTTGACCACTGCTTCCCTTACTTTGTACTCCTTCCCTTGGACCTTCAAGAACCCCTATTAAAAAGCAGAGTAGCACAGTGTTTAGGAACACAGACTTTGGAGTTGGTCATCCACTTGCCAGTGACTAACCATATGGCCTTGGACATGCACTGAAATGTAAGCTTCAGTTTACTCATTTTAATCAGGGAAGACAGACAATATTAAGTAAGGGTAGTTATGATTATACAAGATGTTGTATTTAAAGCAATTTACATAGTGACTGACAAGTATGTTATAACTATTATTATTATTAAAATGCAACAATTTATTATCACATAATACTTGACAGTATCTATATAGCATGGCGGAAGTCAGTGATGATGGGAAGCTGAGTGTGCACCAAAGTTAAGCTTTCCCAATTACTTCTAGAGCTTAGCCTATATTTTGAAAACGAAAACCAGTCCCTTTTTGTATCACTAAGGAAAAGGGACTTCTGTCATGAGAATTCCTTCAAGGGATTTGCTTCCTCACAAGAGATTCACCCTTTTTTTTTAAGATTTCATGTATTAATTTGAGACACAGCATGCGCAAGCGGGGATGAGAGGCAGAGGGAGGGGGGTAAACAGACCCCCCTAAGTGCAGAGCCCAATGTGGGGCTTGATACAGGGCTTCATGTGGCGGTTCGTTCCCAGGACCTGAGGTCATGACATGAGCCGAAGTCAGATACTTAACAACTGAGCCACCCACGTGTCTCCAGAGACTCAACTTTTTAGGATACGTGAAAATACTTGAGCAACAGAGCACAGCAGAGTTCCCAAACATGCTGTAATCTCCAGCACACAGCACAATGCTAGGCACTTAATTAATGTTTTTTGAACAGAACTAAATATATAACTTCTGCAATTCTCTGAAATAGAAACAGCTTCTTCTTTTTGCTCTCCCCAAGTCTTACATACATTCCAAAATCCATCTTAAAACTCATCTAATCCAAGAAACGTCTAGTCTCATAATGGCCTTTTCCCCCCTCTTCCGCAGTCTACCACATATTTCTGAATGCTGACATGTGTCATTCTTCATTCATCCGAATGCTTTAATAGTATCTCTTCACTTGAATTATAAGCAACCTGCAAAAGAAGTCTTTTTCTGTGTATTCTTTTTTTTTTTTTTAAGATTTCATTTATTTATTTGACAGAGAGAGAGAGATCACAAGCAGGCACAGGGGCAGGCAGAGAGAGAGGAGGAAGCAGGCTCCCTGCTGAGCAGAGAGCCTGATGTGGGGCTCTATCCCTGGACCCTGAGATCATGACCTGAGCCAAAGGCAGAGACTTAACCCACTGAGCCACCCAGGCACCCCACTTCTGTGTATACTTCACAGTGTGGGAAACCGTATAAACTTTCAATAAATGATAATTGTGTCATTTTCTTCAGATCCTTTTTGGCAAATTCAAGAGCTGCTACAGTTTGGGCTTGTCCTCTTCGTTGTATATGGACAGACTATGTCTAATGGAGAAGGGGCTCAAGAGTCTGAAATGAGGGCGCCTGGGTGGCTCAGTGGGTTAAGCCCCTGCCTTCAGCTCAGGTCGTGATCTCCGGGTCCTGGGATCGAGGCCCGCATCGGGCTCTCTGCTCAGCAGGGAGCCTGCTTCCCTCCCTCTCTCTCTGCCTGCCTCTCTGTCTACTTGTGATCTCTCTCTGTCAAATAAATAAATAAATAAATCTTTAAAAAAAAAAAAAGAGTCTGAAATGAATTTACTGTGAATTTTTTTCCTTTAAAATTTGATATACTTTGTATTTCATATTTGTATATACCCCTGGAGAACTGAATCCCACTAATAAAGTTGCTGAACTCTAAAAAGACTCTGCCCAAAAGTATTAAGTGATCATCGTTCTACTTTATATTATAATCATAAAGTACAAGTACTTGCTGCTTGTAACTAACAAAAAAAAGTGACAGGTTAAGAGAAGTTCCATGATAGGCAAGGTTTTGTGTCACGGTAGACACAGTTTTGTTTATCCCCATGGTAGACAATAATTTTGAGATAGTATTCCTCAATTATATCCCTTCATTATATTTGTAAAATGAGTCTATCATGAAGTCACTGGACACAAGAGCAAAACCAATCACAACACAACTGAATTAAGGCTATAAGAAAAATACCAGCACTCAGTGAACTCTCCCAATTCACATAAATTTTTCCTTTGTTATTGCATCATTACAAATAATCTCACTTTGAGATGATCAGAACCAAACCATCTGGAGTTTTTTGGCTGTGGGGCAAGGGGACATACTCCATTAGTTTGATCGGGCTTTTTGGGTGGACCATGATGAGAATATCTGCCAAATCAGGAAGGATCTTCATTAGTGCAGCCCCAAAGTTGTTAAAAATTTTCACTTTGTTATAAAGGACCAGGACTTCTGTCTTTATGCATCTCCAGAAGTCAAATACTTCCCTATATGGATACAGCATTCTCTATAGATACACCACCCAATGGATGGGGACATAAAAAAGATTTTTCATGTAACATGACAGCTAAATTTTTTTCACATTCCCTTCCCTCCAGAAGGCATTAGCTTTCAGGGAGAAACCTCTACATTTTTAGTTCTGAGAAACTAATATACTATTGATTCTGAACTGAGGCATATAAAAATTGCTTAGAATAAACAAAGGGACTCAGACTATCTTTGGATGAGTAACAGTAAAAGGAGAGACTAGGTTAAAGGATTGGGGCAGACAGTGCAACATTAACACATAAAACCAAACTGTTCATTTAGTTTCTGGCTCTGCTTCTCTATCAGTATTCTCAATGGAGATAGCCTAACAAAAATTATAGAATGTTAAAGGTAGAAAGATATTTAGAAAATGTATTGCCCAGATTCTTTGTTTTCCATCAAAGGAAATGTTTAAGCAGAACTTAAACCTCAAGATCGGTGCCAGAAGTAAGTCAAGTGTCTTTAACAAGATATATGATCTTCCAGGGTAATGGAAGAATTTACAGATGTGACCAGGGAACTAAATTTCCTATTTTTTTTTAAAGAGTGCCTTTGAATTTGATATAAATTCCTTCAAAACTCTGATATTAATAAAGTGATTGTTTATGAGCATTAGAAATGACGGCATTCATGCTAGGGACTACTAAACCAAACTGGTAACATCAAGCCAACTGCATAGACTTAAAAAAATATTTCACATTGGCATTCTAGATTTTCAGTTACCAGAGTCTTTGATAAGGGAAATTCTACAGGCACAACTTCTCTGAAGTTCACAGAGACAGTTAAACCAAATCTCCCAATATAACCTTGCAGACAAAATGAAGAAAGAAAAGCTGCAAAACAGTATAATTAGGTGATTGCTTAACTGTGTGAAAAACACTGCCAAAGAGTGTTTATTAATGGAATGCTTTAGAAAGTTAAATCTCATTGGGTGAATACAGCAATCCAACTGACTGGTCTTAGCCTATTTAACATTTTATCAACGACTCAGGACAAGGAAGCATCAAGTGTCCAAGCCAATCCAGGAACAAACTGAGTTCTCTGGAATGAAAACAACTGCCTAGGTTAGCCATGTTTGTAACTCACTGAAAATAGCACCAATATTCCATTTGAGATTCAATACCTGCCAGAAATTACCAAGTTTGTATTTAAACTAATTTCTGGCTTCTAGCATTGCCATTAAAACTTGTTCCAAGTTTCCATTCATCACTTGAGGCCTCTTATTTTAATAGAAATCCTTGTCTGGCCCTGTTTCTCCTTGTAATTCTTGGGATTTTAGCCACAGAATGAACTAAGACAGGAATCTGGCACTAACGAACATCTTTGTTCCCAAGTGCATTTTAGCCAAAACATTCATTGATTTGGATGTGTTTTTTTTTTTCTTTCTCAAAAAAAAAAAAAAACAAAAAACAAAAAACCCCACCATACATATTATTGTGGTTCTTTGAATTTAAACTGTTTTCCAAGATATGACTTGGGCTCATTCTAAGTGAAGGCCATAATTTGCTTGCTGCTTAGAAAAAAAACCAAACAAAATTGTACCTCTCAGATATTTCTCAGAAGTATCTGTTCATATATTCAAAGTATGAGGTAATTGTTGGCTTTGGGGATCCCTCTTTCACCCTGATGCCTTAGCACTTAACAGTTATTATTTCTATACGTATTATCTCATTTAATCCTCACAAGAGCACAGTGAGGTTGGTATTGATATAAATACTGGATCAGAATCTCCAGGAAATTTTTTTCCATGCCTCTGTTTCTTGAGATTCTGCTATAATATCTGACCATTACACATGTACTCCTGATTAAGAATTGTATTATTTGGGACACCCAAGTAGATCAGTCAGTTAAGTGTCTGCCTTCAACTTGGGTCATGATCCCAGGGTTCTGGGATCAAGTCCCACATTGGGCTCCCTGCTCAGAGGGAAGCCTGCTTCTCCTGCTTTTGCTGTCTGTCTCTTTCCCTTTCTCTGTCAAATAAATCAATAAAATTGTTTTAAAAATTGTATTATTTGGACTCGAGAGCTATTAATTTCCAAGTATTTCAAATGGGATTCTATTCAATTGTTTCCCTAATTACAAATTTCTTTTTCTTTTTGAGACTTTGATTGGATCTTCTGATTTTTTTAATGATTAGACTTGATAAAATTATGATACAAAATAAATTTTTATTTCCTACCCCAAGCTTTTCTTTATCATCTTCCCACCCATGATATTTTGCTTAAATTTACAAATGAAGTTTTACAAATGATTCTGACTTTTCTGATATAAATCCCACTCATGTATTCCTTGAGATAGATGTTGTTACATAATTCCTTCAGCGGTTATGTATACAATACATTGTAAGTTGGGTAAAATATAAATCCTTTAAATTAGCTAAGTTAATATGTAGTGTGTTTTCAATGAATATTAAAAGATCTTTTAAGGTATTTTGATGAGATCATTAAGGTTATCTAAAAAACTTTCTTCATCAAAGGTCTTTTTGGGGCACCTGGGTGGTGCCCAAAGGATCTGTGTTTGGCTCAAGTCATGATCCCAAGGTCCTGGGATCTAGCACCAAGTTAGGCTCCCTGCTCATTGGGAAGCCTCCCTTGTGCTATCTTTTGCTATCTCTCTCTCTCACAAATAAATAAATAAATAAATAAATAAATAACTTTAAAAAAAAAGCTCTTTTTTTAAAAGTGATTCAGGAAAGACATATAGATTCTTAAATTTGTAGTAACCTCAGAATTTCTAACAAAGCATCTTTAAGATAGTAAGATCTAAGATTCCACTAGCAATTATAAAATTATAAATTATAAAAATTATAAATTCCACTAGCAATTATAGACCCCCCTCCAACAGCTCCTTCAAGGTTTTAAATCACACTGAATGCTAAAATCATGCATCTAGGTAGGGCCCTCTTCTAGTACTCCTGCTTAAAGTAAAATCAAATTCTATGATTCAAGATCTAGCTCTACTGTTTACTAATTACGTGTCCTTAAAAAAGTTGTTTAATTTCCCTAATACTCAGCTTAGTAAAATAAGAAACACATAGTACTTACTATAAATGTTTATTGAGATAAAGCATGTAAAAATTTCAGTATATAAGTTCTCAGTGATTATTAGCCAGAAATAAGAAGGGGTAGCATGGGGATAGAAGTCTCATGAAATTATCCAAATAACCTGAGAAGAAGGGAGTAAAAAAAGGGGGGGGGATCCAACCTTCTGCATTCTCTCTCTTTTTTTATATTACAAGCAAAAAAAATGCTTATTCTACCTAACTGACAGAATAAGGTAGAGTGGAAGAAAATCTAGTACTGGTTCTATTTATACAGCATCTCTGAATTAATGGTCTCAAAAGATCTTAAAATCATTTAAGTTGAGGCATCTATAATTGGCTGATGCCAACTTCAGGTTTTCAGCAATGAACAGGAAAAAATATACATAAAATTCCCCAATCAATCAACACTTTAACCTGTGACTTTTTTTTTTTTAAATCTAAATCTATTGGAGAATTCTCCAATAAATCCAGTGAACCAAAGACAATGGAGTGGTAACTTTAACAAAGATATAAAATTGAGGCAGAGAATAGCTCAATAATTTACTAGAAATACGGAGTTTATTTCAAGAAGACATGGGTAAAAATTGCACTTTCTCTCTTTCCAATTCAATGTTACATCTATTATAACAGAGTTGTCACCCTAGGATTTTCAATATCCTTTACAATTAAAATTTCATCATAACCTCCCATGATTAGTTGTCTATAGTACCCTTAAGCAAGACTAGTATTCCTGTGATCCAATTATTATAAGCTCATTTAAAATCTCAACTCTATATGAAACATTCATGGGTTCATAAATCAATGTATACATAGTATATACTGGACAGCTCTGTCTCTTAGAATATGTGGATTTAGTGCTCCTTAAGCTACAAAGAGTTGAGGAATAAAGAGGATTTTCAAATTACAAAAAGTCATTTTTTCCACAGGTCAATATTGATGTGTTAAGAAAGTAGCAATCACCTCGATAAAGTCGGGCTATGATTTCCTGGGTACAAGAATGAATATTGCATCTCTGGTTGAAAACGCAGTTTATAATTCTGAGAACCTGGCAATTGTAGGTTGCAGACAAACACAAAATTATCATTAATTATTCCCTAATCTTACTTCCCCCAGGGCCAATATATTTTGAAAAAAAAAGAAGGGATTCAGTGGTGTTAAACAAGAAGTGCTAACTTGGAAATACAGGAAGTAGGAAATCACATTTATTTCCATATAACTTTTTCAAAAACTCTTGTATGTTGGTCTAATGAAGCTAGATTTAAATTCAAATTCATCAAGGATTCATAATCTAGTATGTGCCAATCTCATTAAAGAAATATTTTAATATGCATGAAGATTATTGAGTCAACATTAAGTATATGGCATAAATCCTGTAGGCAAGCAGACATTTCATTATTCTCCAACAAACCCTCACTCATCACTAATCTTAAAGGCAGAAAACTTTGAATGTCTAGATGGAGACATTTCTTTTCTTCCTTGATTTAGGTAAGTTTAGTGGCTCTCAATTTTTAGCATCCATGACAATTTCTCAAGGTGGTACCAATACAAGTAGGAACATTATACTTGAAAAATTTATGTGATTTTCAAGCTTACTATTATTTATTTATTTATTTAAAGATTTTTATTTATTTATTTGACAGAGAGAGATCACAAGTAGGCAGAGAGACAGGCAGAGAGAGAGAGGAGGAAGCAGGCTCCCTGCTGAGCAGAGAGCCCGATGTGGGACTCGATCCTGGGACCCTGAGATCATGACCTGAGCCGAAGGCAGCGGCTTAACCCACTGAGCCACCCAGGCGCCCATCAAGCTTACTATTATTTAGATATAATATTCACCATACAGAGTTATTTTGGAACATACCCTTGAGAAATATGTGCATTTCAGTTCCATTTAATTTTACCTTATGTTTATTTTAATTTTTAAATCTCAGAATTTTTAGAGAAAAAAATGGCCTTAAGATAGGGTTTAAGAATCTTTTTTAAAAAATATTTTTAAAATTTATTTATTTGTTTATTTGACAGAGAGAGATCACAAGTAGGCAGAGAGGCAGGCAGAGGGAGGGAAGCAGGCTCCCTGCTGAGCAGAGAGCCAGAAACAGGGCTTGATCCCAGGACCCTGAGACCATGACCTGATCGGAAGGCAGAGGCTTTTATTTTTTTTAAAGATTTTATTTATTTATTTGACAGACAGAGATCACGAGTAGGCAGAGAGGCAGGCAGAGAGAGAGAGAGAGAGAGGGAAGCAGGCTCCCTGCTGAGTAGAGAGCCTGATGCGGGACTCGATCCCAGGACCCTGAGATCATGACCTGAGCCAAAGGCAGCGGCTTAACCCACTGAGCCACCCAGGTTCCCCTAGGGTATAAGAATCTTAATGGCAGAGATAAGTCTGAACAAAACAATCTCACTATATTTTTATTAAAATAAAACATGTCCCAGCTGTCTCTCCAATGCAGATCTTCCATCGAAGAACTTACTTGGGGTGTCCAACGGGCTCAGTCCACAAAGGACGTGACTCTTGATCCTGGGGTTGTGAGTTTGAGTCCCACATTGAGGGTAGAGATTATTTAAAGAAAAGAACTTACTTGATATCTGATAGAATAATGAATTGGAATGAACTGTTAAAGTAGAATAGGAATGCTTTTATTCTATGAGCACACACAGGTGATATTCTTTATTTTCTTACATAGAACAAACATCATTTTAAACAATAGTTTATTCTCCCGATGTTTGGAATATATGCATTAAATACTTGTTTAGATATACACACACACACAAATCATGTCCACCCTCAGATGCTGGGGAACTTTTCATTCATTTGACATTTATTGAACATTAAGTTTGTGGCAAGGACTGAACTAAATAACTATATAACTATATATAGTTAACTATATATATATAATTAAATCTGTATTTAGTTATAGATATATATCTATAACTAAAGTGTTATAACTATAACACTTTCTTGGTACTTCTTATGTACAGTTTTAATTTATATGTCAAATTGAGGTAATACATGTAGATATTTTCCCTGTTCAACATGCTTAAGACACAGAGTTTACTCATTCATGCTACAAATATTGAATGAAAAACCATTACCTATCAGACAATCCGCTGGCTACTGGAGGAACAACGGCAAAAGAAACAGACATGATATTGATCATGGAGTAGTGCAGTAAGGGAGGTAGATGATAAACAAGTGAACAAATAAGTAGGCAAAATGTAAAAATGTCAGAAACAACCAAGAAATTATGATAAAGGATCCCTGAAGGAAATATATTTAGAAATAGCTATCAGCAAAGGCCTTCAGGAGGAGGTGACGTTTAAAAATTGTGACCTGAAGGATAAGAAGAGGCTAGCCAAGCAAAGACTAGTGAGGAGAGCATTCCCTGCTGGGAGAACATCAAGTGTGAAGGTACTAAAGTAGAAAAAGTCAGCCAGACTTGAAGATTAGAAAGACAGATAGTGTGGCTAAAGCATAGGGAGCAATGGGCCTAAGATGGATGGGAAACAACCAGGGGAGGGATCTTACAGTCTTGTACATTACCATAAAGAGTTTGGATTTTATTCCATTTATTCCAAGGTAAAAAGCCATTGTAGGTTTTAAGCAGTACATGAGATGATTCATTGTATATGTATATACATTGTATATACATTATATATATGTATATATTACCATAATTGCTATATGGAGAATGAGATAAGGTGCAGGAAAACTAGTCACAAGGCTATTGCATCCATTCAGGGGAGATAAGATGGTGATGTGGACCAAGGTAGCAGTTGTTGGTCGAAGATGGACACCTGTCAACTAAGTTTCAGAGGTGGAATTTATAGGACTGATTAATTAAAGAGCAATGACAAGATACCCTTTAGAGAGGTAGCTGTCAAGAATGACCCCCCAACTTCCGCCATGAGGAACTGGGTGGACAACGGAACCAGTTTCTAAGGACTATGGGAAGAGATGGTTTGAGCAGGTCTGGAAATCAAGGATTCTATTTTAGACCCGTGTGAACTGCCTGAAAAAAGCCAAGCAGAGATGTTAGGCAATCAGATAGAGTTTGGAACTCAGCAGAAGGGTCTGGGCTGAAGATTTAAAATTATAGGAGCGCCTGGGTGGTTCAGTCAAGCTTAGCTAAGCATCCGCCTTCGGCTCAGGTCATGATCCTAGGGTTCTTGGATTGAGCCCCAAATTTGGGGCTTTCTGCTCAGTGGGGAGCCTGCTTCTCCCTCTCCTCTGTCCCTGCTTGTGCTTTCTCTTTCTCTCTCTCTGCTGAATAAATAAATAAAATCTTTTTTAAAAATAAAATTACAATTGAATAAATATCTTCTGCAGTCAAATGCTCTACCCCTGAGCTATACCCCCAATAAATATCTTCTGAATGAATGTGGACACTGTGGTAAAGGGGCAGAGTTATCCCCTATCCTTTGATAGTTGCTTCCTGTACTGGCCTGACTCTCTTTTTCTGCCATAGCAATACTCCTTATTTCTTATATATAGCTCCCTTTCTGAAATACTTACAAAATTGTACAGAAGACCTACCCAAAGCAAAGTGTACTTGTGTTCTGGATATTCTTAGAAGCAACTAATAGAGGAAAAAATATCTGGGGACCACTAGCCACCAAAATATAGCTTTTATTGCTGTAAAAAAGAGCCTCTATTATACACATGTGCTTTCTGAACAAGTAAATACAACATATCCATATATTTAAGGTTTTTAAAGGACATAACTTTAGTTATACTATGTAATTTATTTTTATTTTTTATTGGTCTTGTATTTACTTGATTTAGGTTCAATAAGAGGTTCTTATACAAAATTCAATTCAAAAAAAAAAATTCAATTCACCCAGAATTGTAAAAAAAATTAAAAAGTGAAAGTCCTTTCAAATCCCATTCTCCTATAGACTACACCTTTAACAGATAATTGTACATCCCTACAGACTTTTTATTTATACACATATAAATATGTACATATATATGTATATATATACATATATATATGGTTACAAAATGTAACCATATGCTATACACTATCATGAAACTTAGGTTTTTTAGTTTTGCTTAACATATATGATGGACAGGGATGCCTGAGTGGCTCAGTCAGTTAAGTGTCTGCCTTCGGCTCAGGTCATGATCCCAGGGTCCAGACAGATCAGAGATGGAGCCCCACTCAGTTTCTCTGCTCAGCGGGGAGCCTGCTACTCCCTCTGCCCCTCCCCCACTCCTGCTTTCTCTCCCTCTCTCTCAAATAAATAAAATCTTTAAAAGAAAACAAAAACCAAACAAAAGATATATGATGGACATCCTTCCATGTCAGTGCCTAAAATTCTGTTTCATTCCTACTAATAGCTAAGGATGGATATTCAGTTATGTATGGATATTTCATAATTTATTTTTATTCCATGATTGAATATTTAGGTACATTTCTGAAAGTATGTGCATGCATATGCCTGTGTGTTTATTCTGAAAGGTACTTAGTTAAAAGTATGCACATTTAATTTTTAATTAGGCCAAAATGCTGCCCTACATTTTTTGTGCCAATTTATACTCTCAATCAATAGTAAACAAGCCAATTCATTGACTTCAGATTTGTCTCCAAAATTCTGAGTTCATGATGTAGTAAAAAAACACAGAATCACATTCACAGCAGTATTTTGTTTTCCTTAATAAAAAGATCTCACATTATAATGTATTTCATATGACTTGCATGAATCCTAAATGTTCACTGAAAAAGTCTGCTTACTTCTTTGAATTTATTTTACTTAAATGGACTGGTTTTATCATAGTGTTTTATATCATCTTTACCCTATATCCAACAGGGTTAAAGTTTATTCCTTTAAGAACATATATTTCTTGATATCTCACTCTCCAAATGCTTTAGCCAAAAATAAAGAAATTATGATATTTAATTATTGGACAAATATGACATTTAACAAAAACTTAAAAACATAAGATCTGAAGCTGAATCCAGTATATCTAAGTAAGGTCACAACAGGCCTTTCACAGAAAACAAATGTAGCCTCTGGACAAATTTATAAAGCAACTCTTTGAGAGCTCCTGAAAATAAGCAAAAGCAGGGAGATTTGAGGGGAAGTGGGATGGAGTCAAAATTTGGAAAAAGGGATTAGCATGGAGTTTCCATTGCTTTGGAATGAAGACAGTCATGATTGTGGCAAAGCTTGAGGAAACTAAAGCACAGATAGCCCTCAGTTTCTCTTGCATAAGGAACAAGAGGAAGGAGCCAGTGGCAACAAGCAAGCAGGGAGGGGAGTAGGGGAGGAGACTTGAGCTAGAGAGAACCAAAAAAGGGATCTTTAAAGTCTGTACCTGAATTCTTCCCATGTCTTTAGAGAGCCCAAACCATACATATAGAAAACAATGCTAAAGCTAAAAGAACTAAACTAAAATTTGAACTATTGCCCATCACAAACAAGAGAGAATTTATATTTCTAATTCAATCAAGTTCTTCCTCTACTAGAAAATATTAACATCCTTCAAAGGAATAAAATAGAATGCAGTCTCCACAAAATATATGTAATATCCAGGACACAATTCAAAATTTCTTAGCATATAAGGAACCAGGAAAATGTGATGTATTCTCAAGGGTAAAGACCGTTTAGAAGTTCATCATCAAACCTGAGATAATGCAGACAATGACTTAAAAGTAGCTACTATATTTAATAAAATAAAGGAAAATGTGCTAGTATGAATGGAAAGAAAGTAAATCTTAACAGAGAAATAGAAAATATAAAAAAGAGCCAAATGGAAATTTAGTACTAAAAAGCAGAATATCTGAAATAAAAATTCACTGGGTGAGCTTAGTAGAAGAATGGAAATAACAAAGGCAAAATGCAGTGAACCTGAAAACAGAGCAATACAAATGATCAAATATGAATTGAGAGAGAAAAAGAAATGAAATAAAATAAACAAAGTCTCAGACACCTATTGGACAAGAAAGGAATATAAGGAATGAATATTATTAAAGACCAAACCTTAACCCTACTATGATAAAACCAATATCAAGATGTATCATATGTAAATAATTGGAATCCAGAGTGGAGAGAGAGAAGAGAACCAAACAATATTTGAAGAAATTAAAATTAAAAATTTTCCAAATTTGGTGAAAAACATAAATTTGTAGATTCAATAAACTCTGTCAATTCCAAACAGGGTGAATATGAAGAAAAGCACAAATGAACATATCACAGTCAAACTTCTGAAACAAAGATAAGTATAAAAAAAAAAAAGCCACCTTGAAATTAGTGCCCTCACCCCCCAGAGGGAGAAACAAAAACAACAATATTACAAAAAGGGAACAATGACTCAAATATCTATAGACTTCTCATCAGAAATCATAGAGGCGGGAAGATAGTGGAATAAAATCTCTGAAATGCTGTAAGAACAGACTCTATCAACCCAGAATTCTATATCATCCAAAATACTTGAGAAATAAATACATTTTCACATAGAGGAAAAGGAAGAGAAATTGTTGCAGCACACATGCATTACAAAAAAATTCTAAATGAAGTTCTTTTGGGTCAAAATGAAAAGATACTATAAGGAAAATCAACTCTAAAGGAACAAATGGCCTTTTGACTGCTTAATCAGAAATTATAATTTTGGGGGCACCTGGGTGACTCAGTGGGTTAAAGCCTCTGCTTTTGACTCAGGTCATGATCCCAGGGTCCTGGGATAGAGCCCCACATCTGGTTTTCTGCTCAGCAGGGAGCCTGCTTCCTCCTCTCTCTCTCTTTGCCTGCCTCTCTGCCTATTTGTGATCTCTGTCTGTCAACTCAATAAATAAAATCTTTTAAAAAAAAGAAATTGTAATTTTGTCTTGTGGGGCTAATACTGTTCGGCATTTAATACAGAAATAATAACATAAGCAATAGCATAGGAAGAACTAAATGGTCTTCCACAGTTGCAAAGTTTCTATATATTTTTAAAGATATTATTTATTTATTTGAAAGAGAGAGAGATCACAAGTAGGCAAGAGGCAGACAGAGAGAGAGGGGGAAGCAGGCTCCCTGCTGAGTGGAGAGCCCAGTGCAGGGCTCAATCCCAGGACCCTGAGATCATGACCCGAGCTGAAGAATTCTGGAACACCGAAAAGAAATTAAAAAAAAATAAATTAAAGAAAAAAACGACAATGGGAGGGATGCCTGGGTGGCTCAGTTGTTAAGCGTCTGCCTTTGGCTCAGGTCATGATTCAAGCATCCTGGAGCCCCACATTGTTCTCCCTGCTCAGCGGGAAGCCTGCTTCTCCCTCTCTCACTCCCCCAGTCTGTGTTCCCTTTCTCCCTGTGTCTCTGTCCAATAATTAAAATCTTAAAAAAAAAAAAAAAAGAAATGATGGGGGAGAAAGGAAGTTATTCCACTCCTTTAACTGCATAGAGTTATGAATCTAAATTTAGGTTACTTAATACCTTGGGGGATTCTTGGGATTTAGTGCAACATTTGTGTATTATTTTAGATGTAAAACAAACTCTATTGATGTTATAACCCGCAAATGAAATCTTCAAGCACAAAAATTGATTTGAGTTTCTCCTCTTCTTGGATTTCTAAAAGCCCCTAAGTAAGCTTTTGAATAGGAGACTATGCAGCCATCGTATAGACAAAAAAGAGAAAAAAGCTCAACATAAGTTTAATCAAACCACTCTAGGATACAACCTTCGGCAGAACATTGCATGAGAACAATAGATAAGTAGATAAAATAGTTTATATAGATAAAATTAATTTGTAAATGATTTATAGAATGAAAATGGACATTGTACTTCAGAGGAGAGGCAAAAGTGAATGAGGCAGATGGCAGCTGAAATATGCCTAAAATACAGATAAGTTTTCACAGCTTATCCCTCTGCTCATTTAAATAGGTTGAATACAGAATATCGTAACTGCAAATATGAACAGGAACTACTTTCAACTCCTCACTACCCAGAGAGTAAGTCTTCTTTTTTTTTTTTTTTTAAAGATTTTATTTATTCATTTGATAGAGACACAGTGAGAAAGGGAACACAAGCAGAGGGAGTGGGAGAGGGAGAAGCAGGCTCCCCACTGAGCAGGGAGCCCAATACGGGGCTCGATCCCAGGACCCTGGGATTATGACCTGAGCCAAAGGCATATGCTTAATGACTGAGCCACCCAGGTGTCCCCAGAGAGTAAATCTTCTTGTTCGGTGGCAAAAATCAGTATGAACAAACTGTGAACCCAAGGGTCACAGATGACGAAGCACAATACGTAAGAACCAAAGTCCTTTGCTCTCCAAGGAGCATCATTATAACTCAGGCCAATCTGATTTTTAGTTCAACAAAAGTTGAGAAGCATCAGAGGTCACCAGGTGTGATTCACCACACACCAGAATGCAGACAGCACAGCTATAATCTTCCCAATACTCTAATCTTTGGTGGTGGAGAATGGGTGCTTGGGAGATGCGTTTTTTCTCAAACACCTTAATAATGAACTACCTTGCTCAGGCTGTTGTTAAGCTTAGGAAGGTATCCTGTAAAAACTTTGAAGGAGATGGAGAATATGTCCTTCTTTTTCAGAGAAGAAGACAAATATAAAATCTTTTTTTTTCCTATTACATGACATTTTCCAAATCAAAAGAACAGGAATGAAAAACAAGCTCTCTTATTAACTTCCTCAGTGTCTATGTTATTTCTGGGTACCGAATTGGGGACTAGAGACAACTTGCCATTAATTATTGGACCTAATGGACTATTTTTAATATTTTCGAAAATAGTCCCAACTCTGGCTAGAAATAGGAACCAAAGAGAATTATGTCTCAGAGAATAATTCATGACCTACAACAATTACAGAAGCAGATCCAGCAGAGAAGTTAAGACAATATTCTTAATCACAATCATCAACAGAAAGAATTAGCCAATATTAGAAGCTGAGAGCATGAACAGATGTTTTTGGAGTGATAGGAACTATACAGTGGAATAGATAATTAAAAGAAACAGAGACAGTTCTAAACTCTCATTTTACAACTAGGAAGAAATGGGCAAAGATCACTATAGAGCTTCAAAAGGCTTATAAACTACAAAAGAGATTTTAGGGGGGAAACCCAGCATTTTTCCCTTTGAGTGTAAACACTCAAGTTGCTCAGGTGTCCTAAAGTAAGATAACCTAATAATTATTATTAAAATGTGTAGGATGCAATTTACAATTATTTTATCTTCCTGACCATCTTATCATATGTAATAGTTAATTTATAACTATTAAGTTTCCTGCCTTAAGGTGTACTATGTCATGTTTGTATAGCAAATACTGTATATAGTTTCCTTTTGATAAGTGTTTGCATGAAATAATCTCTTTCCATCCTTTTACTTTCAACTTCTTTATCCTTCTAATAAAGGTATGTCTCCAATAAGCGACATATGGTTGTTTAATTTCTAACCAGTCTACCTTCATCAATTGGAATGTTTAGCCTGTTAACATTTAATGTAACTACTGATGCACTTCAATTGAAAACTATCATCTTACTACTTATTTTTTTATTCTAGCTGTTCTAATTTGTCTTCCCCCCTTTCCTGCCTTTATATAAATTAATTTAGTATATTTTTATCCTATTGTCTCCCCATTAATAACTTATTTGTCTCATACTCTTTTTTAAAAGATTTTATTTATTTGTTTATTTGTCAGAGACAGAGAAAGAGTGCATGCACACAAGCTGGCAGAGTGGCAGGCAGAGGCAGAGAGAAAGGCAGGCTCCCTGATGAGCAAGGAGCTGGATGCGGAACTCGATCCCAGGACCCTGGGATCATGACGTGAGTTGAAGGCAGTGGCCTGACTGAGCTACCCAGGCATCCAGTCTCATACTGTTTTTTAAAAATATTTTTTATTTATTCATTTGAGAGAGAAAGAGAGTATGTGTTGCATGCCCTCACACACAAGCATGAGCAGGAGGGGTGGGGCAGAAGGAGAGGACCAAGCAGGCTCCCCGCTGAGCAGAGAGCCTGACCTGGGGCTCCATTATGACCTGAGCCTAAGAAAGATACTTAACTGACTGAGCCACCCAGACACCCCCACATATTCTTTTAATATTTTAAATGGATTACCCTACATGCATCCTTGACTTATTAAAGTCTAATGTAAATTTTTACTTTTACCACTTCTAGAATGACACAATGGCCTTAGAATCTTTTAATTGTATTAAATTTTAATTCTATTAAACTCATTAATTCTATTTACCTTTCTTCAAATATGAGAACATTATCATTCTCATATATTTCAGTTCTTTTTATATTTTATTTTATTTATTTTTTAATATATATATATATATATTTGTTTGGTTGTTTATCTGACAGAGCTAGAGAGAGAGCACAAGTAAGCAGAGCGTCAGGGAGAGGGGGAGAGAGAGAAGCAGGCTCTCTTTTGAGCAGGGAGCCCGATGTGGGGCTCGATCCCAGGACCCTGGAACCATGACCCGAGCTGAAGGCAGCCACTTAACCAACTGAGCCACTCGGGTGCCCCTCTTTTTATATTTTAAATCCTACTATGTATTATTGTTGTTTTATTCAGTGACTATTTACCTCCACTACTTCATTCTTTCTCCTCTTCCTCCTTTCCTCCTTCCTCCCTCCTTCCTTATCCTTCCTTCTTTTCCATATTTTTTAAGCTTCTATCTGAAAATATTTTCCATATACCTAAAGAAATCACTGTTTACCTCAGCAAAAATTTGCTTAGGATATATTTCCTCAGTTTTGATTGAAAATATTTTTATTTATTTTCCTTTCTGAAGGATATTTTTGCTGGGCATAAAATTCTAGGCTTGCAGTTGTCTGCTTTAAGTCCTTTAAATATGTCATTTCATTGCTTTCTGGCTTCCATTTTTTTTTTTTCTCGAAGAGTCAGTTGTCAGTATTGCTATTGCTCATTTAAGGGTGATATGTCTGCAGTACTAGTGTGGGGCAGTTGATTAAGCAGTTGACTCTTGATTTCATCTCAGGTTCATGATCTCAGGGTGGTGAAATCGAGCCCTGCCTAAGCTGGGAGTCTACTTGGGATTCTCTCTACCTCTGCCCCTCCACCAAGTTGAGTGCATGTGCACATGCATGCTCTCACTCTCTCATTCTAAAAATATAAATAAATAAATAAATCTTTATATATATATATTCTCTTTCACGCTCTCTCAGCCCCTGCTTACTTGCTCTCTCTCTCTCTCTCTCTCTCTCTCCTTCTCTAAATAAATAAATATAGGTCTTTTATTTTCTGGCCATCAAAAGAAGATCATTAAAAAGGCTATTGAAGTCAATAAATCTTTGGCATAACTTATTCTAAAAAAAAGAAAGCAAAAATACAAATATGAAGAATGTAAAAAAAAAAAAAAAAAACCACCATTGGGATGCCTCGGTTAAGCATCTGTCTTGAACTAGGACATGATCCCAGGTTCCTAGGATCAAGTCCTGTATCAGGCTCCTTGCTTAGCAGGGAGCCTGCTTCTCCCTCTGCCTGTTGCTCCCCCTTCTTGTGCTCTCTCTCTCTCTGACAAATAAAATCTTTTAAAAAAATAAAAAGAAAAAGAAACACCATTATGGTTCCTACTACACTAAAATAATGAGAAATACAATAACATTAAGCCTAAATTTTATAATGTAATATATAGGCTTAATGTTATTGTTGAAAAAAAAACAACTTGCCAAACTGACAGAACTAGAAATATAAAATTTATATAGCTCTATACCTATTGCAGATACTGAATTTATAATTGAAAACATTTTCATGAAAAGAATTTTAATCCAAGAAAGCTTACTTCTGAATTCTCCACATATTTCTGGGAGAAGAAAACACTGATTTACACAAACTTTCCAAAGAATTGAAAAGGAAGTAAAACTTCTTAACTTATTAGGTGAGGCCAGGATAGCTTTGATAACAAACTCTTTCCACCTTACAAGAGTGGAAAATTACAGGCTAATTTCTATCATAGACACAGATTTTCTATCATAGACACACAGATCTTTTTAAAATTCCAAACAAAATGTTGGGAAACTAAATTCAGTCATATAAAGAAGGGTAATACATTAAAACCAACCAAGGTTTATTCCAAGAAAGCAATATTTGTTTATTAATAAATCAACCAATGTGATTAATGATTTGAATAAAAGAATAAAATCATACAATCACTTCAATAAGCAGGGAAATATATGATAAATTTAATATCCTTTCATAATTTTTTAAAGATCTCTTAGTAAATTAGAAAAGGAAGGAAGCTTCCTTAACTTGACAAAGGACCTCTGGGGAAAAAGTCTATCTCATATTAAATACAAGAAACTTTCACTCTGAGATCAGAAATAAAACAAGGCTATCATCACTTCAGCAATGCCACAAAACCATATACAGAAACTATATGATTATAAATTTAAAAAATAAATAAATAAAGCTAAGAATATTGGAAATGGCATAACAGTGTGTTTAGAAAATATAAAATAACATAAAATGTGAGATTTCAAAATTTAGCAAGGACATGATACAAACTTAATATAAAAGTTAGGTTTATATCTATATACCGGTAACAAAAACAATTATAAAATGAAATTTTTAAATGCCATTTACAATAGCCTCAAAATACCAAATATCTAATGAACTTGCACAAAATATCCCTCCACACACATTAATCACACATAAACACTGAGAGGAAAAAATAAAATAAGTAAAAGGACATATAATGTTAGCAGACCAGCTATTTATGGATATATTATTATTATGTTAATAAATCCCATATTTTTTTACACAGCAAATAAAAATCCAATTAAAATTTTGTCAAAAAGTCAATATGCCTCATATTTTCTGCCCATTCAGTGTAATTCCAATTGAAAGAAGAGCAGAGTTTTTTTGTAGGAATTGACAAGTTGATTCTATAATTTCTATAGAAATGCAAAGGACCAAAAAGAGCTAAATTAATGTGGAGGCAGAAGAACAAAGCAGGAGAACTTACACAATAATATATTAATACATATTAATATAGGACAGTATTGGGACAAGAATAGAGGACTAGACCAATGAAACAGAATCAAAGTCTAGAAACTGGCAGAAATATACAGTCACTTGGTTAATGACAAAGATAGCACTGCAGAACAGTAAGAAAGGGTGGTCTTTTTTTATTAAATGGTGCGGTATATGCAGACAATCCAACTGGATTTACACATGGAAACAATCTCAGCTCTGACAACACACAATACTCAAAAATACAATTTCAGATGGATTAAGATTCTTAAGTGTATGTTAAAATAAGAAAGCTGCTGGAACTATGGCAACCACTAAGAAGATACGGCTATTTAAACATAAGCTTGAATTAAATTTAGTAACATTAAATATTCAGTCCCGCAGTTTCACTAGCCACATTTCAAGTGCTCAGTAGCCATATGCCCTATATATGAAGATATAGAAAATTTCCAACATATAGAAAGTTCCATTAGACAGCAATGTTCTAGGAGATAATATAGAAGCATGTTGTCATTACCTTGAAGTAGGCTACGTTTCATTAAAAGGAAGGAAAGAGTACTAAGTAAAAAGAAAATACAAAAAATCGGATCTCATTAAAATTAGGAGTTCCTGGGGCGCCTGGGTGGCTCAGTGGGTTAAGGGTCTGCCTTCAGCTCGGGTCATGATCCCAGCATCCTGGGATCGAGCCCCACATCGGTCTCTCTGCTCAGCGGGGAGCCTGCTTCCTCCTCTCTCTCTCTCTGTCTGCCTCTCTGCCTGTTTGCATCTCTGTCTGTCAAATAAATAAATAAAATCTTTAAAAAAAAATTAGGAGTTCCTGTTAATCAGAAGACATCATTAAGAGACAAAGAGTAAATGGGGCGCTCAGGTGGCTCAGTTGGTTAAAAGACAAAGAGTATCTCTATACACTACTATGGAATGATCACAGGTTTATATTCTAAAGTGAAAAACCAAAGCGGAGAAGAATATGTTTTGTAGTTTATAATTTACCTGAAGAAGCTGAAGACTGACACACATATATATTTGCATATATATATATATATATACACACACACATATATATATATATACACATGCACACATATATATACATACAAAAAGAAATAGTAAAAGGATAAAAATTTGATTACTTATAAGAGGAAAGAAGGACTAAAGTAGAGGAACAAGCATAGCAAATACGAGACTTTTCTAAATATACTTTCTTTTATAAATTTAGTTCAGAACCATTGTAATATTTTACAAACTATAAAAAAATTAAATTTTAAAAAGCAAGTCCTATTTTTTAAAAGATTTTATTTCTTTATTTGACAGAGAGAGATCACAAGTAGGCAGAGAGGCAGGCAGAGAGAGAGGGGGAAGCAGGCTCCCTGCCGAGCAGAAGGCCCAATGTGGGGCTCCATCCCAGGACCCTGGGATCATGACCTGAGCCAAAGGCAGAGGCTTCACCCACTGAGCCACCCAGGTGCCCCAGTAACCCCTATTTTTTACAAATTTTTATTTAAATTCCAGTTAGCTAAAATACAGTGTAGTATTAGTTTCAGGCCTCAATTTGAAAGCAACTTAAAATAAATGAACCTAACTCTGTATGTACTTGGCAGCTTAACTACACAGAGATGAACTATTCCAAGATACTTTAATACACAATAATTTGTTCATACCTAGTGGGATACACCCTACAAATGAAAATAATGACAAAAATACTAAATTGATACTATAATCATATTGTTGGTGTAGTGCTGGGATTGTTTTCTGAGTCTGTTGTTTTAGTATAAGGTAACAAATGAGTAATTAGGTTGATATAAATGAAAACTGGGATTTTTGCTGTGGGAGAAAGGAGACATATATAATACTGAATGAAATTAACCAGACACAAAAACATAATGATACTATATGATTTAATTTTTATGGTGTTGGAACTCATGATAATGGTTAAATCAGAAGAGAATGATGATAGATGGATGGGGTGGGGTGGGTTGCTGGTATTTCTCTACTTCCTTACCTCTGTGGTGGTTACATGATTGGGTTGGCTTTGGATTATTCATAAGCTGTACACTTACGTTACATGAACTTTTATGAATGTTGTGCTTCAGTTAAAGTGAGATTTGTGTGAAGCAGCTAAAACCAAGTTTAGTGGAAATTTAGAGCTTTTTATTTATTTGTTTTTAAATATTCTATTTATTCAATAAAGAGAGAAAAGGTAAGAAACCACGAGCAGGAAAGACCCTGAATCACGAAGGAAGTGTTGAAAAAGAAAAACAAAGGTCGGCCATCACATTGCCTTATTTCAAGCTTTAATACAAAGCTTTAATTACAAAGACAGCATGGTACTCACACAAAAACAGACACATAGACCAGTGGAACAGAGTAGAGAGTCCAGATATGGACCTACAACTCTATGGGCAGGAAAAAATATCCAGTGGAATAAAGGCAGTCTATTCAATAAATGGTGCTGGGAAAACTGGACAGCTATGTATAGAAGAATGAAACACGACCATTTTCTTACACCATACACAAGGATAAACTTGAAATGGATAAAACACTTCAATGTTGGGTAGGAATCTATCGAAATCCTAGAGGAGAACATAGGCAGTAACTTCTTCAACATCAGCCATAGCAACTTCTTTCAAGCCATGTCTCCAAAGGAAAAGGAAACAAAAGCAAAAATGACCTTTTGGGATTTCATCAAGATCAAAAGCTTCTGCACAGCAAAGGAAACAGTCAACAAAACAGAGAGGCAACCCATGGAATGGGAGAAGATACTCACAAATGACACTACAACCAAAGGGCTGATATCCAAGATCTATAAAGAACTCTCAAACTCAACACACACAAAACAGATAATCATGTCAAAAAATGGGCAGAAGACATGAACAGACACTTGTCTCCAAAGAAGACATACAAATGCCTAACATACACATGAAAAAATGTTCATCATCATTAGTCATCAGGTAGATTCAAATCAAAACCACATTGAGATACCATCTTACACTAGTTAGAATGGCCAAAATTAACAAGACAGGAAACAATAAGAGTTGGAGAGGATGTGGAGAAAGGGGAACCTTCTTACACTATTGGTGGGAATGCAAGTTGGTGTAGCCACTTTGGAAAACAGTGTGGTGATTCCTCAAGAAGTTAAAAATAGAGCTACCCTATGACCATGCAATGGCACTACTGGGTATTTACGCCAAAGATACAGATGTAGTGAAAAGAAGGGCCATATGTACCCCAATGTTCATAGCAGCAATGGCCACAATCACTAAACTGTGGAAAGGGCCAACATGCCCTTCAATAGATGAATGGATAAAGAAGATATGGTCCATATATATAGTGGAATATTACACAGCCATCAGAAAGGATGAATACTGAACTTTTGTATCAACATGGACGGGACTGGAAGAGATTATGCTGGGTGAAATAAGTCAAGCAGAGAAAGTCAATTATCATATGGTTTCACTTACTTGTGGAGCATAAGGAATAACATGGAGGACATTAGGAGAAGGAAAGTGAAGTGGGGTAAATTGGTGGGGAGATGAAGCATAAGAGACTGTGGACTATGAGAAACAAACTGAGGGTTTTGGAGGGGAGAGGGTTTAGGGGCATGGGTGAGCCTGGTGGTGGGTATTAAAGAGGGCACAGATTGAGTGGAGCACTGGGTGTGATGCATCAACAATGAATCTTGGAACACTGAAAAAAAAAACTTTAATCTGAAAAAAACTTTAATCTCAATAAATGAATACAAAGAAAATATGAGGAAGGAAATAAAGTTAAGAGCAGAAATTAATAAAATAGAAAGCAAATATACAATAAATGGAATCCCAAAAGTCAAAAGTTAGTTTTTGGAAGAGCCAATGTAATTAATAAACTACTTCCCAGTCTAGTCAGGAAAAATAAGAGGTGACAATAACTAACATCAGGTTTGAAAAGGGGAATAGCACTACAGATCCTACAGATGTTAAAAAGATCACAACAAGACATTATAACAAGATCATAACAAAAAACAGCTTAGATGAAATTAACATAATTTTGGGAAATACAATTTATAAATCAATAAAAATATAAATATAAATAATTCTATTACTGATAAAGAAATATAATTTCATGACTTAAAACTTTCCCACAAAGAAAACTAAAGCACAGAGAACATCACTAGTGATTCCACTAAATAATTAAGAAAGAAATATCACCAATCTAAATAAACATGTTCAAAGAATAGAAAAGAGAGAAAAAAACCTTTGAATTTGTTTAATAACCTTGACCCCAAACCCTTGTAAGAAAAGAAAATGACAAACTTATCTTGAGGGTTAAGTATAAAGGCAAAACCCCACTATGATGATGTCTTAACTGGTTGTTTTTGTTTTGTATGAACATCATTTTTAGACTAAATAAAACAGCTGTAATTTTTGCTTAGAGATTCTAAAGAATAAGCATAATGTGCATGAATTCAGAGAACATTTTTGAGGGTATGTCATTATTACAGCTCTTCTATGAAAACAGTATGTATGTAGATGGCAAACAGATGGTTCTAGAACAGCCAAGAATTTAGGATGAAACAAAAAATTTTTTCCTTTTTCTCTGCAGCACAGGAGAGAGCATATGTGATTGCATATTCATTCCTAGATTCAAAAACAAGTTCCAGATGAATATATAATGATCTTCTGTGTTTTTAGCTTGAGGATGAAATTGTTATCCTAATTCTTTTCTTTTTCATAAATGCAGTATAAAAGAGACATACAATTTATTTGTATCCTGAACCATTCTCATCTTGTCTACTAAAACTGGGAACAAAGTGAGTAACCACTTTTATGATTTAGTTTTTGTTTTTTAAAAAAATCTTTACCCACAAACTCCTTACTTCCCATAATACTTCAGTCAGAACCCTAGGCTATGATCCACATTCACTTGACATTCTTCCAAATGTTAATTCTTTCTGATATTCATATTATATCCATTATATCCAATGTAAAAGCCTGTTCGCAATTTAATCCATCTTCACCCTAACCCTGCAAAATGTATTTAGTCTCTGGGATATTATTGTTTTCCTCTAACTGTAAATATTGAAGGCAACAAACACCAAGACTTCGTTATCAGTCATGTTGTTAAAATTTTATCATTCATATATTTTCCAGGCATTGTTTTTTCCTTCTGTTTACTCAATTATTAAGATCTTTTTCCTTCCCTCTTACCAGTTTGAGGTTTCTCTATTATACAATGAATTCTATTGTACTGTCTAGTTTTTTTAATCCAATGTATTCCTTTTTTTAAAAATATTTTATTTATTTATTTGACAGAGAGATCACAATCAGGCAGAGAGGCAGGCAGAGGGAGAGGGGGAAGCAGGCTCTTCACTGAGCAAAGAGCCCGATGTGGGGCTCGATCCCAGGACCCTGAGATCATGACTTGAACTAAAGGCAGAAGCTTAACTCACTGATCCACCCAGGTGCCCCCCAAATGTATTTCATATGCTCTGCAAGCTTTCTTAATTACAGCACTCTAAGGGTTTTCAAAGTGCAGTTATCAGTTTCAAAGTCAAAACAGATGTGAGAAAATATCTAATTAACCTATGGGAAAGCCTACTAATGGCATATATTTTAACAAATAAAAACACCTGGAAATGTCAAAAACATTCTACCACTGTTAACTAATAACACCGCAAAGGGGAAACATTCTATACCCTACCTATCCTGGCAAAGGGCAAACTGCTTCAACTCCAAAAGAACAATACACTAACATAACATTGATGTGTCCAAACTATAATTTTCACATGGAATACTTAAGTCAGTTGTTCACTGTTGAGCATTTTTGCCACATTAATATATTTATTCTAAAAAATTTGTAATTAATTTTAACATAATTAATTTTAAATGGTAAGCAGGAATTTACATCTCAGAGGTAACATCTTAGATACCAATCTAAACAAAATTAAATTGCCCATCAAAAATCTTAGAAAGAATTAACATGAGACACATGTTGTCTACTGTTGCACAGGACATCAATTTTGTTTCGATCTGTAAAATATTATCAATAGGAAAAGTACAGATAAAACTGCTTTCCTGAATTTCCTAAACTGATAGATTTTACTTTTATAAAATATGCTTGTTTTTATAAGTAAGCTCCACACTGGGCTTGAACTCACAACCCTGAGATCAAGAACTGAGCTGAGATCAACAGCTAGAACACTTATCCAACTGAGCCATCCAAGTGCCCCAGTATTGTAAAATATGTTGATATACACTGTAAACTAACAGAAGGGATTAGTGTCTAGACAGTATAATGTTAAGTGAAATAACATTCACAACAGTCAGAGAAAGACAGATACTATATGGTTTCCTTCACATGTATAATTTAAGAAACAAAACAAATGAGCAAAGCGGGGGAGGGGGGTGGTGGGAAAGGAGAGAGAAACAAACCAAGATATGGACTCTCAACTATAGAGAACACACTGAAGGTTACCAGCGAGGAGGTGGGGGTGGGGTGGGGGTGAAACAGGTAGTGGGGATTAAGGTGTGCACTTGTCCTGATGAGAACCAGGTGATGTACTGAATTGCTGAATCACTATATTGTCCACCCGAAACTAACATAATACTGTATGTTAACTACACTGGAATTAAAAATTTTGAACTTAACTAAAAAAAAGATGGACTTACTATTTGAACAAAATAGAAACACATATACATCAACATGATTCTGCATAACTCAGGCACACAGTTAAAATTGTTAGGAAATTGCACTCTTTCCAAAGGATTTTTGTTTTATAAAATTCAAGCAATAAATATTTCCTTTCTAGAATTATGTAGTCATTATTAAGGCACTCAGTGAACACTATGACAAGCATTCTTTTCTAAAGAATCATGATTGGATCAATATGCAGTTGGAGAGGAAGAAGAAAGTAACAAAGTGCCTGGGTGAATTACAAATATTCCAGCTCTCTAGAAGTTATTTTATTCATGCTCTTATACATCACACTTTATATGTAAGAAATTATCCAGTCCACAAAGTTATTGGCAGACAGTGGACTACCTAAAAAGTAAAATATCAACATTGATAGAAAAAGACTGCTCAAGTGGATGACTGGAATGGTGCAGTATTCCTGCATGTATCAACAGTTCGTCTTTGTTACTGTCACTCATTTAAGTTTAAATATTTGGTGGCTGGAGATATTTTTCTGTGTTATTAGCTATATTTATCCTTTCATTTATATATTTTTAAAAAGATATTATTTATTTATTTGACAGAAAGAGAGATCACAAGTAGGCAGAGCGGCAGACAGAGAGAGAGAGGGATCCCAGGACCCTGAGATCATGAGCTGAGCTGAAGGCAGAGGCTTAACCCACTGAGTCACCCAGGCGCCCCTTATTTATTTTTTTTTTTTAAGTAGGCTCCATGCCCAACATGGAGCCCAAGGTAGGGCTTAAACCCACAACCCTGAGATCAAGACCTGAGCTGAGGTCAAGAGTTGGTCACTTAACCAACTGAGCCACCCAGGTATCCCTACATTTTTCCTTTTAAAGAATTTTCCAACTTCCAGACCCATTTCCTTTCAAGTCTACTCAAAATGTGTTTTTCAAACAATATCCAAATCCCAAACTTCAGACATTACTGGTATTCTCATCTCTCTTGGTTAGAGAAAGCAATGAAATAAAAGAAATAAGTTATGAATTTTCTTGATAGGAAGAGAGTTTATACACTAAGTGTTCTGATACCTGAAATATTAACATTATAGCACACCAATATTCTCCCTTTAAATCAACTGCATTTTAATTTGCATCCACTGTGACTTTCACAGTGCAAAGACATGCATTCCTACTAATCACTTTGTCATCAGTAGGAACTGCAATCATATTTAGTGCCAAAACACAGCACTGAGGTCTTTCAAGCTAGCTCTAGGACCAGAAAATCCCATTATTTTGTTCTATTATATATGAGGAAGAAATAACCATTAAAATAATATATTTGAAAGTGATCTTTAAAATGTTAAATATATACATGTAAATTGGAAAAGTGAATTAGATCTTTGCCCTTATGTTGAACTGTTCTATGTTACACCCAATTCATACACTATCAAATGTATTTATTCTTTCATTCAACAAGCATTTACTAATCATATCTCATATACTGCATTCTGTCATGTGAGAATATTAAATATGCAAAATTATAAGGCATGTTAATCTATTTGCAGTTAACATCATTATTTGGAGAAGAATAACTTATAACTCACTTCTCCCCTATTACCTGGAATAGTAAAACAAGGAATCTTCCATTCCCTTTCCTAATCTCTGCGCATCTCCTTCCCTTGTATCCATGATCTCTATGAGAAGTCAGAAAGTCATCCTGTAAAATTGCTGAAGATTGTCTTCACGCTATTCAGAAAGTTTCTGAAATGTAAAGGGCCACTATGGATACATTTAAGTATTTGAATAATTTACCTTTCATTAGGTGTATTATTCTCAAATATGGTATTTACTTATTTCAAAGTATACTGCCCTCTAAAATAATACGAAAATTAATTCTAAGTTAAATGGATTTTGAATGGCAAATTTGAACACACAACTGCTTCTGATGTAACAGTTCTTTCAAGCACTGAGTAATATATGGAATTTTGAATCATTATATTGTATACCTGAATTGAATCTAACATTGTATTTTAACTGTACTGGAATTACAATTAAAAAAACAATTAACTCATCTTTTATTTTTGTGGAATATATCAATAAAAACACAAAATTAAAGGTTGTCAAGTCCTATACCCAATAGTTTTATATTCTACCAATACAAATATGTGTTCTGAGGCATGCTTATAATTTCCATATACTTAGAAACACTGTGTGGAGCTATTAGCTATATCTAATTTTAGATATTTTAGATATTAATAATTAGATAATTAGCTATTATCTAATGTTTTAGAGTGTCATTGTCAAAAAAGACTAGTTTGCCAAAATGGCATTTATTTAAAGTCTGACCTAGAAAATATGTAGCATTTTATTAAATGGTGTATCACTCAAGATTTAATTCAAATGCCATCTCTACCACCATGCCTTCTCTGATTCCCTCTTCCATTCCCAGATGTTCTCTCAGTCTCTCTCCCTTCTTTGAACATCCGTTGCAATTTATCTTTACATTTTTTTTAGGTTATCATCATTAAATCGTGTATTATTATAGTTTGAGGAAATATCTCATCTTCCATGATATTATGCTTATGTTATGCAAAGAGTATTGCACATTTTTCATTCCCACTTTTGGTATCAGAATGCCTTACACATATCTGTTGCTCAAAATATTTTTTTGAATGACAGATTTATGCTTTAAATAATCCTTAAACCAATTCCCAAAAGGAATTAAAGACTTTCCAGGTCATTTATTACCTGTACCCAAAACTGGTGCTTTCTTTCTAATTTTAGACCTTTACATTATGTTACTTTTATTGTTCTTTAATGGGTTTGAATTTCCTACCCTTTTTTCTCAAAAATAAACTATAAGTTCCCTGAGGTCAAGGACAGTCTTTTATTACTCATATACTCCCAGAATTCTTAGCACAGGGGGTGCTAAGCAGAAGTGTTCAATTCAATGGATTAAGTATTGCCAAAGACTCACCTAAGAAGCATTTCAGAACATAGCAAACAGTCACCTCCTGGCCAATGGAATAAAATCCCTCCAAATTTGCTTACCATGGCATTGACATTTAACTGATCCCCCTTCCTATTCCGAATGTGAATGCAGGCGATTGGCAAATTCAGTCCTACCCCAGTAGCCAGATTTCTCAGGTCAGCAGCACTGTATTCCCCACGCAACAGCAAACTGTTATTATCAGAACCAGGTCCTAAAGAGGCCCGATAGAGATAGGTCTGAGAAAGTCTCTCAACTGTAGTGACATCTATTGTGGCTGATGTCAGAGGATTTGAAGCCATCTTCCTCCCATACCTCAGTTCCTCTGGAGAGCCACAGCACCTTTGAGAACAACAAACTGGGCTCTGGTTCACCTTGATACACACAAAGAAAAGTAAGCACCCCAGAAATAAAAAGGAAATACAGGCCAGAGCAATCACTAAATACAGGTTCTGGGTAGAAAGGTGGCCTCCTGTTTCCCAAGTATCTTCAAAGTTTGGGAGGACCTGAGGAGCAGAGTTGCTCAAGAGTATACCCAATGTGATGGAAGAGGAAAGTGGTGGGTCTCCATGGTCCCGAACCTCCACCACCACCCTCTGCTTAACCGCATCAGTGGGAAGAATTAAGCGGGCAGTTCGGAGTTCTCCCATACTGGCTGAAATTCTGAAAAGCCTGGAGTCAGAAGCCTGAGAAATATGGTAGGAAAGCCAAGCATTAGAGCCACTGTCTGCATCCTCCGCTACCACTTTTGTGACCAAGTGTCCACTCCTGGCAGAGCGGGGCACAATTTCTACTGGAACAGAGCCATTCCTGGGCACAGGAAACAAGATGACTGGAGCATTGTCGTTCCTATCTATCACAAACAAGTTCACGATCACTGTTGCACTTCTGGGAGGAATACCACCATCCCGGGCTTCTACTTGGAAGTGAAACCCCCTGAGCTGCTCAAAGTCAAAGGAAATTTTGGCAGTGATAGCCCCGCTGGGTGATTCTACTGCCACCAAGCTAGAGACTTTCTGCCTTTCAGAGATAATATCCAACAACTCATAGAAGACAAGGCCATTCTTCCCCAGGTCTGGATCCTGGGCAAACACCCGGCCTAGAGACGCCCCAGGACCATAGTTTTCAGCCACAAAAAGTTCCTGTTGTGGTTGAGCAAAGCTTGGTGAATTGTCATTCACATCAGCAACAAACACAGTCAGTTTCCTGCGGGTGCTCAAGGGGGGCGAGCCACCATCTGAGGCAGTGATCAGGACCTGGTATTCGCTGACCTGCTCCCGGTCCAGCGGCCCATCAGTCAGCAAGCTATAGTAGTTGTCAAAGGAAGCCTTCAGTTTGAAAGGGCCTCCGCTGGACACGCTACAGATGGCCTTACCATTGGGACCGAGATCCTCATCCCTGAGACTAAGGAGAGCAATCACTGTGCCAGGGGGAGCGTCCTCAGAAATCGAACTGGAGAGAGTCAGGAAATTGACCTCAGGGGCGTGATCGTTCACATCAGTCACTTCCACCAGCAGTTTGACAGTACTAGCTAACCCGAAGGCGCCCTCATCCCTCGCCTCAATGTAAGCCTCCAACAACGTTTCAGGCGGACCTAGAGAAGCAGCCACCCGCACCTCCCCATTTCTAGGGTGCACGTGGAAGTGGTGTCTCAGCGCTGCTCGCGTGCTGTTGCTTAAGAAGTACCGGATTTCCCCGTTGGAGCCTTCATCCGGGTCCGAGGCCTGAACTCGTAATAACACAGTCCCGTTGGGGGCAGTCTCTGGTACCTTGGCGCGGTAGACTGTGCGCTCAAATACAGGCGCGTTGTCGTTTGTGTCCACCACTAGGACCGTAACGTGTGCGTCTCCCGAGCGCGCCGGCTGCCCACCGTCCCTGGCAGTGAGCACCAGCTGGTGGGTGGCGCGCTGCTCCCGATCCAGCGCTTTCTCTAATACCAACTCCGGGTATTCACTGCCGTCCACCCGCGATCCCATGATCAGGCGAAAGTGCTGGCTGAGGCTCAGACTGTAGTTTAGGACCCCGTTGCTTCCCTCGTCAGCATCTTGAGCATTGGGGAGAGTAAAGCGGGCTCCGGGCATCAGGAACTCGGGGATGTGCAGCTGCACGTCGCCAGCAGGGAAGAGAGGCGAGTTGTCGTTGGTGTCCACAATGTGAACTCTCATCGTGTGGAGCTCCAGCGGGTCCTCAAGCACCAGCTCATAGGTCAAGACGCAGACAGCTTTGGTCTCACACAGCCGTTCACGGTCCGCCGGCTCTAGGACCACCAAACTACCGCTGGCCGGATCCACCCCGAAGTAGGGCTCTCCGTGTCTGGAAAGGAAGCGAAAGTTCCTCAAGGACAGGGCGGCCGCCGACAGCCCCAAGTCCGCGGAAACATTGCCTACGGCTACGCCCCGCACGGTCTCCTCCAGCACTGAATATTCCAGCTGTCCGGCGGCAGAGCCGCAGGAGACCCACAGACACAGAACCGCCACCCTCCAGCTCACCATCCTCCCTCTCGGCGTCCTCGCTCCACCAACTGCGACCCAGGACCATGCTCCGGACTCCCGGAGAGCATGAACCGCTAGAAAGAGCAAGGGCCGGCTGCCCGCTGCCGCGGGCTAGAGATGCCCAGAGCGCCGACGTTCGGCAGCCTGGACGCACTGGAGTTGCCCAGGGCTGGCCGGCTGGAAGCTCTGCTCGCCGGATTGGAAGTGCGGCAGCCGTCTGGGAAAGCGGAGCTGGCGGGTGAGGAGGAGCGCAGCGCCGCCTAGGGGTGCAGAGACGAGGTAAACAGCTCGGGCTAGGGAGGCACCGTCTCCACTCGCCGCTGGCAGGGATCTCTCCGAAGTCCTGGCGGCCGGCGCCGGGAGGGGCACGGAAGACGCTCGGAGAAGCTAACCCATCTTCCCTCGAACGGAAGGACAACGCCCTAAGGCCGGCCTGGGCGTAACCTCCACAGCCAACACCTAAAGACCGCGCGTAACTAGGACTGAGCTGGGCTGGGCTTCTCTCGCCACGGTGTGACGGCGGAACGTCCAGTCCGGGGCTAGTCCAGGGCTCTCGAACCCCCCAGAACCCCTACGGTGCGGGCGAAGAGAGCGGAACTGCCAGAAAAACCACGGGGCGGAGGCGGAGAGAGGCGGGATCCGAGCCACGAATGACCACGCCTTCGAAGCTTAAGGAAACAGGAGCCCCCAAACTAAGGACTGAGGGGCATCGCATGCTGGATTCCCAGACTCTCCGCGGCGGGTTAAAGCCTCTCCTGCACCTTCTTTTATACCAGGAGCCAAATTTTAAATAGAGGCGATCAGCGAGGGGCAAACTGGGAAATAGATGCCTCCTCAAGCTTCCCTGGGACTCTGGCTTTTCGAGGCATCCAGGTGGGTGAGCGCAAAGCTTACAGTTTGGCTTTTTGCGGGTCAGCGGTTTCTCTTTCCCCAGGAGGTCCTGGGGCAGAGTGCCTTACCAGCCGCCCTTGACGCTCTGGTTGAGAGAGGTTAGAAACCAGTCAATACAAGCTCCTGAAACTCAGACTGACACTCATCCCCAGCAGGACGTGACAAGTGGAGTGGGAAGAAAGTCACTGAGATACTCTCCATTGTGTGACCACGGAACTAGTCTGTAAATTTACTCTCTGTAGATATTTGGAAAATAGCATTGAGGCAGGGTAGGAACTGACTAGCTGTCCATACATTCTCCAACTTCCTTTTTAGGCCGGTCTCCTGGAGGGAAATCGTAATATTGATCAGTTCTATGAAAAACATCTCTGAGCTATAAGAAATATCTCCAAATTTCTCCTTGCACCCTACAACCAGAGGATCTCCCTGAGGGGGAAGGCGATTTCCCTGAAGAGGAGGAGAGCTGAAAAAAGAGAGTGCCCTCAAATGACTATTAAGTACTAAATTTCTTCAACTTCTTTTAATACAGTTGCAGGGTCCAAAGCCCCAGGAACCAAAATTTGAAAGACAAAAGCTGAATACTGATCAAGAATTGAAGCTTTCACTGTGATGTTCTTTTTTCTTTCTCTTTCTTTTTAAGATTTTACCCATTTATTTGTGAGAGAGAAAGAGAGAGAGAGAGAGAGGACACAAGCAGGGAGAGTAGCAGGCAAAGGCAGAATCAGGTTCCCTGCTGGGTAAGGAGCCCCATGTGGGAATGGATTCTAGGACCCCAGGATCATGACCTGAGCGGAAGGCAGATGCTTAACTGACTGAGCCACCCAGCCTTACCAGGGCAATGTATTTTCTGGTCAGAAAACTGCCTAGAAGTGTTGATAATTATTGAAGCTGAAGCTGGATACTAGGGAGCTAATTACACAATTCTCTTAACTTGGGTATATGTTTGAACACTGTTACAATAGTTTCTTAAATTGCTGATAAAAATGAGGGGTGGGGAGGCAGGCTGTTTCAGCATTCTGGCTTTAAGACTGAAAGTGGGATTGGTAAATTCATTATGCCACTGGGAACCAATCACCTCCCTGGGAACAATACAAACCCAACCACTTATCTCTTCCAGGAAAGCAGGGCAAGCAGCAACATAAGGCAATTTAAGTAGTAAATGTCCTAGACTAATTTGTCTTTCTGAGTTAAGGAACCAAGAAAATCATTGACGCCAAGTTTTGGATAAAATCAAAGCAGAAAATATTCAGCCCCGTTGAAGTGTTAGGTAGAGCTGTAAGTATAGCCATCTTGCGGAATGCTCATTAGGATGTGAAACAACCCATAAAAATTAAATTTATTCACCAAATTTCAGAATCAGAATTAATTATCTTCTTCAGTGTCAGAGATTAGGATTTGCATTTCCTCATTTTCATTTAATGCTAACAGCTTTGGGGTGCAAAGCTGTACTTTTCACTTTTCCATTAGCAGCCCCTGAAATATATCTGGAGAGATGCACTCAACTTTTGGAAGGCCCCTGATTTTAAGACCTGCAATCAAGTTTCCAGTTATACTGGGTTTAGAATTTCCGAGCTCTGTCTAGGACAATATGTGTGCGTGTGGATTAGTAAGTGGGGAAAAGGAAAAACATACTGAGAATCGAATGAAAAATCTTGACAAAAATTCTTACCCCTACACATACCTCTCAGACTTCTGGCTTCCCCTCTCTTCCCATTTCTCTGTCTAACCTGCCACTGATGATTATTTTTAAAGGATTTAATTTCTGTCAAGAATAAGTGAATAGCACTCACCTAGTGGGATTTGTTCTGTCACCTGCCTCCCTATCTATCTCCCTATCTACTATCTGTAGGCATAAATGGGATTTGTAGGAAAGCAATATTCAGGAGATATTTGGGATATTTAGATATCCCGAAGATGAGAATATCTCAAGAGTCTTTCCTTTTGTATAAGATAACAAGGTGAACACTAAATCCACGATCTCGTAAAATTTCTCTTTAGTGAACTTCTCTTTTGCCATTTTATGCCATTTGCCGTAGTTTCCCCTTATTCAGACATTTTTGAGCTTTACTCAGGTACAAGTACAACTTTAAGTGGACTCAATACAAAAACAGTTTTGATTTCTGCTTGGGTTCTATTGCCAAGACATTATTATAAGTCTCTCCCAACCAAGCTTAGCCTTAAATTATAAATTCAAGAGATTTCTAGCCATAACGCGTAAGCTCCTACCAGAGATCTTGCAGCCAAATGAGAAAATAGTAAATCTAACACATACCACAAAAGTGATGAGGGATAGAAGCAGAAAAATGTTCACATTTAACCCAGAAGACTGACCACTAGCCTGCATAGTATTAATAAGGATCAAATACATCCTTAAAGGGTCTCATTACTGCCTGTATATCTGTTAGTTAATACTAAACTGAATGATAAGCACAAGAGAAATCTTACAAAAGTAGTGTTATGAGTAGAAATTCAAAGAAACATTTATGATTTAATACTCCCTGCATGTCCCCTCCCCATTGAGCACTAAGCATTTATCCACCAGCTTCATATAGCAAAAAGTGCAACTCTTTCTGCCCATGGGTCCTGTCCCATACTACTTAAATAAATTACTAAGTTACACCATATTGTGTCTTAAGAATTTCTTGGCCATTGTGCTCAATGACCTGCAACAAAAGGATATTGCTTTTAAAACAAAATTAAGATTTATTTATTTATCAGAGAGAGAGCACAAGCAGGGACAGAGGCAGGCAAAGGGAGAAGCAGGCTCTTTGCTGAGCAAGAAGCCCAATGCAGAACTTGAAGCCAGGACCCCAGAATTATGACCTGAGCTGAAGGCAGACACTTAACAGGCAGAACCACACAGATGTCTGCAAAATTAAGATTTTAAAACATATTTTATTTTTAAAGGTTTTATTTATTTGCGAGAGAGAACCAACTGAGCCACCCAAGTGTCCCTAAACCAGATTTTCTTAGTGCTTAAGATTACTCCTTGGGAACATATTACGTACTTAAAGTAAATTTAAAGACAAGATATCAGTGTCACATTAAGCAAATATTCATCCTGTAAAAGCTGATCAAGTGTCCAAATCAAGTCTTTTTTTTCTTTTTTTATCCCAAATCAAGTCTCACAGAATAGTTCTTGGGGGGTAGAGATCTACATCACTCAAATTTTGTTTCTTAAGTATCTAGCTACGCTCTGGGCACACAAATTAAGTGGCTAACACACTCTCAATATACAACATCCTATGTTACTTTTTTTTTTTTACTTGCATCTAACATATTACTACAGAATTTCTTTCTCAAATTTCTAATCCCAAGTAACTTGTTTTTCTCCATGACATAATACCATATAAAGTATCTCAAACCTTTCTTCATGAATCTTCACTCTGACTCTATATTGTGTTTATGCACTACCTTTTACAATTATTTGCCAATTTTCCAAAAATTATCTTTTTTAAAGATTTTTTTAAATTTTTATTTATTTGACAGAAAGAGATCACAAGTAGGCAGAGGCAAGCAGAGAGAAAGGGGGAAGCAGGCTTCCAGCTGAGCAGAAAGCCTGATGTGGGGCTCAATTCCAGGACCCTGAGCTCATGACCCAAGCTCAAGGCAGAGGCTTAACCTACTGAGCCATCCAGGTACCTTTTTCTAAAAATCTTTTTCTATTTCCTCTTCAAAGTGTAGCCCTCAGAACTTAAAGTCATACTCCAGGTTGGTCACATCTGAAGCAAAAAGAGATCTTTTCTCCTTGATAAGGAGAACATACATTAAGGCATGTGTAAGGTGAGGGTATAGGTCCTAGCAAGAATAGAAGAAGGAAAAGGAATTAAAAAAGCACTTTTTTTATGCAGTCCCTTCAGTCTCCCTGTCTAGATCTATTCTTACACATGCCTAATGTCCTCCTTGTAACAGTCAAAGAGTTAATGATTTCTTCAGAGTCTTCCAGCACAACAGATAACATCCAAGGAGTACCCAAGAGAGGTTATCATGAATGTTTTCCAAGACCACTGACTCCAGAGCTTCAGTAACTTACAGAAGATGTCTAAGAATTCATCCTTGTTTTGACTAATTCCTGAAATGTATGAGGGGACACATACACCAGACCACTGTCTTCGATCTAAACCCCAAATGCCAAGCAAAGAAGAGACAGTCTCCCTGTTTCTTTCTGAGTCTCCCAGACTGTCTGTATCGGCTCTCTCCACATATCTTCAATAAATTCTGCTCTCACTTCTCAGGGCTCACATTTGATTTCCATCCTGCGTGAAGCCAAAGGACCCTCTTGGCTGGTCCTGTGGGACATCCCTCTGCATCATTGGACCCAGCCAGCTGCATTACTTTCATTCTAAATATTACAAATCAAGGAATAGAGTCTAAAATTACATCTAGCTCTTTAAAACACAATCAAATACTTTTTTTCATGATGGATTGAAAACTAAAATTAATACCTATTTTTTTCTAGATGGCCTTAAGCCACAGATCAAAAAGTCCTAGACTTTTGTACTTTTTCTTTTTTACTCCAATTTGCTGAATATTACTGGGTTAAAAGCTAACCTATCTTGTTCAATTACATAATATATTTTATCTACATTCAAATTTTGTATTGCACATATTTGGTAAGCAGTCACACTAGATCTTCCTCTGATCTGTGGATGAAAATTTTCATCAAGTGTAGCTTAAAAGGAAGGCCTGCAATCATTACCAACTAACCCAACTGACATCAGTTTATTAGATAGTGCTTAACCTGAAATAAAAATCTGACAAAGATTCTATCAACATTCTCTAAAAAAGACTCTACACAAATCTCACATTATAGTTTCAAAACATGCTAAACAAAATATTACTAGAGCATCCTTATGATAGATGCTTAAAAGCAATTTGATAAAAATTTGACAGCTGTCACAAAACAATGACTACCTTCATTTTATATATATATTTTTAAAGATATCATTCATTTATTTGTCAGAGAGAGAGAGTACAAGCATGGGGAGCAACAGGCAAAGGGAGAAGCAAGCTCCTTGCTGAGCAGGGAACCCAATGTAGGACTCAATTCCAGGACCCTGGTATCATGACCTGGGCCGAAGGCAGATGCTTAACTGACTGAGCCACCCAGGCATCCCCAATCTTCAATTTAAACAATAAAACATCAGAATAATTTCCATGAAAAATCATGAGCATAACCAGATACTTCATCTCATAGTTATTATTCAATACTGACTTGGATATGCTAGGCTAATCAATATAAAATAAAGAAATGTGTATATGTGTTAGAAAGGAGAATAACATATATTGTTAGATGATAAATTTATAGGCAATATAATTTTCTACTCATGAAATCAAATAAAAAATAATTAAAACTAAAGGGGTTCAGTGACATGTACCATGAAAATTGGACCAAGATGTGAGAAAATGCTAAGAGTGAATTCGTCCCACTGGAGACTTGGGAAGAGCTGATAGACTGGAGTTTTCCAGAGTAGTGGTTCATACTGAAAAACAAAACAAATGATTCTTTGTTTGGAATGACAGGGATGCATAATTTGCCATCCCAAAATGTGTCTTTTTGGCTGGTGTATTATTTTAGGCTGATTATTTTTTCCCAAGTTTTCATTTAAATTTCAGTTAATTAACATACAGTCCAATATTAGTTTCAGTTGTAAAATTAAATGCTTCAAAGTTATATACGACAACCGGTGCTCCTCATAGGCTGGTTATTTTTAAGAAACAGAGGGCTTTAAAAAAAAAAAAAAACCTCCCCTCTCTCTGCCTAAAATAATTTACAGGATGTGTTCCAGGAAGGGAGCTATCACCATAGATAACTGCAGCATAATATGATATGGTAGACAGGGAAGAAGCTAGCAAGGCCTGTTTGATCAAAGTTTTCCCAATGTCATTTTTTTTTTTTGAATGACCCAGCACACATTTGTTTACCAGACATTTACTCTTTCCACCTTCCTATGAATTGCCTTCTGCCCCTTTGAAGCCTTAGATCCTACCCTTTTCTCTTTAGTTCAGAAAGTCATATATGTACTTCATTTTGTTAACTGTCTTTGGAATCTCTAACGTTTATGTGGATTCCCCTGCATGTATTTAATTAAATTTTATTTTCTCCTGTTAATCTGTCTCATGTTAATTTAATTCTTAGACCAGCCACAAGACTGAAGGGTGAAGGGAAAATTTACCTCCCCAGACTGAACAAAAAGATCTAGGTACATAGGCTGAATCAGGCAGGATTCTCCTTTCTTTCTTTTTTTTTTTTTTAAATATTTTCTATGCTTAGGTTTTATTTTATTTTTTTTTTAAGATTTTATTTATTTATTTGACAGAGAGAGATCAGAAGCAGGCAGAGAGGCAGGCAGAGAGAGAGAGAAAGAAGCAGGCTCCCGGCCGAGCAGAGAGCCCGATGCGGGGCTCGATCCCAGGACCCTGGGATCATGACCTGAGCCGAAGGCAGCGGCTTAACCCACTGAGCCACCCAGGCGCCCCCAGGATTCTCCTTTCATCCTATTTGTCAGCACAAAATATAAGAAAAAGCAGGACTAAATGTGACAGAGAGCAGAAGCACTATTATTTCAAGAGTGAAGCTAAGGATGTATGTAGTAAGGTGAAGAGAACATTCTGGATAACAAATTGCTCTGCAGCTGCCAATTCTCATCAGTTGGAGATATGCAGAAACTAAGGTACATACAAACTACTCTACCAAACGTTAATAAAGATACCTTCATGTTAGTCCAGAGCTCTGCTGGCCCATCCATTTACATTCTTCACCTGCAGACAGCTAGTCTTTTTTTTTTTTTTAAAGATTTTATTTATTTGACAGAGAGAGATCACAAGTAGGCAGAGAGGCAGGCAGAGAGAGAGAGAGAGAGGGAAGCAGGCTCCCTGCTGAGCAAAGAGCCCGATGCGGGACTCGATCCCAGGACCCTGAGATCATGACCTGAGCCGAAGGCAATGGCTTAACCCATTGAGCCACCCAGGCGCCCTGCAGACAGCTAGTCTTAAAGGAACTACTTTCAATAATGAGTAGTAATCAAAACTAAGCCAAAATGGGATCTCCATAAATACTACAAGAAAGATTAGAAAATAGACATGTACATATGCTCACTGCCAGAATCACAAGGGGATCTTTCACTGTGAGATCTGTTATTACATCACCAGGTTCACTCTTGGGCAGAATTATCAGACTAGATATTAAAATAACAAGGTCCAATTATATGTCATCAACAGAAGGCAACTTTAGACTCAAAGATACAGATAAATTGAAAGTAAAGGATGGAAAAACATATATTATAAAAATAGCAACCACAAGAGAGCTGCAGTGGCTATGCTAATATCAGACAAAAATATTACTGGAAATAAAGAGAGATATTTCATCATGACAAGAGTTGATTAGGAAAGTATAACAATTATAAGAATATAGACAGCTAACAAAAGAGCCCCCAAATACATAAAGCAAGAGCTAACAGAAATGAAAGAAGAAATA
This sequence comes from Mustela nivalis, assembly GCF_964662115.1. Taxonomy (NCBI): domain Eukaryota; kingdom Metazoa; phylum Chordata; class Mammalia; order Carnivora; family Mustelidae; genus Mustela; species Mustela nivalis. The sequence continues at coordinate 103,469,358 of NC_139022.1, forward strand.
GACAATTCAATACTAAAAGCTGGAGATTTTAATACCTTACTTCTGGCAATGGATAACACCTAGACAGATGATCAGTAAGTAAGTGGAAGGCTTTAAAAACATTGTAAACCAACTAGACCAAAAAAGACATTTACAGAATACTCACCCACTGACAGCACAATATCTATTCTTCTCAACTGCACAAGAACATTCTCCATAACAGACCACATGCTAAGTGTCAAGCAAATTACTGTGCACCAGGTATCAACCCCAAGGGAGGACTCTAAATACTTCTGCCCATTGCATCTTGGCATCAGAGTTGCCAAGAAGAACACAATACAGTCAAGCAGGATGGAACAACATTGTATTTACATAGAGAAAAGACAGACCAAGATCAGCTTCAGTACTGGGCATCAGTATCCCATGGCCAGTGGGTTTCTCTGTGCACCCCTCCTGTACCACAGTAGAAAGACCTTTTCTCTTCTTCACAGAGGACAGATGTAACAGTGGGCTTGGTCAGATACCACATGATTCACATGCTCTAAGCAGAGACTAGAGCTTCAGTGAGTCTGAAAGAGGGAAAGATATTCCCACACAAGATAAGACTATCACAGGCTGTATAGACTCCATTTCTTGGTAAGGAAGTGTTCCAAGCCCAAGACCCATTCTTACATGACTAAGTGAAATCTGAAAGACTGCGCATGAGGGGTGCCTGGGTGGCACAGTCGGTTAAATGATCCCAGGGTCCGGGATCAAGCCCCACATAAGGCTCTCTGCTCAACAGAGAGCCTAATTCTCCCTCTCCCTCTGCCTGCTGCTCTGCCTACTTGTACTCTCTATCTCTGTGTCAAATAAATTTAAAAAAAAACTTTAAAAAATCATTTTAAAAAATGTTGCACATTAGAATGCCCTTCCCAACACTATGCCATAAAATAAACTTCAGTAAGTTTATAGGGACTGATACCATACAAAATGTGTTATCTGACCATAATGGAATAAAATTAGAAATCAATAACAAACTGAAATTTAGGGAATTCAGATATATGTAGAAATTAAATCACATGTGCTAAAATAACCATGGGTCAAAGAAGAACAAGGGAAATTAGGAAACACTCTGAGATAAATGAAATGCTGAGATAAATGAAATGAAAGACACAATATATGAAAACTTATGGAATGCAACTAAAACAATGCTCAAAGGAAGATGTATAGCTGTAGTGTTGACACTGAAGAGAAAGATATACCTCAAATCAATTACCTAACCTCCTACTTTAAGATACTGGAAAAATAAAAACAAACCAAATTTAAAGGATTAAAGAAAAAATAAATAAAAAGAGGAAAAACAGTAGAGAAAGATGACAAAGGCACAAGTTGGTTCTTTGAAAAGATCAACATAATTGACAAAACTTTACCTAGATTGGCCAAGAGAAAAGTCAAGAAAATGAAGATTACTAAAACCAGCAATGAAAGAAGACATTACTACAAACCTTAAAGAAATAAAAAAGATAATAGAATATTATGAACAGCTGAGTACCAATAAATGAGTAGTTTAGATGAAAAAATTCTTAGAATACACAAATACCAAAATTGGGTAAAAAGAAAAATAGAAAATCTGAGTGGACATATGAAAAGTAAATAGATTGAATTACTAACTAGATCGAATTAGTAAATAGATTGAATTAGAACTACACAGGAAAAAAACACAAAAGACATCATGAATGAATTCTACCAAACATTTTCATAAATATTAATAGCAGTTCTTTACAAACTCTTCCAAAGAATAGAAGAGGAGCAAGGGACACCTGGATGGCTAGTTGGTTAAGCACCTTACTCTTGGTTTTGGCTCAGGTCATGATCCTAGGGTCCTGAGATTGAGTCCCACGTAGGGCTCAGAGCTCAACATGGAATCTTGTTGTCCCTCTCCCTCTGCTCCTCCTCTCCCCTGCTTTCTCATAAATAAACAAATAAAATCTTTTCTTAAAAAAGAAGAACAAATACTTCCTGGCTCATTCTTTTTTTTTAGAAAATTTTTTATTTATTTGACAGAGAGAGTAATCACAAGTAGACAGAAGTAGGCAGAGAGGTAGGCAGAGAGAGACGAGGAAGGAGGCTCCCTGCTGAGCAGAGCCCAATGCTGAGCTCAATCCCAGGACCCCAGGATCATGACCTGAGCCTAAGGCAGAGGCTTAACCCACTGAGCCATCCAGGTGCCCCTTCTGAGGGCAGTATTACTCTGATTTCCAAAACAAAAGACATGACCAGAAAAGAAAACTACAGACCACTATCTTTTATGAATATAAACACAAAAATACTCAATGGAATACCAGAAAACCAAATTCAGCAATATATAAAAGGAATTATACACCATCATCAAGTTGGTTTAACATCTGAAAATCAATAAATGTAATATATATTAGGTTGAACAGGTTGCCATAACAAAGTATCACAGACTGGGTGAGCTAAACAACAGAAATTTACTTTCTTGTAATTCTGAAGGCTAGAATTCCAAGATCAATGTATCACCAGTGTTAATATCTTTCAAGACTTCTTTCCTTGGCTTGTAAATGGCCATCTCCTCACTGTGACTTCACATGGTCTTCCCTCTGCGTGTGTTGATGAACTAATTTCTTTTTCTTTTTAAAGATTTATTTATTTTAGAGACAGAGGGTGTGAGCAGAGGCAGAGGTCTAATTTCCTCTTCTTAAAAGGACATCAGTCATATTGCATTAAGATTCACCTCAATGACTTCATTTTAACTCAGTTATTTCTTTTTAAAATTTTTTATTTATTTATTTGACAGAGAAAGACACAGCAAGAGAGGGAACACAAGCAGACGGAGTGGGAGAGGCAGAAGCAGGCTTCCTGCTGAGCAGGGAACCTGATGTGGGGCTTGATCCCAGGACCCTGGGATGGTGACTTGAGCCAAAGGCAGATGCCCAACAACTGAGCCACCCAGGCAAGCCTACGTCAATTACTTCTTTAAAAATGGCCACAATTGCCGAACTGTGGAAAGAGCCAAGATGCCCTTCAACAGATGAATGGATAAAGAAGATGTGGTCCATATATACTATGTAGTATTATAACTCCATCAGAAAGGACGAATACCCAACTTTTTTATCAACATGGACGGGACTGGAAGAGACTATGCCGAGTGAAATAAGTCAAGCAGAGAGAGTCAGTTATCATATGGTTTCACTTACTTGGGGAGCATAAAGAATAACGTGGAGGACATTAGGAGAAGAAAAGGAAAAGTGAATTGGGGGAAATTAGAGGGGGAGATGAACCATGACAGACTGGGACTCTGAGAAACAAACTGAGGGTTTTAGAGGGGAGGGAGATGGGGGGATAGGTGAGCCTGGTGGTGGGTATTAAGGAGGGCACGTATTGCATGGAACACTCACTGTGGTACAAAAACAATGAATCTTGGAACACTGAAAAAATGGAATAAATTTTAAAAATATATATCTCCAAATATAATTCCAAATATAGGGACGCCTGGGTGGCTCAGTTGGTTAAGCAGCTGCCTTCGGCTCAGGTCATGATCCCAGCGTCCTGGGATCGAGTCCCACATCGGGCTCCTTGCTCCACAGGGAGCCTGCTTCTCCCTCTGACTCTGCCTGCCACTCTGTCTGCCTGTGCTCGCTCTTGCTCTCTCTCTCTCTGACAAATAAAAAAAAAAAAAATCTTAAAAAAAAAAAAAAGATTTATAATTCCAAATATATTCTGAGGTACTTCGGTTCAGGCATCAACACATGAATTTTGGGAGGACACAATTCAGCTCATAGTGATATATCAATTGATTAAAATACAAACACCATATGATCATCTGAATACATGCAGAAAAATCGTTTGGCAAAATCCAACACCATTTTATAATAAAATCAGCCATCAAACTAGGAAGAGAAGGGAATTTCCTTATCCTGATAAGGGCATTCATGAGATAGAGTGGAAAACTGAAGAGGAAGACAATGAAGCCAAAGTTGGTTCTTTGAAAAGATCGAGAAAACTGACAAAACCTTAGCTATATTGACGAAGAGAAAAAGCCACAAGACTAAAATTAGTAAAACCAGAAGTGAAAGAGGGGTCATTTTCAAAGACCTACTGAAAGGTAATATTATAGTTACAGGTAAAAACCAGTGTGCTTTTGCCTAAGGTCAGCGACAAGTCAGGAAAGTTTTCTCTAACCACTTCTATTCAACATTGTGCTAGAGGCTCCAGCTAGCCCAATTAGGGAAGAATACAAGATCAAAGACATTCAGATGCAATGGATGGGAAGATTAAAACTATCTCCATTTAGAGATGACCAGTCCTTGTATATTGAAAATCCTAAAGAATCCACTAAAAACTGTAAAACAAATAAATGACATCAGAAAGGTTATAGGATAAAAGATTAATATAAAAACCCATCAATTATATTTTATAGACTAACTATTGTAAAAATGAACCAATAAAAAATGCAATGAAAAATCTATTTTAAAATGTTTTTTAAAAAGGGGGCACCTGGATGGCTCAGTGGGTTAAAGCCTCTGCCTTCAGCTCAGGTCATGATCCCAGGGTCCTGGAATTGAGCCCCAGCAGGTTCAGCAGGGAGCCTGCTTCCCTTCCTCTCACTCTGCCTGACTCTCAGCCTACTTGTGATCTCGTCAAATAAACAAATAAAATCTTTAAAAAAAAGAAAATATTAAGGAATAAATTTAGCAAAAGAAATATAAAATGTGTACTCTGGAAACTCCAAAACAATGTTGAAAGGAATTAAAGAAGGGGCAACTGAGTGGCTCAGTTGGTTAAGCATCTGTCTTCAGTTCAGATCGTGATCCCAGGGTCCTGGGATCCAAGCCCTTTGGGCTCCCTGCTCTGTAAGAAGTCTGCTATTCCCTCTCCCTCTGCTGCATTCCCTGCTTATACTCTCTCTGTGTGTCAAATAAACAAGTAAAATCTTTAAAAATAAGTAATTAATTAATTAAACTAAAAAGAAGGGAATTAAAAAACATCGAAATGGGGAAAATCCCATGTTCATGGATCAGAAGACTTTACACTGTTAAAATGGAAATACTGTCCAAATGGATCTACAACATACTCCCTATCAAAAGTAAGCTGGTTTCCTTGCAGAAACTGACAAACCGATCCTAAAATTCATATGGAAATGCAGGTCACCCAGAAGAGCCAAGAAAATCTTGAGAAAAAGAACAAAGTTGGAGAACAAATAATTTCTAAAACTTGCCTCAAAAGTATAATAACGAAGAGAGTGTGGTACTGGGATAAGGACAGACATATAAATCAATGGAATAGAAATGGGAATCCAGAAATTAACTCCCACATTTATTGATCAACTGATTTTCTTTTCTTTCTTCTTTTTAAAGATTTCATTTTTAAGTAATTTCTACACCCAACATGGGGCTCGAACTCACAACCTAGAGATCAAGAGTCTTGTGCCCTACTGACAGGAAGGCATTCCTTGATCAACTGAATTCCAACAATGGTTCCCCAACATTTCAACAGGGAAAGAATAGTTCTTTTCAATAAAGAGTGCCAGGATAACTGTATATCCACTTGCAAAAGTGTTAAGGTAGACCACTACCTCACACCATCTACAAAAATTAACTCAGAGTGTATCAAAATGATGCCAGCAAAATAACAGAAGAAGAATTCCCAGCCCTTATTCTCCCACAAAAATACAATTAGCAACAATATACAGACCAAAATTCCTTTATGAGGATTCCAGAGTCCAGTTACAAAGCCGGAGTACTCCCAGGTGAACACAAGGCTGAAATAGCTATGCTGAAACAAGTACAAAGAATAAATTTTACTTGGCTCACATCAGCCCTGCACCCACGTTGACCCACCAAGAAAGAATACCCTGGCTTGCTACTGGCCCTTCCAGGGGAAAGAAAAGAGCACAGCATGTGTCCAATGTAACAACTTCTCAGAAGGCTGCCTTAAAGGACTAATTTCTATATTGCCCCAATCAGAGAACTGATGGAACTGGCATAGTTTGGATGCCTGAAGGCTATGGAGAACAAAAGATAATACCAAGGGGACGAAGGAGGGAGAAAAGTGAGGATGTGTCCAGACTTTTGGGATTTTGGAAAGCTGCCTAAGAAACTGGTATCTGTTTTATCTGACTCGGGTTGCTGACAGGAAACCAGCATACCCTGGATGCCTAGTGATCACTGAAAACAAGGGACAACTATTGCCATAGAACATAGAAAACTAAAATGCTGCAGATAGACACTAGAGGGAGCAACAAAGAGCATTTTAAATTACCAGGTTCCAAAATAAAATAAAATAAAATAAAAATCTCCAGTCAAAAGGAGCGCTATAGGAAAGAAACTGGGGGTTGCTGGAGGGGAGAGGGTGGGGGGATAGGGTAACTGGATAATGGGCCTTAAGGAGGACACGTGATGTAATGAGTACTGGGTATTTTATGCAACTGAGGAATTACTAAATTCTATTCGTGTAATAATGCACTATATGTTAACTAAATTGAATTTAAAATTTTTTAAAGATTTCATTTATTTATTTAACAGACAGGGATCACAAGTAGGCAGAGAGGCAGGCAGAGAGAGAGGGGAAAGCAGGCTCCCTGATGAGCAGAGAGCCCAATGAGGGGGATGCGGGGCTCGATCCCAGGACACTGAGAACATCACCTGAGCCAAACGCAGAGGTTTAACCCACTGAGCCACCCAGGCGCCCCTGAATTTAAATTTTAAAAATTTTTTTCAAGGAGCTAAAAGAAAAATATGTGAAAAGTAATGAAGAAAACCTATGGGGTATACAGGACTTATGGGACAACTTTATTTAAAATTTTTTTTAAAAATTCTACGTGTTTATTTGACAGAGAAAGAGAGAGAGCACAAGCAGGGAGAAGCAGGGTCTCCACTGAGCATGGAGCCTGATATGGGGCTTGATCCCAGGATCCTGGGATCATGAGCTGAGCTGAAGACAGATGCTTAACTAACTGAACCACTCATGGGCCCTGGAGACACCGTTAAAAGAAATCATCACTGAAATCTCAGAAGAGGAAAGGGGTAGAAAGCTTATTTAAGGAAATAATGAGAGAGAACTTCTTGGACATGGGGAAAGATTTGGAAATCCAAGTTCATGAAGCTAATAGGTTCACCCCAAAATGTCACTCCAAAACAATCTTCTCTATGACAAATTATAATAAAACTACATAAAATTAAAGGAAAAGAGAATTTTAAGAGCAAAAAGAGAGAACAATTTCTCTCTTATAAGTGAACCCCCAGTAGGCTATCACCAGAAACACTGCACGCCAGGAGAGAATGGGGTGATGTTATTCAAAGTCCTGAAATAAAAATAAACCACTGACCAAGAAAACATTATGCAGCAAAGTTATCCTTCGAAAATGAAAGTGAGATAAAGACTTTCCCAAATAAGCAAAAGCTTGGGGAGTTCATCACCATTAGACCTGCCTTACAAGAAATGCTGAAAGGAGTTCTTCAAACTGAAATCAAACGATGATAACTAGTAACATAAAAACATATGAAAACATACCATATGCTGGTAAAAGTAAGTATAGAGTCAGATTAACAATACCCAATACTGTAATATAGTGGTGTGATAACCACCATACTCTCAGGGTTAAAGAACAAATATATTTAAAATAGAAATAGTTATAATTTTGTTAATGGATACACCCTATAAAAAGACATAAATTATGACAATAGAAACATAAAATGGGTAGGAGTAAAAGAGTAGAGTTTTGCATGTGATGAAAGCCAACTTACTGGGGTGCCTAGGTGGCTTAGTTGGTTAAGTGTCTGCGTTCAGCTCAGGTCATGATCTCAGTGTCCTGGGATCGTGCCCCATATCGGGCCCCCAGCTTGACAAGGAATCTGCTTCTCACTCTCCCTCTGCACCTCACACCGCTTATGCTCACTTTCTCTCAAATAAATAAATAAAATCTTTATAAAAAAGCCTAGTTGTTGTCGGCTTAAAATAGGCCTATGTCTATAAAATGCTTCAAGTAAAGTACAGGTAACCATAAAAAAACTATAGTAGATACAAAATAAAGAAAAGGAAATCAAAGATACACACAAGATAAAGATAAGGAAATCAATTCGCAAAGGAAGATAGCAAGACGGGGAAAAAAGGAACAGAGATACTATAAAACAGCCAGAAAACAATGGAGATAGTAAGTTCTTACCTATTATTATTTTTTTAGAAATTTTTTTTAAAGATTTTATTTATTTATCAGATAGAGATCACAAGTAGGCAGAGAGGCAGGCAGAGAGAGAGGGGGAAGCAAGCTCCCTGCTGAGCATACTGGGATCACGACCTCAGCCCAAGGCAGAGGCTTTAACCCACTGAGCCACCCAAGCGCCCCTTTACCTATTATTATTTTAAATGAAAATGGATTAAATTCTCCAATCAAAGGCATAGCTGAATGAATTAAAAACAAGATCCAACTATATGCCGCCTCCAGCACTTTCAAGGGACATACACTGGTTTAAAATGAAGAGAAGGAAAAAGATATTCCATGCAAATGGAAATAAAAAGATAGAGTGGGAATAGCTATACTTGTATTGGATAAAACTGACTTTAAGTAAAAAACTGTAACAGGAAACAAAGAAGGTCATCATATGGTGAGAAAGAGGTCAAAGTCATCAAGAGGATGTAACAATTTTTATGCATCTACCCAACATCAGAACACAGAAATATATAAAGCAAATAATAGCATATCTGAAGGGAGTAACAGACATTACAGGAATAACAGGGGACTTCAAACCCCAGTTTCATCAGTGGATAGATCACCGAGACAGATAATAAATAAGAAAACACTGAACTTTATCTCTACTTTAGACCAAATGGACCTAGCAGACATGTACAGAACATACCCACCAACTTCAGCAGAAAACACATTCTTCTCAAGCACACATGGAACATTATCCAGGATATATCATGTGCTAGGTCACAAAATAAGTCTCAGCAAACTTTAAAAGACTCAAATCATATAGAGTAGATTTTCTGACCATAATCATATGAAACTAGAAGTTGATAACTGGAGGAAAACTAGACAATTTACAAATATGTGGAAATTAAATAACACACTCCTTAAAAAAAAAATAACACACTCCTAAAAAACTGTGGGCCGAAGATGAGATAGAAGGGAAATAATATTTTGAAACAAATGAAAATGAAAGCACAATGTACCAAAACTTATAGGATGCTGCAAAAGCAGGGCTAAGAGGGAAATTTACAGCAATAAATAACTACATTAAAAGAAATTATTTTGGGGCACCTGGTGACACAGTCCGTTGTATCAGACTCTTGATTTCCACTCAGGTCATGATCTCAGGGTCGTGAGATGGAAAAGGCTCTGTGCTGAGCAGAGTCTGTTTAAGATTCTTGCTGCCCTTCCCCCCAGCTCTCCCCTACTCTCCTTCTCTTGCTCTAAAATAAATAAATCTTAAAAAAGAAAAATAAAAGGGGGCACCTGGGTAGTTCAGTCAGTTAAGTGTCTGTATTTCGCTCAGGTTGTGACCCCAAGGTTCTGGAATGGACCCCCACATTGGGCAACCTGACCAGTGGGAGTCTGCTTCTCCCTCTCCCTTTGTCCCTCCTCCCCCGCTTATGCATGCTCTCTCTCTTTCTCTCTCAAGTAAATAAATGAAAAATTTTTTTAAAAAGGAAGAAAAAAAATGAAAAACTTTGTCACTTATGTGGAACCTAAAAAGAAAAAACTAGAAGATACAGAGAACACATTGGTGTTTGCCATTTGCAGTGGATGGGAGTAGGCCAAGTGGTTGAAGTTGGGCAAAAGTACAAACGTCTGATTATAAAATAAATAATACACAGAATAGTTACTATTTTTAATAATACTGAATTGCATATTTGAAGGTCACTAAAAGAGTAGATCTGAAAAGTTCTCATTACAAGGAAAAATTCTATAACAATGTATGGTAATAAGTATTAACTAGACTTATTGTGGTGATCATTTCCCAATATATACCAATGTCAAATAATTACATTGTATATCTGAAATGAATATAATGCTATATGTCAATTATACTTCAATTTTTCAAAAACACTTAAATTAGAAATAAATGTTTACTAATTTAATTATTGGATGATCCATATAAAAATTAAATCTTCCTTAAAAAATTAACATCTTCCTAACTAAACATGGAGACTGTAAAATCCATAAAAGAAAAATAAACATATTTTAATATAGAAATACAAAAAACATTTTTATCTGGCAAAATATACGATAAACAAATCAACATAAATTGTATAGGAGGAAAAAATATTTGTGAAATAGGTAGAAGATAACAGTTAATATCTACATTTTACAAAGAACTTTCCCAAACTGAAAAACAACAAAAAAAAAACTTTTCAAGTTTTTTTTTTTTAAGATTTTATTTATTTATTTGACAGACAGAGATTACAAGTAAGCAGAGAGAGAGGAGGAAGCAGGCTCCCCGCCGAGCAGAGAGCCCGATGTGGGGCTCGATCCCAGGACGCCGGGATCATGACCTGAGCCGAAGGCAGAGGCTTTAACCCACTGAGCCACCCAGGTGCCCCACTTTTCAAGTTTTTAATGAACAAGTAATTTACGTAACAAATCAAAGAGAACCAAATACAAATGACAATATGCTCAAATTCACTGGTGTTATATGGAATTAAAATTAAAGTAACAGTGAGATATAAAACCACGACTGATTTTAGAGACAAGAAAGGGTGCTCATAACTTGTTGGTGGCAATTAAAAGTACTTGAACAGTACTCTAGCAATACATTCTAAAATTAAAATTATTAATACACTTCGATGCGTCCATTCCACATCTGAAAGTGAATTTCACGGAAATAAAAGCACCAATATTATAGAAATATGTAAATAATAGTACAGCATGGCTTATGAGGGCTAAAGAACACTTGAAATGCGGGGTTCGTCAACAGGTAAATAACTGAATATATCAGTGATTCACTCTGCATTACGGGGAACTAGACAGCTATTAAAAATAACAGATTTGTAGGGTTTCCAAAGACATTGGTGACTAAAAAGTATAAAGTGCATTATCTGTCCTGATAAACTTTCTAAAACATATAACAAAAAAAAATCTAAAAGACATACACCTGTGTGGAGTAATTAAGTGATTGAAAATAAATATATGCAAAGAAAATCACAAGCTTCCTTTGTACTGGATACCTGACGGGAATGGTGAGATGACAAGAAGGAAATGAGAAGGGACCAAATCAAAGAAGATTTCTTTTTTTTTAAGAAACAAAAATGAACTGGGGCACCTGGGTGGCTCAGTCAGCTGGGTGTCTGTCTTTGCTCCTTCATGATCCCAGGGCCCTGCATTGGAGCCCTGCATTTGGTTCCTTGTTTGGGGGTGGAGGTGCCTCTCCCTTTCCCTCTGTGCGCTTTCTCTTTCTCTCTCTCTCTCTCTCAAGTAAATAAATAAAGTGTTTTTTAAAATGAACTTTTAGGAGCACCTGGGTGGCTCAGTGGGTTAATGCCTCTGCCTTCAGCTCAGGTCATGATCTCAGGGTCCTGAGATGGAGCCCCACATCAACCTCTCTGCTCAGCAGGGAGCCTGCTTCCCCCCACCTCTGCCTGCCTCTCTGCCTCCTTGTGATTTGTCTGTCAAATAAATAAATATAATCTTTATAAATAAATAAATAAATAAAATGAACTTTTAAAGGGCATTTTTTGTAATAAAAGGTTATGAGGTCTTTAAAATAAAACACATAGGGGTTCCTGGGTGGCTCAGTAGGTTAAGCCTCTGTCTTCAGCTCAGGTCTTGATCTCAGGGTCCTCAGATGGAGACCCCACAGGCTCTCTACCCCGTGGGGAGCCTGCTTCCCCCTCTCTCTCTGCCTGCCTCTCTGTCTACTTGTGATCTCACTCTCTGTCAACTAAATAAATAAAATCTTTTTAAAAATAAATAAAACACATATGTGGTATATCAATGAATTTTTAAAATAAAGACATTCATTTGAAATTTTTTAAATTTTTTAATGCTTTAATCAGGGGCACCCAGGTGGCTCCGTTGGTTGAGCAGCTGCCTTCAGCTCAGGTCATGATTCTAGGGTCCTGGGATGGGGCCACATCCGGCTCCCTGCTCAGCAGGGAGCCTGCTTATCACTCTGCCCCTCTCCCTGCCACTCTGCTTACTTGTGCTCTCTCTCTAGCTCTCTGTCAAATAAATAAATAAAATATTTTTTAAAAATTCTAATTAGCCTTATTAAAACAAAGCTTTCAGAACGCTCAAGTATTCATAATGTATGATTTCCTGTAAATGTGCACATAGGAAATAAATACTTACAAACTGTTACTAAGAAAAACCTTACAAATAATTTATTGTGGCTTTTACTTAACTATTTCAACAAGGCGCCGGGGGTGGGAAGCAGAGAGAGGGAGAGAGAATCTTTAAGCAGGCTCAACGCCTAGAGCTAGCCCCACCTGAGGCTCAATCTCCCGACCCTGAGATCGGAACCTGAGCGGAAATGGAGTTCGAAGCTTAACCAACTGAGCCACCCAGGATCCCCAATCTGAACAATAACTCAATCCATAATGTCAATAATACTATTAAATACCATGACGACAAGCAAAATTAAAGAATAATGTTACAACTGAGAATGAAAAACCTTAAACAATAAAGCTGTGAGTTAGGCTAAAAGAGTAAGGCAGTTTTTAATACGAACTCACCTCTTTCAAATGTTCTATGTCTGGTTCTCTTTCACCGGTTCCCTCCGTAGAACTCAGACCAGGCGGAAGACTGGGACTGAAGGCCATGAGGTCGGTCTTGGGCGGGCCCTCCCCAGAGCACACCCTCTGCCGCCTCTGCTGCGAGTACGACCAGCTCCCCACCGCGCTGGAGCACACGAGCGTGGGCTTCCCAGGCCCGCTCGCGCCCTCCCTGGGCGGAGCCGAGCACCGCAGCGCCGTGTACAGCAGCAGCGTGAGCACCAGCAGGCTGGACACCGCGCAGATGGCGACGATCAGGTACACGTTGACGTCCACCAGCGCCGTCTCCGCGCCAGCAGCGCCCGCCAACACCCGCGACGACGCCTTTGGCGCCTGGCCGCTCTCCACCAGCGACAGCAGCACGGTGGCCGTGGCCGTCAGCGCCGGCTCGCCGTGGTCCTTGACCAGCACCAGCAGGCGCTGGCGCGGCGGGTCCGCCTCGTCCAGCGGGCGCGTCGTGCTGATCTCGCCCGTGTACAGCGCCACGCGGAACGGGCTGCGCGCGCCCCCCGCCGCCGGCTGCAGCTCGAACGACAGCCACGCGTTGTAGCCGGAATCCGCGTCCACCGCGCGCACCTTCGCCACCACGTGGCCCGCGCCCACCGACCGCGACACCAGCTCGCTCAGCGCGCCGCCCCCGCCGCCCGCGCCGGGCCGCGGCAGCAGCGCGGGCGCGTTGTCGTTCTCGTCCAGCACGAACACCTGCAGCGTCACGTTGCTGCCCAGCGGAGGCACGCCCGCGTCGCGCGCGCTCACTTGGAACTGCAGCAGCTCCAGCTCCTCGTGGTCCAGCGGCTGCAGCGCGTACACCTTGCCGCTCTCCGCGTGCACCGACACGTAGCTCGACAGCGCGCGCTCGCCCACGCGCCGCTCCACCAGCGAGTAGGACACCCGCGCGTTCTCCTGCGCGTCCGCGTCCCGCGCCGACACCGTGAAGATGTGGCAGCCGGGCGGGTTGTTCTCCTTCACGAACACCGTGTACTCGGGCTGCGCGAACGCCGGCGCGTTGTCGTTCACGTCCGCCACTTCCACGGACACGCTGGCGGTGGCGGAGAGCGGAGGCGATCCTCCGTCCCGTGCTGTTACCACCAGCTCATAGTTGGACACGCTCTCGCGATCCAAGGCTCTGTCCAGCACCAGCGAATAGTAGTTCTTGAAGGTGGACACCAGCTTGAAGGGAACGTGGGGTGTTAGTAAGCAGGTCACCTGCCCGTTGGCACCAGAGTCACGGTCAGACACGCTGATCAGGGCGATGACGGTGCCCACCTGAGTATCCTCTCGCACCGGAAGTGACAGAGAAGTTATGGTAATTTCTGGGGTATTATCATTTATATCTAGTATTTCCACGAAAATGGTACAGTGACCTGCCATTGGAATATTCCCCTTGTCTGTTGCTTCCACCGATATTTCATACAACTTCTTTTCTTCGAAATCTAGTTTACCTCTTGTTCTAATTTCCCCACTGTTGGGGTTTATGATAAATGCATATAACACCGCAGGCGATATAGGCCTTCTAAATGAGTAGATTATGTCTCCATTCGTACCATCATCAAGATCTGTGGCATTCAGCTTGATCACCAATGTTCCATTAAATGCGTTCTCTAATACTGTCACTTTATAAATATACTGTTCAAATTCTGGGGCATTGTCGTTTACATCCAGAATTGTAATCAGCAACTGAACTGTGCCGGTCAGCTCCGGTTTACCCCCATCAGTGGCTGTCAATACTAAGTTATGCTCCTGAATTTGCTCTCTGTCCAATGATTTCCTCAATACAAGTGACAACGAAGACGTCTGTTCACGATCGTTCTGTGTGTCCAAAGCGAAGTACTCGTTGGGATCCACTCGGTAGGTCAAGGCCGAGTTTACTCCAATATCTGCATCGGATGCGCCATCTAGTGGAAACCGAGTTTCTGGGGGTCTAGATTCTGCAATGATTATTCTTTTTTTACTTTCAGGGAACACAGGCGGATTGTCATTAATATCCTTCACCTCCACCTCCACATGGAAAACCTGCAACGGCTTGTTCACGATCACCTCCAGGTGGATGCTGCACTCCGCGCTCCGCCCGCACAGCTCCTCCCGATCGATCCGAGAATTCACAAACAAAATGCCATTCTGCAGATTTACCTCCAGAAGGTCCCCGGGGCCTTTGGACGCCACCCGGAACAGGCGTGGCACCAGCTCCGCCAGCTCCAGTCCCAAATCCTGGGCGATGAGGCCCACAAAGGTGCCGTGTTTGGCCTCTTCCAGGACTGAGTAGTGGACCTGGCCGCTCCCAGTCTTCCAGGCTGCGAGGAGCAGAAGCAACAGCAGCCGACTCGGGATTCCTGGGCCTCCTCGCCAGAACAGCATGGTACACTCAAAAGGATTCAAAGGTAATCTGAAGTATAAGTTATACCTTACCGCAAACTGACTCTCGCGGGCTTCTGAGGGGGAGGATTCAACAGAGGTTTTCCACTATCTGACCAATTTTCTGCAGGAAGGAGGAAGCAGAGGCACGTTCTTCTCGGAAATGTTCTCAGTAAAGAGCGACACCATGTGCATGAAGGTGTAACTGTAGAAATGATTAGGTCTTCACATTTTCCATTGATGCAGAGGGTTTTGTTTTGTTTTGTTTTGTTTTCATTTCATGAGATTTTTCACTGCAAATACGTAATCGAAGATTAAATGTCTTTCTTTCCAGAAACAGTAAGTCGCTATATTCTGCCCTGTATACAATGCTAGTTGAGAATTGTTTGAATTCAGTTTTTCCACAAATATATTTTGCAAGTGTAAAACTTTCATGCAGAATTTTTTTTAAAGATTTTATTTATTTATTTGACAGAGAGAAATCGCAAGTAGACGGAGAGGCAGGCAGAGAGAGAGGAAGGGAAGCAGGCTCCCTGCTGAGCAGAGAGCCCAATGCGGGACTCGATCCCATGACCCTGAGATCATGACCTGAGCCGAAGGCAGCGGCTTAACCCACTGAGCCACCCAGGTGCCCCCATGCAGAATTTTTTTTTCAAGACTTTATCTTTAAGTAATCTCTCCACCCAATGTGGGGCTTGAACTCACAACCCTGAGATCAAGAGTCACATGCTCTGCTGAAGGAGCCAGCCAGGATCTCCCATGCAGAATTTTGAAGGAGGAGTATTTGGTATTCACTTTTGGAAACCAGTCTCCAGTTCTGCCTTTGGTGGTTTCAGTTGGGAATGTCTTTTTCCTGTAATATTTATTTAGAACTGTTCACACAATGGCCATTAAGTCCAAATGGAAATATAATCAATTATAAGAATAAAACGGATTATCGTGGAAAATATTAAGTGGTATACCAGCTGTGTAAATAAACCATTCATATAAATTCTCCCAATTATGAAATGTGGATAAAATATTTGTATCTAAACGAAGTATCTTATCAATGTGTATGAATTTGTATGTGAGCATGTGCATAAACACAATAATTTAGATCATTAAGATATAACAACATTTTAAAATTTTCTTTGCATAAAAGATGCCAAGAACTAGCATCCTACAAATCTGATGGAATTTTAATTAATACCAATAGTTAAGCTTCACTCTTCTCTTCCCCATCCCTGGGAAAAACTTTACTATCATTTCAATTGACTCTGATTTTCCAAACATCAACAGGTAGGCAAAAATGTTAACATATCTTTAGCAAAAAAGAAAGGAAGGGAATATTACTTCTACCTATTGCTACAACTATCTTTACCAAGCCACAAAGTTCCAGGCAAAATAGAGTACAGCTCCAATAATTATCTTGCTTGTCCTGTGCACAATGCTCCATGAAACAATAGTTTAGTTCATTTCTGTGTCTTTGCTCATCTCTGAAAATTTGAGTAGAGTATCTGATATTCTCTTACCTCCATCCTTCTCTCCTGTTACATTACTTTCATTAATACTTTACTCCTATCGCCGAACAGTCCCTGTATTATTTGTAGTTGTTCTTGTCTATCAAGCTCTACCTTGTTTTCCTTTCCACTCCACCTAACCTAGACTTCAGAGTCAACTATGTGAAATATGTCAGATACCCCGAAAGCACTCACCTACTTCTATTACTCCTCTAACATTTTCTTTAGCTTCCAACACACAGCCTAACCATTTTCTCCTCTTACTTAGCTTCTCCATTTAGGGATGTTACTTCACCATGATCACGATATTCTCTACAAGTTTACTCTCACATTTGATTTGGGCTTGCAAATGAATTCCTAATTAACTCTTTTCACCTGCATACAAAGATTCTTCCATATTTCCTTCTCAAATTCCCAACCTCATTCCCACCATGTCGTTCTCAGATAACTTACACAAAGAGATAAGTAATCACATATGAATTCAGAGTCTCTTTTTTTGTATCAACATTTTTCTTTCTCTATTAAGGAAAAATTATCCTTACTTTTAAAGTCAACCTTATGCTCTTAAAATATTATTCTCTCTTCTATCCTCTTCCATATTTTTCATCTTTTTTTCTGTTTTCTTTTTAAGTAGGCTCCATGCCAGAACTCACGACCCTAAGATCAAGACTCTGAGATCAAGACCCAAACTGAGATCCAGTCAGACGTTTAACTGACTGAGCCATCCAGATGCCCCTATATTTTTCATCTTCACCTGCATACCTTTTCAAAAAGATTTTATTTATTTATTTGACAGAGCATGAGCAGAAAGAGAGGTTGATGGAGAAGAAGCAGGCATCCAGCGGAGCAGGGAGCCCAACAATGACAATGACAACAACCGCAAAAGTTGATCCCAAGACCCTGGGATCATGACCTGAGCGGAAGGGAGCAGCTTAAGGACTAAGCCACCCAGGTGCCCCTCATTTTCATCTTCATTCTTTCTTCTTTTCCCCTTTTTTTCATCTTCATTCTTAATCTACCTGTTGCATCTTCAGTATCTTTTTATACTTGCTTCTTTTCCTCACACTACAAACACACTCATGTGTCCATATGTATGTATATACACACATATATATTTTACATATACACATGCCCATACATATGTACACACATTATACATACACATTTAAATTTGCTACTTCTTGTGGGAAAAGCAAGTTCTGTTTAACCCTTCTCTCTACCTTAAACTTCTAACAGTTACTTGATATATTGTACTTGGAGTTTTATTTCTGCTGTCTGTTGTATAGCCTACTTATGATTTTAAGCCTATTATAGTGGATTGAATAGTGACTCCCCTAAAAGATATGCTCAAGTCTTAATCCCTGGAACCCATTAGTATTACTTTCTTGGCAAATGACATGATTAAGTTTAGGGTCCTGTATATGTATTCAAATAATTATTGATTGAAGGAGTTTAGCCTGGACTACCCAGGTGAGCCCTAAAGTACTATCACATGTATCCTTATAAAAAAATATGGATAAGAAGATATGCAGAAAAGGAGGCAATATGACCAGGGAGATAGAGATTGGAATGATGTAGCCACAAGCCAAGAACTGCTGATAGCCATCAGAAGGTGCAAGAGACAACAGATTTTCCCTTCGAGGTTCAGAGGGTACAGCCCTGGCAACACTTGGATTTTGGATTTCTGGTCCACCAAAATTGTGAGAGAACCAAATTTTGTTAGCTTAAGCCACGCAGGTTTTGGTACTTTGCTACAGCAATCGCAAGAATGAACATACATATTCACCTCAATTCTTTACTTGGACACGTTGTTCTCATTTTTTAATCTGTCTTTTCTGATTTTATACTTTCATAGATTTTTTTTTCCCATAAGGGACTTACTCCCAAATCTAGATCTATAATCTGTCCCTGAGCTCCTGACCTGTATTTCTAATCACAATGACATTCTCTTAGCATCGAAAGAATAACATTTTCTTAAATGTTTCTATTTGCTAGCTGGACAAACATACACAAAGTATTTCTTCAACTGTATTCTACATTTTGGTTAATGGCAATCTCATCCTCCTACATGACCAAACAAAAAAGTTGGTGTCATCCCAATTTCTGTCTTTCTCTTATCATTTGTAACGAATCATTCATCATTAGGTTGCTTCTATATATGCTAATGCCTTTTGTACATGTTTCTTTCGATCTATTTTGACTGTCATGATTTGTTTCCATTACCTGATAACTAGAAAATTCTGAAAAATTCTTTACTAGATTTCTTACCTGCAGAATCTCCCCTGTTCCATCCTTCAAGTACACAGTCACTAAAGCAAACTCTGCTCATTTATTCATACTAATCTCTCCATCAGTAAAACTTTCCAGTTAAAAAGTTATCTGTCTTTCAAGGCACTCTTCGATAAAACATGCCTAATCTCTGGAACCCACCCCCACTTCTACCTTGCAGGGAATAACCTAGGTGGTTTATTTTAATACTGTATATGTATTAAAAAATTATTGATTGGGGGGTGCCTGGGTGGCTCAGTCAGTTAAGCATATGCCTTCAGCTCAGGTCATGATCTCAGAGTCCTGGGATCAAGCCCCGCATCGGGCTCCCTGCTCAGCGGAGAGTCTGCTTCTCCCTCTCCATCTGTGTCTGCCCCCTCACTCATGCCTGTTCTTTCTATCTCTCTCTCTCAAATAAATAAATAAATAAATAAAATCTTTTTAAAATTACTGATTGAACATATGTTATATTTCATATTCAAAAACTAAAGATATTTGAGACAGTAGTAGGCAAAGGCAGGAAAGTTTAATTCCTTCACTACTAGCTTGAAGGATTTAAGACTTTAGTCTCTAGTCATAGAAGCCTCTGGATATTTTTGTGGAAAAAACTACAAGATGTGAAGTAAGCTAAATACATTTTAGAAGACTCAACTGGGGGGTCCCAGGGTGGTTCAGCCAGTTAAGTGTCTGAGTCTTGGTTTCGACTCCAGTCATGGTCTCACAGGCTCTGGACTCAGTGGAGAATCTCCTTGAGATTCTCTACCGCTGCCCCTCCCCCCCCAACTTGTGCACATGCACTCTCCCTCTCTCTCTCAAATAAATCTCAAAAAATAAATAAAAGATTTAACTGATAATAGTCTCAGAGCAGTAGTGCACCATAATGGGTTTGGGATCCTCTGAAACTGAGTTTGGGCTACTTCTCATTCTCTATTTGTGGCTTAAGCTTCAGGTTCCTCATCAGCAAAGTGACTATGATAAATATGTACTCGCACCATAAGGCTGGTTTCTTTTTTAAAAGGTTTTATGATCAAGTAATCTCTACAACCAAGGTGGGGCTCCAAACTCAGGATCCTGAGATCAAGAGTCGCGTACTCCACCCACTGAGCCAGCTAAGTGCCCCAGGACTGATTAGAGAACTAGATGAAATGATACAGTTAGAGATCATAGCATAGGCTCTACAAAATAACAGGGGATCAGTAAGTATTACTGTATTTTACTGAATTCAAAAGTAGTCATTAATTCTAAGATGCACCGTTACTTATGTGCTACCAAGAAAGAAAAACAGTCAATAAAGTTATTATAAACCATCAATTACAAGATGCACCCTGATTCAGGTGCATATTATAATATATTAAATATGCAATTACTTTATTATATTTTATGTAAAGAAGAATAGTACAGTAAGTAGCCAATCTCACTTAAAAGAAAGAAGGCACTCTGTGTGAACAATAACAAAATTATTCCTTAGAATTAACAACAAAATTATTATTATTATAATATCTGAAGGACGTTGTGCTGAAATTAAAATGGTATTCAGGAGGATATTTTAGAAGCTTATGTATATAAGGAATGGTAAAAGAATCCAGTTAATGGTATCTGAAAATTATTTGTACTACTCTTGCAAATATTCTCTGATCATGAGATTATAAAATATCATAAAAAATATACTTGAGTTTTCAAACACCTATGCAGTTTTTACTCTTATGTACTAATGTTTCTCAAGGCCAATAATACAAGAAAAATGATAGAATTAGGAAGTTTAAAATGTGGTGATCCAAAGCCAGTATTTCACCTATGTATCTCACTAATACATGAAACTTCAAGTGAATTTTCAAATGCAAGTTTCAAATGAACATGAAATACACAAAAATTTCAAAATGAGAGAATGATCATACCACGGAAGATGTTCCCTGGTTAAAAGATAACACGAAGAAAAAAGAGAGAATGTATTTACATCCTAACAAAGAATTATTAAAGGAAACAAATATACTTAAATTATATTAATGACTTACTTCACTGGAAGGATTTAAACAATCTTCTCCTGACTGTGGAAGGTTGGGGCTGAAGGCCATGAGGTCGGTCTTGGGCGGGCCCTCCCCAGAGCACACCCTCTGCCGCCTCTGCTGCGAGTACGACCAGCTCCCCACCGCGCTGGAGCACACGAGCGTGGGCTTCCCAGGCGCGCACGAGCCCTCCCTGGGCGGAGCCGAGCACCGCAGCGCCGTGTACAGCAGCAGCGTGAGCACCAGCAGGCTGGACACCGCGCAGATGGCGACGATCAGGTACACGTTGACGTCCACCAGCGCCGTCTCGGCGCCAGCGGCGCCCGCCAACACCCGCGACGACGCCTTTGGCGCCTGGCCGCTCTCCACCAGCGACAGCAGCACGGTGGCCGTGGCCGTCAGCGCCGGCTCGCCGTGGTCCTTGACCAGCACCAGCAGGCGCTGGCGCGGCGCGTCCGCCTCGTCCAGCGGGCGCGTCGTGCTGATCTCGCCCGTGTACAGCGCCACGCGGAACGGGCTGCGCGCGCCCCCCGCCGCCGGCTGCAGCTCGAACGACAGCCACGCGTTGTAGCCGGAATCCGCGTCCACCGCGCGCACCTTCGCCACCACGTGGCCCGCGCCCACCGACCGCGACACCAGCTCGCTCAGCGCGCCACCCCCGCCGCCCGCGCCGGGCCGCGGCAGCAGCGCGGGCGCGTTGTCGTTCTCGTCCAGCACGAACACCTGCAGCGTCACGTTGCTGCCCAGCGGAGGCACGCCCGCGTCGCGCGCGCTCACTTGGACCTGCAGCAGCTCCAGCTCCTCGTGGTCCAGCGGCTGCAGCGCGTACACCTTGCCGCTCTCCGCGTGCACCGACACGTAGCTCGACAGCGCGCGCTCGCCCACGCGCCGCTCCACCAGCGAGTAGGACACCCGCGCGTTCTCCTGCGCGTCCGCGTCCCGCGCCGACACCGTGAAGATGTGGCAGCCGGGCGGGTTGTTCTCCTTCACGAACACCGTGTACTCGGGCTGCGCGAACGCCGGCGCGTTGTCGTTCACGTCCGCCACTTCCACGGACATGCTGGCCGTGGCGGAGAGCGAAGGCGATCCCCCGTCCCTTGCGGTCACCACCAGCTCATAGTTGGACACGCTCTCGCGATCCAAGGCGCTGTCCAGCACCAGCGAATAGTAGTTCTTGAAGGTGGACACCAGCTTGAAGGGGACATGGGGTGTTAGTGAGCAGGTCACTTGGCCGTTGGCGCCAGAGTCACAGTCAGACACGCTGATCAGGGCGATGACGGTGCCCACCTGAGCATCCTCTCGCACCGGGAGCGACAGCGAAGTGATCATTACCTCAGGGGTATTGTCATTCAGATCCAGAACTTCCACTAAGACTGTACAATGACCTGACATGGAAGGAATCCCTTTATCAATGGCGTTAACTTGAATTTCATACTCATGATTCTCTTCGAAATCCAATTTCCCGTAAATTCTGATTTCACCTGTTTCTGGATTTATTGAAAACATGCATTTCTCACTTACTGGCAAAATCAGTCTGATTCCATAGAAAATTTCTCTATTCACCCCTTCGTCTGGATCAGAAGCGTTTAGCTGAATCACTCTCGTGCCGTTTGGGACATTTTCAAACAGCACTACTTTATAGCCAGGCTTATCAAACTCTGGAGCGTTATCATTCACATCCAAAATGTTTATTTTAATCTGAACAGATCCTGTTAGCTCGGGCTTACCCCCATCCTGGGAGGTCAGCAATATATTAAGTTCTGGAGTTTCCTCTCTATCCAAAGACTTCCGTAGAACTAGTTCAGGCAATATACTTTTGTCGTTTTTCGTTATTATTTTAAGAGTAAAATACTCATTTAGACCTAACCTATAGGTCAGAAGAGAGTTTACACCGATATCCGCATCCGAAGCGCCCTCTAGAGGAAAATGAGAATCTAACGGGGCAGATTCAGAAATCAGTACCTTTTGCTCTTCTTCTCTGAACACTGGTGGGTTATCGTTAATGTCCTTCACCTCCACCTCCACATGGAAGACCTGCAGCGGCCTGTCCACGATCACCTCCAGGTGAATGCTACACTCCGCGCTCCGCCCGCACAGCTCCTCCCGGTCGATCCGAGAATTCACAAACAAAATGCCATTCTGCAGATTTACTTCCAGAAGGTCCCGGCGTCCTTTGGACGCCACCCGGAACATGCGTGGGACCAGCTCTGCCAGCTCCAGCCCTAGGTCTTGCGCGATGCGGCCCACGAAAGTGCCGTGTTTGGCCTCTTCTGGGACCGAATAGTGGACCTGGCAGCTCCCGGGTTCCCCCGCTGCAAGGAGCAGAAGCGACAGCAGCAATCGCGGGGCTCCTGGGCCTCCTCTCCAGGAAAACACCATTGTAGTTAACAAGATCTCCGAGGTGGGACTGTTGGTTTTAAGGGATCGCTCACCTGCGAACCTTTGTGAGCAGTCTCCCTTCCTGTAGGTGTAGATATAGTAAAATTTACCCAGCATTCCGGTCAATATGGAGTCGATCCTATTCTGTCAATGGTTGGAATCTGGGCGCGCAGACAAAATTTTTCCTTTTCACCTTCTGAGTGTACAGCGACATCATGTGACTGATTATGTAAGTACAAGACAGATCGTGAGGTTCTTTGTAGTTTAGCCACTTCTCGGGACACATTAAATTTTTTGACCTTTGGATGTTTTCATGGATTTTTTTGTAAATGCTTATTTTTTTTTAATGTATAAGATATTAGTAACAAAGCACAGTCATTTCTATTATACTGCAGTTTTTAAAATATTCTGCTTCAAAGTCTATCATAATCATTGAAATATAGAATGTCAGAAGCAACTCTTTGCCTATCATGGAGAATAAAATAAAGAATAATATACATCACACTTGGCCTTATTTTGCTTACAATTCTCACTTGTAACGACTTTTATCCTTCACAAGCACTTCACTGTAGGACTTTAGGAGAACCCCCCCCCAAAAGAAACTAAAGTATTTCTACTAACTAAATATTTCATTCATATAAATTATTTTATTCATACTTCCGTTGGATATAAAAATTCATCATAAATGTGGAATATGTCGTTTTTTGTTCCTTGATGCTCAAATGCAATGACTTTTCATACAATGCTCTTATTCCCATAACATATTAAAATGAAGCTTGGGTACAGATCCTGTAAAGTTTCACTCTAGCAGGAGGAAAGCATTTTCATGTAAAATGTTGAATCAAAACCTCCAGATTTCACAGTATTCTAAAGTGGCTGTGGAGCCCTAATATGAAAAACGTCTGTGAGATGTTTTGGAGCCCAGTCTCTCTAACTAAAATTAAATAAATATAAACTTCAAAATGAACTTTTGGTCTCCCTTTAAATGTGCCCTTCAGGCCAGTTAGTAGTCCCTCAAAATCTGCTTCTCTTCAGAAAATCAGAATGGAAAAAAAAAGAAAGAAAACTAAATCAGAATGGTGACTATGATGCAAGAGAGAATCAAAGGACTTTTCATAATTTTATTAATTAATTCAAGATCAGCTTTAAGGGAAAACAAAACACAGAAAAGATTCCACAGCTAACTGTAAACAAATACAGAGTTTATAAGCTCATTAAAATTCAAGTCAAAATCTTTAAGCCAACAATTTGTCACCAATCCTTTTACATATAATAATGAAGGAAAATGAGATAAGAAATCTTTATAAAACCAGGAAGTAATAATAATCATCCCACAAGTAAAAGATAACTTAAATCAACTATAAAACTGGTTCTTAAGTAATCTAAAAAATTTGAATCTTTATGCTTTTGGGCTATTTAAATTGTCTAACACCACTACCCTGATTCTTCATTTTCTATCTTCTATTTTCAAAAAAAGTCAATGTACAATGATTGCTTAGAAACTATTGAAAAAGTAGTGTGTTAGTTATGTAGTCCTCACACACTGTTAGACATAATTAAATTACTAAAGAGATAAAGAACATCTAAAATTAGCTTAATACTTAAACAATTGAACTAGAAGATGGAAATTATATTAAAATTATAATTTTACACCATTGAATTGTAATCCTCAAACTAAAAATAAGTATGAAAGACACATAATTTGTAGAAAATAGCTCATGTAATTTGGAATTATCTAAAACTGTACATTGACTACTTGTATACTGTAAAAATAAGAATTTGCACAAATTTAGCATGTACTTAAAATATTCCAATATCTTTATTAATTTACATGACATTGAGCCATTCCAAAAACTTCACCTGGAGATGGATAATAATGTGTGCCCTACCTAACATTCACATTTATACATTTACAGTTTCATAAGTGATATGATAGCTTAATCTTTTAAGTATGAAACATTTTGTGTTTTAATTTGGTTGCCTACTATAGAATAAAGAAATTTTAGCCCCTAAAGCTAAAGAGGAGCCATAGCCACATATGAATTTCATCAAATTCTCAAAGAAGGGGTGCCTGAGGGGCTCATTGGGTGAAGCCTCTGCCTTCAGCTCAGGTCATGATCCCAGGGTCCTGGGATCTGGCCCCTGAATTGGGCTGTCTGCTCAGAGGGAGCCTGCTTCCCCCTCTCTCTCTGCCTTCCTCTCTGCCTACTTGTGATCTCTGTCTGTCAAATAAATAAATAAAATATTTTTTAAAAACAAATTCTCAAAGAAATCCGTTACTCCACCACTCTACATATAGCTAGGGATCACTGAATTAGAAGAATGACCTAAGGTAAATGACCTAAGGTAAATGACCTTTGGTTATAATCATCAGAAAAGATTATAGCACATTAAAAGAAAATTTCACAAACATCGGAGATAAAGCATTTAAAGACAGGAAATTTAAATTGCCAGATAAGCGAAAATGATAACCTACATTTCACTTGAATAGACTTAACATTTTTCTTTCTAGATGAATCCACAAAATTTGGGTCAGGCTGTCAACCAGCATATATTGCACATATTATAATGCATGTCTTCTAAATGCATCTTCTAGATGCATGTCTTCAGCAAGTTCCAAGATGTGGTGGAGTGATATGAATAACTTTATTTGCCTAGTAAACTTTGTAAGCATAAATCTGGGAGCTCTGTTTGACTATGTTGTCAAAAAATCTGTACCCATTACATGCGATAAAATTAATCGGCAGAACTTTTAAGTTCCATTATTTCAATGAAACCACCAAACAATACTGCAAGACTGAATTTTTAACTGCAAATAATATGAAAACAGGTTTTATCTTATCAATTGAGGCAAAACTAAAGATTATTTAATGGAAAACAAATGTATGACCCATGTTTAACTCTACAGAAAAAGGTAAATGTTTTCAGACTTAAAGAAGAGAGTGTTCAATCTTTGATACAAGCCGGAAGTGAGAAAAGTCAAGCTATCTAATAATGTGAAAATGTTAAAGCATAAGGTAGTGTTAAAAGACAAAGAGGACAAGCAAATGTAAATAGCCACAGGAATTATCTAGAGTAGTGAGATTTAGAGATGAAATAAGTGGTCCAAGTACATAACTGAAAATTATACATTATATCTAATAAAGTGCTGACAGGAGAGTCATTTTTGCATCTTCCTTTACCATTTTCTACCAAAACATTTGGAGACATGGGGCATTTATTGGCTAAAACCCCTGGTATCGCATGATTAAAACTGGATTTTTATCAGTTGGCATTTGACTAACAGAAATTGTTTTCTAAAACATTTACAGTCGTCTAAAACGTTAATACTCAAAATACAGAATATTCATTACGTTTTTCTGTGAAATGAAGTGGATTTTAAAAATTTAACACAGACTTCAAAATAAGAGGAAATCTATAGAACTCACCTGCCCAGGGTGATTTGATCCTGTCTCCTGCCTTTCCTCTCCAACTTCTTTATCCAGACCAGGTGGAAGGCTGGGGCTGAAGGCCATGAGGTCGGTCTTGGGAGCGCCCTCCCCAGAGCACACCCTCTGCCGCCTCTGCTGCGAGTACGACCAGCTCCCCACCGCGCTGGAGCACACGAGCGTGGGCTTCCCAGGCCCGCACGCGCCCTCCCTGGGCGGAGCCGAGCACCGCAGCGCCGTGTACAGCAGCAGCGTGAGCACCAGCAGGCTGGACACCGCGCAGATGGCGACGATCAGGTACACGTTGACGTCCACCAGCGCCGTCTCGGCGCCAGCGGCGCCCGCCAACACCCGCGACGACGCCTTTGGCGCCTGGCCGCTCTCCACCAGCGACAGCAGCACGGTGGCCGTGGCCGTCAGCGCCGGCTCGCCGTGGTCCTTGACCAGCACCAGCAGGCGCTGGCGCGGCGTGTCCGCCTCGTCCAGCGGGCGCGTCGTGCTGATCTCGCCCGTGTACAGCGCCACGCGGAACGGGCTGCGCGCGCCCCCCGCCGCCGGCTGCAGCTCGAACGACAGCCACGCGTTGTAGCCGGAATCCGCGTCCACCGCGCGCACCTTCGCCACCACGTGGCCCGCGCCCACCGACCGCGACACCAGCTCGCTCAGCGCGCCGCCCCCGCCGCCCGCGCCGGGCCGCGGCAGCAGCGCGGGCGCGTTGTCGTTCTCGTCCAGCACGAACACCTGCAGCGTCACGTTGCTGCCCAGCGGAGGCACGCCCGCGTCGCGCGCGCTCACTTGGAACTGCAGCAGCTCCAGCTCCTCGTGGTCCAGCGGCTGCAGCGCGTACACCTTGCCGCTCTCCGCGTGCACCGACACGTAGCTCGACAGCGCGCGCTCGCCCACGCGCCGCTCCACCAGCGAGTAGGACACCCGCGCGTTCTCCTGCGCGTCCGCGTCCCGCGCCGACACCGTGAAGATGTGGCAGCCGGGCGGGTTGTTCTCCTTCACGAACACCGTGTACTCGGGCTGTGCGAACGCCGGTGCGTTGTCGTTCACGTCCGCCACTTCCACGGACAAGCTGGCGGTGGCGGAGAGCGGAGGCGATCCCTCGTCCCGTGCGATCACTACTAGAGCATAGCTCGACACACTCTCGCGGTCCAAAGCGCCGTCCAGCACCAATGAATAGTAATTTTTGAACGTGGACATGAGCTTGAAAGGGACGTTTGGCGTTAGAGAACAGATCACCTGCCCGTTGGCACCAGAGTCACGGTCAGATACACTGATCAGCGCAATGACAGTACTAGGGTGAGTGTCCTCTCGTACTGGGAGAGATAGGGAAGTCACGGTGACTTCAGGGGCATTATCATTGGCGTCTAATATTTCTACCCAGACTGTACAGTGACCTGCCATTGGGGGATTCCCTTTATCTGTGGCCTGTACTTCAATTTCATAAAACTTGTTTTCCTCATAATCTAAAGTTCCATTAACCCTCACTTCTCCGTTATTTTCATCTAGTGTAAACAAGAGTTTTCCTTTGGGCTTCACTGACACCAAAGAGTAGGTAATCTCCCCATTGACTCCTTCGTCTCGATCTGTGGCGTTTAGCTTTATCATAAATGTTTCTTTAGCAGTGTTTTCCATCAATCTCACTTTGTATTCTGATTGCTCAAATTCCGGATCATTGTCGTTAATATCCAAGACTTGGATGAAAAGCTGAACGGTGCCAGTGAGCTCTGGTTTCCCCCCGTCTGCAGCTGTCAATAGCAAATTAAGTTCTGGAGTTTTCTCTCGATCCAGATATTTTTTTAATGTAAGCGACAATCTTTTAGTCTGCTTACTATGTGTTGGTAATTCTAAAGAAAAAAACTCATTTTGACTTAGTCTGTAGGTCAATAGAGCATTCTCTCCTATATCCGCATCAGAAGCTCCCTCTAGAGGAAAATGAGAGTCAGGTTGCTTAGATTCAGGAATCAGCAGCTTTTGTTCTTTGAGAGAGAAGACCGGTGGATTGTCATTAATATCCTTCACCTCCACCTCCACATGGAAAACCTGCAGCGGCCTGTCCACGATCACCTCCAGGTGGATGCTGCACTCCAGACTCCGCCCACACAGCTCCTCCCGGTCGATCCGAGAATTCACAAACAAAATGCCATTCTGCAGATTTACCTCCAGAAGGTCCCCATGACCCTTCGATGCCACTCGGAACAGGCGTGGCACCAGCTCCGCGAGCTCCAGCCCCAAGTCCTGGGCGATGCGGCCCACGAAGGTGCCGTGCTTGGCCTCCTCCAGGACCGAGTAATGAACTTGGCCGCTGCCAGCCTCCCAGACTGCAAGGAGGAGAAGCGACAGCAGCAGACGCTGAGTGCCCAATCCCCTTCTTTGAGAGCCGGACATCGCATACGACATTGACTTCCAAAATAAGGTCCTTTACACTTAAAGCAGCAGAGACTCCGGTTTGGCATTAAAAATCTAGCTTAATTTTTGAGAAGTTTCAAAGAATCCTTTAACAGTAGCGTTCGGCATGATGGAGTCCTTTCTGTATGGGGCGTTCCTGGCTGTTCAGACCAACCCTTGAAACAACTATTTCCACCAAGTAAAGAGCGACACCTTGCGCCTGAATAGTGAGTACTGTGCACTACATCGTACACGATAGAATTTTACTTAAACAGAAAAATATAATTAACTTCATGTGCTTCATCTTACTTTATTCTCAAAATAGTATTTCCAAAGTGCTTATTGTGGGAACATTCATAGTATAAGTCATATTGAAAGTGATGGTATATGGAAAATGACATTTTTTTTAACATGAAATTGAAATTTTTGTTCCTACATTTGATTTAGAGTTATACAGTTGTGGTTTTACTTAGCTACATAATACACACAGAGTTTAGCTCTACAGGTAGCCTTATGAAAAACTAGGGTTAAAAATTTCCTAAAGATATTGTTTCTCATATTAAAATGTTATCAAATTTGAATTGTTTTACTTCTAAGCTCTTTTGTTACTTTGGCTGCTAGGAAACTCAAAGACAAAGTTGAGGTATTAGTAACAACTCTTCAGTCCTTAAGTTCTGTATGTTGTATTCTCATCTCTGTGCACTTTCCTTTTATTCATACCTATTTTCTTTAGTTGCAATTCTTTTTGTTATTTACATTTAATTGCATTCGTTGCAAGCAATCTTATATCCATTGAAAAAAATGTTTTCAAATTTAGTGTATAAAACAGAATTCACAATGGAAAAGTTTATTGATAGAGGTGAAATTTATATTTGACATACATGATTTATTAGGGAAGTTACTTTGCTAAAAGTATAAGATGAGGTATCACATGACACTTCATGTGATGATGTCACTGATATGGAAGGAGGTGTCTTTCAATTATAAAATAAATTTTATTAGAATTCAATGAAATAAATAAAAGTCACCATGAAAATCTGTGGGTCATATTGGTTATTTCCAAGTGACCAACAGTGGTTTTTGTTTATCTGTCAAGATATATTCATGAAAATAGCTGGCTTTTTTTTTTTTTTTTGCCTATCACTTAACAAATGCTTATTAAGCACCTCTGAGTACCAGGCACAGGAGAGGACCAAAGAGACTATACAGCTGTTAGGAAATTCCATTAGAGAGGGCATAGCCTGAGCATGGAAGCCTTAACCAGCACATTAAAGAGCTGGACTTGACCTTCGTGGCACTGGGGAGCCATTGGATATGCTGGACAAAAAGAGTAAAGTTAGACTTTGGAGAGCTGAGACTGGTGAGGTATGCAAGGTGGACTGAAGGGAAGAAGACTAGAACCCAGGAGAACAGCGGGGAGCTGTTGTAGCATTGTGGGTATGACATGAGGTAGGCTAGCGTATAGCAGAGTTCCCAGCACACAGTGGGCATTCAATAAATTGTTGAATGACCTGTTTCTTGTTGAAAGAATTCTGGGTTTGAGACCATAAGTTTATTCAAAACAAGGGGAAAGATTTTTAATTATACTTCCTGTAAATGCATATTACTGAGTTAAACACACACACACACACACACATAAAATGATCAAACATTTCAACCATAAGCCAAGTGGTTTTAATGTTTGTGTAAATTCAGCTTCATAAAATACCAAGCAGAAAATAAGAATTGTTGATATGAGTTATCATTGCCTGAAGATATAACTCGATTATGTATCTTTGTCTTTTCATGTAGCCTTGGATTTAAGGGTGTCAAAAGAGAAGCCAATGGAAATTTAAAGTAGAAAGTAATTTAGAATAAATATTACTCTAGCTTGAGTGATATTTATCAGTGGGTTAGGCAGCAGCTTAACCCACTGAGCCACCCAGATGCCCCTATTTTTCTTTATCTTGAATGCACACAGACACTATTGCTAATTTCAGATTTTGTTTCAATTTTTTCTAATTTACTCTTTTCCCCATATTATCACCCTGCTAGAACTCTTAGTAAATAGAAAATTCTTTCTTGGGGCACCTTTCTTGGGCACCAGAAGCCTCTGCCTTCTACTTGGGTCATGATCCCAGGGTCCTGGGATCGAGCCCCCCATTGGGCTCTCTGCTCAGCGGGGAGCCTGCTTCACCCTCTCTCTCTGCCTGCCTCTCTGCCTACTTGTGGTCTCTGTCAAATAAATAAATTAAATCTTTTTTTAAAAGAAGCTTCTTTCTTACAAAACTAATAAGGCAAGCAGACTTGTCACTTTTTTTTTTTTTTTTTTTTTTTTTTTGTCAGAGAGAGCGAGCACAGGCAGACAGAGTGGCAGGCAGAGGCAGAGGGAGAAGCAGGCTTCCTGCTGAGCAAGGAGCCCGATGTGGGACTCGATTCCAGGACGCTGGGATCATGACCTGAGCTTAAGGCAGCAGCTTAACTAACTGAGCCACCCAGGTGTCCCAGACTTGTCACTTTTTATAACACAAAATTATCTTATGCATACATGAAACAATCAGTTATAAGGGCCTCTAATCAAAATATAACATCAGAATCCATTAACAGTAGACTTAACATACTATCTGAAGCCTATCTGATTTATTTTAGAGAAAAAGGAAGCAAGAGATCTCAAACCTCTTCATTATGGACTTTGGGAATTGAGATGGTATACGTAATATGGAATCCTCAAAGGTAAATACAGAGATGAACAACAGAAAGTATACCCAAAGTAGATAATATTACATGTCTGAACTAAAACCAGATGTTAACTTAGCAATTACTTTCCAATAATATGGTATTTTTTAGTATATTAAAGGACATTGGATGAACAGCAAGTCATAAAAGAGTCTGATATATTGTATAAACCAATGACCCATCTTTTGCATTTTAGCTATGGTATTTCAGATAGCACCATCTCAACTAATTCATACAAAAGAGATTATGCTATCTTTGAACTCATCTTTAGGGATAAGCTTGAGATCTGACAATAAGAAAATGCAAAGAAATTAACATCAATATTAACACTGATTTTGTAAAATTGATTGAAAACTTGAAGAACTTTGTGCCAGAGTTTTACTAACCTAAACTGGTTAGTCTTTCTTTAAGATTTATTTATTTATTTGAGAGAGAGAGAGAGTGTGTGTGGGTGTGAGAGTACAGGGGGAGGGGCAGAGGCAGAGAACCTCAAGTAGACTCCTTACTGAGCATGAAGCCCAAGGTGGGGCTCCACACCAGGGGATCCATGAAGGGCCCCGTGAGGGGTTGGATCCCATAACCATGGGATGATGACCCCAGAGGAAACCAAGAGTCAGATGCTCAATGAACTCAGCCACCCAGGCATCCCAATTTGGTTAGTCTTAAATTTCTTTTTCTTTTAATATTTTATTTATTTATTTGACAGGGAGACACACACTGAGAGAGAGAACACAAGCAGGGTGAGTGGGAGAGGGAGAAGTGGCTTCTCGCCCAGCAGGGAGCCCTATGCGGGACTTGATCCCAGGACCCTAGGATTATGACCTGAGCTGAAGGCAGATGCTTAATGACTGAGCCACCCAGGTGCCACTAGACTTAAGTTTCTACTGTATATCCTACTAGTCATGTATTAGAGTACATGGTTTAATACTCTATTAGTCCTCATCATTCGCTAATACAGTATAACAGGTCTAGTAATTTTTTTATTGAAAACATAACAGAGAAACAAATCTTGAAACCATTCTTGGAAACTCAGGAGAGTCTTCAAAATAAATAGATTAAAAATACTATCCAACATTGTATTAATGAAATTATAGGAGATACTCATTGATGTTCACTCTTTGCTATCATGGCTCATTGAAGAATACACAACTATATGATCACAGATCATTTGCTCAGTCAGCACAAATCTCACAGACAACAATAAAACTGAAGAAGACTGAATTCTTAAATACCCACACACATTCAAAGATTTTCATGGGAGGGACACCTGGGTGGCTCAGTCAGTTAAGCGTCTGCCTTCAGCTCAGGTCATGATCCCAGGATCCTGGGATCAGGTCCCATATCAGGCTTCTTGATCAAAAGGGAGCCTGCTTCTCCCTTTGCCTGATGCTCCCTCTGCTTGTGCATGTATGCTCTCTCTCTGACAAATAAATAAAATCTTTAATAAAAAAAAGATTTTCATGGAAATGTAGACCTTTTAAGCTGTTACTGAAGTATACAATTTTGGAAACACTTATTGAATCCCTTGTTGATATCCAGAATCCTGGAAATAATCATATTACCACCTAAATTTGTCCAAACATTATCGTTATTCACAACCTAAAAAGGACAGGGTCGGGGGCCTGGGTGGCTCTGTGGGTTAAAGCAGTCTTATCTTGAGCTCAGGTCATGATCCCAGAGTCCTGGGATGGAGCCCCAAATCAGGCTCTCTGCTCACCAGGGAGCCTGCTTCCCTTCCTCTCTCTTTGCCTGCCTCTCTGCCTACTTGTGATCTCTGTCAAATAAATAAATAAATAAAATTTTAAAAGGGACAAGGTCATTTTCATATCTGTCATTTGGCTTTGGTGTTCTGCTAGAAGGTTGCAGATCAGTCTTCTGGGTTTTCTCATATATTAAATTATTCTTCTTATTTATATTATCTCCAAACAATGTATATCTTGTCCCTACAATGGCAACTCTTCATTATCTACATTATCTACATTACATTGAACGATGTAAAGACCTATCTCAATGTGGCACTACAACAAATGATAATGATGCTCATGAACATCTTCTGAGAAAAAAATCACTTACCACAAAAAAAACCTCAATTCTTATCTCAATTACAGCATTGTACAAAATTAACTATGAGGATAATCATAGTTTCTGAAGAAGGTTTTTTCTTAAGCAAAACAGAAAGAAGGATTCACCTGT
Organism: Mustela nivalis; assembly: GCF_964662115.1. Lineage (NCBI taxonomy): Eukaryota > Metazoa > Chordata > Mammalia > Carnivora > Mustelidae > Mustela > Mustela nivalis. The sequence continues at coordinate 103,503,282 of NC_139022.1, forward strand.
ATATACTTCGTGCTTGATTTTCTTAGCCATAAATATGCCTGAGCAGAAAAAAAAATTACTGTAGAAGACTCTACAGTGAATAAAAGGATGGTTCTAGAGGCACTGGGTAGCACAGTGGGATAAAGCCTCTGCCTTTGGCTCAGGTCATGATCCCAGAGTCCTGGGATCGAGCCCTGCACCAGGCTCTCTGCTCAGCAGGGAGCCTGCTTCCTCCTCTCTCTCTGCCTGCCTCTCTGCCTACTTGTGATCTCTGTCTATCAAATAAATAAATAAAATCTTTTTAAAAACTTTAATTAAAAAAGGATGGCTCTAGAATCTAAAAGATATACATTTGAATATCATTTTTACCATGTACTAGCTTGATGGCAGTAGACAAGCTAGAAAATTATCTTACCATCTCTTAGTTCGTCTTTAAAATTTGGATAGTAAAAGATATTTTATTAGTTGTTAAGAGGACTAAATAAAATTACATATTTTAAGTCCTTCACACAGTGTTCTAATAAACAGAAACAGTTCAAAGAGTAGTGGCTTATTTATAGTTGGTGACTGTTCTTGTTCTACTTTGTAGCTATGGTTGAAGAGAATTTCAGTATGATAAACTAGGGCATGTTTTTTTCCTTTTCAGACGATTTTCTAATGCTCATCTTCATGGAAGTCATCCTTTTTTGTGCGTAAAAAATGGTGACTAATGCCTCCTCAGTATTTCTGTTAACTTTACCCTATCCATAACATGGTTCTTCTCTACAATGTAAATATATCATATATAATTTATTTCTTCACACAATACAGTTAAAGTGTTTTTAACTTAGGGAAGCCTGGGTGGCTCAGTTGGTTAAACATCTGCCTTCAGCTCAGGTCATGATCCCAGGGTCCTGGGACTGGCCCACATCAGGCTCTTTGTTCAACAAGGACCCTGCTTCTCCCTCTGCCTGCCACTCCCTCTGCTTGTGTGCTCTCTCTCTGACCAATAAATAAACAAAATCTTTTTATTAAAGGCTTCTAACTTGTACACTGGAAAAAAAGGGATAAAATAAACTTTCACATCAATTGATTTAGATGCTTACAGGTCTAAATACAAGTTCTCTGTGATCTCTTTAAAGAAGACAATTCACATCATGAGTTTGCATCAAATGTATCTAAAGTATACAACATCAAATGTGAAATGTGACCAACACCATCACTGTCAAATTCAAGTGACTTTATAAATACTCCATGGTTGTTATGCTTAAGCTATTTAAATCAATGTCATTTCAAAGACCTACTGGCTTGATGGACACAGGCAGCAGTACCACCTTTCCCCATATATGGGAAGATCCCCTTAAACTCAAAGCACAAGGAAGTGTGAATTTTCCTAACCCTACCCTAAAATACTTCTATACAGCCTTACAATCGGTACCATGAATGGAAGAAACATAAATATGATCAAATATCAATGAATTAATCTGGAGGAGAGCAGCAATAGACTCAGCAGGCAATTAGGAAAACTGAAATTACACTAGGAAATAAAGAAAAAATGTAGTTTATCTGAAGCAGCCAAAGATGATGAAGAAAATGAGCAGGAAATCATGAAAGGATTAAAGGAAAAAGTAAATTCCTCCCCAAAGGTAAGAGTGCAACTTCATTCAGTATCTCAGAAGCATGCCATTGATTATAAAGAAACAAACTTATTCATGAAAGAAAGCCATCTCAACACCCCATGCCCATTAGTAATAAATAAACTTGTGGTTTGAAGGAAGGTAAGAATTCAAACACATTTCAAACTCAAAACAACTAACTTATGAAGTTATGCATTATTATGGTGATTTTTAATACATGAACACAATGAGTGGAGGACACCAATTAGAATACGGAATTGAACAGAAAAAGTGAACTTGCTGCAAAATTCAGAACTAGAATATTTAAGGTTTGCCTACATCCTCCATTTCCCATCAGTGATTCTCGCCTGGATAACTTAGCCTTCTTCATTCACAGACAGCTTTAGCGATCTATTTCATTATTGCTACTACTACCACTATTATTATTTCCAGCAACTAAATAATGTTCTGCTGTGTTCATGAAGATTTCGGTGAAAAGTAATAAAAACGGCTAGACTTCCAGTGTGTTTAAAAATAAACCATCCCAAGGGAAAAAACAAAAACAAAAACAAATAAATGAAATAATAAACCTACACAAATGTCGCTGAACATATTATGCGATTGACATCAACAGGCATTAAATACATTCAGATTACTGTACTTACATCATTCCCGAAAATATGCTGTTCTCCACTATCTCCAGAATTTGAACAAGGAGGAATACTAGGGCTGAAGGCCATGAGGTCGGTCTTGGGAGCGCCCTCCCCAGAGCACACCCTCTGCCGCCTCTGCTGCGAGTACGACCAGCTCCCCACCGCGCTGGAGCACACGAGCGTGGGCTTCCCAGGCCCGCACGCGCCCTCCCTGGGCGGAGCCGAGCACCGCAGCGCCGTGTACAGCAGCAGCGTGAGCACCAGCAGGCTGGACACCGCGCAGATGGCGACGATCAGGTACACGTTGACGTCCACCAGCGCCGTCTCGGCGCCAGCGGCGCCCGCCAACACCCGCGACGACGCCTTTGGCGCCTGGCCGCTCTCCACCAGCGACAGCAGCACGGTGGCCGTGGCCGTCAGCGCCGGCTCGCCGTGGTCCTTGACCAGCACCAGCAGGCGCTGGCGCGGCGCGTCCGCCTCGTCCAGCGGGCGCGTCGTGCTGATCTCGCCCGTGTACAGCGCCACGCGGAACGGGCTGCGCGCGCCCCCCGCCGCCGGCTGCAGCTCGAACGACAGCCACGCGTTGTAGCCGGAATCCGCGTCCACCGCGCGCACCTTCGCCACCACGTGGCCCGCGCCCACCGACCGCGACACCAGCTCGCTCAGCGCGCCGCCCCCGCCGCCCGCGCCGGGCCGCGGCAGCAGCGCGGGCGCGTTGTCGTTCTCGTCCAGCACGAACACCTGCAGCGTCACGTTGCTGCCCAGCGGAGGCACGCCCGCGTCGCGCGCGCTCACTTGGAACTGCAGCAGCTCCAGCTCCTCGTGGTCCAGCGGCTGCAGCGCGTACACCTTGCCGCTCTCCGCGTGCACCGACACGTAGCTCGACAGCGCGCGCTCGCCCACGCGCCGCTCCACCAGCGAGTAGGACACCCGCGCGTTCTCCTGCGCGTCCGCGTCCCGCGCCGACACCGTGAAGATGTGGCAGCCGGGCGGGTTGTTCTCCTTCACGAACACCGTGTACTCGGGCTGCGCGAACGCCGGCGCGTTGTCGTTCACGTCCGCCACTTCCACGAACACGCTGGCGGTGGCGGAGAGCGGAGGCGATCCTCCGTCCCGTGCTGTTACCACCAGCTCATAGTTGGACACGCTCTCGCGATCCAAGGCGCTGTCCAGCACCAGCGAATAGTAGTTCTTGAAGGTGGACACCAGCTTGAAGGGAACGTGGTGTGTTAGTGAGCAGGTCACCTGCCCGTTTTCACCAGCATCACGGTCAGTTACACTGATTAGGGCGATGACAGTTCCCAGTATAGCATCCTCTGGAACAGATAATAATAGCGACGTCACCAGCAACTCCGGAGCATTATCATTAATGTCCAAGATTTCTACCAAGATTGTGCAGTGACCAAACATGGGGGGATGTCCTTTGTCAACTGCTTCTATTTGAAGTTTCCATAATTTAGTTTCTTCAAAATCTATTTTTCCGTTTACTTTTATTTCTCCACTGGCCGAATCAATGTGGAAAAAGTCTTCTGTATTTGAAGAGACATCAGCGGCAAAGGAATAAAGAATGTGGCTGTTTGAACCTTCATCCAAATCCGAGGCGTTAAGTCTAATAACCAGTGTACCGTTTTTCGAATTCTCCAGTAATTTTACACGATGGACTGCTTTGTCAAACATTGGGGCATTGTCGTTTACATCCAGCACTGTGATGTGTAACTCTGTGCTACCTGTCAGCTCAGGTTTGCCCCCATCAGTTGCTTGGAGCACCAACAGAAGCTCTGAAGCGACTTCCCTGTCTAAGGGTTTTTTTAGTACTAGTTGGAGGGGTTTTACCTGATCATTGGTGGGTACTTCCAGAGAGAAATACTCATTGGGGCTCAGTTTGTAAGTTAGCAGAGCGTTTGCCCCGATATCTGCATCAGAGGCGCCCTCTAGTGAAAAATGAGAGTCAAGAGCCCTTGTTTCGGAAATAAACAAATTTTTTTGTGTTGCTGGGAATACAGGAAGATTGTCGTTAATGTCCTTCACCTCCACCTCCACATGGAAAACCTGCAGCGGCCTGTCCACGATCACCTCCAGGTGGATGCTGCACTCCGCGCTCCGCCGGCACAGCTCTTCCCGGTCGATCCGAGAATTCACAAACAAAATACCATTCTGTAGATTTACCTCCAGAAGGTCCCCGTGACCCTTGGATGCCACCCGGAACAGGCGCGATACAAGCTCCGTCAGCTCCAGCCCCAAGTCCTGGGCGATGCGGCCCACGAAGGTGCCGTGTTTGGTCTCCTCCACGACCGAGTAGCGGACCTGACCACTGCCGGCCTCCCAGACTGCAAGGAGTAGAACGGAGAGCAGCAGGCGCTTGGTTTCCTGGCCACCTCGTCCTGAAGCTAACATCCTGCTTTGCTTCTCGTTAGTAAATCAACATTTCATCAGCCTAAAGATGTAGTCCTTTTAGATCTTTCTTTTGAGTCCTTGTTCCTGAGATCCCAACTGATCTTAACAACATGGATGTGCACAGTCTTTAAAACACCGGAACCCGTGGAGATTCTTTCTGGTCCGTGAACTATCGTAATTTTCTTCTGTTCAAAGAATCCGCTCCTTAGAGAACAACGACATCCTGTGGCTCAAAATGGAAGTACGTTTGTGTTTATACTATTTCTTTCACTTCTATTGCTTCTCTCATAATTCCTTCATATATTGCTCCATTTTTAATTTGTAGGCCTTTAGTTCTTTCTTTATACATTCCTTATGTGTGACCACTGGTTCTTTAAAGGTGGTTTTTGCCTTACAAATTAGAATCCTATCAGTTTTACCTTGGATATAGACATCTAAGAGAACGCACTACTGAACTAACTATATTATCATGTATATAAACACTAAAAGAAGTCCGTACTTGTAGATTACTAGAGATGGTGTGTTTTTTAGGTTTTCAGAAAGTGATCATTTTGGAATGGCCTCTTGTTGAGCTTATTCCATTGCTAATACTACAATTTATATCACTTAATCCTTATACTATGTTAAATTATTCTAAGCATTTCATTCAACTGTGAGAAGAATAACTCAAGATACAAATTCTCTTAAGTTACCACCTCAACATAATGGTGTTTTAAATCAATACTGAAATGCAAGCTACTTACCAGTTTATCCAAAGATTTATTTTCTTTGATATTAATGAATTTACCAAGTACTGACTCTGAGAAATACAAAGTATTTTCATTGTATCTCCTCAGAATGAATGTTGTAGTTTCCATCCTGAAGGACAACTTAAATTCACATTACATTCATTGCTATTTATAAAATACTTTCTAACCCTCCCAAGGAAAACCCACTGAATCAGGAATTCAGGTTATATTTTCTGTTTGTTTATATCCATTTTACTCCAGAATTGGCTTACAGAGACTAGAGTAGAGAAGCATCTAAATCTAATTCATTTACTCAATTTTTATTTTCCTGTTCTTATCTCCAGTGCAAAAACCATGTGGAAATTTGCATCACAATACCAATTACAATAAAGCTTATCAGTCTTATTGTAAAAGAGAAATATTTTAACCATTCTCAAGACTTTTAAGAAGCCAACTATCCAATATCTGAAATCCTTCTGATAAGATGGCAGCCACTGGGAAAATACCAAATTTCTCTACTGAAAAAAATTATAAATGGCTACCCATAGCAATCTTTGGTTTTTATGAGAAAGTGAGCTGCAGTCTTCATTTGGAATACTTCTAAAACTAGGGATTCAATGATTATAAATCTATACAAAAGATTTATAGTTCTAACTACTTGTAATTCTTTTTTAAGTTGTGAAAGCCATAAACTGAAGATATTGCATAAAGAGGAGCAAAAACTTTTTTAGCACATGTGGGTTACTAAATTCAGAAAAAGACATGACAAAGACATGACTCCTTGGGTTTGCTGATTTAAATAATCTAGTCCCTTTGGGAATATGACAGGATGGAGGTCCATTCCATTTTTGGTTTAAGGAATTGCTTCATTAGTTAAGTACACATCAAAGACAGTTTTTAAAGCCCTCAGAATACCAAGGCTATCATATAGCTCAATAATTATAGTATATGAATAAAGCCAAATGGATTGGTTATTCATCTTAAAATGGACTATAACAAATACTATGCCATCAAGAGCCATAGAGTACTCGTGATTAGCATCATTTTAATGCCATTTAATAAAATTATATTACACATGATTATAAAATTAAAATGTTAGAAGGTTTTTACGCTTATTTATTTCAGAGAGAGAGCATTGGGAGGAGGGGCAGAGGGAGAGAAACTCAAGCCAACTCTATGCTGACTAGAGCCTGATGTGGGGCTCGATCTCACGAAGTCAAGAGATCACAACCCAATCCAAAACCAAGAGCCAGGCATTTAACCAACTGTGCTACCCAGGCACTCCTAAGTTGTGACAGGTTTTTTAAAAAAAATTTTTATTTATTTATGTATTTGACAGAGAGAGAGACAGTAAGAGAGGGAACACAAGCAGGGGGAGTGGGAGAGGAAGAAGCAGACTTCCTGCTTAGCAGGAAGCCTGATGTGGGCTGGATCCCAGGACCCAGGGATCGTGACCTGATCCAAAGGCAGAGGCACTAACAACTGAGCCACCCAGATACCTCAAAATGTCATGGTTTTAAAAGAAATTGACTAATTTCTTTTTTGGAAAGAATGTTAAATCCTTAATTTGGAATAATTTCTGATTTCATCCTAAAATTTCCATAATTCTGAGTTAAATGAAAGAAACTGTCCATAAATTTTTAAAAAATATTTAATCATAAAACAGAGATGGGACACCTGGGTGGCTCAGTCAGTTACACATCAGCCTTCTTCTCAGGTCTTGATTGTAGGATCCTGGGATGGAGTCCCTGGAATGAGCAGGAAGCCTGCTTCTCCCTCTTCCTCTGCCACTCCCACTGCTTATGTTCTCTCTCTCAAATAAATAAATAAAATCTTTAAAAATAAAGACAAGACATGGGCACCTGGGTGGCTCAGTGGGTTAAAGCCTCTGCATTGGGCTCAGGTCATGGTCCCAGGGTCCTGGGATCAAGCCCAGCATCCGGCTCTTTGCTCAGCAGGGAGCCTCCTTCCCCCTCTCTCTCTGCCTGCACTCTGCCTACTTGTGACCTCTCTCTGTCAAATAAATAAATAAAGTCTTTTAAAAAATTAAAAGGAATTTTCAAATGTTCTCCATTATTAAACATAATCATGACTTTTTCTTCACAGTGCAAAATCTTATACTTGCACATAATAAGCAATATTTCATGCTGATAAAGGAGTAGATCACGAAGAGCTCATTAAACTCTTCCATTTTACAACAGAACTATAAAACTTTTCTTCTGCTCAAAGAAGTGAATAGTACATACAACAGAGATACCACCACTACCAAAATAAAAATGAAAAACACTTTAAAAGTTCAAATCCCTTAATTTTGTAGATTAGGACATTTATAAATGAGCTTCAAGTCTCCTTAGATTACCATTAAAAATAAAATATAGGGGTGCCTGTGTGGCTCAGTGGGTTAAGCCTCTGCCTTAGGCTCAGGTCATGATCCCAGGGCCCTGGGATCAGAGCCCCCACATTGGGCTCTCTGCTCAGCGGGGAGCCTGCTCCCCCCCCCCCACTGCCTGCCTCTCTGCCTACTTGTGATCTCTGCCAAATAAATAAAATCTTTTAAAAAATAAAATATAAACACTGAATACTGAGGACATAGTATGCATTATAAGCTATATTGCACTACAGATATTTCTTTAAGATTTATTTGAGAAAGTACCCACCCGTGTGTTCTCTCACATGCACCAAGCAAAAAGGCTGAAGAGGCAGAGAGAAAGGAACAGAAATCTGCAAGCAGACTCCCCTGTGGGTGTGGAGGCCTGAGTAAGTCTTCATCCCAGGACCCCAAGATCATCACCTGAATGGAGAGTCCCATGCATAACCAACTGAGCAACCCAGGTGCCCCCATATATTTAAGATTTTATTTACTTATGTATTTGACAGAGAGAGAGTGTGTGCACAAGAAGGGGGAGCTGGAGAGGGAGAAGCAGGCTTTCCACTGAATAGGGAACCCCCTCCCGTGTGGGGCTCCATCCCAGGACCCTGGGATCATGACTTGAGCTCCCCTCCCTGCACTCCCCCATATTCTTTAATAAGAGAGAAAAGGCACATATCCACCCTGAAGAGAAATGATCAGAGTAGTCTTTAAGGTAAGAGGGTCATTCAAAATTTAGATTTAAAAATTAAACTACTAATAAAGTACTAGTTAAAGAACTAATCTCATAAATACATGTAACATTAAAAAGACACTAGTTTATGGGGAAAAAACCCAAAACCTACAAACTACATCAAATATTTGTGTTGGAACTATAAATACTTAAAAATAAGTTGAATAATTTAAAAAATTGAAGTATCAAGAAAAACTTGATGCACAGGATACACTAGACAAATTATAAAATGAACTTTTCTTTCTTTATTTTCTACAGTAAGCTGCATACCGAAAGTGGGTCTTGGACTCACAACCCGAGTTTAAGAGTCACATGCTCTACCACTGAGCCAGGAAATGCCCCCCAAAAGGAGCTTTTAAAATAAATTATATTATATTAAATATTACTAGAAATATTTGAGGTTTTCCAGAAATATTCTATATTAGAAAGAATGGAGATATTCTGAGACATATATGAGGGTGGAAAGCGGTTAATAAAATATTATTTACCAAACAACATATTGAAATAAAAAAGTAATAACCCACCTTCCTAGAGTAATCCCCTTCATTGGACTGCTCTTCCATTTCTCCGTCTGGGACTGGACACGGAGGAAGACTGGGACTGAAGGCCATGAGGTCGGTCTTGGGAGCGCCCTCCCCAGAGCACACCCTCTGCCGCCTCTGCTGCGAGTACGACCAGCTCCCCACCGCGCTGGAGCACACGAGCGTGGGCTTCCCAGGCCCGCACGCGCCCTCCCTGGGCGGAGCCGAGCACCGCAGCGCCGTGTACAGCAGCAGCGTGAGCACCAGCAGGCTGGACACCGCGCAGATGGCGACGATCAGGTACACGTTGACGTCCACCAGCGCCGTCTCGGCGCCAGCGGCGCCCGCCAACACCCGCGACGACGCCTTTGGCGCCTGGCCGCTCTCCACCAGCGACAGCAGCACGGTGGCCGTGGCCGTCAGCGCCGGCTCGCCGTGGTCCTTGACCAGCACCAGCAGGCGCTGGCGCGGCGCGTCCGCCTCGTCCAGCGGGCGCGTCGTGCTGATCTCGCCCGTGTACAGCGCCACGCGGAACGGGCTGCGCGCGCCCCCCGCCGCCGGCTGCAGCTCGAACGACAGCCACGCGTTGTAGCCGGAATCCGCGTCCACCGCGCGCACCTTCGCCACCACGTGGCCCGCGCCCACCGACCGCGACACCAGCTCGCTCAGCGCGCCGCCCCCGCCGCCCGCGCCGGGCCGCGGCAGCAGCGCGGGCGCGTTGTCATTCTCGTCCAGCACGAACACCTGCAGCGTCACGTTGCTGCCCAGCGGAGGCACGCCCGCGTCGCGCGCGCTCACTTGGAACTGCAGCAGCTCCAGCTCCTCGTGGTCCAGCGGCTGCAGCGCGTACACCTTGCCGCTCTCCGCGTGCACCGACACGTAGCTCGACAGCGCGCGCTCGCCCACGCGCCGCTCCACCAGCGAGTAGGACACCCGCGCGTTCTCCTGCGCGTCCGCGTCCCGCGCCGACACCGTGAAGATGTGGCAGCCGGGCGGGTTGTTCTCCTTCACGAACACCGTGTACTCGGGCTGTGCGAACGCCGGCGCGTTGTCGTTCACGTCCGCCACTTCCACGGACACGCTGGCGGTGGCGGAGAGCGGAGGCGATCCTCCGTCCCGTGCTGTTACCACCAGCTCATAGTTGGACACGCTCTCGCGATCCAAGGCTCTGTCCAGCACCAGCGAATAGTAGTTCTTGAAGGTGGACACCAGCTTGAAGGGGACGTGGTGTGTTAGTGAGCAGGTCACCTGCCCATTGGTACCAGAGTCACGGTCAGACACGCTGATTAGGGCGATGACAGTTCCCACCTGAGCATCTTCTCGCACCGGGAGTGACAGAGAAGTGATAACCACCGTAGGTGAATTATCATTTTCATCCAGAACTTCCACTAGTACCGTGCAGTGACTAACCATAGGTGGGATTCCTTTATCTGTAACATCTACATGAATTTCATAAGTGTTACTGTCCTCAAAGTCAATTGCATCATTTACTCTTATTTCTCCCGTTTTTTCGTTCATTAGAAATTTCCTCCTTATGCTGGATGGAACCAAAGCACTAAATGAATATATCATTTCCTTGTTTATTCCTTCATCTGCATCAGACGCATTTAGCCATATTACTAACGTTTGGTTCGCTGAATTTTCATACATCTTAACTTCATAAACGGATCGGTCAAATACAGGCGCATTATCATTGGCATCCACCACCAAGATCAGCAAAGTAACAGATCCAGTATATTCCGGTTTGCCTCCATCCGTTGCGGTTAATAACAACTGAAGCTGAGGATTTTCTTCGCGATCCAGCATTTTTTCTAGAACAAGCACTGGGGATTTGCCTTTGTCTTTCTTGTTTATAATATCAAGAATGAAAAACTCATTTGGACTGAGTCTATAGGTAAGCACTGCATTCTCTTCAACATCCGCGTCAGATGCGCCTTCTAGCGGAAATCGAGAGTCAAGCAGTCGAGATTCGGGTATTAAAAGCTTTTGTTCTGAGACGGAGAAGACCGGCGCATTGTCGTTAATGTCCTTCACCTCCACCTCCACATGGAAAACCTGCAGCGGCCTGTCCACGATCACCTCCAGGTGGATGCTGCACTCTGCGCTCCGCCCGCACAGCTCCTCCCGATCGATCCGAGAATTCACGAACAAAATGCCATTCTGCAGATTTACCTCCAGAAGGTCCCCGTGACCCGTGGACGCCACGCGGAAAAGGCGCGGTACGAGCTCCGTCAGCTCCAGCCCCAAATCCTGAGCGATGCGGCCCACGAAGGTGCCGTGTTTGGCCTCCTCCGGGACGGAATAGTGGAGCTGGCCGCTCCCCGCCTTCCAGGCTGCGGGAAGCAGAAGCAAGAGGAGGCGCAAAGCTCTTTGGTTACTGGGTGTGTAGAACAACATCCTATCTCTCTGCCGATTTACAAATTGATGAACCAGCGGTCTGGAAGAAACATGTTCTCTGAATTATCCTATTCGATTTCTTACATCTAATTTTATCATAAATGGCTGAGATCTGAGAACGTAGCTCCTTTCTATCCTTGAGAAACAAGATTATGCCTTTGTTCTAAAAAACATTTCGTGGAAGACAGCGACATCCGGTGGCTGAATGTGTAAGTACAATTCCGTGCGTTTAACTTGTCTTTAAGTCATCGCTTTTCATTGTATTTTGATGGATTTGTATCTCTACAGATCTCCAAAAGTTCACATGATGTCTCCTTTGTATATAACAATAATTACTGCATACTCCTGAGTATGCAGGGTTTCCTGAGTGGAGAACCTCAGAGAAGCAATTTCTTCCCCAGCAATGATTATCATTAGCTATTTTGGAAAATAGTCTTAATATTTGTATATACTGAGTGTATTAGTATTTTACTGGATGACAATTTTAGACCAATTCCAGTTTTTTTAAGATCTGATTTATTTGAGAGAGAGAGAATGAGTGGCGGGCAGGAGCAGAGGGAGAGGGAGAAGCTGACTCCCCATTGAGCCAGGAACCTCATGAGGGACTTGATCCCAGAACACTAAGATCATGACCTGAGCTGAAGACAGGAGCCCCAAATATTTTCAAGTTTTGATACTCAATTCACTTCTCTTTGTCATTATCTGAGATTAAATAAAACTTAGTAGACACTAATCTGAAGAATCAATTCTCTAAGTTGTTTAAAACCCCTAAATTTCAGTCATCACTAGTTCGTTGAGAGAAGATCACTGGCTTTAACATCAGAAATGCCTCCATTTTGATTCCTATTCTTAAACTTACTAGTTGTGTGACCTGGGGAAAATAATTTTACCTCTCTGTCTCTTTTCAGTTTTATAACACTCATACAATAATAATATGGTGGTTGTATGAATTATGATATATTATATGCCTAGGATTGTACCTTAAGGGGAGTGAGTGGTTCATAAATGGCAATATTCTCAGGCCTCAATTTAGCCACATTTATTTTCACATTGTGTTAAGACCACAATAAGCTTTTTGGTAAAAAAAAAAATTATTACCTGTAGAATATTATAACTGTGCAAGGCCTTCACAGTTACTACTGCACAGGCTGATTGGTGGTTCCGGTCTTTAGGAAAACAGAAAAGTACTTTTAGTGAGAAATCAGTTACACAGGGAGAAGTTTCACTTTCTGATATGCATCTTACATGGGCAAAAATAACCTTAATTGTGATTCTAAATAAAATAATTCAAAAGTGTGTGATTTCCACTTGCAGAGACAAGTGCTTTCATCTTTGTTATATTTAATCTTTTCAAGGACCCCATTACAATTTTGGAATTATCTAATAGTTTTATCAGTGTCAATAAAGCTCTTCATCACTACCTGAAGTAAAAATATTTTGTTTCTCAAAGTTCTTGGAGCCTAATATTCAGCAACTGAAATTCTCTTTTAATATATCTACACTACTGAAAAAAAAGAGAAAATTCTCTTTTCCCAAGAAGGGAAAACTTAATAATAGGAACTTTGGTCTTATCCAAAGGTTAATTTTTTTACTTTAATGATGTTGTGACTTATAAAAGAGATTACAGTGTGCTCATGCTTCCTGATGATGTAAAAGGTAAATAAATTCCTTGCTAGATGTTCACTGATCTTCTGAAAATTTACATATGATGATAGCCCATAATCAGGAGAAAACAAATATTAAGGACAAAATTACCAATTATATCAATACAGCCATCAATAATAAAGAATAAAATGTATAATTATGGAAGACATAGTAAATAATAAATCATACTAGCTCTAAGAGACTAAAGGAGTGGGGCAGGGTGGTTAAATTTCTAGCACTCCTCAATCCACATAATCCACCTAACATATAATCAAATACCTGGGCCCAATTCATTTAATTAATTGATTCATCTATTCTAATAAATTGTTTTTATACTTTTTTACTTCTTTAGACTGATCTTAAGTTAAAGTCCATTCAAATTCTGATTCAGTTGCTCTTGCACATGAAAAGTACAAGGACAAAAATATATTTGATTTAAGGTGAATTATGCTGACAGACATGGACAGGATTGATTACAGGAGCTCAGAGAATACTCAAGTTATAAAAGAAATACAGTGCAAAAGGGGCGCCTGGGTGGCTCAGTTGTTAGGTGTCTGCCTTCTGCCTTCCACTCAGGTCATGATCCTAGGATCCTTGGATGGAGTCCGGCATCCTGCTCCCTGCTTCATAGGGAGTCTGCCTCTCCCTCTGCCTGCTGCTCCCCCTGCTTGTGTGTGTGTGTGTGCTCTCCCTCTCCCTCTCTCTGATAAATAAATAAATATTTTAAATAAACAAATAAATAAATCATATATATGTATATGTATAATGAAGAGAAAATAAACTGCTTTGTAACATATGCCAAACATGTCCTCTAAAAGGGAAAAGAAAATATTGAAACATATTATTTAAGTGATTTTTACTTGCACTTTCATGGTTTTATTGTAACTCTATTCTCAAAGCTACTGATTTTGCTCTCCTGAGTTTTCAATTAGGAATATCTTGTTAAAAATCTAACAATAAAAAATACTGGAATAGAAAAATAAGTCATGTAACAAAACTCAACATAAGTACAAATGAAGTTTCTAAAATATAAATTAGAAAACAAAAACTTGGACTAAACACAGTATGAAGAACCACCAATCTGAAAGTCACATGCCACAATTCAGAAAATATAAATTTAATATGTAATGAGTTTAAAGGTGCAATTTACCATCTCCAGATTTCTGTCTTTCAGAATATTGAGAGAAAAAGTAAATCATCATCTCCCCTGATAGGGGTAACTTTTTAAAGTTATAGACTAAATTTCAAGAGAATTCAAAGTTTAGAATATACATATATCTGTAATGCACAAACATGTATGTATACTAACAAAAATTTCAGTAAAAAGTAAAAAGTCTTTTGAAAAAAGAAAGTACCTCAAGGAAGTATTTTCTCCAATATCAGATAAAAGATGAATTTCAAGAAATTTTCTAAATGTAAACAAGATTCTCAATCAATATACCACAATATTCTCAACCAAGTATATAGAAACATATTTTACAAAAGTTGAAATGAAAGTTATATTTCTAGCATTTGTTGTCAGAATTAGATTCCTAAGGTAAAGTAAGTGTTTTCTAGGGTATACTGAAATTTATTCATTGAAATAATAAACACTGAGTAGTGCTGGCCAACCATGCCTTTAGTATCCATCCAGAGAAAGGTAGAAAAGTACAGTTATATATTGCCACTTTGGGTTTCTTTTAAACAATAGATTATATACTAAAGTATCATGCAAACTTTAGAAATGAGAGGCATCTGGATGACTCTGTCAGTTAAGCATTTAAGGCTATGCCTTCTGCTCCAGTCAGGATCCCAGATTCCTGGGATCCAGCCACCACATCCCAGCTCCGCACGGACTCTAATCCTCCATCTCCCTCTGCCCTCCTCTCTCTCGTGTTCGCGCATGCGGTCTCTTTCAAATAAATATATAAGATTTTCTTTTTAAAGAAATGAATAAATGATGGACTGGTGTTGAAGTATACTTAATGTGTAGCAATTAAGTTACTTTTCACAGAATAATTTTCAGGTGCAGTGGCAGCACGGCTTTAGGAATTCAATATGATTCCCATGACAGGTATTAAATGAAATTGATTCCAGCACCCACTAAATAATACTCAATGAATGGTTTTTAATGATTCGTAATTGGAAGTCAAAATACAAAAGGCAGGTATAAACTTAAAGTATTCAACTTCTGAATAATAAATAAAATATTCGCAGATCTCTAGAATAAATGAGTAAAAACTATTCAAAAGACCCGTCTGCAAATAAGAATGTTTTTCACACTTCGAAAATAAATTTATAGTGAATAAAATATTTGAGTAACCCACCTTTCCAGAGGACTCCAAAGAAGCTTCTGAATCTTCCGTTGCATTTAGAGACCCAGGACACGGAGGAAGACTGGGACTGAAGGCCATGAGGTCGGTCTTGGGAGCGCCCTCCCCAGAGCACACCCTCTGCCGCCTCTGCTGCGAGTACGACCAGCTCCCCACCGCGCTGGAGCACACGAGCGTGGGCTTCCCAGGCCCGCACGCGCCCTCCCTGGGCGGAGCCGAGCACCGCAGCGCCGTGTACAGCAGCAGCGTGAGCACCAGCAGGCTGGACACCGCGCAGATGGCGACGATCAGGTACACGTTGACGTCCACCAGCGCCGTCTCGGCGCCAGCGGCGCCCGCCAACACCCGCGACGACGCCTTTGGCGCCTGGCCGCTCTCCACCAGCGACAGCAGCACGGTGGCCGTGGCCGTCAGCGCCGGCTCGCCGTGGTCCTTGACCAGCACCAGCAGGCGCTGGCGCGGCGCGTCCGCCTCGTCCAGCGGGCGCGTCGTGCTGATCTCGCCCGTGTACAGCGCCACGCGGAACGGGCTGCGCGCGCCCCCCGCCGCCGGCTGCAGCTCGAACGACAGCCACGCGTTGTAGCCGGAATCCGCGTCCACCGCGCGCACCTTCGCCACCACGTGGCCCGCGCCCACCGACCGCGACACCAGCTCGCTCAGCGCGCCGCCCCCGCCGCCCGCGCCGGGCCGCGGCAGCAGCGCGGGCGCGTTGTCATTCTCGTCCAGCACGAACACCTGCAGCGTCACGTTGCTGCCCAGCGGAGGCACGCCCGCGTCGCGCGCGCTCACTTGGAACTGCAGCAGCTCCAGCTCCTCGTGGTCCAGCGGCTGCAGCGCGTACACCTTGCCGCTCTCCGCGTGCACCGACACGTAGCTCGACAGCGCGCGCTCGCCCACGCGCCGCTCCACCAGCGAGTAGGACACCCGCGCGTTCTCCTGCGCGTCCGCGTCCCGCGCGGACACCGTGAAGATGTGGCAGCCGGGCGGGTTGTTCTCCTTCACGAACACCGTGTACTCGGGCTGTGCGAACGCCGGCGCGTTGTCGTTCACGTCCGCCACTTCCACGGACACGCTGGCGGTGGCGGAGAGCGGAGGCGATCCTCCGTCCCGTGCTGTCACCACCAGCTCATAGGTGGACACGCTCTCGCGGTCCAAGGCGCTGTCCAGCACCAGCGAATAGTAGTTCTTGAAGGTGGACACCAGCTTGAAGGGGACGTGGGGTGTTAGTGAGCAGGTCACCTCCCCATTAGCTCCAGAATCTCGGTCAGACACATTAATCAAGGTGATGACTGTGCCCGGCTGAGCATTCTCTGAGATAGGGAGAGACAGGGAAGTAACAGTCAACTCAGGAGCATTATCATTAGCGTCCAAAACTTGCACATGAACTGTACAGTGACCAGCTAGTGGTAGGGAGCCTTTATCGATCGCTTCTATTCGAAGTTTGTAGGTTTTACTTTCTTCAAAATCGATATGTCCTATTGCTACAATTTCTCCGTTTATGGCATCAATGTAGAACTTAGATTTTATATCTGGGGAAACATCACTAGAGAATAAGTAAATAATATCAGCATTCGAGCCTTCATCCAAATCTGAGGCGTTGAGTTTAATTACCAAAGTTCCATTGGGAATATTTTCTAGTAATTTCACGGCATAGAGTGTTTTATCGAAAGCGGGGGCGTTGTCATTGGCGTCCAGCACTTTGATGAGTAACTGAACGGAGCCAGTCAGCTCAGGTTTGCCTCTATCAGTGGCCGTGAGCAATAAATGAAGTTCCGGAGATTGTTCCCTGTCTAAAGGTTTCCGTAATACAAGTCCAAGAGGTTTTACCTGTGCGTCATTTGTTGGTACGTCCAGAGAGAAAAACTCGTTCGGGCTCAGTCTGTAAGTCAACAGAGCGTTCTCCTCGATATCTGCATCCGAAGCGTCCTCTAGTGGAAACCGAGAGTCTAGCATCCTGGATTCTGCTATAAACAGATTCTTTTGTGTCTGGGGGAACACAGGCGCGTTGTCGTTAATGTCCTTCACCTCCACCTCCACATGGAAAACCTGCAGCGGCCTGTCCACGATCACCTCCAGGTGGATGCTGCACTCCGCGCTCCGCCCGCACAGCTCCTCCCGATCGATCCGAGAATTCACAAACAAAATGCCATTCTGCAGATTTACCTCCAGAAGGTCCCCGTGGCCTTTGGACGCCACCCGGAACATGCGCGGTACGAGCTCCGTCAGCTCCAGCCCCAAGTCCTGGGCGATGCGACCCACGAAGGTGCCGTGTTTAGCCTCCTCCAGGACCGAGTAGTGGACCTGGCCGCTTCCAGTCTCCCAGACTGTGAGAATTATAAAAAACAGCAGTCGAAGCCGGTGCTCCCGGTCGCCTCGATTCGAGTACACCATTTCAAATTAATTGTTTTTTTTTTTTTTTCATTCAAATCGTAACGTGTCCCAAAATCTGGAGGAATCTTCTCATCTCTTCCTTACTATCCTGAAGCGCTCGCCATTGTTCGTCGGTTTAGAGAAACAGAATGAGGAGTCTTTCCAGTATGAAAACGGATGACCTAGTCTTGTCTTGAATGAGAAAATTTCGCGGTAAAGAGCGACATCATGTGGCCAAATAGTAAGTACGGACTACAAATACCAACTTTCTATTAATAAGTGTTGTTTTATTTTAACCTCTGATTTTTTCCCCTTCAGTTTCGTTAAAGCACAGGACCACAATTCTCATGCTTACTTAAAGCAGTAAGAAACTTAACTTCTAAATCTTTAGTGTGACCATTACTGTGGTCTCCTTATGCCTTGAAAACGCATTTTCTTACAGTTTTAAAATAAAAATCTGACAATAAAGTGAATCACGGAAGGAACACTAAAATATTTTAAAATATTTGTTCAGAGTTAAGGTTACTCCATTTTCTTAGGTTTCTGTTAAGAGAACTCTTGTTCCCTCTTAGGAATCCAAGATCTCAAGTATTTACTAGCGGAAGAAAAACTTAGAAGCATTATTTGTTTGTTTTTAGGAATCAAGGGATATAAGCAACTAATTCATATACTTCTGAAAAAATACAATAATAGAAGGTTTAGGGAATCTTTGAAGAAGAATCATTTGTATTAAATGAATTTTGCATGGAGGAAGTATTCTGAATTTCTCTTTTCATCAGAATTTATAAACTCTGTTCCAAAAGTTTGTCATTCTTATCTCTTTATTCTTTCCATCCTTTCTAAGCTCCACATTTAATGGATATCTACCTGTTTTTACAACCTCCAATTTGTTATTTCATAACAAATTTATTTCATTAGATAAATGTTGGTGCTCATTTGTCAGACGTAGAGCAGTCCTTTAATCAAGTTTGAGGTGTTTTATCCTTTTTAATTTTACTTCACAGAGCAAATTTTCTTGAATGTTTCATTCGTTTCCAAGTGCAAATTAAATAATTACACCCATATTGTTTTCCAGTTTTGATACCTGCCTAAATGAGTTTTTTCTAACTTGTATATGTTTTCAATTAGCAAAAAATTGACAATAAAAACACAGAAGCATACCATTTATGTAGTAACACTAAATAAAAGCATGTAGAATTTTCAAAACTACATTTTTCAAAACTAATTGTCATTAATACAATTTAGTCATATAACTTATAGTGGTGTAGCTTTATAAAAATGTTTAAGACTGATTGGTAGTCTTAGTCTTAACTTAGATTTCCTTTTAAAATGGAGAAGAGGGGAGCTAGTTGTGAGTTAAACAGTATTTCAAGATGGCATGTTGACTATAAACTCAAAAGGTACATTGATACCTGCTCTATAAACAATAAATATGAATATAACTTACTTAAGCCTACTGGTTCACATTTTTAAAAAATCCTCATTTGTTTAGATTTAAGTACTATAAATGGTTCTTGAAAGTCTATTGTGGACATATTAGTCCAACTAGTTGGGGGTACAGGAGTGAATTATGTGACCATCCAAATCAGAGCCTGATTTAGAGTAAAAAAAATCAAGCTATATTACAAAAAATTTACAGCCATAAGTAACATAATCAGTCACTCAGATAATACCACTTCCAAAGCTTACATCATCCTGGCGACCCTCCTTTTCTGTTTTGACTTACACATACCCTTCTATTAAATAAGCAAAAATTATAAATGTTCAATAATATTCTGGAAGTCACTGAATTCAATTCTGAATGATAGTATCTGGATGATAGTAGTTTGTGCATTTGATATTGAAGTCACTTTCATTACAAATATTTCCTTAATTCTAGGTCAGGGAGAGGTAAAAGAGGAAGAATATGATTCCCAAATGCAGAATCCTGAGTTATGAAGCATCCAGATGAATGTGTGCATGCATGCTGCAAACTCACTTTTTGCTGGAATGTTATATGCTGCTGCTCACATGACCTGGAAGTCTTTTTTTTTTTTTTTCAGAGGAAGAGCATGTGCACACACAAGCATGGGTGGGAGAAGGACAAAGGGAGAGAGAGAGAGGGAATCTTAAGCAAGCCCCACACTGGGCTCCATCTCATGACCCTGTGATCATGACCTCAGCTGAAATCAAGAGTCAGATGCTTAACTGATTGAGCCACCTAGGTGCCCCTGAAAGTCCTTATTAAGAGAGGGCATTGCTAGCTCCAGGATGATCTGATTGAAGATTGGTTACACTCTTCACTTTCTTTCTTCATTGCCCATTTCTGCCAAGACTGAAGCTCTATTTTTGTTTTGAAATCTTGTCCTGAAGGGTTTGTTGCCATGTTCCAATTTTCTGTTCCAACTATGTTCAGTGGCAATAAGTGGTACTAGTCACCAGGGCCACAAGAACATCTGAGACTTCCTTGTTGAGGGATGGCGTTCTCAAAGGGTGCACTACTTAGAGGCCACCAAACAGAGCCCAGCATGAGGCTCCACAACCTTTTGGCCCTCCATAGTGCTTCTGCCTCCTGATTCTGCCTAAATGAGGTCTAAATATTGCTGCTACCCTGGATTACTTCAAGAGCTTCTTATTGTGTTATTTTGCCACAACCCCATTTATCCTTCACTAAATCTTCCTGAAATACACCTTTTATTCCTGTTGCTTCACACTTTTAGTTTTCAGATGACTTCAGAGGTGGGTCAAAATTTCTTAGTCTAGGGGTGCCTGGGTGGCTCAGTGGGTTAGGTTAAAAGCCTCTGTGTTTGGCTTGGGTCATGATCCCGGGGTCCTGGGATCAAGCCCTGCATCAGGCTCTCTGCTCAGCGGGGAGCCTGCTTCCTCCTCTCTCTCTCTCTCTCTCTCTCTCTCTCTCTGCCTGCCTCTATGCCCACTTGTCTGTCAAATAAATAAATAAAATCTTTAAAAAAAATCTTAGTCTAGTATTCTAACTTATCCAAACCCTTTTTCACATATTACTTTTCCTGCCTTATCTCATACTCTTTCCTGTAAGAACCATATGTTTTGACCAAAGCAGACTATTCTGTTTCTAGACACATTGGAATTTTCTGTGTACATATTTACTTAAGATTGTCTGTTCCCAGGAATGCCCATCATGTTCCATATTCTCTCAGAGAAAACTTCTCCATTAAAAAAAAAATATTTTATTTATTTATTTAGGGAGAAAGAAAATCTCAAGCAGACTCCACATTGAGCGTGGAGCCTGATGTGGGGCTTGACATTCTCCAGAATAGGTCACATAGTGAGTCACAAATCAGTCCCTAACAAACACAGAAATATTGAAATCATACCACATACCTTTCCTAACCACAATGCTATGGAACTACAAGTCAACCATAAGAAAACATTTGGAAAGACCACAAATACATGGAGGTTAAACAATATGTTACTAAACAATGGATGACTCAACTAGGAAATCAAAGAAAATATTTTTTTTAAAAAGTACATGGAAACAAGTGAAAATTAAAATATGATGGTCCAAAACCTTTGGGATGCAGCAAAAGCTGTCTTAAGAGGCAAGTATATAGTAATACAGGCCTTACTCAAGAAGCAAGAAAAATCTCAAATAAATAGCCTAAACTTACACCTTAAAGAGCTAGAAAAGAACAACAAATGAAGTCCAAAGTCAGGAGAAACAAGGAAATAATAAACATTAAAGAAAATAAATGATAAAGAAACTAAAAAAGCAATACAACAGATCAATGAAACCGGAAGTAGGTTCTTTAAAAAAAATAATAAAATTGATAAACTTCTAGCCTTAGCAAAAACAAAAGGACCCAAATGAAAAAATCACAAATAAGAGAGAATAAATAACAACCACCACCACAGAAATATAAACAATTATAAGAGAATATCATGAAAAACCATATGCCAACAAATTGGACAACCTGAAAGAGATGGATAAATTCCTAGAAACATAGAAACTACCAAAACTGACACAGGAAGAAATAGAAAACTTGAACAGACCAATAACCAGTAAAGAAATTGAATCCACAATCAAAAACTCCCAACAAAGTCCAGGGTCAGAGGGCTTCAAAGCAAATTCTGCCAAACATTTTAAAAAGAGTTAATACCTATTCTACCCAAACTATTCCAAAAAATAGAATAGGAAGGAGAATTTCTGATCTCATTCTGTGAGGCCAGCATTACCCTCATGCCAAAACCAGATAAAGACTCCATTAAAGAAGAGAACTGGGTGGCTCAGTGGGTTAAGCCGCTGCCTTCGGCTCAGGTCATGATCTCAGAGTCCTGGGACCGAGTCCCACATCGGGCTCTCTGCTCAGCAGGGAGCCTGCTTCCCTCTCTCTCTCTCTCTCTGCCAGCCTCTCTACCTACCTGTGATCTCTGTCAAATAAAATAAAATAAAATCTTTAAAAAAAAAAAAGAAGAGAACTACAGGCCAATATTCCTGATGGACATGCATGCAAAAATTCTTAATAAAATATTAGCAAATGAAATCTATTTAATACATTAAATAATACATTTAATACATTTAAAAAATCATCCACCACGATCAATTAATATTTAGTTCTGGGCTGAAAGAGTGGTTCAATTTTTACAAATCAGTCAACATGATACACAACACTAACAAAAGAAAAAATAAGAACTATATGATCCTTTCAGTAGGTGCAGAAAAAGCATCTGACAAAGTACATGATAAAGACCCTCAACAAAGTAGGTTTAGAGGAGACATACCTCAACATAATAAAGGTCATCTATGAAAAACCCACAGCTAGTATCACCCTAATGAGAAAAAACTGATAGCTTTTCTTCTATGGTCAAGAACAAGACAAGGATGTCCACTCTTACCACTGTTACTTAATGCGGTACTGAAAGTCCCAAACAGCAATTAGAAAATGAAAGGAAATTAAAGGCATCAAAATCAACAAGGAAGAAGTAAAATTTTCATTATTTGCAGATGACATGATACCTTATATAGAAAACCCAACAGAGGGACGCCTGGGTGGCTCAGTTGGTTAAGCAGCTGCCTTCAGCTCAGGTCATGATCCCAGAGCCCTGGGATCGAGTCCCACATCAGGCTCCTTGCTCAGCAGGGAGCCTGCTTCTCCCTCTGCCTCTGCTTGCCATTCTGTCTGCCTGTGCTTGCTCCCCCCCCCCCTCTGATAAATAAATAAAATCTTAAAAAAAAAAACAAAAAAAACCTTTAAAAAAAAAAAGAAAGAAAACCCAACAGATGTCAGCAAAAAATTTCTAGAACTGATGAATGAATTCATTGGAGTTGCAAAATATAAATTCAACATACAGAAATCTGTTGCATTTCTATATTCCAAGTAATGAAGCATCAGAAAGAAATTAAGTAATAAATCCCATTTACAACTGCACCAAGAACAGTAAGATACCTAGGAATAAACGTAACCAAAAAGGTAAAAGACATGTCCTCTGAAAACTGTAAAACATTGATGGAAGAAATTGAAGATGACAAAAATATAAAGATATCTCCTACTCATAGATTGAAAGAACAAATATTGTTAAAATGTCAGTACTACCCAAAGCAATATAATGCAGTCCCTATCAAAATATCAGCAGCATTCTTCACACAGCTAGAAAAAATAATCCTATCATTTGTATGGAACAAAAGAGACCCCGAATAGCCAAGCAACTTCAAGAGCAAAGCTGGAAGCATCACAATTGTGGACTTTGAATTATATTACAAAGCTGTAGTGATCAAAACAGTATGGTTTTGGCACAAAAGCAGACACGGAGACCAACAGAACACAATAGGAAACCTAGAAATGAACACACAAAACTATATGGTCAATTAATCTTCAACAAAGCAGGAACGAACATCCAGTGGGGAAAAGACAGTCTCTTCAACAAATGGTATTGGAAAAAACTGGATAGCAACATGCAAAAGAATGAAACTGGACCATTTTCTTACATAAAATAATACACAAAAATAAATTCAAAGTGGATTACAGACCTAAATGTGAGACTTGAAATCATAAAATGTCAGGGTCACGCCCCTAAGATGGCGCCGGCTACATAGCACAGACAGCCTGAAAAACATACACCCTGCCACACGTGACCTTGTGCTTGTCACATGAACACCGCATGCCATCACTGCCTAGGAGCCCCAGATACCTCCTGTTCACGTGAACACCTCTGTGATTGGCTGTTATGCCCTATATAAGGCAAGGGAACTTCTCCGCAGAGGAAAAAAAAGATCGACTAGGGAATAAACAAGAGCTTGTGCATCGACCTTTGTGTGTGTTGGTGTTGCGTCATCTCTGCAGGCAGGGAGAGCGCGACAATAAAAATCATAGAGAACACAAGAGGTAACATCTTTGACATGGACATAGCAATTTCTTTCTAGATATATCTCCTGAGGCAAGAGAAACAAAAACAAAAACTAATGGGACTTCATCAAGATAAAAAGCTCCTAAATAGTGAAGGAGTCAATCAACAAAACTAAAAGGCAACTTACAGAATGGGAGAAGATATTAGCAAACTACACATCTGATAAAGGGTTGGTATCCAACATACATTAAGTATTGTAAAACCCAACACCCAAAAATGAAAAATCCACTTAAAAATAGGGAGATGACATGAATAGACATTTTTTCAAAGACATGTATGTGTCAACAGACATATGAAAAATACCCAACGTCACTAATCATCAGGTAAATACAAATCAAAACTACAATGAAATATCACTTCACACCTGTCAGAATGGCTAAAAGCAGCAACACAAGAAACTATAGGTGTTGGCTAGGACCAGAAAAAAGAGGAATTCCCTTTCAGTAGGTGGAAATGAAAACTGGTGTAACCAACTCTGGAAAACAGAATGGAGGTTCCTCGAAAGCTAAAAATAGAACTAACCTATGATTTAGCAATTGCACTACTGGGTATTTACCCAAAGGATACAAAAATACTAATTCAAAGGGATACATGCACCCTGATGTTTATAACAGCATTATCCACAATAGCCAAAAATGGAAACAGCTCAGGTGTCCTGTGACTGATGAATGGATAGGAAAATGTGATATATATATATATATGTTATTATACATATATATATACAATGGAATATAACTCCACATAAAAAAGAAAACTATCTTGACATTTTCAGTAATGTGGGTGAACCTAGAGAGTATCATGCTAAGCTAAATAACTTAGAGAAAGACAAATGCCATATGATTTCACTCATATGTGGAATTTAAGAAACAAATCAGCAAAGGAAAAAAAGAGCGAAAGGGAAAGAGGGAGAGAGGCAAACCAAGAAACAGACTCTTAACCATGGAGAACAAACTGATGCTTATCAGAAGGAAAGTGGGTGAGTGATGGATTAAATAGATGACCCAGATTAAGGAAGTCGACTTTTTTTTTTTAGGAAGTCGACTTTTGATGAAACCCGAATTTTGTATGAAAGTGCTGAATCACTAAACTGTACACATCAAACTAACATAACAGTTAAATAACTGGAATTTAAATAAAAACTTGATTTAATCTCTATTTTTTTTGAGATAGAGACAGTGAGCAAGTAGGGAGCCCAATGGGAACTTGATCCCAGGACCCTGGGATCATGACCTGAGTGGAAGGCACAACTGAGCCACCCCGGCACCCAAATAAAAACTCTTTAAAAAGAAGAAATATTTTAAAAAGAAGAAGAAGAAGAAGAAGAAGAAGAAGAAGAAGAAGAAGAAGAAGAAGAAGAAGAAGAAGAAATATCTCCATGAAAAGCAACACACCAAATAAAATTCAAACATAAGAGATGTGCAGTGTCTGAGGAATATAAATTTTATATGAATTTCCTTGATCAAAGTGCAAGTTCCCTTGAATTTCTATTTAACCACTATTTGGATCAAAGGCAAAGAAATGAGAAATCTACATAATAATTAGAAAAATGCTACTACTTATGCATATTAAAAATGCACCACAGGGGCGCCTGGGTGGCTCAGTGGGTTAAGCCGCTGCCTTCGGCTCAGGTCATGATCTGGGGGTCCTGGGATAGAGTCCCGCATCGGGCTCTCTGCTCAGCAGGAGCCTGCTTCCTCCTCTCTCTTTCTCTCTGCCTGCCTCTCTGCCTACTTGTGATCTCTCTCTGTAAAATAAATAAATAAAATCTTAAAAAAAAATGCACCACAAATAGATACAATGTCTGATTCCAGTTTAAATTAAGACTAATAACAAACTAAATAGATTACAATACTTAACAGAAAAATGAACAGATTATCTTAAGGAAATTTATACAAATTTTTAAAAAATGAATAATGTAAAGAAAAATTCTACGGAAGGATTTACTATTTCATGTACGTGTAACTGTTAATTAAGAAAATTCAGACTTACCTTGGCACAATGCTCATCATTTAAATCCTGTTGCTCGCTCATATCCCCCACTACCAGAGAGGGTGGATGACTAGGACTGAAGGCCATGAGGTCGGTCTTGGGAGCGCCCTCCCCAGAGCACACCCTCTGCCGCCTCTGCTGCGAGTACGACCAGCTCCCCACCGCGCTGGAGCACACGAGCGTGGGCTTCCCAGGCCCGCTCGCGCCTTCCCTGGGCGGAGCCGAGCACCGCAGCGCCGTGTACAGCAGCAGCGTGAGCACCAGCAGGCTGGACACCGCGCAGATGGCGACGATCAGGTACACGTTGACGTCCACCAGCGCCGTCTCGGCGCCAGCGGCGCCCGCCAACACCCGCGACGACGCCTTTGGCGCCTGGCCGCTCTCCACCAGCGACAGCAGCACGGTGGCCGTGGCCGTCAGCGCCGGCTCGCCGTGGTCCTTGACCAGCACCAGCAGGCGCTGGCGCGGCGCGTCCGCCTCGTCCAGCGGGCGCGTCGTGCTGATCTCGCCCGTGTACAGCGCCACGCGGAACGGGCTGCGCGCGCCCCCCGCCGCCGGCTGCAGCTCGAACGACAGCCACGCGTTGTAGCCGGAATCCGCGTCCACCGCGCGCACCTTCGCCACCACGTGGCCCGCGCCCACCGACCGCGACACCAGCTCGCTCAGCGCGCCGCCCCCGCCGCCCGCGCCGGGCCGCGGCAGCAGCGCGGGCGCGTTGTCGTTCTCGTCCAGCACGAACACCTGCAGCGTCACGTTGCTGCCCAGCGGAGGCACGCCCGCGTCGCGCGCGCTCACTTGGAACTGCAGCAGCTCCAGCTCCTCGTGGTCCAGCGGCTGCAGCGCGTACACCTTGCCGCTCTCCGCGTGCACCGACACGTAGCTCGACAGCGCGCGCTCGCCCACGCGCCGCTCCACCAGCGAGTAGGACACCCGCGCGTTCTCCTGCGCGTCCGCGTCCCGCGCCGACACCGTGAAGATGTGGCAGCCGGGCGGGTTGTTCTCCTTCACGAACACCGTGTACTCGGGCTGCGCGAACGCCGGCGCGTTGTCGTTCACGTCCGCCACTTCCACGGACAAGCTGGCGGTGGCGGAGAGTGGAGGCGATCCTCCGTCCCGTGCTGTCACCACCAGCTCATAGTTGGACACGCTCTCGCGGTCCAAGGCGCTGTCCAGCACCAGCGAATAGTAGTTCTTGAAGGTGGACACCAGCTTGAAGGGGACATGGGGTGTTAGTGAGCAGGTCACTTGCCCGTTTGCACCGATGTCGAGATCTGACACGCTAATTAGGGCAATAACAGTACCTGATTGAGCGTCCTCTCGGATCGGCAAGGATAAGGAAGTCAATGCAATCTGAGGGATGTTATCATTTTTATCCAAAACCTTCAACAAAACAGTGCAATGTCCAGCCATGGGTGGGTGACCTTTGTCCGTCGCGTCAACACGAATTTTGTATAAATTTAATTTTTCAAAATCTAAATTCCCTTTAGTTACTATTTCTCCAGTATTTGGATCTATGCTAAACTGGTCTCTAACCGTGGTTGAAACAAGACTATTTAAAGAGTATGAAATTTCCCCATTCACTCCTTCATCCCGATCAGAAGCATTCAGTCTGATGACTGTTGTTCCGTTGCCAGAGTTTTCGAAGATCCTTACTTCATATTCAGTCTGTTCGAAAGTGGGAGCATTGTCATTCACGTCCAGCACAGTGACCAGCAGCTGAACAGAGCCAGTGAGCTCAGGTTTGCCTTCGTCAGTGGCTGTCAGCAGTAAGTTATGTTCGGGAGCTTCCTCTCTGTCCAAGGATTTCCTTAACACGAGCCCAATTTGTGTATTGTCCTCACTGTTGGTTTTCACATCTAAGGCGAAGTATTCGCTGGAGCTGAGTTTATAGGTTAAGTGGGAATTCGAGCCAACATCCTCATCTGACGCGCCCTCTAGTGGAAACAGAGAATCTGGCAGTCTTGATTCGTAAATCAGCACTCTTTGTTCCTTTAAACGAAACACTGGCGCGTTGTCGTTAATGTCCTTCACCTCCACCTCCACATGGAAAACCTGCAGCGGCCTGTCCACGATCACCTCCAGGTGGATGCTACACTCCAGACTCCGCCCGCACAGCTCCTCCCGATCGATCCGAGAATTCACAAACAAAATGCCATTCTGTAGATTTACCTCCAGAAGGTCCCCGTGGCCTTTGGACGCCACCCGGAACAGGCGTGGCACCAGCTCCGCCAGCTCCAGCCCCAAATCCTGGGCGATGCGGCCCACGAAGGTACCGTGTTTGGCCTCCTCCAGGACCGAGTAATGAACCTGGCCGCTGCCCTCCTCCCACGCTGTAAGGAGCAGAAGCGAGAGCAGCAGATACTGAGATCCCAGTCTGCTTTCCAGGGTAATAATCATGTCAAATACTTGTTTTATTTCCATCAGAAGATCTTGTCTCGAAGCTAAGATAAATTTTGTGCGATCCAGAGTCTGTTAATCCAATTCTTCTGAGCTTGCCGTCCCTGGGCACTCATGGAACTAATCCGTAATAGGAGGAATGGATTTTGCATACTGTAATAACTAGGTTGACTTCATGGTAGACAGCGACATCATGCGGCTACAAAGGGTAAGAAATGAATTCACATAACCGCTCTAAGCTGTAGTTTTTTTAATTAAAAAAATATATTTTTTGGATTTTTATTTGTTTATTTGACACACACAGAGAGAGAGAGAACACTCAGGGAGATTGGGGAGGAAGAAGCAAGCTTGCTAAGCAAGGAGCCCAGCGCGGGGCTCGATTCCAGGACCCTGCGGTCCACTAAGGCAGATGCGCTAGGACTGAGCCACCCAGGCACCAACCCTCCTCCCCGCCGCCCAAATTCTTATTTTGCCTTAATTTAATAGTAAATCTCCTTATGTTCATAATTTGCAGAGCCAGTTTCACCTTGCCTGATTTCTTTTTTTTATTTTTTTTATCAATTTAGAGTAGTATGAGGAATTAGAAAATTCTTAGCAAAACAATCTCTCTCCTAATAATTTGATTACTGTTATCAACCAGTTCAGAAAACTTGTGATCTGAAGTAGGTCTGGGAATTAGAAGTGCAAACTATACTACACTCTTTGTGGAGAGAAGAAACATGTGTATATATTTCTGTTCTAGGACATGCTATTCTATTTTGCTCTGAGAAAAGAATGGAATGTAATTTTTAATTAACAAATTTTATCCACACTTTTAAAACCTTATAGATTGTTTAAGTCCATTTTTTCTTTGTCTGATGTATATCAAACACTCCCAAAGCTTTTTCTTTTACTTAATAATGGAAGATGAATTTTTTAGTGCATATTCTTTACAGCATTTCCAAATTTTCCCACACTTTATACTGAGCCTCCCTCTCAAAACATTCTCCTTCACATACTTCATCACTGCAAATTCTAGTGGGATATCTACCCATCATCATACTTTCATGCTCTGATTCTTCAGCTGCTCCTGGATGAGTTTATCCTTTTCTCTCAATCTTAACTTTGTATAGGCTTTCCATTAAATGTCTCATCCACTGTCAATGTTTCAAATAAGACTTTTACTGAAGGTATTCCCAAACGCACATCTTCCTCCCTCCGCTTTCTATGGTTCTCTTTAAAAAAAAAAGAAAGAAAGAAAGAAAGAAAGGTGTTTTTTTTTTTATTTTGAGAGAAAGAGACAGCTGGGTGAGAGTAAGAGAGCAAAAGAAAGAGACAAAGCATGTAGGAGCAAGCAGTGGGAGGGGCAAAGGGAGAGGGAGAAGCAAGCTCCCCACTGAGCAGGGAGCCAGACTTGGGGCTAGATCCTAGGACCCTGGGATCATGACCCGAGCCAAAGTTAGACACATAACCCTACTGAGCCACGAAGGTACCCCTCCTTTCTAATGGTTCTAATTATCATTTTCACCCATGCATGCTAATGACTCTCAGAAAATAATTTGATTACAATTTGAAGATTATGTAGATATCATTACTAACC
Source organism: Mustela nivalis (assembly GCF_964662115.1). Taxonomy (NCBI): domain Eukaryota; kingdom Metazoa; phylum Chordata; class Mammalia; order Carnivora; family Mustelidae; genus Mustela; species Mustela nivalis. Next base: position 103,533,301 of record NC_139022.1, read on the forward strand.
CACAAATTCAAACCCTTGAAAACCTCATTTTATTTTAATGGCATGAACATTCTACACGTCACCTACATTAATTTTTTATTAGTCCTCCTCCCTTACCTACCTTATTCAAAGTCTATTAACAGTCCATCTGTCTTTTCACATACCACTACATTTATCTTCAGGAAAACAGCTATTATTGAACTGAACTAAAGGCAGGAATTTCATGACATTAGAGTCACCTCTACATGACCTGAGGTGCAATCAGATGCCAACATTTCCAATGTTATTTTTAACTACTCTCCAATATGAATTCTATTTTGCAGACATTATAGATCACTTCCTTGTCTTCTTCCTCAGCACAACCCTTGTTCAAGATGTTTCTAAAATTACCTCCATCTTCACCTATAAAAATGTTATCTTGGTATCAAAATGAAGCACAAATGTCAATTTTACCATGAATTCATCTGTAATGTCATCAATTGGAGATGATCAAACTCTTCCTCAAAATGAGAAAATGATAGGTACAAAAAAAAAGATTTTTCAAATGGACACATGCCGACATTCATCCCCCCAAAATTCTGATAAACCTGTAAAATCCTCACAGACCACTGTAATACAAAGCTCCTCCACCACTATAAGAGGCTTCATCTTAAACTAATTAACCTAGATCTGTGTATTACTCACTATCACTGAATTTCTATTGCTGCCATTTTGGGTAAACAAAGAGTTCATGTGCTAACCAATAATATACCCCCAAATGAAATCTGCCTTTGCTTGCAGGAAGATAAGCCTTGACAGAAGTGTATTAGCTTACAGGGGTTTTTTTTAAACCCAATGCAAGGTTGAACTCACGACCCTGAGATACAAGACCTGAGCTAAGATCAAGAGACTGACATTTAACCAGTTGAGCCACCCAGGTGCCCCTAGCTTGCAGTCTTAAGACTTAAGAAAAGAGAGTTTTCTCTTTTTTTCCTTTTTAAAAAATTAACATATAATGTATTATTTGCTTCAGGGGTACAGCTCTGTGAATCATCAGACTTACACAATTCACAGCACTCACCATAGCACATACCTTCCCCAGAGTCCATCACCCAGCCACCCTATCCCTTCCCCATCATCCCCCAGCAACGCTCAGTTTGTTTCCTGCGATTAAGAGTCTCTTATGGTTTGTCTTCCTTCTGTCTCATCTTGTTTCATTTTTTCCCTCCCTACTCCCCACAACCCTCTGCCCTGCCTCTCAAATTCATCATATTAGGGAGATCGTATGATAATTGTCTCTCTCTGATTGACTTATTTCACTTGGCATAATACCCTCTAGTTCCAACCACATCACTACAAATGGCAGAATTTCGATTTTTTATGGCTGCATAGTATTCCATTGTATATATATACACCACATCTTCTTTATCCATTCATCTGTTGAGGGACATCTAGGTTCTTTCCATCATTTTGCTATTGTGGACATTTCTGTTATAAACATTGGGGTGCACGCACCCCTTCAGATCACTACATTTTTATCCTTAAGGTAAATATCCAGTAGTGCAATTGCTGGGTCATAGGGTAGCCCTATTTTCAACTTTTTGAGGAATGTCCATACTGTTTTCCAGAGTGGCTGCACCAGCTTGCATTCCCACCAACAGTGCAGGAGAGTTCTCACTTCTCCGCATCCTCGCCAACATCTGTCATTTCCTGACTGGTTAATTTTAGCCATTCTGACTGGTGTGAATTGGTATCTCACTGTGATTTTGATCTTTATTTCCCTGATGCCGAGTGATGGTGAGAACCTTTTCATGTGTCTGTTGGCCATTTGGATGTCTTCTTTGCGGGAAAGTCTGTTCATGTCTTCTGCCTATTTCTTGATTGGATTATTTGTTCTTTGGGTCTTGAGTTTGAGTTCTTTATAGATTTTGGATACTCTATATAGTGGTTAAGATTTTACATAAATTTTGCTCTATGTGAAGAGTGCCTTTGAATTTCAACTTTAAAATTACCTAATTAGGGGTGCCAGGGGGCTCAGTCAATTAATCATCTGACTTCTGCTCAGGCCATGATCCTTAAGATTGAGCACCCTTGTAGGGCTCCCTGCTCAGCAGGGAGTCTGCTTTTCCCTCTCCCTCTGCCCCTCGCTCCCCCCACTTGTGTCCCTTCTCTCTTTCTCTCTACCAAATAAATAATTAAAATCTTTAAAAAACATAAAAATACAGGCGCCTATTTTTGGGTGGCTCAGTGGGTTAAGCCTCTGCCTCCAGCTCAGGTCATGATCTGAGGGTCCTGGGATCGATCCCCATTCAGGTTCTCTGCTCAGCGGAGAGCCTGCTTCCCCCTCTCTCTCTCTCTGGCTGCTGCTCTGCCTACTTGTGATCTCTCTGTGTCAAATAAATAAGTAAAATCTTTTAAAAAATAAAAAATAAATAAAATTAGCTAATTAAAGTTAACTATCAAATCTCTATTACAATTTCTAGAAGAGTGATATACAATCCAGTTTATTGGGACTCTTGTAATAATCCTGTTTATTGGCTCCCAGTAGAAAATTATGCAATTTTACTGAAATCTTTCCTGTAAAATAAACATGGAAAAGGAAAATATTGGTCTTCTCATAAGAAACAGCTTATATTTTTGTTCATTTATTTGCTCAAATACTTCATTCCAGTCAAGGAAGAAGAGTATGTAGAGAAAAACTTTGGTCAATTTATGGACAACTTCCTCTTCCAGAAAAGAAATATTTTAGTTATAATATAAATCAAAGGGGCGCCTGGGTGGCTCAGTGGGTTAAGCTGCTGCCTTCGGCTCGGGTCATGATCTCGGAGTCCTGGGATCGAGTCCCACATCGGGCTCTCTGCTCAACAGAGAGCCTGCTTCCCTCTCTCTCTGCCTGCCTCTCTGTCTACTGTGATGTCTCTCTGTCAAATAAATAAATAAAATCTTTTTTAAAAAATTTAAAAAATAATATAAATCAAAGAGTGTATATTTTAAAAATAAATTAACTTAATTTTTTCAAAAGATGACAAGTGTTAACTACCAATTTAGTGGTGAGAACTCCCTCTCAATGTACAGGACTTCCTCAAAGAAATACAGTACTAGAAATACTTAAATAGTATGATACACGTGTAATTATATAATTTATACATTACATAATTTATACAATTAAAAACATGTAGAGAATGCAAGAAATAGCCAAACTAATAAAAATAAATTAAATTTTTATCACATGAAATGTGGACCACTTATTACCTGCTAGACCCACATTGTTTTCTGAAGAAGTGTAGAAAAACAATTCTGGGGGTGCCTGGGTGGCTCAGTGGGTTAAGCCGCTGCCTTCGGCTGGGGTCATGATCTCAGGGTCCTGGGATCGAGTCCCGCATCGGGCTCTCTGCTCAGCGGGGAGCCTGCTTCCCTCTCTCTCTCTCTCTCTCTGCCTGCCTCTCCATCTACTTGTGATTTCTCTCTGTCAAATAAATAAAATCTTAAAAAAAAAAAACAATTCTGTGTATTTGAGATAGAGACTGCTCTTGCCTATGGTAAAGTCAAATGTACAACTTTGTTATAAAGAATAGTATTGGTAAAAAACATACTCAAGAGAGGATTTTGTATCGTGGTACTTATTTTTTTTTTAATCTGACAACAAAAAGCAACAATAAATCCCAATAAAGAGCACAGGCATTAATTTCTCTTACATCGGCCAATGCAACATTTTTCTAGATATGCCTCCTGAGGCCAGGAAAACAAAAGTAAAATTAAACTATTGGGACTACATCAAAATAAAAACCTTCTGCATAGCAAAGGAAACTGTCAACAAAACTAAAGGACGACCAACTGAATGGGAGACGATATTGGCAAATGACATCCAATAAAGGATCAGTATCCAAAAATATAAAGAACTTAGACAACTCAACACCTAAAAACCAAATAACCCAATTAAAACTGGGCAGAAGACATGAACATAGACGTTTCTTCAAAGAAGATATCCAGATGGCCAACAGACAAATAAAACGATGCTCAACATCACTCTTCCTCAGGGTAATGCAAATCAAAACAACAATGAGATATCACCTCACACCTGTCAGAATGGCTAAAATGAACACAAGAAACAACAGGTGTTATCTAGAATATGGAGGAAGAGGGACACTCATGCACTCCTGTTGAGAATGCAAACTGGTGCAGCCACTGTATGGAGGTTCCTCAAATATTAAAAATAGAACTGCCATTATGATCCGGTAATTCCACCACTGGGTATTTAAACACTATACTGAAGGGATATATGCACCCCTGTGTTTACTGCAGGACTAATTATAATAGCCAAATTACAAAACATCTCAAGTGACCATCAAAAGAGGAATGGATAAAGAAGATGTGTGGGGGGGGGGTGTTTGTAGAATTAAATATCACTCACCCAGAAAAAAGAAAATATCTTGCCATTAGCAACAACATGGATGGATCTAGAGAGTATAATGCTAAGTGAAATAAGTCAGAGAAAGACAAATACCATGTGATTTCACTCATATTGTGGAATTTAAGAAAGAAAACAAATGAAGAAAAAAAGAGACCAACCAAAAAACGGAATCTTAACTATAGAGAACAAACTGATAGTTACCAAAGTGAAGGGGGGTAGTAATGGGAAATAGGTAAAGGAGATGAAGGATACACGTGTTGTGATGAGCACTGAATAATGTATATAAATGTTAAATCTATTGTACATCTGAAACTAACATAACACTGTATATCAATACCTATATGTACATACATAAACTCATCATTGTGTTCTAAAGCAAGACCCATGAAAAAACAGTATAGGGGAATTTTACTGGTGAATTTTGTTATTGAATTTTAGACATAATAGTATTAGATAATGATTCCACCTTATCTGAGTATAAACAGTTTTTGAGGGATTACTGAATCTCACGTAGTCTACTCTTACCAAGTTTGTGAAAGACCTCCATGTTGTTAAGCTCTGCAAGAAATATGTTGCAGCCAATGTGTAATTAAAAATTCAAGGAGTCACATTTTAAAAATAATCTCTACACCTGATGTGGGGTTTAAACTCAAACCCTGAGATCAAGGGTCATGCACTCTATATACTGAGCCACCCAGGTGTCCCTTAGTAGCCCCATTTTTTAAATTAGAGAAAATGCAAAAGGGAGTGTGTGTGTGGGGGGGGGGACAAAATCTGGAGCAGGCTCCTCGCTGTGCCCAGCCTGAGGGAGGACTCATCCCAAGACCCTGAGATTATGACCTAAGCCAAAACCAAGAGTCAGACACACAACCAACTGAGCCACCCAGGAATCCCAGTTGCTACATTTTTAAAAAGTAAAAACAAGTAGGTGAAATTTTAATATGATATTTTATTTAACTGAATGTATCCCAAATACTACCATTTCAACATGTACATATTACTTTTGAATGTACTGATAAAATATTTTCATTTTTAGTTTTGTACTGTCTTTGAAATTTGGTGTGCATTTTTAAAATTGAAATAAAACTGACATAACATTGTAAAAAAAAAAACATAGCAGTAATGTCTAATTTGAATATGTTAAGATTTGCCCAACAGTGAGAGCTCAGAATTGCTTCTTACCAATATAATAATTTGTCAATTGAAAAAAAAGGCAAGTTAAAGAAAAAGTAATCATTGTTCCACTAAAAGTTGATGTTAGAGTAAGGGGAAAAATGATGATATATCTGCAAAGTGGGGCACCAAAAATCTGGAAGAAGTGATATGGCACATTCTCAAGTACTGCTACATCCTGATTATCAAGACATATTAAGTAAAACAGAGGAAAAGCTATATGACCATATGTTTTGAAATAGAAGAGGAGTATTTATTTGTATATAAAGAAAAGATGTGTGGGAAGATAACCAAGAAATTGCAACATTTGAAATAGTCAAGGAAGTGGGGCACTTGGCAGGCAGTAGAGTATGTGACTCTTGTCTCAGAGTTGTGAGTTCGAACCCCACCTTGGGTGTAGATATTACCTAAAAAAAAACCACACACCTTAGAAATGTCCAAGAAGGTACATTAAGTGGCTTGATACTGGAGGTGGAAGGGAAAGATTTTAAAACTTTGTAAACCATGTAAGTGTATTTCATATGAAGAAATAAATAAAACTCCTACAGTTAAAAAATCATACATATCAAATTCATCATAAGTATGCAAAAGCCAACCATTTAGAAAAACCTAAAGGAATCATTCAGTGTACAAATATTACTTAAAAAGGAAATTAAATTGGTGTAATAAAAACATTAAAATAATTGATATTCAGTGAAAAAGAAAAGGGAAAGTGACACAAAAACGATAAAACATTTCAGTGCAGTAGTAAGATGAGATTTCAAAGTAAATAACTCCAAATATGTCATATAAGTACCTCCCTATGCGCTACAGACTGAAAAATATTTATTAAAATTTATTTTGGGAAACAATTTCTATCATGCAAAGAAAAGTAATCTATTCACGCCAACTTTTAAAACTTTAAAAAGTGGAACGTTCCTGAAATAAATTCATTCTGCAAAGCGATTGTCTGCCACAAATTAAAATTAATTCTAAGAATAACTGTAGTTTTTAGTAAATGAATTAGTACCAATACAAAACTTATATCTGAAGTGAAGAGATAATAAGTATAAAACCATAACTTAAAAAGAAGAGAGAGAGAAATAATAAATATTAAAGATGTAAAACGAAAATTTATTGTGAAAGATATTTTTGAGACTCACAGTGTCAGCAGAGCTGGGACCCTGAGGTAGGCTGGGACTGAAGGCCATGAGGTCGGTCTTGGGAGCGCCCTCCCCAGAGCACACCCTCTGCCGCCTCTGCTGCGAGTACGACCAGCTCCCCACCGCGCTGGAGCACACGAGCGTGGGCTTCCCAGGCCCGCTCGCGCCCTCCCTGGGCGGAGCCGAGCACCGCAGCGCCGTGTACAGCAGCAGTGTGAGCACCAGCAGGCTGGACACCGCGCAGATGGCGACGATCAGGTACACGTTGACGTCCACCAGCGCCGTCTCGGCGCCAGCGGCGCCCGCCAACACCCGCGACGACGCCTTTGGCGCCTGGCCGCTCTCCACCAGCGACAGCAGCACAGTGGCCGTGGCCGTCAGCGCCGGCTCGCCGTGGTCCTTGACCAGCACCAGCAGGCGCTGGCGCGGCGGGTCCGCCTCGTCCAGCGGGCGCGTCGTGCTGATCTCGCCCGTGTACAGCGCCACGCGGAACGGGCTGCGCGCGCCCCCCGCCGCCGGCTGCAGCTCGAACGACAGCCACGCGTTGTAGCCGGAATCCGCGTCCACCGCGCGCACCTTCGCCACCACGTGGCCCGCGCCCACCGACCGCGACACCAGCTCGCTCAGCGCGCCGCCCCCGCCGCCCGCGCCGGGCCGCGGCAGCAGCGCGGGCGCGTTGTCGTTCTCGTCCAGCACGAACACCTGCAGCGTCACGTTGCTGCCCAGCGGAGGCACGCCCGCGTCGCGCGCGCTCACTTGGAACTGCAGCAGCTCCAGCTCCTCGTGGTCCAGCGGCTGCAGCGCGTACACCTTGCCGCTCTCCGCGTGCACCGACACGTAGCTCGACAGCGCGCGCTCGCCCACGCGCCGCTCCACCAGCGAGTAGGACACCCGCGCGTTCTCCTGCGCGTCCGCGTCCCGCGCCGACACCGTGAAGATGTGGCAGCCGGGCGGGTTGTTCTCCTTCACGAACACCGTGTACTCGGGCTGCGCGAACGCCGGCGCGTTGTCGTTCACGTCCGCCACTTCCACGGACAAGCTGGCGGTGGCGGAGAGTGGAGGCGATCCTCCGTCCCGTGCTGTCACCACCAGCTCATAGGTGGACACGCTCTCACGGTCCAAGGCGCTGTCCAGCACCAGCGAATAGTAGTTCTTGAAGGTGGACACCAGCTTGAAGGGAACGTGGAGCGACAGGGTGCAGGTCACCTGACCATTGAGACCGGAGTCGCGGTCAGACAGACTGATCAGGGCGATGACGGTCCCCACTGAAGCGTTTTCTTGTACCGGCAGAGATATGGAGGTTATGGCCATCTCTGGGGTATTATCATTCTCATCCAGGAGTTTTACTATTACTTTGCAGTGTCCAGTTAATGGGAATGGACTTCTATCTACAGCATCAATATTAATTTCATATAAATTACAGTCTTCGTAATCCAGTTCTCCCTTAACTCTAATTTCCCCACTATTCGAATCGATTATAAATTTAGATTTGACATTGTCAAGAACAAGATCACTAAAGAGATATACTATTTCCTTATTAATGCCGTCATCTGCATCCGAGGCGTTCAGTTTAATAACTAATGTCCCATTTGGTGCATTTTCTAATAATCTGATATTATAAACTGATTTATCAAATTTGGGGGCATTATCATTCGCATCCAATACGTTGATCAATAATTGAACTGTACCTGTTAGTTCAGGTTTTCCTCCATCAGTTGCCGTCAGTAATAAAAGATGTTCCTGGATTTCTTCCCGATCTACTGCTTTCTTTAAGACTAGCTCTAAAATGCTTGTTTCTTCTTCATTTGCTTTAACATCCAAATCAAAATATTCATTAGTATTTAGTTTGTATCTCAATTCTGCGTTTGCTCCGACATCCATATCAAATGCGCCCTCTAGCGGAAACCGGGAATCCACTCTTCTTGACTCTAAAATAAATAATCTTTGTTCCTTTCGGAAGAACCTTGGCGGATTGTCGTTAATGTCCTTCACCTCCACCTCCACATGGAAAACCTGCAGCGGCTTGTCCACGATCACCTCCAGGTGGATGCTGCACTCCAGACTCCGCCCGCACAGCTCCTCCCGGTCGATCCGAGAATTCACAAACAAAATGCCATTCTGCAGATTTACCTCCAGAAGGTCTCTATGACCTTTGGATGCCACTCGGAAAAGGCGTGGCACCAGCTCCGCAAGCTCCAGCCCCAGGTCTTGCGCGATGCGGCCCACGAAGGTGCCGTGTTTGACCTCCTCCAGGACTGAGTAGTGGACCTGGCCGCTCCCGGCCTTCCAGATTGTGAGGAGCAGAAGAGAGAGCAGCAGGCGCCGGGAACCTGGACTTGTTCTCTGGGAATATACCATCGCAAATACGCTGCAATTTTCAAATGTCTATGGTACTACAACAAGGATAGCTTTTGGAAACCTAATTCCCAATTTACTATAATTTTTTATTTGCTCACCTTTTCAGCTTCAGCAGCCCAGTAAAACACGGAGTAGCCTTTTCCTTTCTAAGGAAAATAAACTCACCGTTCCCTTTATTGGCGGGGGGGGGGGGGGGGGGGGGGGAGTCAACCACCAAACTTGCGGTTTCCAGCGCCATCATGTGGATGAAAGGGTGAGTTTTTACTTTATTATGCTTTATTTGCCTTAGATTTGTTAAATATTTCCCAATTACGATGACTTTTAGGTGTTCTTTATTTTCCTTATCTCTAATTTAAACGCATCGTTAAGACTATAATAAAGAATATCTGTTTTCATTAAAATATTGCAAAATCAATACTACTTTAGTCGTGCCACACCAGTCTTTACTAGAGTAATTTGTATTGGTCTATTCCATTTAGGGAGTGGCTTTCTATAATTCCTAATTAAAATTAAAGGTTTTAGTTTTTCATTTATTTCCATATTTAAATATATCTTATTAAATTTCTTGAGTGTTTTCTATTATTTTGATGGGATGTTTGTGCACTACTATGTTATTCATGAAACAATTTTACACTCCTATTTGCAGCACTTAATATTGGCTTTTTGTTGATGTTATCTTTAAAGTAACAAACTATTTGAATAGCGTTCTTGTGTGAGTTACTGTTTTCAAGTCTCATATTCAAATTGCTAAAAAATTCATTTAATTTCTCCCTATATCACCTACTTTTAATGTTGACTAAAAAATCATATGTGGAGATCTAAATTTTCTAGAGGCCAAAATCATAGTAAAAACACTTTTGGTCAGTATCTTGACACCATTTTTCAAATTAGAGGCATCTAGGCAGCATTTCTTTAACTACTGATAAATCACGGTTCATATAAACTGTGAAAGTACATATCTTTGTTTTAATGCAGCAAATCAAAATACCAATATTTTCCTGTAGATAGAGTACTCCATTAAATGTTTGAGTTCCAGTAAAAATTAAAACATTGAAAATAAACCACATTACTAACTGCACTATGTTAATTTCATCTCTTTTAAATCATCCATTTGATTTACTGCATGATACCACTTAGACTTACTTATAAATATGACCAGAAGAAAATGTCCCAAAAGAAAATGTCACCAATTTTTTCCATTGACAAAAAAATTTAACCTTCTGCTTGTGTATATGCTACCTGGAACTCCTTAAATATTAAAAAATCCTCCTTACTTATGAAGACATTGTAGATCAATAATTCTTTTTTTTAAAGATTTTATTTATTTACTTGAGAGAGAGAGACAGTGAGAGAGAGCATTAATGAGGAGAAGGTCAGAGAGAGAAGCAGACTCCCCATGGAGCTGGGAGCCCGATGCGGGACTGGATCCCAGGACTCCAGGATCATGACCTGAGCCAAAGGCAGTCGTCCGACCAACTGAGCCACCCAGGCGTCCCGAGATCAATAATTCTATTACTTGACACCTTTACATGTAAAGCATAAACCCCAAATATATTCCTTAATTTTGGTTTAAGTTGCATGAGAGACTTTAAGTATTATTTTTGTGTCAATTTATAAAACAAATGTGGAAAATGGTAATATAAAGATAGTGAGAAGATAAATAAGAAATTACTAGAAAATACAAAATCATTTGAAATACTTTTGCTTCCCAGTATTCAAAGTAAGCAAGAATTAGAATAATTTTACTGGATTCATTTATATATAATATTTAACATTCCTTTAGTTTTTCAAAGATTCTTACTCTCGCTACTAATACGACTTTCTCCTAAGGACTCAGATTACCCAAACACCAAGGAATCTGAACACTAATCAATTTTCCAGATTACTTAACTGTTACTGATAATGATAATTTGAAAACATTTTAATATACAACAGCTAAAAAAACAAAAATAATATTAAATGTGTTGAAAATATCATTAGTTATGGTTTATTTATCTTCTATTATGGAACCATGACTGATATGAAACTCCAAAACCATACTATAAATAAATTTATTTTTGAAAAAAGTAAATGTCAAGTATTTAACAGCCAAACTGACAGTATGATGTTAGCTATGTATGCATGGTGATTTATAGAATATTTTCAGTATATATTTCAACATTTTGAAAATATACACAATGGGAAAAATGGCATCAACAGTATCACATACTTGCTCATTTGTAATATTTTCATGTAAATATATAGATATTTCAAGAGAAAACAAGACTTTTGTCATCTGATCCATCTTCACATCTGTTAGATAATATTAAGTTTTTGAATTGCCATTTGCATTAGTCTTTTTTTTAAGATTTTATTTATTTATTTGACAGAGATCACAAGTAGGCTGAGAAGCAGGCAGAGAGAGAGAGGAGGAAGCAGGCTCCCTGCTGAGCAGACAGCCCAACGTGAGGCTCGATCCCAGGACCTTGGGATTATGACCAGAGCCGAAGGCAGAGGCTTTAACCCACTGAGCCACCCTGGTGCCCCTGCATTAGTCTTTCAATGCTCAACTGTTCCGGGGGAGGTTGAGTTCTCAATAATTAAAGACTCTCTTGTCTTAATTCCACAGACATCTCCATAGGTAGCGAAAATTGTTTAAATCTTCTTCCAAATCATTCTTTCAATCAAATATTATAGATTACCTTATTAACTGATCTTTTCACTTGTTAGTTTCTTTATAATTTTAAAACTTTGTTACAGAAATTAAACTCCTTCCTTGACCATGAATTTAGGTTAAGAAAATCAGATAGAGTTTTGAGGCATCTCTACTTAATACAATGGGAAGTATTCCAAGACGAAGCTATGCTAGAAAATTTAACTTTGCACTGGAATCTAGATGCCCTTCAAAACTCTTCAAAACAACCTTCAAAACAAAACTCTTCAAAACCTTCATAACAAAAATTACCTACAAAACTCCAGAATAAAATTTTAATAAGCTATATTTCTCCCTTATCTGTAAAATTTTACATAGTTCTACCACATTGCCCAGAGACTACAGGTGAAGTTGCATCTTATAAGGATTTATAAATAATTTATGCAGCTGTGTCAAATTTGACCAAAAAATTAATTATAAAAATTATCCTATGAAAGCATATTTGTGCATATGATATATATCTTTATATAACTTTTTAATGGTTCATCGTTCCTATAAAATATTGTGCTAAAATATTTATATTTTAGGGACGCCTGGGTGGCTCAGCTGGTTAAGCAGCTGCTTTCGGCTCGGGTCATGATCCCAGTGTCCTGGGATTGAGTCCCACATCGGGCTCCTTGCTCCGCAGGGAGCCTGCTTCTCCCTCTGACTCTGCTTGCCTATCTGCCTGCCTGTGCTCACTCTCTCTCTCTCTCTCTCTGACAAATAAATAAATAATCTTAAAAAATAAATAAACAAAATAAAATAAAATAAAATATTTATATTTTATATGTATTCTAGGGAGAAAAATCTGAGACTAATTTCAAAGAACCTCTAAGTGAAAAAGTAAAGTACATTAAGTATAATATTTACTCACAGTTCTATTGCCTTTCTAACTGCCAAATAGACTCATTTAAAAGTAGAAAGACACAAGAGAGCTAAAATTTAAAACTTTTGATTCTTTATCTGTAATCACATTAAAATCAGTGTAGCATCAAGCAACTTTTTTGTCGTGGGCATAATTTATTCATCATTTAATTGAGAGAAATTATGCTCTTTTATGTCATATTCAGTTTTAAAATCCAAAATCAAGCTAGTAGAAACTTGCTGAGGTGTAAGATTCTTATAGCATTAGCCAGTGTCCAAGGTGGAAAAGAAGAAAGCAGGGTAATTAAACAGTAATAAAATTCAATAAGCTTGATTCTTATGATTTAGTGGTGAGGGAGAAGAAACAAAGTTTCAAATAAGGTACAAAATTTCTGTTCTATTAACTTTATTTCAAATACTACATAATAGAACCGGGAAGTGAGTGGGAAAGAAAAAATGTTCAGAAGATTTGTAATGACAGACATCATTATAGGAGATAGAAAAAGAAAAAGAAATAAAATACTTATTTTAATTAAAACTTTTCCATAAATGCCCTAAATCTGTATTTGTGAGATATTTATTTATTTATGTTATCCATCTTTTAAGAAAAATAATGACACCTACAACAACTATAACTTCTCAAGCACAATATCCAAAACTCATTACAAAACTATCAGGCTTACCGAGCAAGAGAATCATAAGAAATATCACAGTGATCTGATAGAGCACAAATAATCTATGATTACTGTATTGAAATAAACACATACTAAAATAAGGAATTTTACCAGAAAACTGAAATCTATTTTCAAAAGGAAACTACAATTCTAAAGGTAAAAAATTTCACAATTGAAGTTTAGAGTCCATTGATGATTTTAATAGGAGATTGAAGTAAGAAGAGAAAAGTGCTAAATTAGAAGATTAGTCAGAACAAATGTCCAGCATGTAATGAGACCAAAAATTATCTTTAAGAAACAAAAAGGGGCATAGAAGATAGGAGAGATATGGTGATAATATTTTACACACATATCCCTTGAGTTACAGAAGAAGAGGATAAAAAACATGATGCAGAAGTAATACTTGAAGACAGAATGCTGAAATTTTTTCTGCACTGATGAAAGACACAAAGCCACATATTCAAGAAGGTTTGAATCCTGCAAACAAGATAAGATCAAAGAAAACTAAAACAGCATATAATAAAGCCACTGAAAATAAAAAACTAAGAAAAGTATAAAAAGCAGCTGGAGGAAAATAAGAAGGGAACACATGTGAACAATAAACTTGACAGCAATTTATTTCAAGAATGGCATTCATTTCAGGGATATCACCTTAAAAGTGCTCAGAAAAAAAACTGTTTTAACTCAGAATTTGGTACTCAGCAACATTATTTTTCAAAAGTGATGATGAAATAAGCATCGTTCTGATATAGAAAAAGTTAGAGAATGCTTAACCACCAGTAAGACAAACATTAAAGAATTTCTTCAGAAGAAAAATTATCCCAGATGAACTAACTGTACAAAACATGATAATTACATAATGTGTATGTAGAACAAATGTATAACTGAAAGGCATAATACCAAACAAAAGTGGAAGCAGGCAAATGGTCCTACCATTGTCTGAAGTGGTAAAAGGATTAATTTAATTTAAATTTTAACAAGTTCTTAGTGCTATTTTAAAGTCCAGAAAATCAATAAAGAAATTAGTAAAAGGGGCGCCTGGATGGCTCAGTGGGTTAAATCCTCTGCCTTCAGCTCAGGTCATGATCCCAGAGTCCTGGGATCGAGCCCCGCACCGGGCTCTCTGCTCGGCAGCAGGCCTGCTTCTCGCTCTCTTTGACTACCTTTCTGCCTACTTGAGATCTGTCTGTCAAATAAATAAATAAAATCCCACCAAAAAAATTCTTAAAAAAAAGAAATTGGTAAAGAATATACTGTATGATTGAAAAGATAATAGAGAAAAAGAGTAATTAAAATATACTACTCCAGATAAAGATAATAAAGAAAGAGAAGTAGAAAGGAAATTTTAGGGATTATTTTAAACTACGCCAATCATAATTAATTATTCATCCTGAGCGTTTTTTAATTAGAAAGAAATTGATAGAATACAAAAAATAAAACTTTAGATTAAAAATAAAAATTAATAAAGGGTATTTAAAACTAACCTTTGAAAGGGAATCTCCATTTGCTGGCTGCAGATCCTCTCTGTCGTTAGAGTCAGGTACACTGGGACTGAAGGCCATGAGGTCGGTCTTGGGAGCGCCCTCCCCAGAGCACACCCTCTGCCGCCTCTGCTGCGAGTACGACCAGCTCCCCACCGCGCTGGAGCACACGAGCGTGGGCTTCCCAGGTCCGCACGAGCCCTCCCTGGGCGGAGCCGAGCACCGCAGCGCCGTGTACAGCAGCAGCGTGAGCACCAGCAGGCTGGACACCGCGCAGATGGCGACGATCAGGTACACGTTGACGTCCACCAGCGCCGTCTCGGCGCCAGCGGCGCCCGCCAACACCCGCGACGACGCCTTTGGCGCCTGGCCGCTCTCCACCAGCGACAGCAGCACGGTGGCCGTGGCCGTCAGCGCCGGCTCGCCGTGGTCCTTGACCAGCACCAGCAGGCGCTGGCGCGGCGGGTCCGCCTCGTCCAGCGGGCGCGTCGTGCTGATCTCGCCCGTGTACAGCGCCACGCGGAACGGGCTGCGCGCGCCCCCCGCCGCCGGCTGCAGCTCGAACGACAGCCACGCGTTGTAGCCGGAATCCGCGTCCACCGCGCGCACCTTCGCCACCACGTGGCCCGCGCCCACCGACCGCGACACCAGCTCGCTCAGCGCGCCGCCCCCGCCGCCCGCGCCGGGCCGCGGCAGCAGCGCGGGCGCGTTGTCGTTCTCGTCCAGCACGAACACCTGCAGCGTCACGTTGCTGCCCAGCGGAGGCACGCCCGCGTCGCGCGCGCTCACTTGGAACTGCAGCAGCTCCAGCTCCTCGTGGTCCAGCGGCTGCAGCGCGTACACCTTGCCGCTCTCCGCGTGCACCGACACGTAGCTCGACAGCGCGCGCTCGCCCACGCGCCGCTCCACCAGCGAGTAGGACACCCGCGCGTTCTCCTGCGCGTCCGCGTCCCGCGCCGACACCGTGAAGATGTGGCAGCCGGGCGGGTTGTTCTCCTTCACGAACACCGTGTACTCGGGCTGCGCGAACGCCGGCGCGTTGTCGTTCACGTCCGCCACTTCCACGGACACGCTGGCGGTGGCGGAGAGCGGAGGCGATCCTCCGTCCCGTGCTGTCACCACCAGCTCATAGGTGGACACGCTCTCGCGGTCCAAGGCGCTGTCCAGCACCAGCGAATAGTAGTTCTTGAAGGTGGACACCAGCTTGAAGGGAACGTGGGGCGACAGGGTGCAGGTCACCTGCCCATTGAGACCGGAGTCGCGGTCAGACAGACTGATCAGGGCGATGACGGTGCCTAATGGAGCGTCTTCTCTGATTGGGAGCGACAGGGACTTGAATTCCATTAGTGGAACATTGTCATTGGTGTCCTCAACTTCTACCATAACAGTACAATGGCCAGAGAGTGGGGGTTGTCCTTTATCAACACCCTCTACAAGAATTTCATAGGATTTGCTCTCTTCAAAATCGATAGATCCCTTTACCATAATTTCTCCAGTAATTGGATCTATGCGAAACTTGGTTTCCACATTTGGTAAAATATCAGTTGAGAATGAATAAATAATGTCCGCATTCGAGCCTTCATCTAAATCTGAGGCGTTAAGTTTCATTACCGACGTTCCATTGGGAACATTTTCTGGTAATTTCACCGCATAGAGTGTTCTGTCGAAAGCTGGGGCGTTGTCATTTGCGTCCAGCACTTTGATGAGTAACTGAACGGAGCCGGTCAGCTCAGGTTTCCCGCCGTCAGTGGCTGTGAGAACTAAAAAAATCTCCGGAGCTGCTTCCCTGTCTAAAGATTTCCTTAACAGTAGCCCGAGACGTTTCACCCGCTCGTCATCTGACGGTTTTTCCAATGAGAAATACTCGTTGGGGCTCAGTGTGTAGGTCAGCATAGCGTTAGCCCGGATATCTGCATCGGATGCGCCCTCTAGTGGAACCCGAGAGTCAACAGGCCTGGATTCTGCCATAAATAGATTCTTTTGCGTTCCAGGGAACACAGGCGGGTTGTCATTAATATCCTTCACTTCCACCTCCACATGGAAAACCTGCAGCGGCCTGTCCACGATCACCTCCAGGTGGATGCTACACTCCAGACTCCGCCCGCACAGCTCCTCCCGATCGATCCGAGAATTCACAAACAAAATGCCATTCTGTAGATTTACCTCCAGAAGGTCCCCGTGGCCTTTGGACGCCACCCGGAACAGGCGTGGCACCAGCTCCGCCAGCTCCAGCCCCAAATCCTGGGCGATGCGGCCCACGAAGGTGCCGTGTTTGGCCTCCTCCAGGACTGAGTAGTGAACCTGGCCACTCCCTGCTTTCCAGGCTGCGAGGAACAGAAGAGAGAGCAGCAGACGTCGGGATTCCTGGCTGCTTCCCCAGGAAAACTCCATCTCCAGCCCGCAGTGCTTTGTTTTTATTAAGGGATCTTGTTTCAAAATCAAGACAAATCTAACTGTTCAGTCCAATACCGCTGTATCCTCCATTTCTCAGCATCTGGATGGTGGATACAGCTTCTTCTTAAGAGCAGAAGGGATTTTTTTCTTTCGCTGTCAGGTCGATTTTATGGTACAGAGCGACATCATGTGGCTCCAAACCGTAAGTAATGGATTCTGATACCGGTGTTTTTTGAGATTTTATTTATTTATTTGACAGAGAGAAACAGAGAGGGAATACAAGCAGAGGAAGGGGGAGAAAGAGAAGCAGGCTTCTTGCTGAGCAGGGAGACCGATGTGGGACTCGATCCTAAGACGCTGGGATCATGACCTGAGCCAAAGGCAGACGCTTAAGGACTGAGCCTTCTGGGCGCCCCTCACCCCTAGTCTTTTTCTTTCAGCCATTCCGCATACTTTAGAAACACATTTTATACTATTAAGCTCCATGGGTTGTACGTTTGATTGACTGTGATCCTTAGTTTCACCACAGGGGCAGCTTTTACTTCAGTGGAAATCCTTTTTTCTGCAAAGGTTTTAAGTATTTATAGAGACCTAGTTGTAGTTGACACACACTTTGTAAACATAGAATTGTTAAGTTTTGATTATGAAAATTCTTGACAGAGTTTGTGTGTTCCTGAGGATGCGGGAAAGTAGTTATTAATGATGACACAGTCTTCCTCTTTGGATTTCATATTGGTGGCATTGAAGACTTCAGCGAATCCTCTGATCTAGGTAACCTCCAATGCCAAGAATAAGTCATTGACAGAGAACTTTAAAAATGTTCAGAGATTTTAAAATGTACTTAAAGAGGAAGAAAAATCACCAGCATTTAACTGAACGTCATTAATTCATCTAAGGGCTGAAAGTTCAAGGAGCATTATAAAGGAAGTAGGATGTTGTGGTATATAATTGGTATGGGAAACTATTGCAAGTGATTTTATTAAAAAATACATTCACTTCCAAGCAAGATTGGGTATTCTCTTAGATTTATAAATTCTGTCTCTTAAATTTGTAAATCCTGTTCTCCAGTATCTAAGATGCATAAACTTCTGTGCTCATGTATTTTAGCCAAAGTGGATCATTTCCTGCTTCAAATATTATTTTTCACTTAAAAAACACTCATTTCATCCTCTAAGTACTATCCATCATTTCCAAATGCTTCACAAAGCAATTTCCCCTATTATATAACCATTTTTAAAATTTACTGACCTCTTCATAAAATGAAGACTTTCATGAATAACCCAATTAAGCAGATACTTTTACTTTCTTTTATATACTGTAGCATACAGATGGAATCATTTGGGTAATTTATTACATTAATATCTCTTTTGTAGGCATTTAGGTATGTGTGTCTAATGACATGGGTGTAATGTAAAAAATACAAAGGTCCAAATAACTGGAAACTTCTTTTATAAAATAAAAACTTTTATTTTTTATATAGACTTTATTTAACTTATAGAGAGAGAGGGAGTTCAGAAGCAGGGGGAAGGACAGAGGGAGAGGGAGAAGCATGCTTCCTACTGAGTAGGGAGCCCAACTCTGGTGCTCCATCCCAGGACCCTGAGATCATGACCTGAGCCAAAGGCAGAGACTTAACTCACTAAGCCACCCAGGTACCCCAAAATATGAACTTTTAAAGAGCATACTTGTGTCTTCTTAGTTTAAGAGCTCAGAATACAAACCTAGTATTTGCTGAATATTTACCTATAGAATGGTTTGGTTCTCTTCAATTGTCTAATAAAATGCATTAAATTAAGGTGGTCACAAAGCTGGTTAGGAAAATATTATGTCTCAGCAGCAACCACTATAATTTTCCAGAGATACAAAAACACTTTACTTGGACATTGCCCTAATTAAGATATATTTCAATTTCCATATCGAAAACCTGGACTTTAGCTTAGTTTTCATACTGGTTCTTGGTAGTCATAATCTTAGACACATCCTGAATTTTAATACTCAATGAAGAATTCTGAATCAGTAGAGCAGAATATATTTTCCTGACATAAGGAAACAACATAAATGGACATGATGGTAAATATTTTCAAACTCTCTTTGCCTCTTACATTCATTCATAAACTTCTTTCCCTCATGGTTGATTAGAACAAAAAGATCAATCTACTGGAAATAGCTTCATATTTCCACTTTACAAAGAGCCACACTCATACATATAAAAACATCTTTTCTGAATTAAAACATAAATCAGAGTAATTTCTCTGTTTGAGGACCCAAAATGTAGATTTGTAAAAAATGATCATAAATGTCAAACATACTGGAAGAAACCAAAAATGACTCCCTGTCCATTTACTTTCTTTTGAAAATAACTAAATGCATAGATGAGGAATGCAACAAAATATAAAGGATATTTATGTGAGAACTATTAGTACTCCTCTGGTGTAGCAGCAATTTATCTCTAAAGAGAAAAGCTCAAAAGTCTTTAAAGTATCTTATTAATAGAGAATCTTGGTAGACAAGAATTGGAAGAATAGAGCTCAATTTGAAGACTGAAGTTCCACATCCTGGGAGAGAAGAACTTTGGATGACCCTATTAATTTCAACAGGATGAAAACCAGGCCAAATGAAATAATATGTGAACTCAGGTGGGACAGGCTGTAGCTAATACTTGATGGACAGGGGTGAACAAAGAACAGTGACAGGAAATGAAATGAAAACAGGAAAAAAGAGAATCATCTCTCTCTTGTATATGTTAGCCTCACCCACAATGTCACTGAGTATTAACCAGATTTCAGCAAGGAAGCTTGTACAGGAGGTAGGAAGTTGTAGTTCAATTTATGTAAAATGTTCCATATAATTGTATACACTGGAATCCAATGGACTCTCAGAAGAAAGTTAATATTCTATTTTTATCTTTCATGATTGAGAAATAATCACTTGTTTTCTAGTCTCTTATATAGCTAAGATTCAGTTTCCAGTGGCAAGGAAACTTGAATGGAAGTCCATCTATTTGGAGAAATTATCAAATGCCAAATAGGGAAATGGCTACAAAATAATCTCATTTTGTTTTATTTGGTTCCAGTTATTTGGAGTTTTATGTAGTATATAACACACATTAATGGACAGGCTGGTATTCAGAGGAAAACACTCAGGAGTAATAACTTAACTTATTAGTTTTTGAATATTAGCATACTTAATATTGCTTGCAAAATAGGTTAATGATTAATAAGTTTGCTATAGAATAGTCTTTTTTAATATTTATTTTTTTATCTTAGAGAGAGAGCATAGGGTGGGGGCAGAGGCAGAGGGTGACACAGTCTTAAAAAGAATCCCCACTGGTGCAACTGGGAGGCTCAGTGGGTTAAGCCTCAGGGTCCTGTGATCAAGCCCCACCTTTGGCTCTCTGCTCAGCAGGGAGCCTGCTTCTCCCCCCCCCCCCCCCCCCCCGCCTCTCTGCCTACTTGTGATCTCTCTCTCTGTCAAATAAATAAATTAAAAATCTTTTTTAAAAAATAGACTCCCCACTGAGGGTGGAGCCCCAGGAGGGGCTAAGTCTCAGGACATTAAGACCAGGACCTGACCTGAAACCGAGTCAGATGCTTAACCGACTGTGATACCCTAATAGTTTCTAAATTAAATATAGAGTAGTATTCTCAACAGAAATCAATTCTTTTTTTTTTTTTAAAGATTTTATTTATTTATTTGACAGAAATCACAAGTAGACGGAGAGGCAGGCAGAGAGAGAGAGAGGGAAGCAGGCTCCCTGCTGAGCAGAGAGCCCGATGCGGGCCTCGATCCCAGGACCCTGAGATCATGACCTGAGCCGAAGGCAGCGGCCCAACCCACTGAGCCACCCAGGCGCCCCTGGAAATCAATTCTTAACAAAATTAATAACCTTTTGAAAAGAATATTTTGTAAATGATGATGTAGGGAAGAAAGTATAAAATTTCGCTTCCCACTGATTCTTTCAATGCTTACTAGTAAAAGTAGTGAGAACCTTAAGATGTACAAAGATATGATTCTAAAGCAATAAAATTATTTTTATGGAGTGTTGTGTATGTGGTTTTCTTTACCCAATTGGAAAACTAGCAACAACACAACGTATTACCAAATGTGAGCACAAGAACTAAAATGAATCATGTTCAAGTAGAAAGAAAGAACTAAGACTCCACATAAATGAGTGAGTAAAAAAGGCTTCAGGGAGACAACAAGCTTAATAAACTAATATTTGGAACTGAAGATGTAAAGAACAATCAGGAAGTGGTGAGATTTATGGTAAACTCATAAAATGAGCCAGTGACATTTGGACTAACACATGTAAGAAAGAATTCCAAATGAATTCCAAATGAAGCATTGAGCAAGGATTAGTACACCACAATTGGAGTCAAATATTCTAAACAGTACAATTCATCAAGGAAAATATATTTGGCTTCTATCCATTCATTATCAATAAAATAATCCCACTACTGCACCTACTAACAACAACCACTACTACTACAATGACAAAAACAAGTATGGTTCTCATTACTTAACTGCTGATTCAGTTCAAAAACATTAGTCAAAGGAAATTCAAACATTTTAACCACAAAATCCTTGAAAACCAATTACCAAAACATGTTTCAAAAAGAGTAAAAACATTGAGGAATAATAAACAAGGGCATTTTCAAAGGATTTTAAAAACTACTCACCTTAGCAGAAATATCACCGTCCACATTCAGCTGCTCTTCTCTATCCCCGCCAATGGGACCAGGTGGAAGGCTGGGACTGAAGGCCATGAGGTCGGTCTTGGGCGCGCCATCCCCAGAGCACACCCTCTGCCGCCTCTGCTGCGAGTACGACCAGCTCCCCACCGCGCTGGAGCACACGAGCGTGGGCTTCCCAGGCCCGCTCGCGCCCTCCCTGGGCGGAGCCGAGCACCGCAGCGCCGTGTACAGCAGCAGCGTGAGCACCAGCAGGCTGGACACCGCGCAGATGGCGACGATCAGGTACACGTTGACGTCCACCAGCGCCGTCTCGGCGCCAGCGGCGCCCGCCAACACCCGCGACGACACCTTTGGCGCCTGGCCGCTCTCCACCAGCGACAGCAGCACTGTGGCCGTGGCCGTCAGCGCCGGCTCGCCGTGGTCCTTGACCAGCACCAGCAGGCGCTGGCGCGGCGGGTCCGCCTCGTCCAGCGGGCGCGTCGTGCTGATCTCGCCCGTGTACAGCGCCACGCGGAACGGGCTGCGCGCGCCCCCCGCCGCCGGCTGCAGCTCGAACGACAGCCACGCGTTGTAGCCGGAATCCGCGTCCACCGCGCGCACCTTCGCCACCACGTGGCCCGCGCCCACCGACCGCGACACCAGCTCGCTCAGCGCGCCGCCCCCGCCGCCCGCGCCGGGCCGCGGCAGCAGCGCGGGCGCGTTGTCGTTCTCGTCCAGCACGAACACCTGCAGCGTCACGTTGCTGCCCAGCGGAGGCACGCCCGCGTCGCGCGCGCTCACTTGGAACTGCAGCAGCTCCAGCTCCTCGTGGTCCAGCGGCTGCAGCGCGTACACCTTGCCGCTCTCCGCGTGCACCGACACGTAGCTCGACAGCGCGCGCTCGCCCACGCGCCGCTCCACCAGCGAGTAGGACACCCGCGCGTTCTCCTGCGCGTCCGCGTCCCGCGCCGACACCGTGAAGATGTGGCAGCCGGGCGGGTTGTTCTCCTTCACGAACACCGTGTACTCGGGCTGCGCGAACGCCGGCGCGTTGTCGTTCACGTCCGCCACTTCCACGGACATGCTGGCCGTGGCGGAGAGCGAAGGCGATCCCCCGTCCCGTGCTGTTACCACCAGCTCATAGTTGGACACGCTCTCACGGTCCAAGGCGCTGTCCAGCACCAGCGAATAGTAGTTCTTGAAGGTGGACACCAGCTTGAAAGGAACATGGGGTGACAGGGTGCAGGTCAACTGCCCATTGGCACCAGAGTCGCGGTCAGACACACTTATTAAGGCAAGGACCGTGCCGAGGGGAGTATCTTCTAATACGGGTAATGACAGTGATTTGATAACCAACTCAGGTACATTATCATTGACGTCCAAAATTTCCACCAGAACCGTGCAGTGACCTGCCATTGGGGGATTTCCTTTATCTGTCGCGTCTACCTGGATTTCATATAACTTAGTTTCCTCGAAATCTATATTACCTTTTACACTGATGTATCCACTAACTGGGTCTAAGTGGAATTTTGAAAGAGTATCTGCTGACATGTCTGTATTGAAAGAATATACAATGTCCTTATTTACTCCTTCATCCAAATCAGAGGCGTTAACAATCACTGCTAGGGTACCGTTTGGTGCATTTTCGAATAAACTGACTTTGTAGACAGACCTCTCAAACTCTGGAGCGTTGTCATTTACATCTAGAATGGTGATCTTCACTTGAGTAGTGCCAGTGAGCTCTGGTTTCCCACCATCAACTGCCGTTATTAGTAAGTGATGTTCAGGAGTGTCCTCGCGATTTAAAACTTTTTTCAACACGAGTCCAAGGGATTTAATATTCGCATCATTTCTTTTAATATCCAAGGTAAAATAATCAGAGTTTAGACTGTAGGTCAACAGAGAATTGGCTCCAATATCTGCATCTGATGCGCCCTCTAGCGGAATTCGAGAACCAGGCAGCCGGGATTCGTAAATAAATAATTTTTTTACGGCCGTTGGAAAAACCGGCTGGTTGTCGTTAATGTCCTTCACTTCCACCTCCACATGGAAAACCTGCAGCGGCCTGTCCACGATCACCTCCAGGTGGATGCTACACTCCAGACTCCGCCCGCACAGCTCCTCCCGATCGATCCGAGAATTCACAAACAAAATGCCATTCTGTAGATTTACCTCCAGAAGGTCCCCGTGGCCTTTGGACGCCACCCGGAACAGGCGTGGCACCAGCTCCGCCAACTCCAGCCCCAAATCCTGGGCGATGCGGCCCACGAAGGTGCCGTGTTTGGCCTCCTCCAGGACTGAGTAATGAACCTGGCCGCTCCCAGTCTCCCAGATTGTAAGGAGCAGAAGCGAAAGCAGTAATTGCCGGGCTCCTGAACCACCTTCTCTCCATGAAAACACCGTTGCAAGCCTTTCCCAAATATTGCGTCGTTCTTGCCTCGATCCAAACTTCAGAAAAGAATTTGAGTTCCTCATTTTTTTTTTTTTTTAAATAACCTTACCATGCCCGTATTTCAGAGATGGTGAGGAAAAGCAGCACCAGAGAACACAACGCATGCGGCATTTCTTTTGTGGTGAAATACCTTGTGGTGGACAGCGACATCATGTGGCTAAATGGGTAAGTATTAAATAAATGTACTTAACCTTCTCCGTATACTTGTCTCATCTTTTCCAAAATTTCTACTTTAGTTGTAATTCTCTTCGAGCACTTGTCAAATTCTTTATATTTATAAAAATACATCCTTACAGCTTTCATACTAATTCATCACTTCCAAATATTCCAATCCATGACATAGTAAAATACAGTAGAATGATTAACATTATAACAGTAGTGAAATATTCCCCCATGTGACAAGCATGGTGTTCTAATGGGGTTATCCCATTAAATTCTTCTTTTTTTAAGTTTTTTTTTTTTGACAGTAAGAGAGATCACAAGTATGCAGAGAAGTAGGCAGAGAGAGGGGGAAGCAGGCTTCCGTCGAGCAGGGAGCCCAGTGTGGGGCTCGATCCCAGGACCCTGAGATCATGACCTGAGTCAAAGGCAGAGCCTCAACCCACTGAGCCACCCAGGCACCGCCCATTAAATTCCTTTTTAATTCCATTAAATTCTCACAACAACTCTCCAAGACAGGTATTGATACAATTACTTTTTACAAACAAGAAAGTGAAAACACATACCGGTAAGTAACTTAAAAATATTAACTAGTGATATTAGGGTGGGATCTCAATCTGATTCAAGACCCTAACTTTTACCACTTGGCCGAAAGTATACATTTTATGGAAAAATTAGGGCCACCTGGGTGATTCAGTTGGTTAAGCGTGTGCCTTTTGCACAGGTTGTGATTCCGGGTTAGGGTCGTAGGTTCCAGTCGCTGCTCAGCAGGGAGTCTGCTTCTCCCTCTGCCCCTCCCCCTGCTCATGCTCTGTCTCTTGCTTTCTCTCTCTCTCAAATAAATAAATAAAATCTTTTTTTTAAAGATTTTTATTTATTTATTTGATAGACAGAGATCACAAGTAGACAGAGAGGCAGGCAGAGAGAGAGGGGGAAGCAGGCTCCCTGCTGAGCAGAGAGCCCGATGTGGGGCTCGATCCCAGGACCCTGAGATCATGACCCGAGCTGAAGGCAGAGGCTTAAACCACTGAGCCACCCAGGCGCCCCTAAATAAAATCTTTAAAAAAAAAAAAAAGAATTCCTGGGGCGCCTGGGTGGCTCAGTGGTTTGGGCTGCTGCCTTCGGCTCGGGTCATGATCTCAGGGTCCTGGGATCCAGCCCCGCATCCGGCTCTCTGCTCCGCAGGAAGCCTGCTTCTCTCTCTCTCTCTCTCTCTCTGCCTGCCTCTCTGCCTACTTGTGATCTCTGTCTGTCAAATAAATAAATAAAATCTTAAAAAAAAAAAAAAGAATTCCTGAAAGATGATTTAAAAAATTCAGGCCTTTGATACTCGTGTCCACCAAAACATTAAGACACTGAAATTATGTGTATATAGGGATGCCTGGCTGGCTCAGTTGGTGTAGCATGTGACTCTTAATCTCAGGGTATGAGTTCAAGCCCTACATTGGGTGTGGATCATAACAACAACAAAATGTATGTGTATATACATATCCATATATACATAAATGTTCACTTCTACATTATTATGGCAATTATTAATTTACCAAATTTATTTACTTATTTATTATGGATAAAGGACTCTTGTATCCTTTATCAAGTGATTATACCCTTGCTGTCTGTCTTAAATGTTATTTTATAAGGATGCCAAAGGTTAATTTTTTACAGTGCAGTTCTTTTATAAATTTGGTTTACTATATGACAATACCGTGTGATTTAAATATTTGTTACATTCATGACACCAAGTCAGACTATATTTGTTTTTTAAATTTCCTCATCATTTATACATTTCAACTTATCTGCTTATCCTAAAATATTCACTGTATGAAATAATTATGTTTTTAATGATCTCCACTCCAGATGAATTTCTGGGTCCCAGTTTCTTAAAAAGTTGTCATTGGGAAGTATTGGTAACTTAACGGATCAGTAGAGAAAAATAACATTAGAACATAATTCACCATTCAATATCTGAAAGATGAGGCAATGTAATATTCTAAAGATCTCTGTGAATTCAGCAAGCAGCCTAAGTTTGCCGAATATTTGAAAGTTGACCAGAGAAAATTCATGGGCAGAAGTTGAACGTAGAGAGGTAAGAGGATATCCAAAGTTTTGCTTATAGTCAGAGCTTCTTGAAATAAAACCAAATATATGATTTAAATATTAGGAGATAAGTTTTCATACCAATTTTTTCCCCCATGCACTGAATGAAAGCATGCCGGGATTGCAACTTACTTGCATTTTATCATTCACATTTAGAATAGAATAAGTCATCAATTAGCATTTAAATGGATAAATGAGTATTTTTTTAAGATTTTATTTATTTATTTGACAGACAGAGATCACAAGCAGACAGAGAAGCAGGCAGAGAGAGAGGGGAGGAAGCAGGCTCCCTGCTGAGCAGAGAGCCCGATGAGAGGGATGCAGGGCTTGATCCCAGGACCCTGGGATCATGACCTGAGCCGAAGGCAGCGGCTTAACCCACTGAGCCACCCAGGCACCCTGATAAATGAGTATTTTAAACTTTCTCAAGTAACATAAGAGGTAAGTTACATTAATAATATTTGTTAATATCAAACATATAATTTCTAATTGATTCTATTGTACTAGTTCATGAAGAAGAACTAAGTAAACATTTAAGAATTATTTTGGAAAAGCATGAATCAAGGTAATAATTATAGAAACCTGTATGCCAGTTAGTGCCTTGTAGAATCTTGAAAAGTAATATCTAGTTTTAAAATGAGATACAGAATTAAAATTTTAAAACATCATGGACTCCATGGGACACCTGGGTGGCTCAGTCAGTTAAGTGTCTGCCTTTGGCTGAGGTTTTGATCCCAGATTCCTGGGATCAAGTCCCGCATCTGGCTCCTTGCTCGGCTGGGAGCCTGCTTCTCCCTCTGCCTGTTTCTCCCTCTGCTTGTGCTCTCTCTCTCTCTGATAAATAAATAAAATCTTTTAAAAAATAAAAATAAATTTAAAGACATCATGGACTCCATATTAATGGAATATCTCTGACAACTTCTTATAATATTATACATTTCATGACATTTGAGAGTACACTAATTGCAAAGTAGAATGACACAGGCAATTTATGATAGAGTAGACTCCATAATGATTATTAGGCAATGAAAGTAATACTAAAGGACACATGAGTTTAGAAGACTGAGTCACTATGTAGATAAAGTATCAGTGAATAAAATCTACTCTCACTTAGATATCTCCCTAGGTAACTTACTTTAAAAGTATAAATAAGGAATAAGAAACCAATAAGAATTTAAGTGACAGATTGTAACTCTTGGAGATCTGAGTATACTTGGATATAGTTCTAACAGCTTACCATTTACCTGTACTACAAACATAGAGACCAAACTTCTAGTAGTACAGAGTTCAGTGATCATTTATGTTTTCTGCATACAAGCTTCAAAGGTGGTGAGTAGCTATGACACTGTAGGTAGGATGACTCCTCCCAAGAAAGAGCTTCTTACTTATTTGCCCAAGTCACTTTTCCCCCTGTTTAGTCTCAGATAAACTTTTCTGATTCCCAGCCTCAGATAAACTTTTCTGATTCCCTAAACTTTGAGGCTTATTAACTGTTAGGAGCTAAGAAGTTTTCTGTAGAAATGGATTGTCCTTTAAAGAATTCCCCACCTAACTTATCAAATCCTTTAAAAGCAGATCTCAGATGAAAATGAATATATGGCCTATCTTTTGAATGGCTAAGGCCAGATCACTTAGTGGAAGTTATTTCTACAATTCAATTTCTACACTTCAATACCCACTCACATACATACAGGGAAAAAACAGCAAATAACTAAGAACAAAATAGAAGACAGTTTTAGACTATCATTTCACTGTCTAAGACATTTTCTTTTGAAGTTTCAAAATTCTTTTCCAAGTGTAACATTTACTTGTCAAGTTTACATTTTAATGACACAACACAGGAGTTTCCAATTAAAATGTAGTCTATCAATATCAGTCTTCACCTTTTGGGAAAACTCCAACTTCCTTAGTTATATGGATGCTGCCAGGAGAAAGTGAGTGATCTCACACTTGTGGAAAATGTTATCCCAGGCATAGAGTATGGTGCCAGAGGCAGGTAGTCATTCTCTACACAGTGGGAGGCCTGCATACATTAACCTAATGATACAGATACTGGGAAGGATGACTGAGCAACCCACTAGCATAACAACGAATACTCACCACTTTTGGGGGGGAAAAAAGTCCTACCACCTGGCCACGCCACAATGTAATTTTTTAAATGTTAAGATTTTTTTAATGTTAAAATATTTTAGTGTGCCTGGATGACTCTGTCTGTTGAATGTCCAACTCCTAATTTCAGCTCAAGTCATGATCTCAGGATTGTTAAGATCTAGCCCCTCACTGGGCTCTGCGCTGGGTATAGAGCCCTCTTAAGATTCTCTCTCTCTCTCTCTCTCTCTTTTGGGCACCTGGGTGGCTCAGCTGGTTAAGCAACTGCCTTAGGCTTGAGTCATGAACCTGGAGTTCCAGGATCAAGTCCCACATCAAGTCCCACATCAGGCTTCCTGCTTGGCAGGGAGTCTGTTTTTCCCTCTGACCTGTCCCTTCTCATGCTCTCGCTCTCATTCTCTCTATCTCAGACAAATAAATAAATAATCTTTTATTTTTTTTAAAGATTTTATTTATTTATTTATTTGACACAGAGAGAGAGATCACAAGTAGGCAGAGAGGCAGGCAGAGAGAGAGAGGGAAGCAGGCTCTCTGCTCAGGGGCTGCATCCCAGGACCCTGAGATCAGGACCTGAGCCAAGGCAGAGGCTTTAACCCACTGAGCCACCCAGGCGCCCCTAAATAATCTTTTTTTTAAAAGATTCTCCCTTTCTTTACCTCTGCCCCTCCCCACTCAGCTGCACATACTCTCTCTCTCTCTCTCTCTCAAAAAAAAAAAAAAATATATATATATATATATATGTAACAAAACTGAAAGAGAATTCTTTTCTTTTTTTCTAAAGATTTAATTTGTTTGTTTATTTATTTGAGAGAGAGAGAGTGCCTGCTGGGGGTGGGGTAGGAAGAGCAAAGCGAGAGGGTCAAGCAGATTTCTCACTGATTGCAGAACCCTTCACTGGGCTGGATCCCATTACCCCGAGATCATGACCTGAGCTGAAATTGAGTCAGGCACCCAACAGATAGAGCCACAGATCATAATTAACCCACTGAGGCACCCAGGTGCTCCAGAGAAGGTATTCTATTCTCAATGAACTCTCTATTGTGCCTTAAAACTCTATGGATTTTGCAAGTGTGAAATTTTTATCCCAAATAACAGGTTATTTTACTACTGAAAGACATATTTATTTTTTTTTAAAGATCTTATTTATTTATTTGACAGAGAGAAATCACAAGTAGATGGAGAGGCAGGCAGAGAGAGAGAGAGAGGGAAGCAGGCTCCCCGCTGAGCAGAGAGCCCGATGCGGGGCTCGATCCCAGGACCCTGAGATCATGACCTGAGCCGAAGGCAGCGGCTTAACCCACTGAGCCACCCAGGCGCCCCTGAAAGACATATTTATTATTAGCAGTTATTCCTAAGTGATGTCATGTATTCCAATGATCTATGATAGGTAATTTCAGAAGTCCTGGCATTAAAAGATCCATTCAAGCTGCTTTCAAAAGCAAAGAAAAGAAAACCTAACTTATTACCTGTTGCACAAACAGATAAAGACAAATGAATTACTGATCAAAAAATTAATTCAGAAAATGTCCAGCTAAATAATATACACCTATTCTAAATAACATACAGCTATTCATATTCTAACAGCATGGATGGTTGATGTAAATTGGAAATATGCATTTTATATATACATTCTCTTTAAAATTTTTCCAATTATGATTTTTTTTTAATTTTGAGAAAAGTATTTACAGGAAATAATTTTTCAAAATTAGCTGAATTGTTTTTCAGTCCTTCAAAGTCCAATTATTCACGAACAGATTTAATTATGAAAAAAACAAAATGTGAAAAAAAAACATTTAAATAAATTGTTTTCAATGAAGAAATTAACCTCTCAAGCCATATATTGCACAACAGGATAATGATTAAAAAAAATAAGGACAAAGCTATGAATCAAAATAATAAGAATCATAAATAAAGGAAATAGAGCAATTCTGGAATCCAGGGGAAAGACTCACCTTTCCTAGGTGTTCTGATTCGGAGGGTTGTTGTCTTTCTTCTGCGGAGCCTGGAACTTGAGGTAGGCTGGGGCTGAAGGCCATGAGGTCGGTCTTGGGAGCGCCCTCCCCAGAGCACACCCTCTGCCGCCTCTGCTGCGAGTACGACCAGCTCCCCACCGCGCTGGAGCACACGAGCGTGGGCTTCCCAGGCCCGCTCGCGCCCTCCCTGGGCGGAGCCGAGCACCGCAGCGCCGTGTACAGCAGCAGCGTGAGCACCAGCAGGCTGGACACCGCGCAGATGGCGACGATCAGGTACACGTTGACGTCCACCAGCGCCGTCTCGGCGCCAGCGGCGCCCGCCAACACCCGCGACGACGCCTTTGGCGCCTGGCCGCTCTCCACCAGCGACAGCAGCACGGTGGCCGTGGCCGTCAGCGCCGGCTCGCCGTGGTCCTTGACCAGCACCAGCAGGCGCTGGCGCGGCGGGTCCGCCTCGTCCAGCGGGCGCGTCGTGCTGATCTCGCCCGTGTACAGCGCCACGCGGAACGGGCTGCGCGCGCCCCCCGCCGCCGGCTGCAGCTCGAACGACAGCCACGCGTTGTAGCCGGAATCCGCGTCCACCGCGCGCACCTTCGCCACCACGTGGCCCGCGCCCACCGACCGCGACACCAGCTCGCTCAGCGCGCCGCCCCCGCCGCCCGCGCCGGGCCGCGGCAGCAGCGCGGGCGCGTTGTCGTTCTCGTCCAGCACGAACACCTGCAGCGTCACGTTGCTGCCCAGCGGAGGCACGCCCGCGTCGCGCGCGCTCACTTGGAACTGCAGCAGCTCCAGCTCCTCGTGGTCCAGCGGCTGCAGCGCGTACACCTTGCCGCTCTCCGCGTGCACCGACACGTAGCTCGACAGCGCGCGCTCGCCCACGCGCCGCTCCACCAGCGAGTAGGACACCCGCGCGTTCTCCTGCGCGTCCGCGTCCCGCGCCGACACCGTGAAGATGTGGCAGCCGGGCGGGTTGTTCTCCTTCACGAACACCGTGTACTCGGGCTGCGCGAACGCCGGCGCGTTGTCGTTCACGTCCGCCACTTCCACGGACAGGCTGGCCGTGGCGGAGAGCGAAGGCGATCCCCCGTCCCTTGCGGTCACCACCAGCTCATAGTTGGACACGCTCTCGCGATCCAAGGCGCTGTCCAGCACCAGCGAATAGTAGTTCTTGAAGGTGGACACCAGCTTGAATGGGATAGGAGGCATCACAGAGCAGGTCACCTGCCCATAGACACCAGAGTCACGGTCGGACACGGAGACAAAGGCGATGACGGTGCCTAGTGAAGAGTCCTCTCTGACCGGCAAAGACAGAGGTGTGATTGCCAGTTGTGGAGCATTGTCATTTACATCCAGCACT
The DNA here is from genome assembly GCF_964662115.1 of Mustela nivalis. NCBI lineage: Eukaryota > Metazoa > Chordata > Mammalia > Carnivora > Mustelidae > Mustela > Mustela nivalis. The sequence goes on from NC_139022.1 coordinate 103,565,250, forward strand.
TTCACTAAAACTTTGCAGTGATTCGACATTGGAGGATTTCCTTTATCAACTGCTTTTACCTGAATTTCATAGGATTTCGTTTCTTCATAATCCAGTCTACCAATTAGTCTAATTTCTCCTGAGCTGGAATCAATTTTGAAGTTTTTTTGAATGTTTAGAGGAACATCACTGCCAAAGGAAAAAACAATTTCGCCATTTATACCTTCATCGGCATCAGAGGCATTTAATGTAGTCACTAATGTTCCATTTGCTGTACTCTCTAATAAATGGACTCTGTACCCAGCCTGGGCAAACAATGGGGCATTATCATTAACATCCAGCACTGTGATCAGCAGCTGAACTGTACCTTCAAGCTCTGGCTTGCCCCCATCAGTGGCTGCCAATAATAAATGAAGTTCTGGTGTTTCTTCTCTATCCAAAGACTTCCTCAATTCAAGTGAAAGTGACTTACTGAGTTCATCACTTGCCTGTACATCCAAAGAGAAATAATCACTAGGGCTGAGGGTGTATGTTAGAAGAGCGTTGGTACCAATGTCTTCATCAGCAGCGCCCTCTATCGGGAAACGTGAATCCACCAGTCTAGATTCAGGAATAAAAAACCTTTGTTCTCTTGCTCTGAAAACCGGTGGGTTATCATTAATGTCCTTCACCTCCACCTCCACATGGAAAACCTGCAGCGGCTTATCCACGATCACCTCCAGGTGGATGCTGCACTCCAGATTCTGCCCGCACAGCTCTTCCCGGTCGATCCGAGAATTCACAAACAAAATGCCATTCTGCAGATTTACCTCCAGAAGGTCCCCGTGGCCTTTGGACGCCACCCGGAACAGGCGTGGCACCAGCTCTGCCAGCTCCAGCCCCAAATCCTGGGCGATGCGGCCCACGAAGGTGCCGTGTTTGGCCTCCTCCGGGACCGAATAGTGGACCTGACCACTCCCAGTCTTCCAGGCTGCGAGGAGCAGAACGCAGAACAGCAAACGCAGGGTTTCCTTGCCTTCTTGCCTAGGAAACAGCATCGCAAAACCACTACAAATTTGGTACCTCTCACTCACTTCAAAGTCATACTCTCTTTACTTTATATCTCGAATAATATATTTCCCGGCCGTTTTTGTCTTCTCTCAGACTGTGACAAAATGGAGCTTTCCTCTTTAGTTTTTGATGACAAGACTTTGTGGTATACAGCGACATCATGTGGCTAATGGTGTGGATTTTAGATTCATTCATTGATTTCCAAATGTCTATATATTCATTTGCAATTTACTCAATGCAATCATTTTCAATTATGTCTTTTAAAGAGTGATACGGTTCAAATCTCATTTATTCTTAAAATGAAGCAAATTCAGAATTTGGAACTTTTAAAAATACCAGTAAATTTAGACAATACTGTTAATATTTTAATGTGCAAGGTACTTTAATGTGGTATAAATTTCCTTTTGTGCATTTTATTACTATGAAGAATACATAGAATAAAAGCTAACCACAATTTACTGGCATCCAAATATTTCAAACATAAAACTGTTAAATCAAATATACTTTGTTTTCTACAGTTAAACACTTATTTTACCTTTTATATATTTAACCAAATACTATATAGTTATCAAGCTTTAATGTTGAAAACTACAATCTTTAAATATAATTTCAGCCATATTATAATTTTTCATCCTCTTTATTTTTATAAAAATTGTTCAGTTTGAAGATATCCTCAATATTAGAAAAATGTCATTTACAATGATCAGGTGACAATTAATTGAAACAAAACAATAGTAAATCATGGATTACATGGTTGTGATTATGAAAATAAAAGGCTACATAATACTATCCTCAAAGGAAAAATAAATAGGAATATAATGCCTGCAAAATTTGTTATCAGAGCTGTTAAAATAACAGTTAAAGTTAAGCTAGTATGAACTCAAATTAGACTGTGATAACCTTAAGATATTAAATACAATGTCCATGGTAACTACAGAGCAAATATCTATAGAATCTGAATAGATCTAGCATGCCTGGGTGGCCTAGTCAGATAAGCTAAGACCATGATTTCATGGGTAGTAGGGTGGAGCCTACATCAGGCTCCTACATTCAGCTGGGAGTCTGCTTGAAGGTTCTCTTCCTCTCTCCCTCCCCCCCCCCACTCATGCATACACACTCTTTCTAAAGTAAATAAGTCTTGTTTTTAAAATCTGAGTCGACCTATAACTAGTAAGGTCAATGAATCAGTAATTTTTTAAAATCTCCTGACAAAGAAAAGTTCTTGGCCCCAGGTCTTTACTGGGGAAATTGACCAAACATTTAAAGAAGAAATAATAATGATCCTTCTCAAACTTCTCCACATAAATGAAGAGGAAGGCATACTGTCATTCTATGAGGCCAGCATTACCCTGATACCAAAGTCAGAGAAAGACACTACAAGAAAATAATACTCAGATCAATATCCCTTATGAACAGTGATGCTAAGATCCTCAAAAAATATATATCAGAAAAGGGAGTTCAGCCACATGTTAAAAGAATTAGGCACCATGAGCAAGTAGGATTTATTCCTGCAATGTAAGGATGGCTCAATCTACATAAATCAATCAATGTAATACACCACACTAACAGAATGGAAGAAAAAAAAACACATGATCATCTCAATAGATGCAGAAAAGGCATTTGACAAAATTAAGCACTGCTTTTTTAAAAAAGATTTTATTTATTTATTTGACAGAGAGAGATCACAAGTAGGCAGAGAGGCAGGCAGAGAGATGGGGGAAGCAGGCTCCCCACTGAGCAGAGAACCCGACGTAGGGCTCCATAACAGGAACCGAGACGAGGACCCAAGCTGAAGGCAGAGGCTTAACCTACTGTGCCACCCAGGCACCCCAAAATTCATCACTCCTTCAAGATAAAAACACTCAAAATCCTAGGAATAAAAAGAAACTACCTCAATATAATAAAATGCCATTTCTGAAGAATGCACAGCAAACAAATACTCAGTGGTGAGAGATGAAAGTTGTTCATCTAAGATTAGGAACAAGCAGGGAGGTCTGTTTTCACCTTTTCTATTCAACATAGTATTAGAAATTCTAGCCAGAACAATTGGGCCAAAAAAAAAAAAAAAAAAAAGCATCCAAAATGGAAAGGAAGAAGCAGAATTACCTCTGCTCAGAAAGGATATGATCTCAAATGTAGAAAACCCTAAAGATTACACAGAAAACTTAAAATTATTAAATGAATTCAACAAAGTAGCAGGATACAAAGTCAACACACAAAAATCAGTTGCATTGCTATATATTAAAAATGAAAAATCTGAACAGGAAATTAAGAAAACTGTTTCACTTACAATCCCATGAAAATACTTGGGAATTACCTAACTTAATTAACTTCACTAATACTTAGGAATTAACTTAACTTGTATGATGAAAACAACAAAAACATTTCTGAAATAAATTAAAGAACACATAAATAAATGGAAAGAGATCTCATGTTCATGTATTGAAAGACATATTACTGTTAAGTGGCACCTGGGTGACTCAGTTGGTTAAGTGTATGTGTTTGGCTCAGGTCATAATTCCAAAGTCCTGGGATCGAGGCCTGTAGCAGGCTCTCTGTTCAGTGGGGAGACTGTTTCTTCCTCTGTGCCTCTCCTGTTCATGTGTGCTCACTCTTGCTCTCTCTCTCTCTCTCTCTCTCTCTCTCATAAATAAATAAAATCTTTTCAAAAAAGTAACGGGATGATGAATATTAAGGAGGGCATGGGTTGTAATGAGCATTGGGTATTATATGCAACTAATGAATAATTGAACACTACATAAAAAACTAATGATGTACTATTAAAAAATAAAAATAATAAAAATAAAATAAGCTCCATTTAAAACAAAAAAAAGATTCTCTGTCTCCCTCTCCCTCTGTCCTCCCCCCTCCCATCTCTCTGTTTCTCTCTCTCTAGAAAAAAAAAGAAAGACTTATTATTGCTAAGATGTCAGTACAACCCAAAGTGATCTACAGGTTTATCTCATTCTAAAATTCATATGGAATCTCAAATAGACAACAGTCCTGAGCAAGAAGAACAAAACAGGAGGACTCACACATCCCAATTTCAAAACTTACTACAAGGCTCCAGTAATCAAAACAGGATGTACTGGCATGAAGACAAACATCTAGACCAATGGAATAGAATAGAAATTCCAGAAATAAATCTTCACATATAATGTCAAATGCTTTCAACAAGGATGCCAAGACCATTCAATGAGAGAAAAGAGAGTCTTTCAACAAATGGTGCTGGAAAAACAGGATGTAAAAGATGAAGTTTATCCTTACCTAACACCACATACAAAAATGAGTGCTAATGAGGGAGGCCACTTGGCGCAGGCTTTACCTGCCAGTGGGGGGGGGAAGCAGGTGTGAAGGTCAGAGGGCTGAGAACGTCAGGTTAGTGAGGGTCAGAGCACGTGAGGTCAGAGGGTGTGACGGTGGGAGGTCAGCAAAGTCCGAGACACAAGAGCAAAGGTAGAGGGCGTTCTGGGCGGGTGTCAGTGGGCTGGGGCAGGTCAGGAGAAACGGACAAGAGACTAAATAAGAAAGAAAGAGAAGGTTTAAAAAAAAAACGAGTGCTAAATGGATCCATGATATAAATATAAGACCTAAAATTATAAAATTCTTAGAAGAAAGCATAGGGGGAAAACTGCATAGGGTTTGGGAGTGATTCTTGGATATGATACTAAAGGTATAAACAACAAAAGAAAAGATAGACAAATTAGACTTCATAAAAATTGAAAGAAAATATTTTCCATTAAAAGATACTACAAGGGGGCGCCTGGGTGACTCAGTGGTTTAAGGCCTCTTCTTCGGCTCAAGTCATGATCCCAGGGTCCTGGGATCAAGCCCCGCATGGGGCTCTCTGCTTAGCAGGGAGCCTGCTTCCCCCTCTCTCTCCCTGCCTACTTGTGATCTCTGTCAAATAAATAAATAAAGTCTTAAAAAAAAAAAAAAGATACTACAAAGACTTCCAGTTTCTAGTTCTAAATGTAAGGAGCTTGGAGATCACTACTCCATCTCAACAAAAGTGAAAATGGTGAACAGACTGAAAAATCAATAATTCTTTGGATGTGTAAAAGATGGGAAGATGGGGGTGCCTGGGTGGCTCAGTGGGTTAAGCCGCTGCCTTCGGCTCAGGTCATGATCTCAGGGTCCTGGGATCGAGTCCCGCATCGGGCTCCCTGCTCAGCAGGGAGCCTGCTTCCTCTTCTCTCTCTCTCTGCCTGCCTCTCTGCCTACTTGTGATCTCTCTCTGTCAAATTAAAAAAAAAAAAAAAGATGGTAAGATGGGAGGACACAGGGCAAACCAATGACTTCAATGTTAGAGAATCACAGGGAGATACAAGAAGTCACAGCTTACTGGTACAGAGACCCAAGAGTAGAAAACACCATGGTAATAAGTACTGGATTAGGAAAGTTCTGGGTAAGTTCTAGAGTGCTTAAGATGATTACACTGAAGTATAATTGATGAGACACTGGGGGCTCAGTGCAGAGAAGCCTGAGAGTTGATAACTCCAGGGGGAAGCAGTCATGGAGGACTTCCACAATATTATGAGATTTACCTGCAGCAACATGGCCAGATTCCCACAGTAACTAACAGAAAAAAATGGCAAAATTAACAACACAAGAAACAAGTGTTGGCTAGGATGCAGAGAAAGGGGAATTCTCTTGCACTGTTGGTGGAAATGAAAACTTGTGCAGCCACTCTGGAAAACAGCATGGAGTGTCCTCAAAAAGTTAAAAATACAACTACCCTACTATCCAGCATTTGCACTACTAGATATTACTCAAAAGATAAACAAAGTACAGGTTCAAAGAGATACAGGTACACTGAAGTTTATAGCAGCATTATCAGCAATAGCTAAACTATGGAAAGAGCCCGAATGTCCATCAACTATGAATGGATAAAGAAGATGTGGGATGGATGGATAGATAGATAGATAGATAGATAGATAGATAGATAGATAGATATTACTCAGCCATCAAAGGGAATTAAACCTTGCCATTTTCAATGATGTGCATGGAGCTAGAGTACATTATGTTCAGCAAAATAAGTCAGGCAGATGTGGCAGCTGGGTGGCTCAGTCGGTTCAGCATCTGCCTTCAGCTCAGATCATGATCCCAGGGTCCTGGGATTGAGCCCCACATTGAGCTCCCTACTCATCAGGGAACTTGCTTCTCCCTCTCCCTCTGCTGCTCCCCCTGCTTGTGGGTGTTCTCTCTCTCTCTGTCTCTCTCTCTCTCTCTGTAAAATAAATGAAATATTTGGGGGAAAATGATTACTTGGAATGTCAGTGGACTAAATGCTCTAATCAAAAGACACAGAGTGATGTCAAAAGACAGAGGGTGATGGAAAGCATAATAAAACAAGGACCATCTATATATTATCTATGAGAGATTCACTTCAGACCTAAAGACACATGCAGATTGAAAATAAAGGGATTGAATGACAGGAAGATGGCAGATTTGGACACTAGGATTGCCTCATCCCATCAATACAACTAGGTAACTATCAAATTATCCTAAGAACTCCAGAAATTGACCTGAAGACTGACAGAACAGACTTCACAACTAAAGGGAGAGGAGAGGCCACATTGGAGAAGGTTAGAAGTGCAGAGACATGGTTTAGGGGAGAAATGGATGCTGGCTGCTGTAGAGGGGAGTGAGACATAGTCATGGAGAAGGGCAAGAGAGAGAAAAACACACAGGGGAACACACAAGAAGAACGTTTTCCCATAGCCAATTGCTTGGAAAATAGGAAGGCCCAATTTCATGTGTTCTTGAAACCACTGGAGCTTAACGGTCACTGGATTTGACTACAATAGAGCCTGGAGGACACTATGCTGCTTTAGGAAAGAAGGCAGGCAAACAACCCCAGGGGCATACAGTATGAAGCTATCTGAAGAGTGCCTGAGGCACAGTGCAGGGAGATTATTTGCTCTTCTCAGAGCATGTCTGAGAATAAAGGAACTAGCAGGTGCTATTTCTTTCTCCTGCCCTCAACATAAACACAGAGCCACCTGTGGGAAGCAGTGTAGCATGGACACTGGCTGCCTAACTTGTGTACACTAAGCCACCCATCCCTGCCTCAGAGCTCCAAAGGAACTGCCTTTCTCAGTCAAACTTACATCACACTTACATCACACTTACCTCATTCCACCAGCATGGAAGGCTCCTTTCACAGAAGACCTTCACAAACCCCTGCCCACACCACATCTCCTAACCAGAAAGTTTTGCTGGGCCTCAGTTTCAGTGGAAGTAGTGACAGGTCTCATTTCACAAGCAGTTCAGAGCACAACTAGTTAAAACTCAATACGTTCAGGCCAGGGACTAAATACTGCTCACAACAAGCAAGGAGAGCCTCTCCTGATTGGCTTGAAGGGTAGAGCAGCCAGAACACAACAGAGTGCACACAGCACAAAATGGAAATACTCTCTGAAGTGCCAGGTCCTGGGCACTACAAGACCTCTCTTCATTAGACCATTACTTTCAGAAGCAGGAGATAGTACTGGTCTTTCTTTTTGTTTTTTTTAAAGATTTATTCATGTATTTATTTGCAGTGGGGAAGAGTAAAGGGAGAGGGAGAAGAAGAGAAGCAGACTGCCTGCTGAATGCAGAGCCCAATGCAGGGCTGTAGCTCATGGCCCTAAGATCATGACCTGAGCCAAAATCAAGAGTCAGAGGCATAATCGCCTAAGCCACCCAGGTGGCCCAGGACTGGATTTCCTAACACAGAAAAGCAAGTAGAGACTTAGACAAAATGAGAAGTCACAGGGTTTTATCCAAATGAAAGAACTAGATAAGGCCACAGCCAGAGATCTAAGTGAAACAGATATAAGTACCACTCCTGATGAAGAATTTAAAGCAATGATTGTAGGGATACTCACTGGACTTGAGAAAAGAATGGAAGACATCAGTGAGATCCTTTCCAAGGAGATAAAGAGTTAAAAAAGAATCAGAGACGAAGGGTGCAAGAAATGAGTTCAGAAACATGCCTGATGCAATGAACAGTAGGCTGGAAGAAGCAGAGGAACCAATGATCTAGAAGACAAAGAAATGGAAAGCAATAAAGCTGAACAATTGAGAGAAGAATTTATACAAAAGGAGAATAAACTTAGGGAACTCAGTGACTCCACCAAACATAATAACGTTTGGGAGAGAAGGGAGAAAGAAAATTTATTTGAAGATATAATCGCTGAAAGCTTTCCTAATCTGGGTAAGGAAACAGACATCTATCCAGATCCAGGAGGGACAGAGAACTCCCATTAAAATCAACAAAAGCAGACCCACACCAAGACATGTTGTAATTATGTTCGCAAAATATAGTGATAAAAAAATCTTAAAAGCAGCAAATAAAAGAAATCAATAACTTAGAAGGGAAAGTCAAAAGGCTAGCAGATTTTTCTTTTTTTAAATTCAATTAGCCACATATAGAACATTTTTAGTTTCAGATGTAGAGTTCAGTAATTCATCAGTTGCATATAACACCTAATGCTCCTTACATCATGTGCCCTCCTTAATACCTGTCATCCAGTTATTCCATCACCCTACATACCTCCCCTCAAGCAACCCTCAGTTTCTTTCCCATAGTTAAGAGTCTCTCATGGTTTGTCTCCCTCCCTGATTTCTTCCCATTCTGTTTTTCCCTCCCTTTCCTTATGACCCTCTGTGTGGCTTCTTATATTCCTCACAGGAGTGAAACCATATGATAATTGTCCTTCTTTGACTTATCTCACTCAGCATAATGCCCTCCAATTCCATCCATTTCTATGTAAATGATAAGATTTCACCTTTCTGATGGCTGAGTAATATTCCACTGTATATATACCACATCTTTTTTATCCATTCCTCTGTCAATGGACATCTTGGCTCTTTCCATAATTTGGCTATTGTGGACACTAGTAGGAGATTTTTCAACAGAAATTTTGCAAGCCAGAAGACAGTGGCATGATATATTCAAAGCACTGCATGGGGAAAATCTGCAGCCAAGAGTACTCTATCTAGCAAGGCTAGAAGAATTCAGATTAGAAGGAGAAATAACGAGTTTCCCAGACAAAGAAAAATTAAGGGAGTTCATGGCTAATAAACCAACCCTGCAAGAAATATTATAGGTGTGGGTGGGGCCTGAATGGCTCAGTTGAGAGAATGCAACTCTTGATCTTGAGGTTGTGAGTTTGAGCCCCACATTGGGCACAGAGTTTACTTTAAAAAAAAGAAAGAAATACTAAAGGGGATACTTTGTGTGGAAAGGAGAAACCAAAAGTGACAGTTTAAAGGTAAGAAATACAAAAACAGTGAAAACGAGTATTTCTGTAAGAAAATCAGTCAAGAAACTCACAAAAAATATAAAATATAATAACATATACCTAAAACATGAGGAGGAAAGGAGAAAACAATGGGTTCAAACTTAAATGACGATCAACCTAATATAGATTGCTATATACAGAAAAGGTTATATACAAACCTAATGGCAACCATATATTAAAACCACTAATAAACATGCAGAAAATAAAAAGAAATAAATTCAAATGTATCTCTAAAGAAAATCAGTCACGAAGGAAAGAAAGACAAGGAAGGGTCAGAGGAAATTTTCAGAAACCATGACAAAACAAGTAATAAAATGGCAATAAGTACATATATATCAATAATTACTTTGAATGTAAATGTGTATGGGCAGTGGAATATTATTCAGCCATAAAGAATGATATTTGCAAGGATATGGATGGAGCTAGAGAGTATTATGCTAAGTGAAATAAGTCAGTCAGAGAAAGACAAATGCCATATGATTTCACTCATATGTGGAATTTATTTGTTTGTTTACAAAACAAACAAGCAAAGGTGAAAAAAAGAGACAGAGAGAGGCAAACTAAGAAACAGCCTCTTTATTTTATCTTTTTAAGTAAACTATACCCCAATGTGGGCCTCAAACTCACAACCCTAAGATGAAGAGTTGCATGCTTTACTGAATGAGCCTGCCAAGTACCCCTCAGACACTTGGCTATAGAGAACAATATGATGGCTACCAGAAGGGAGGTGGGGGTGGATTAAACAGGAGATGGGGATTAAGGAGAGCACTTGTTGTGATGAGCATCTCATGATGTACAGAAGTGTTGGATCACTATAGTGTTCACCTGAACTAAAGTTATACTGTATGGTAACTAACAGGAATTTAAATAAAAATTTCTTTAAAAAAAAAGTAGGGGTGCCTGGGTTAAAGGCACTGCCTTTGACTTTAACTGGGTTAAAGCCTCTGCCTTCGGCTCAGGTCCTGATCAGGATCAAGTCCTGCATCAGGCTCTCTGCTCTGCAGGGAGCCTGCTTCCTCCCCTCTCTCTCTCTGCCTGCCTCTCTGCCTACTTGTGAACTCTGCCTGTCAAATAAATAAAATCTTTTTTTTAATTAAATTTAAATTTAAATTTAAATTTAAAAAAAAAGTAAAGGGGGTACACCTGGGTGGTGGCCCAGTCAGTTAAGCCACTGCCTTCCACTCAGGTCATGATCCCAGGGTCCTGGGATCAAGCCCCGCGTGGGGCTCCCTGCTCATTAGGGTGCCTGCTTCTCTCTCTGCCTCTGCCTGTCACTCTGTCTGCTTGTGCACTCTCTCTCACTCTCTCTCTCTCTCTGACAAATAAATAAATAAAATCTATTAAAAAATCAAAAAAATTTAAATTAAGGGGTGGAGAAGAATTTATCATGCAAATGGATATAAAAAGAAAGCTGGGGTAGTAATATCTGTATCAGACAAAACAGACTTTAAAACAAAGACTGTAACAAGAGACAAAGAAGGACGCTATATACTCAGAAACAAAGAAATCCAACAAGAAGATATACCAATGGTAAATATTTGTGCATCCAACATAGTAACACCCAAATACATAAAGCAGCTAATAACAAACATAAAGAAAGTTTGATAGTAATAACAATAATAGTAGGGCACTTTAACATCCTACTTACATCAATGGACAGATCATCCAAACAGAAAATCATGGAAAACAGTGGCTTTGAATGACAGAATGGATGACATTGATTTAACAAATATATTCAGAACATTCCATCCTAAAACAGCAGAATACACATTTCTTCGAAGTACACAGGAACATTTTCCAGAACAGATCACATATTAGGCCACAAAATAAGTCAAATTTAAAAACATTGATGTCATACTGGGCCACCATAATGCTATAAAACTAGAAATCAACCATAAGAAAAAAAATCTGGAAACAGAAGAAATACATGGAGGTTAAAAAACATGCTACTAAACAATGAATGGGTCAACCAAGAAATCAAAGAGGAAATTTAAAAATACATAGAGACAAATAAAAATGAAAACACAGGGGCGCCTGGGTGGCTCAGTGGGTTGAAGCCTCTGCCTTCAGCTCAGGTCCTGATCCCAGGGTCCTGGGATTGAGCCCTGCATCTGGCTCTCTCCTCCACAGGGAGCCTGCTTCCCCCTCTCTGTCTCTGCCTGCCTCTCTGCCTACTTGTGATCTGTCTGTAAAATAAATAAATATGAAAACACAGAAGTCCAAAATCTTTGGGATGAAGCAAAGCCTGACCTAAGAGGGAAGGTTACAGCCATACAGGCCTAACTTAAGAGGCAAGAACAATCTCCAATAAACAACATAATGTTATACGTGGAGGAGCTAGAAAAAGAATAACAAACAAAACCTAAAACCAGTAGAAGGGATGAAATAATAAATGTTAGAGCAGAAATAAGCAAAATAGAAACTAAAAGAATAGAACAGATCAATGGAACCAGAAGCTGGTTCTTTGAAAGGATAAAAAAAAATTTGATAAAATTTTGACCAGACTCATTAGAGAAAGAGAAAGAGAGGTGACTCAAATAATGAAAATCAGAAATTAAAGAGGAGAAATAACTCACACCACAGAAATACAAAGGGTTCTAAAAGAATATTATGAAAAATTATATGACAACAAACTGGGCAATCTAGAGGAAGTAGGTAAATTCCTATAAATATATAATCTCCCAAAACTGAATCAAGAAGAGACAGAAAACGTGAAAAGTCCATGTTATTGTCCAGTTTCCCCAACTGGACCACTTTCTTACACCATACACAAAAATAAATTCAAAATGGTTAAAAGACCTAAATGTGAGACTGGAAACCATCAAATACTATATGACTCCATATGAGAAGAACACAGACAGCAACCTCTTTGACCTCAGCCATAGCAACTTCTTACTAGATACATCTCTGGAGGCAAGGGAAACAAAAGCAAAAATGAATTATGGGACTTCATTAAGATAAAAAGCTTCTGCACAGTGAATGAAAAAAAATTAACTAAACTAAACAAAACTAAACAGCAACTCATGAAGTGGGAGAAGATATTTGCAAACAGCATATCTGATAAAGGGTTAGTATCCAAAATCTATAAAGAACTTATCAAACTCAACACTCAAAAATGAATAACCCAGCTAAGGAGATGGCTAATGGACACATGAAAAGATACTTAACATCACTCATCATCAGGGAAATACAAATAAAATCCACCATAATATATCATCTCATACCAGTCAAAATGGCTAAAATTAACAACAAAAGAAACAACAGATTTTGGCAAAGATGCAGAGAAAGGGGAACCCTCTCTTACTGTTAGTGGGAATGCAAACTGTTGCAGACATTCTGGAAAGCAGTATTGAGGTTTCTCAAAAAGTTAAAAATAGAACTATCTTATGACCCAGCAAATGCACTACTCACTATTTACTCAAAGGATACAAAAAATACTGATTTGAAGGGCATGCGACCTAGGCATGCACCCCGATGTTTACAGCAGCATTATCAACAATAGCCAAATTATGGGAAGAGCCCAAATTTCCATTGACTGATGAATGCATATCTGTTTTTCAGGACCCTGGGATCATGACCCAAGCCAAAGGCAGATGCTTAACTGACTGAGCCACTCAGGAACCCCTAAAAAAAATTAATAAGATTAATAAGACCCTGGCCAGACTTATCCAAAAGAAAAGAGAAAGGGCTTGAATAAATAAAATTATGAATGAAAGGAGAGAGATCACAACCAATACCAAGGAAATATAAACAATTATAAAACCATATTATGAACAACCATATGCTAACAAATTAGGCAATCTGTAAGAAATGGATGCATCCCTGGAAACTCATAAACTACCAAGACTGAAACAGGAAGAAATAGATAACCTGAACAGATCCATAAGGAAATTGATGCAGTAATCAAAAACCTCCCAACAAACAAGACTCCAGGGCCAGATGGCTTCCCAGGGGAATTCTAGCAAACATTTAAAGAAGAATTAATGGCTATTCTTTTGAAACTGTCTCAAAAATAGAAATGAAAGGAAAACTCCCAAACTCTTTCTATGAGGCCAGCATTACCTTGATCCCCAAGACAGACAAAGATCCGATCAAAAAGGAGAATTACAGACCAATATCCCCAGTGAACATGGATGCAAAAATTCTCAACAAGATACTAGCCAATAGGATCCAACAGTACATTAAAAGGATTATTCACCAGACCAAGTGGGATTTAGTCCTGGGCTGTAAGGGTGGTTCAACATCCACAAATCAATCAATGTGATGTACTACATTAATAAAAGAAAGGACAAGAACCATATGATCCTCTCAATTGATGTAGAAAAAGCATTTGTGGATTAAAACTTCACAGTGTAGGGTTAGAGAGAACATACCTCAAAGTCACAAAAGCCATATACAAAAAGCCCACAGTGAATATCATTCTCAATGGGGAAAAACAGAGCTTTTCTCCTAAGATCAGGAACACAACAGAAAGGTTCACTATCACCACTGTTGTTGAACATAGTACTAGAAGTCCTTGCCTCAGCAACCCTACAATAAAAAGAAATAAAAAGCACCTGAATTGGGAAAGTCAAACTCTCACTCTCACTCTTCACAGATGACATGATACTCTATGTGGAACACCCAACAGATTTCACCCCAAAATTGCTAGAACTTATACAGGAATTCAGCAAAATAGCAGGATGTAAAATCAATGCACAGAATCAACTGTATATCTATACACAAACAATGAGACAGAAGAAAGAGAAATTAAGGAGTTGATTCCATTTACAACTGCACCAAAAACCATAAGATACTTAGGAATAAACCTAACCAAACAGGCAAAGGATCTGTACTCAGAAAACTATAGAACACTCATCAAAGAAATTGAGGAAGACAAAAAGAAATGAAAAAACTTTTCATGCTCATGGACTGAAGAGCAAATGTTGTTTAAGGTCTATGCTATCTAGAGCAATCTGTACGTTCAATGCAGCCCCTATCAAAATACTATCAGCTTTTTCACAGAGCTGGAACAAAAAATCCTAAAATTTGTATGGAACCAGAACAGACCCCAAATAGCCAAAGGAACATTGAAAAAGAAAACTTAAGCTAGGGGCATCACAAGGCCTGACTTCAAGCTCTAGTACAAAGCTGTAATCAAGAAAGTATGGCATTGGCACAAAAACAGACACATAGATCAATGGAACAGAATAGAGAACCCAGAAATGGACCTTCAGCTCTATGGTTAACTAATCTTTGACAAAGCAGGCAAGAATATCCAATGGAAAAAACACAGTCTCTTCAACAGATGGTGTTGGGAAATTGGACAGCCACAGGAAGAAGAATGAAATTGGACCAGTTCCCTGAACCATACATAAAAATAGATTCAAAGTGGGTAAAAGACCTAAACGGGAATCATCAAAATCCTAGAGAAGAACATAAGCAGCAACCTCTGTGACCTTGGCTACAGCAGCTTCTTCCTAGACATACCTCCAAAGGCAAAGGAAACAAAAGCAAAAAGGAACTATTGGGACTTCATCAAGATAAGAAGCTTTTGCACAGCAAAGGAAACAGTCAACAAAACCAAAAGACAACTGACAGAATGGGAAACAATATTTGTAAATGTCTTACCAGATAAGGGCTGATATCCAAAACCTATAAAGAACTTATCAAACTCAACACCCAAAGAATGAATAATCCAATCAAGAAATGGGCAGAAAACATGAAGAGACATTTCTCTAAAGAAGACATACAAATAGCCAATAGACATATGAAAAATGCTTCACATCACCCAAGATCAGGGAAATACAAATCAAAACCACAATGAGGTATTACCTCACACCAGTCAGAATGGCTAAAATGAACAAGTCACGAAATGACAGATACTGGCGAGGATATGGAGAAAGAAGAATGGAGAAAGAATGCAAGCTGGTGTAGCCACTGTGGAAAGCAGTATGGAGGCTCCTCAAAAAGTTGAAAATAGAGTTACCATATGACCCAGAAATTGCACTACTGTGTATTTACCCTGATGATACAAATGTAGTATTCTAAGGGTCACGCACACCTCAATGTTTATAGCAGCAATGTACACAATAGCCAAGCTATGGAAAGAGCTCAGATGCCCATTGCCAGATAAATGGATAAAGAAGATTTGGTGTATATATATACAATGGAATACTACTCAGTCAGCAAAATAAATGAAAACTTTCCATTTGCAATGACATGGATGGAACTAGAGGGTATTATGCTAAGTGAAATAAGTCAATCAGAGAAAGACAATTATCATGTGATCTCACTTGAATGTAGAATTTAAGAAATAAAACAGAGGATCACAGGGGAAGGGAGGGAAAAATAAAACAAGATGAAATCAGAAAGATAGACTCTTAATCATAGGAAAGAAAGAGAGACTCTTAATCATAGGAAACAAACTGAGGGGTGCTAATGGGGAGAGGAATGGAGGGATGGGGTAACTGGGTGATGGACATTAAGGAGGGCACCTGATGTAATGAGCACTGGGTACTACATAAGACTGATGAATCAATGACTTCTATCTCTGAAACTAATAACATATTATGTTAATTAGTTGAATTTAAAATAAAAATTTTTAAATAAGTAAATAAAATCTTTAAAAAAGAGGAACAAAACGATGAACATGAGGGGAAAAAAGAGAGAGGCAAACCATAAAACAGAAACTTAACTATAGAGAACAAACTGAAGGCTGCTGGAGGGGAGGTGGTTGGGGGGACGGATTAAATATGTGATGGGTATGAAGAAGGGCACTTATTGTAATGAGCACTAGCTGTTGTATGTAAGTGATGAATCACCAAATCCTACACTAGAAACTAATATTACACTGTATATTAACTAACTGGAATTGAAATAAAAAATTGGAAGAAAAAAGAACAATAGGTTATACTATGAACATCTATAGTCCAACAAACTAAATATGCAGGTGAAATGGAATAATTTCTAGAAAGACACAATCAAATTAAGTAAAGAATACATATAGAAATCTGAATAAATCTGTATCAAATGAAGATATTGGATTAGCAACAATTTTTTTTAAAAAACCCTCCCAACAAGGGAGCCTAGGTGGCTCAGTGGGTTAAGCCTCTGCCTTCGGTCATGATCTCAGAGTCTTGGGATTGAGCCTCAAATCAGACTCTCTGCTCAGCAGGGAACCTGATTCCCCACCCCATCTGCCTGCCTCTCTGCCTAATTGTGATTTCTCTCTCTCTCAAATAAATAAATAAAATCTTTAAAAAAAACCTCCCAACAAGGAAAAGCCTATAACCAGATAGTCATTTAAAGGAGAAGTAACACTAATTATTTTCAAAACTCTTCCAAAAAATAGAGAATGGAACACATCCTAAATCATTCTATGAGGCTACTGATAACAAAACCAGACAAAGGCATCACAAAGAAAAAGCCCTACAAATATCTCTTACAAATATAGACACAAAAATACAAAATACTAGAAAATACTAGAACTTTGAATCCACCAATTTTTTTTATTTTTTTTTTTTAGAGAGGGGAAGGGGGAGGGGCAGAAAGAGACAGAGAATGGAGCCAGACTCAGGGCTCAGTCTCACAACCCTGAGATTATGAGCTGAGCCCAAAACAAGAGTCAGACACTCAACCAATTGAGCCAACTAGGCACCCCTGAATTCAACAATGTTTAAAAAGAATCATGCATTGTGAC
The DNA here is from genome assembly GCF_964662115.1 of Mustela nivalis. NCBI lineage: Eukaryota > Metazoa > Chordata > Mammalia > Carnivora > Mustelidae > Mustela > Mustela nivalis. The sequence continues at coordinate 103,582,251 of NC_139022.1, forward strand.
TAATCATGGTAATCCTGGTAATGCAAAGTTATAAACCTCATGATCATCTTGAAGGGCACTTCTCTTTTCATGTTGGGATATGGGAAGTCCAAACAATAACACAAAGATCTAAACATGACTAGATTTTGAGGTTTTCCCCAAAAGGGAATATCAATTTTAAGATACATTAAGGTGGTACTGTGAGCAAAGAAAAAGGAGGAGAAGGAGTAAATTTAAGGAATCAAAGAAAGTTAAACAAGGTCTTGGAGGTGGAGAAGTGTAAGAGAAGAGTTAGGAGATAGGTAAAGAAGTATAACAAGGTTTTATGGATATACAAATGAAGCAGTTCTAAGTTTCTCATGTATTTAATTTGCTTTAGCTAACGATTTATTTAGTGAGGCAATTTTAGTGAGTCCAATTTTAAGATGGAAAACTATTCATACCAATTAATGCAAGTTTGCCACTGGAAAGATCTTCTCACATACTTTGCATTCACAGATTTTCTCAAATATGAATTCTCTGAGGTTGAGTAATTTGATAGCCATTACTGAAGTTCTCTCCACAATGTTTTATATTAAATGTTTCTCACATGTATGAATTCTCTTTTGCATGTGAGGGTGCCTTCCTTGACTACAGGCTTTCTCACATTCTCTACATTCAATAATAACTCACACCAGTATAAATTCACCAACATATATTAAGGTTTGAATGATATGTAAAAGCCTTCCCACATTTCTTGCATTCAAAGAGCTTTTTACCAATATTCTATTTTCAAGTAACTTGTTTTTGCATATTAATGGTTTCCCCATTTTTATTCCATTCATAGGGTTGTTGTGGGTTTTTTAATGATATTCATAATCTGATGTTAAATAAGTTGTCTACATGCAGTAAAAACTTTATTAAATTTCTTATACTCATAAAGCTATTCAGCAGTATGAATTCTCTATATTATAATAATGACTGAATTAGGTCTAAATATCTTCCCAAATTTCTTACATTTAATCAGGTATCTCACCAGTATGAATTCTCTAGATTGACTGACTTGTCCACACACAATAAAACCTGTCCCACATTCCTTACATTCAAAGAGTATCATCAGTATGAATTCTCTGATGGCAAGAAAGAACAATTTTAAGTCTAAACACCTTCCCACATTCTTCATATTCCTGTGATTTCCCACCTGTATAAATTCTCTGATGCTGAGTAACTTATCTATACATAGTAAAGGTTTTCCCCATTCTTTACATTCACAGAATGTATCGGCAGTATGAATTCTCTGATTTGAAAGAAGAATTCAATCAGGTCTAAAGACCTTCCCACATTCTTTATATTCCTATGATTTACTACCTGTATGAATCCTCTCCTTGGATAAATTGTCCACACACAGTAAAGACTTTATTGCATTTCTCCTGTTCATTAAAAAAAAAAAAATCTCACCAGTATGAATTCTCTAATATTTAGTAAGGACTGAATTAAGTTTAAACACCATGCCACATTTTGCACATTCACCAGGTTTCTTGTCAGCATAATTTCTTGATGTTAAGTAACTTGTCCACACACAGTAAAGGCTTTCCTACATTACTAATATTCACAGAGCTTATCTGCAATATGAATTTGCTGGTTTGTGAAAACTCAGCTCTAAAGACCTTCCTACATTCCTTATATTCATAGACTTTCTCACCAGTATGCATTTTCTGGTGGTGACTAAATTATCCACACAAATATTGATGTTCTCAAATTCTTTTTTTTAAGAGTTTATTTATTCACTATGAAGTATTATGCCTCCATCAGAAAGGATGAATACCCAACTTTTGGAGCAACATGGACTAGACTGGAAGAGATTATGCTGAGTGAAGTAAGTCAAGCACAGAGAGTCAATTGTCATATGGTTTCACTTATTTGTGGAGCATGGAGAACATGGGGAGTTAGAGAGGAGAAGGGAGTTGGGGGAAATTGGAAGGGGAGGTGAACCATGAGAGACTATAGACTCTGAAAAACAATCTGAGGGGTTTGAAGTGGCGGGGGTGGGGGGTGGGAAGTTTGGGGAACCAGCTGGTGGGTATTAGAGAGGGCACGGATTGCATGGAGCACTGGATGTGGTGCAAAAATAATGAATACTGTTATGCTGAAAATAAACAAAAAATAAATTTTAAAAGAAGAGTTTATTTATTTGACAGACAGAGATCACAAGTAGGCAGAGAGGCAGGCAGAGGTTGAGGGGGGAGCAGGCGCTCTGAAGAGCAGAGAGCCCAATGCAGAGCTCAATCCCAGGACCCTGAGATCATGACCTGAGTTGAAGGCAGAGTCTTAACCTACTGAGCCACTCAGGAGCCCCTGATGTTCTAAAATTCTTAACATTTATAAAATTTCACCCTATATGAATTCTCTATATTGGTGAGGACAGAATTAAATTTAAACACCTTCTCACATTCCTTAATTTCACTGTGTTTTCCACCACTATGAGTTTTCTTATGTTGAGTAAATTAATACACATTACTGAAGGGCATTTCACATTCTTTTTTTTTAGGATTTTATTTATTTATTTGACAGAGAGAGATCACAAGTAGGCAGAGAGGCAGGCAGAGAGAGAGAGGAGGAAGCAGGCTCCCTGCTGAGCAGAGAGCCCGATGTGGGGCTCCATCCCAGGACCCTGAGATCATGACCCAAGCCGAAGGCAGAGGCTTTAACCCACTGAGCCACCCAGGCACCCCGACATTTCACATTCTTAATGACTATACCATTTTTAGAGAAAATTTTCTTAGTTTTGAGAAAAAAATTAGATTTATGATATTACTTATGCAGATTTTACCAGTTAAACTGTTCTAATAATACTGTAAGGATATGAATTACTTTTTAAATGTCTGTAAGTGGTCATTGTCATAGATAATACTTTGGATAAAATATTCCTTTGGAGTTACTTGACACCTCTCAAGCATGCTTTCACACTTTTAATCATTTCTGAAAATAGAGGACTTGAGTTCAACTGTATTATTTCTTAATCTGATTCCTTAACTGGTGGATCACGTATTTAGCAGACACTCTCCAGAATTCTGGGATCAAATGTTGTTGTGACAAATAGAAGAAGCTTCAGAAGTAGATTGGTATGCTTCTAAAGGCATTCTTAGCAGAAATAATTTTACTGAGTGCCTGGGCGGCTCAGTCAGTTAAGTGTCTGCCTTTGCCTCAGGTCATGATCCCAGGCTGTTGGGATTGAGCCCTACATCAGGCTCCCTATTCAGGAGAGGGTCTGCTCCTTCTGCCCCTTCCTGCCTTGTGCATGCTGGGGCTTTCACTCTCTCTCTCTCTTAAATAAATAAATAATTTTTTTTAAAGAAATAATTTTACTAGTAAGCCCTTTTTTTGTACTTAGTGGGGGTTTTTTGGAGTTTTTTTTGGGGGGGGGGGTTGTGCAGCTTACTAGATAAAGCCTTCCAATAACATTGTAAACACATGATTTTTCCCTATGAATATGCTCCCAATTAAAAACAAACTAAACAATAAAAACCATACAATGCATAAAAGCATCTGTATTAATTTCCCAGGGCTATGGTAACAAATTACCACAAACTTGATTGCTTTAAAAAATAGAAATTTATTATCTCACAGTTCTAGAGGCCACACTGTGATATTAAAGGTGTTAGCAATGTTTCACTTCTTCTAGAGTCTCTAAGGGAGAATCCATACTTACCTCTTCCAGCTCCTGGTGGCTCTATTCTGGCGTTCCTTTTGGCTCTATTGCTCCAGTATCTCCCTCCACCTTTATATGGCTCTCTTCTTTTCTATATTTTCTTCTGTCTTGTAAGGACACTTGCTATTGAATTTTGAGTCCACCTATGTAACCCAGGATATCCTAAGGTGATTAATTAATTACATCTGCAGAGTCTTTTTTCAAAATAAGGTAACATCCAGAGAGAACACTTATTAGGACATGGACATATCTTTTGAAGGGCCACTGATCAACCCTCTACAGCATTCAGTAAAGTAAAGTTAAATACATAATTCTGATTAAAAATAATTCTTAGAAATATTTATTTTCTTGAAAATTATATATTAAAAACTATAGCATAAATTACACTTGATAAAGAAATTTCATATGCATTACTTTTAAGATTGGAATAACATAAGATCAGATAAGCCTACCCACAATAGTGAAAGCAATCGTCTGTCCTCAGTCTATCAATTCAAATGTTAACTCATTCAGAAACTCCCTCACAGACTACTAGAATGTTTAACCAAATATGTGGTCACTCCATGGCCTTGTCAAACTGACACAAAAAATTAACCATCACAGTATGTCTTTGTTCTTGGGAAATAGATACATAAAGTATTGCAGTATAAAGTATGATGTCTTCAACTGACTATAAAATGACTTAACATTTGTAAAATTCATGTAATATTATAAAAATCATTCAGTGTCTTACTTTTCTATTTCTCTCTATATATTTCATATATATGTATACATATATCAAATACACATAAACAAATATAGACATAGATATATAGATATCTCTATATGTAGAGAGAGAATGTGGTGTTAATGATTAGTAAATATAAGTGAAGGATATATGAATGTTCATTGACCGATTCTTGCAAGTTCTCTATAGATTTGAAGTTTTCAAAGTTGAAAAAATACCAAGAATCTCACTATTTTGGGGCACCTGGGTGGTTCAGTTGGTTAAACATCTGCTTTCAGCTCACGTCATGATCTCACGGTCTTGGGATCAAGTCCTACATCAGGCTCTCTGCTCAACGAGGAGTCTGCTTCTCCCTCTCCCTCTGCCGCTCCCCACTGCTCATGCTCTCATTTACTCTCTCTAATGAATAAAAATCTTTAAAAGAAACACAAAAGAATCTCACTATTTTTTCCCCAAATGCCACCACCATGCCCAAAGTCATCATAACCTCTCACTGGGATTACTGAAATAGCCTCTTATTATATCTTTCTGCTTTTTTTTTTAAAGATTTTATTTATTTATTTGACAGAGAGAGATCAAAGGTAGACAGAGAGGCAGGCAGAGAGAGAGAGAGGGAAGCAGGCTCCCTGCTGAGCAGAGAGCCTGATGCGGGCCTCGATCCCAGGACCCTGAGATCATGACCAGAACCAAAGGCAGCGGCTCAATGCACTGAGCGACCCAGGCGTCCTATCTTTCTGCTTTTTTTTTTTTAAAAGATTTTATTTATTTATTTATTTGACAGAGAGAGAGATCACAAGTAGGCAGAGAGGCAGGCAGAGAGAGAGAGAGGAGGAAACAGGCTCCCTGCTGAGCAGAGAGCCCGATGCAGGACTCGATCCCAGGACCCTGAGATCATGACCTGAGCTGAAGGCAGCGGCTTAACCCACTGAGCCACCCAGGCGCCTATCTTTCTGCTTTTACCCTTTCCTCCCTGCATTACATTTTCAACATGGCAGCAAGGCTGACTTTAGCTATATCACTCCCATCCTGAAAAGAGAAATACTAGATTACCATTTCACTCAGAATACAATGCAAAGCCTTACTGTAACAAAGTCCAAACTGTCTGGTTCTCCCATTACCATCCTGACCTCATTTCCTACTGCACTACTGATCATCTTTTCTCTGCTCTAGCCACACTAACCTTTGTGCTATTCCTTGAACAGATCAAGAACATATCTTCTTTTTTAACTTTGCTCTAGGTTTTCCCCTCTGCCTGGAATGTTTTCTTCCCAAAAAACCTTTTAGCCAACTCTTTCAGTGAGTACGTAGTGATCAATCACATGGATTCTACTCAAATCTGGAAGTGCCAAGCCTGATAACAGATTGCTGTCATTCTTGTTCACATCCTTAAGCATTTGGTTTTTCTTCTACAAATAGCAGCATGAATTGTCAGACATTACTTAATGAAATCTTTTTTTAAAGATTTTTAAATTTGTTGTTTGTTTGTTTGTTTGTTTGTTTGTTTGAGAGAGAGACAGAGACAGAGAGAATGAGCCCAAGCAGGAGGACCAGATGGATAGGGACAAGCAGATTCCACACTGAGAACAGAGCCAGAAATGGGGCCCATTCCCACAACCCTGAGATCATGACCCGAGTGGAAAACCAAGAGTCAGATGCTCAACTGACTGGGCCACGCAGTCCAGGTTACTGGGCCACCCCACTTAATGAAATCTTGAAGGTTACATCTATCACCTGAAATAATTACCATATCAGTAGCAGAAGAAAAGAACAAAATCTTGTTATATACTTAAACAAATCATTGTAGATCTAAAGCCTTTTTACAAAGATGACTTTTTTAAAATTTTGCCTATCAAGAGGAGAAGAAGAATGAAAGAGGTTTTTGTATCTCAGGTTCCTCATTTTAGATTATTTTTAAGGGTAGGTTTTGCTTGCATTGCTTCTTTTTCATCATATCTTCAAATTCATGGAAGATTCTAATTCCAATTGATTGTATGGCAGCAATTGCAGTAGTCACTCTGTGGTAGGCAAATTTTCTTGGGATAATTGGAGAAAACATTTGCTTTATTGTTTGGGCTTTTGCTTTAAGAAAAAAAAAACTATATACAACTTATTTGGGTTTCATCTCTAGTATTACCATTTAACCCTTTCTTAGATTTTCTATGTCTCTGCTTACATTATCAATTTCTTGTGTGTTTTCTACCTTTTTATTAGAGCCCTTAGTATATTAATGCAAATTATTTTAAATTCTGTAATTCTAATATCTCTGTCATATCTGAATTTGGTTCTAATGTTTGCTCTGTCTTTATTTCTTTTAACATATCCTGTAAAATTTTCTGAAAGCTGGACATTTTGTATCAGGTAAAAGGAAATGAAGTAAATAGGCCTTTTCTGTGAATTTTTATTTTCTTGTCAGAAGTTGTTTTTTACTGTTTCATTTACCTAGAAGCTGTTTTTACATCTAGCTATAGGTATCAGAGGTTAAAATTTCCTCTAATGTGCTTGGTTTTTTCTCCTCTGTTGTCTTTGGATTTCTTTTGATACTCCTTCTTAAATAAGGTCTGAGTCCTGCACTACTTTCAGTTGCAATTTTCTGTTATAGAGGGGCCCCATTGATGTGATGGTATGTTGTGGGAAGAGGAGAAGTATTCTAAAATTTTGTGATCACATCTCTGTCTTTAGTGAGCCTGTGCATGAGCTATGACCTATACCTGTACTTTTCTGTTTTTCTGCTTTCCCCCCACCTTTTTTCTAGCTTTACTGAGATAGAGTTGACATTCAACATTGTGTAAATTTAAGGTGTATGATGTGATGATTTTATATATGTACATTTTGCAAAATGTTTACTGCAATAAAGTTAGCTAATATATCCTTTATCTTATATAATTACCACCTTATGTTTTTGTTGTTGTGGTGAGAACACTAAACCTATACTCTGATAACAACTTTCAAATATATAATATAGTATTTTGACCATAGTCATAATGCTATACCTTAGATCCCCAGAATTTATGTACTTATAACTGAATTTATGTGCTTTACCAACATTTCTCCTTTTCTTCACCCCTCAGCCCCTGGCAAGCACTATTGTACTTGTTTCTTTTCTTTTCTTTATTTTTTTTTTAAGATTTTATTTATTTATTTGACAGAGAGAGATTACAAGTAGACAGAGAGGCAGGCAGAGAGAGAGGAGGAAGCAGGCTCCCTGCTGAGCAGAGAGCCCGATGCGGGACTCGATCCCAGGACCCTGAGATCATGACCCGAGCCGAAGGCAGAGGCTTAACCCACTGAGCCACCCAGGCGCCCCTCTTTTCTTTATTTTTAAGATTTTATTTATTTGTCTGACACAGAGAGTGAGAGAGGGAACACAAACAGAGGAAGCGGAAAAGGGAGAGGCAGGCTTCCTGCTGAGCAGGGAGCCCCACGTGGGGCTCGATCCCAGGACCCTGGAGTCATGACCTGAGCCAAAGGCAGACACTTAATGACTGAGACACCCAGGTGCTCCTATTCTACTTGTTTCTATGAGTTTGATGCTTTTAGATTCCACACGTAGGAGAGATTGTACAGTATTTGTCTTTCTCTGACTTATTTCTCTTAGAAGAATAATGTTCTCAAGTTCTGTCCATGCTTTTGCAAATGGTGGGGTTTCCTGTTTTTATAGTGTACACACACACATATACAAACACACACACACATAGATGTATGAAATATGTGTTTACATATGTATATATATATGTGTATGCATATATATGTATAATGAATATATATGGCACATAAATATTCTTCCATTGAGGGACACTTAGGTTGACTTAGGTTGTTTCCACATCTTGGCTGTTGTGAATAATACTTCAATGAACATGGGAGTGAAGATAACTTTTTGAAATAGTGATTTCATCTTGTCCATAAATATACCCATATGTGGGATTGCTGGATTATATGGTAGTTCTATTTTTTACTTTTTGAGCAAACTCCATACTGTTTCAGTAGTGGCTGAACCAATTTACATTCCTACCAAAAGCGTCAGAGTTTCCATTTCTCCACATTGTTGCCGGCATTTGTTATTTCTTGTGTGTACGTGTTTTGTTTGTTTTCTGCATAATAGCTATTCGGAGAGGTTTAAGATGAGACCTCATTTATGGTTTTGATTTGCATTCCCTGATTATTAGTGATGTCAAGCAAGTTTTCATGTACCTTGTTCGCTATTTGCTTATCTTCTTTGGATAAAATATCTCTTCAAATCATCTGCCCATTATTTTTTTTTAAAGATTTTATTTATTTATTTGACAGAGAGAGAATCACAAGTAGGCAGAGAGGCAGGCAGGGGTGGGGGGAAGCAGGCTCCCCACTGAGCAGAGAGCCCGATGCGGGGCTCCATCCCAGAACCCTGAGATCATGACCTCAGCCAAAGGCAGAGGCTCAACAAGTATTTTCTCTGATTCTGTAGATTGCCTTACTGGTTTTCTTTTTTTTTTTTAATTTATTTATTTTTTCAGCATAACAGTATTCATTATTTTTGCACCACACCCAGTGCTCTATGCAATCCGTGCCCTCTATAATACCCACCACCTGGTACCCCAACCTCCCACCCCCACCCCGTCCCTTCAAAACCCTCAGATTGTTTTTCAGAGTCCTTACTGGTTTTCTTTTTCAATATTTCTTTTGCTGTGCAGAACGATTTTATTTTGTTATAGTCCCTCTTGTTGATTTTTGTTCTTGCTGCTTGTGCTTTTGGTGTCATATCCAAAAAATCACTGTCAAAATCAATTTCAAGGAGTTTCCCCCATGTTTTCTTTTTCTATGGTTTCATATCTCATATTTCAGTCCTTAATCCACTTTTCAGTTAACATTTGTGAGTAGTGTAAGATGGGGTCAAATTTTGTACTTTTATATTTGGATATCCAGTTTCCCAGCACTATTTATTGAGGAGACTATCCTTTCCCCATTGGTTATTCTATTTCAAAAATTTTAAATCCAGTATAGTTGATGTATAGTATTATATTAGTTTCAGGTATACAATATAGTTATTTGAAAATTCTACACATTACTTAGTGCTCATTATGGTAAGCATACTCTTAATCCCCTTCACCTATTTTACCCATCCCCAACCTCCTCTCTTATAACCATCAGTTTGTTCTCCATAGGTAAGAGTCTTTTTCTTTTTTTTTTAATTTTTTTTTATTTTTTATTTTTTATAAACATATATTTTTATCCCCAGGGGTACAGGTCTGTGAATCACCAGGTTTACACACTTCACAGCACTCACCAAAGCACATACCCTCCCCAATGTCCATAATCCCACCCCCTTCTCCCAACCCCCCTCCCCCCAGCAACCCTCAGTTTGTTTTGTGAGATTAAGAGTCACTTATGGTTTGTCTCCCTCCCAATCCCATCTTGTTTCATTTATTCTTCTCCTACCCACTTAAGCCTCCATGTTTTCATTTTTTTGTTTGCCGTTTTTCCCTTTGTTTTTTTTTATTTTAATAAAATCATTCCCGAATGAGTGAAATCACATGGTATTTGTCTTTCTATGTCTGATTTATTTCTTTTAGCATTATACCCTGTAGATTCATCTATGTTGTTGCTAATAACAAGATTTCATTCTTTTTATGGCTGAGTAATATTCCATTGTATATATATATATACCACATCTTTTTTATCCATTCATTCATCAGTGAACATTTGGGAAGCTTCTATCTTCTGGCTACTGTAATAATGCTGCTATAAACATAGGGGTACATATATCTTTCCAAATTCGAGAGTTTTTTTCTTTTAGTAAATACCCAGTAGTGTAATTACTGGATCATAGAGTGGTTCTATTTTTAATTTTTTTAGGAATTTCCACACTGTCTTCCATAGTGAATGCACATGTTTGCATTCCCACCAACACTACATGAGGGGGTTCCTTTTTCTCCACATCCTTGCCAACACTTGTTCTTTTTTGTGTTTTTTATTTTAGCCCTTTTGACAGGTGTGAGGTAAAAATTCATTGTGGTTTTGATTTGCATTTCCCTGACAAAGAGTGATGTTGTGCATCTTTTCATGCATCTGTGGTGTAACTGTACATCTTAAAAAAAAAAGATTTTATTTATTTGAGAGAAAGAGAGAGAATAAGAGGACAGAGGGTCAGAGGGAGAATCAGACTCCTTGCTGAGCAGGGAGCCCCATATGGGACTCTATCCTGGGACTCCAGAATCATGACCTGGGCCGAAGGCAGTCGCTTAACCAACTGAGCCACCCAGGCGCCTGCATCTGTATATCTTCTTTGGAGAAATGTCTATTCATGTCTTCTGCCCATTTTTAAATTGGATTATTCATTTTGTGGGTGTTGAGTTTAATAAGTTCTTTATATATTTTGGATACTAACCCTTTATCAGATATGTTATTTGCAAATATCTTCTCCCATTTCATAGGTTGCCTTTTAGTTTTGTTGATTATTTCCCTCACTGTGCAGAAACTTTTTATCTTGATGTAGTCCCAATAGTTATTTTTGCTCTTGTTTCCCTCACCTCCAGAGACCTATCTAGAATGAAGCAGCTACAGCCATGTCAAAGAGGATACTTCTAATGTTCTCCTCTATGACTTTTATGGTTTCAGGTCTCACATTTGCTCTTATTCCATTTTGAATTTATTTTTGTGTGCTGTGTAAGAAAGTGGCAAAGTTTCATTCTTCTGTATGTTGCTGTCCAATTTTCCCCATACCATTTGTTGAAGAGACAATCTTTGTCTCATTGGATATTATTTCCTGCTTTGTTGAAGATTAATTGGCCATATATAGCTGTGGGTTCATTTCTGGGATTTCTACTCTGTTGATCTACGTGTTTATGTTTGTGCCAGCACCCTACTGTCTTGGTCACTGAAGTTTTGTAATATAACTTGAATCTGGAATTGTGACACCACCAACTTTGTTTTTCTTTTTCAAGGTTGCTTTGGCTATTTGAAGACCTTTTTTAGGATTGTTTGTTCCAGCTCTGTGAAGAATGCTGTTGGTATTGGTAGAGATTGCTTTAAATGTGTAGGTTGCTTTGGGTAGTACAGACATTTTAACAATATTTGTTCCTTCAACCCATGAGCAGGGAATGTCTTTCCATTTGTGTCATCTTCTGTTTCTGTTTTATAGTTTTCAGATTACAAGTCTTTCACCTCTTTCATTCAACAACACAAAAACCAATAGGTGTTGGTGAGGATGTGGAGAAAGGGGAACCCTCTTGCATTGTTGGTAGGAATGCAAACTGGTGCCGTCACTGTGGAAGACAGTAGAGGTTCCTCAAAAAAGTTAAAAATAAAAAATTAAAAATTAAAAAAAAAATGGAACTATCCTATGACCCAGCAACTGCACTACTAGATATTTACCTGAAGAATTAAAAAATATTAATTCAAAGATATACATGCACCCGTATTTTTATAGCAGCATTATCTATAATAGCCAAATTACAGAAACAGCCAGTGTCCACCAACTGATGAATAGATTAGATAGATAGAGATAGATAACTATTTGTATTATATTTATATTGGGTAGATATAGATAGATAACTATATTTACATTTATATTTATATTAGATAGATACAGATAGATAGGTAAATATCATAAAAAATGAAATGTTATCATTTGCAGTGACATGGATGGAGCTACAGAATATTAATGCTAAGGGAAATAAGCCAGTCAGAGAAAGAGAAATATCATGATTTCTCTCATATATGGAATTTAAGAAACACAACTGCTGCTGCCCCTCGGAACAATTTGTTACTTAAAATGTAACCTCTGGAGGATTTTACTAGTTACCAAGCACATTTAGATATGGCCTTAAGAAATACATATACTGACAATAGGTCTTTGGGGAGAAGGACGACCGTGAAGCTGGGCAGCTGGGGATGCCCCGCTCGCTTAGGGCGGAATGCCGCTCCTTCACAGAAGCTGGGCAGCTGGGGATACCTGGCTCGCTCAGGGCAGAATGCCGCCCCTTCACAGAGACCAGGCAGCCGGAATGCCCCACCCGCCCAGGGCAGAACACTGCCTGCTTCTGGGAAGCCCAGCATCCAGGAACATCCGGTCAGCTCAGGGTGGAACGAAAACCGCCTGCTTCCCTTATCCTTTATCGCTCCTTTCTCATCCCAGAAGCGCCTGTTGTTAGTTAGATGAGTCCTTTAAATGTGCTTGTTTAACTATAAACTTTATCCTCCTTCTTGCTTGTCTGCAAGATGGGATTAATGTTTGACCTTCATCAATCCTTCTATTGGCTATTGTTTTCTACCAAATAAAAGTGAGACTGTGGAGTTGCTCGTGGCAGCAGTCCTTTTTGACTGTTGTCCCCTGTTCCCAAGCTCTTGCAGCTGACTTATTTGTGCCTAATTCTTCTCTCGTCTAGGACTGGAAGCGTCAACAACAAACAAGCAAAGGGGGATAAAAGAGAGGTAAACCATGATATAGACTCTTAACTCAAGAAAACAAACTGATGGTTACCAGAGGGGATGTGGGTGGGGAGATAGCTTAGCTGGATGATTGGGATTAAAGAGTGCACTTACTGTGATGAGCATTGGGTATTGTATAGAAGTGTTGAATCACTATATTGTATACCTAAAACTAATATAACACTATATGTTAACTAACTGGAATTTAAATAAAGACTCAATAAAAGGGGTTCCTGGTGGCTCAGTTGGTTAACCATCTGCCTTTGCCTCAGGTCATGATTTTGGAGTCTATAGATCGAGCCCCACATCCCACATTGGGTTCTGCTCAGAGGCAGTCCACTTCTCCTTCTGCCCCTCACCCCACTCAGGCGTTCTCTCTCTCTCTCAAATAAATAAATAAATAACATCTTTTAAGAAAATTTTAAAAAGTAAGAGAGGACAGAACCTGAAATCACATAAAATGCTCAATCAAAACTAGAGACACGTGTTGCCTGGGTGGCTCAGTGGGTTAAAGCCTCTACCTTCAGCTCAGGTCATGATCCCAGGGTCCTGGGATTGAGCCCCACATCGGGCTCTCTGCTCAGCGGGAAGCCTGCTTGCCCCTTTCTCTCTGCCTGTTTCTCTGCCTGCTTGTGATCTCTGTCTGTCAAATAAGTAAATAAAATCTTAAAAACAAAAACTAGAGAGGGTAGACAGGGGAGGCAAGATAGCAGCATTTATTTATTTAAGATACTTTATCTGGTTCCTCAAGTTTAGCTAGATATCTATGAAACCATTCTGAACACACATGAATTCAGCCCAAGATGTACAAAAATATACCCGAAACTCTACAAGCAGAAAAACAACTGCTTTTTGCAAGGTAGAAAGTGCAGAGTTATGGGCGCCTGGGTGGCTCAGTGGGTTAAGCCGCTGCCTTCGGCTCAGATCATGATCTCGGGGTCCTGGGATCGAGTCCCACATGGGGCTCTCTGCTCAGCAGGGAGCCTGCTTCCTTCTCTCACTCTCTATCTGCCTGCCTCTCTGCCTACTTGTGATCTCTGTCTGTCAAATAAATAAAATCTTAAAAAAAAAAAAAAAGAAAGAAAGTGCAGAGTTGTGAATCTGTGGAGAAATATCAGAAGATAAACGGAGGGGGGGAGGCAGCCTCCATGAGCCAACTACTGGAAAGTGATATAAATCAGAAGCATAAAATCAGAACCCTTAGGAATCTGCTCCAGTGAGAGATACCCCTTTCTGAAAGAGGCAAGCAGAATGAAAGGAATAGAATTCTAGGTGGGTCACTGAGGTCTCAGGATCCTAGGAGACACACAAAGAATGGGGATGCCTGATCTGATAGACTGTCCAAGTAGTGGACCAGGGAAACTAGCTATGGTCAGTGAATCCAGAAGGGACTTTCAGCTCCAGTGGCCATAAACCATGAGCAGGGCAGGTAGGGAGACCATTCTTTGCCTGACCACCCTGAAAAGAACTGGAATGTGTGGGCTGTTTAAAATAATAGAGCTTCCTTATGACCCTGCTATTGCACTACTGGGTATTTACCCCAAAGATACAGATGTAGTGAAAAGAAGGGTCATCTGTACCCCAATGTTTATAGCAGCAATGGCCATGTGGAAAGAACCAAGATGCCCTTCAATGGACGAATGGATAAGGAAGATGTGGTCCATATACACTATGGAGTAGTATGCCTCCATCAGAAAGGATGAATACCCAACTTTTGTAGCAACATGGATGGGACTGGAAGAGATTATGCTGAGTGAAATAAGCAGAGAAAGTCAATTATCATATGGTTTCACTTATTTGTGGAGCATAACAAATAGCATGGAGGACAAGGGGAGATGGAGAGGAGAAGGGAGTTGAGGGAAATTGGAAGGGGAGGTGAACCATGAGAGACTATGGACTCTGAAAAACAATCTGAGGGTTTTGAAGGGGCGGGGGGTGGGAGGTTGGGGGATCCAGGTGATGGGTATTGGAGAGGGCACGGATTGAATGGGGCACTGGGTGTGGTGCAAAAATAATGAATACTGTTACACTGAAAAAATAAAAAATTTAAAAAAAAAATCCCCTGACAGAGCGGCAACAGCTGCACTCTCAGGGTGGCAGTGGCCCCAGAAAGGACAGTAGGAGGGCTCCCAGCCATGATGTGGGAGCAGCAGAGCAGAGTGCACCCACGAGCCCACAACTACTAAGTGTGGCTCTCAGGCCGGGGACCACCCCCTCCCCCGCCCGCCAAAAGGGAGAACTGCAGTAGGGGCAAACCAAGAGAATCTTCTGGTTTGGTGCACACAGAAGTGGAGATGGTTTGACCTGGAGTGTTTATTGAAGAAGGGAGACTATGATCTTGTGGCTTTGGGCCAGAGATCCCAGCACAGCCATTTTTGCCCTGACCCTCTGATGAGGCATGGGAAGCCACCAGAGAACAAAAGCCACACAGAGGACCAGCTCATCTTGAGCCCATCCCCCTGATAAGGTCCCCAACTCTGCCCAGGCCTGAAAACAGAATAGTAGGCCCCTCGCACAGAAGACAGACTAGAAGAATAGGTGAGTGAGAAGCTTATAGATCTCACAGGACTATAAAACTCCAAAGCCAAGGGAAAATAATACATTGAACCCCACGTGTTTCCTCATGACTTGTTTTTCCTTCAGTCTGAAATTTTACATTTTTAAACCCTTTTCCTGTTTCAATCAGGTTCTTTTATTTAATTTACTTAATTTATTTATTTGTGAGAGAGAAAGAGTACAAGCAGGGGGAGTAGTAGGCAGAGGGAAAAGCGGGCTCCCCACTGAGGAAGGAGCCCTATATGGGACTTGATTCCAGGACGCTGGGATCATGACCCGAGCAGAAGGTAGACACTTAACCAACTAAGCCACCCAGGTGTCCCTCAACTAGATTCTTATTTTAGCAATTTATGTTTTTAAGTCGCTTTATAACCTTTTTTCACATCTACATTTTATAGATTTATGTCTCATTTTAGTCCATATATATATATATATATATATATATATATATATATCTCCTTTGTTTTCTTTGCAATTTTGGGATGTAGTGTCTTCGAACACAGAGACCAAAATTCAACAGGAACAAGAAGAACAAGTAGATCATCCTGCTTTGTCCACCCTGTGAAATCATAGTTTCCCTCCTCCCCACCTTCTTTCATTGTTGTGTTCATTTTGGCTTTGAATGCTTTTCTGTGGTGGATTCCAGCCACTTCAGAGTTTTTCTAGGTGTATTTTGCCTGGGTTGTGGTTGATATTTTAGACTCTATTCATTTGCTCACCCATCCTTCCTTGGAACGAATGACTAGAAGGATAAACTCACAACAAGGAAAGAACCAGAGACAATCTTCTCAGCCACAGAATACAAGCAAGGTGTCAGAGATATAATTCAGGGTAGCAATTATAAAGTTAACAGCTAGGCTTGAAAAAGGAATAAATGACAATACAGAATCTCTATAAGTGGAATGAGATCTAATCAGGCTGAACTTCAAAATGCTATGAATGAACAAGATGGGATCAGGAGGGAGACAAACCATAAGAGACTCTTAATGTCACAAAACAAACTGAGGGTGGCTATGGGGAGGGGGGTAGGGAGAGGGTGGTGGGGTTATGGACTTTGGGCAGGATATGTGCTATGGTGAGTGCTGTGAAGTGTGTAAACCTGGTGATTCACAGATCTGTATCCCTAGGGCTAATAATACATTATATGTTTATTAAAAAATTAAAATTTTTTTCAAATGCTATGAATGAGATGCAGTCTAAATTGGATGAGCTAACAGCTAGTGTCAGTGAGGCAGAAGAGAGAATAAGTGATATAGAGGACGGGCTGATGGTAAAGAAGGAAGTCAGGGGAAAAAGAGAAAAACAACTAATAGCCCATGAAGAAAGGCTTCGAAAGTATAATGATACATTGAAAAGAACTGAGGTGCCTGGTGGCTCAGTGGGTTAAAGCCTCTGCCTTCCACTCAGGTCGTCATCCCAGGGTCCTGGAACTGAGCCCTGCATCAGGCTCTCTGCTCAGCAGGGAGCCTGCTTCTCTCTCTCTCTCTCTCTCTCTCTCTCTCTGCCTGCCTCTCTGCCTACTTGTGATCCTTATCAAATAAATAAATAAAATCTTAAAAAAAAAAAAGAGCCAATGTCAGAATCATCAGGATCCAAGAGAGGCTGGAAAGAGAAAGAGGGCTAGAAGGTACACTTGGGGAAATCATGAGAACTTCCCTAGTCTGGGGAAGGAAACAAGCACCCATGTCCAAGAGGCAGAGAGGACCCTTTGCAAAATCAGTAAAAACAGATCAACACCCCTATGTATAATAGTGAAGCTTACAAATCTTAGAGCCAAAGAAGCTATCCTGGGAGCAGCTAGGGAGAGTAAATTCCTCACATATGGAGGGATGAACATCAAAATAACATCAGTATTAACATAAACCAGGCAGGCCAGAAAGGGCTGGCAAGATATATTCAGGGTACTAAATGAGAAGAACATCCATCCAAGAATACTTTATCCACCAAGGCTTTCACTGATAATAGGAGATAAAGAGTTTCCAGGACAGAGAGAAACTGAAAGAATACATGACCACCAAGCCAGTCTTGCAAGAAATATTAGGTGGGATACTATAAGTGAAAGAGACCCAAGAGTCACATAGATCAGAAAGTAACAGAGATAATCTACTGAAACAGGTACTTTGCAGGCAATACAATGGCACTAAATTCCTATCTTTTAATATTCTGAATATAAATGAGCTGAATTCTCCAATCAAAAGACACAGGGTATCAGATTGAATATAAAAAGCAGGACCCACCTGGGATCGAGTCCCACATCGGGCTCTCTGCTCAGCAGGGAGCCTGCTTCCTCCTTTCTCTCTCTGCCTGCCTCTCTGCCTACTTGTGATCTCTGTCTGTCAAATAAATAAATAAAATCTTTAAAAAAAAAAAAAAAAAAAAGCAGGACCCAGGGATGCCTGGGTGGCTCAGTTGGTTAAGTGGCTGCCTTCAGTTCAGGTCATGGTCCCAGTGTCCTGGGATCGAGTCCCACATTGGGCTCTGCTTCTCCCTCTTCTACCCTGTCTGCCTGTGCGTTCGCTCGCTCACTCGCTCTCTGTCTCTGACAAATAAATAAATAAAATCTTAAAAAAAAAAAAAGCGGGACCCATGCAGATGCTGTCTACAAAAGATTCAATTTGAACCTAAAGATACATCCTGATTGAAAGTGAGGGGATGGAGAAATCATTTATCATGCTAGTGGACCTCAAAAGAAAGCTTGGTAGCAACCCTCATATCAGACAAGTTAGATTTTAAACCAAAGACTGTAGTAAGAGATGTAGAGGGACACTATATCATACTCAAATGATCTATCCAACAAGAGCTAACAATTGTAAATATCTATGCCCCCAATGTGCAAGCAGCAAATTATATAAACCAATTAATATCCAAAGTGAAGAAATGTATTGACAATAATACATTAATAGCAGGGGACTTCAACACCCCACTCACAGGAATGGAGAGGACATCTAAGCAGAAGATAAACAAAGAAATGCAGGCTTTGAATGACACACTGGACCAATGGGCTTCACAGATATCTACAGAACATTCCATCCTAAAACAAGAGAATATTCATTCTTCTCGAGTGCACATGGAACTTTCTCCAGAATAGATCACATACTGGGTCACAAATTAGGTCTCAAATACCAAAAGATTGAGATCATTCCCTGTATATTTTCAGACCACGATGCTTTGAAACTGGAACAAGAAGAAATTTGGAAGGAACTCAAACACTTGGAAGTTAAGGAATATCCTGCTAAAGAATGCATGCATCAACTGGGAAATTAAAGAACTTAAATAATTCATGCAAACTAATGAAAATGAAAACACATTGATTCAAAACATATGGGGTACTGTAAAGGCAGTCCTAAGAGGGAAGTACATAGCAGGCCGAGCTCCTCTCAAAAAATTGGAAAAATCATAAATACACAAGCTAACCTTTCATCTACAAGACCTGGAGAAAGAACAGCAAATAGATCATAAACCAAGCAGGAGAAGATAAATAATAAAGATTGGAAAAGAAATCAATAAAATAGAAACCAGAAGTACAGGAGAATAGATCAACAAAAGTAGAAGCTGGTTATTTGAAAGAGTTAATAAGATCAATAAACATCTGACCAGACTTATCCAAAAGAAAAGAGAAAGGACCCAAATAAATAAAATCATGAATGAAAGGGGAGAGGTCACAACAAATATAGGTAATATAGGTAAATATATGTTAGAACATATTATGAGCAACTATATGCCAACAAATTAGGCAATCTGGAAGAAATGGATGCGTTGTTGGAAACTTATAAACTACCAAGACTGAAACAGGAAGAGGAAGAACATCTAAACTGACCAATAACCAGCAAGGAAACTGATGCAGTAATCAAAACCCTCCCCCAAAAAACAAGAGTCCAGGGCCAGATGGCTTCCCAGGGAATTCTACCAAACATTTAAAGAAGAAATAATACCTATTCCACTAAAGTTGTTTCAAAAATAGAAATGGAAGGAAAACTTCCAAACTCTTTCTCTGAGGCCAGCATTACCTTGATCCCAAAACCAAAGACCCCATCAAAAAGAGGAATTAGAGAGCAATATCCCTGATGAACATGAATGCGAAAATATTCACCAAGATCCTAGCCAATAGGATCCAACAGTACGTTAAAAGGATTATTCACCATGACAAGGTGGGATTCACTCATGGGGTGTAAGGTTGATTCCAGAAGGTGATACTGGAAGTCCTAGTTAATACAGTAAGAAAAGGAAAGGAAATAGGATGTACATATTTTGAGAAGGAAGAAATATTATCCATGTTTGCAGATGATAAGATTGTCTACGTAGAAAATCCCAAAGAATCAACAAAAAACTTCTGAAGCCATTAAAAAACTATAGCCAGGTGGTTGCAGGATACAAAGTTAATACATAAAAGTCAATTGCTCTTCTATATAATAGCAATGAAAAATTGGAATTTGAAATTTAAAACATAATACCATTTATATTAGCACCAAAATAACTGAAACACATAGGTATAAATATAACAAAACATTTAAATGATAGCTGGAAAATCCCAAAGTATGTGGAGATTAAACAACTTACCTCATGTGTTATTAAATAACATATGAACCAAATAAGAAGTCACAGAATAAATTTTTAAATGCATTGAACAAAATGAAAATGAAAATATTACACAGCAAAATCTGTGGGATATAAAGGATCTATATGAGGAAAACTACAAAACTCTGATGAAAGAAATCAAAGGATAGATACATAAATGCAGAGATATTTTATGTTGAAAAGAAAATTTAATATTATTAAGATGTCAATTATTTCCAAATTGAATCTATTGATATAGATCCAATGCAATTCCAAAAAAATCCCAGCAAATTATTTTTTGTATACTGACAAACTGATTCTAAAATTTAGAGACTATGGACTCTGAGAAACAATCTGAGGGGTTTGAAGTGGCGGGGGTGTGGGAGGTTGGGGTACCAGGTGGTGGGTATTACAGAGGGCACGGATTGCATGGAGCACTGGGTGTGGTGAAAAAATAATGAATACTGTTATGCCGAAAATAAATAAAAAATAAATTTAAAAAAATAAATTTAAAAAAAAAAAAAAAAAGGAAAAAGACCCAGGGTGGCCAACAGAATACTGAATCAAAACAAAGAGTATTGATTCTAGCTGATTTTAAGACTTACCATATAATGCTACAGTGTTCAAGACAGCATGGTATTGTCTGGAGAATAGAAAAATAAATCAGTGGAACAGAATAGAAAGCTTAACTAATATAGTTAACTGATCTTTGACAAGGGAACAAAGGCAAATCAATGGAATTGGGAAATCTTTGCAGCAAACGTCCATGCTGGAGCAAGTAGACATCTGAATGTAAACAAACAAGCAAACAAAAAGAATATTCATGCATACCTTACACGTCTCATAAAACTTAATCCCCAGAATGAATCAATAGATATAAATGTAAAACGCAAAATTATAGGGGTCTCTGGGTGACTCAGTGGGTTAAAGCCTCTGCCTTCAGCTCAGGTCATGATCCCAGGAGCCCCCATATTGGGCTCTCTAATCAGCAGGGAGCTTTCTTTCCTCTCTCTCTCTCTCTCTGCCTGCCTCTCTGCCTACTTGTGATCTCTGTCAAATAAATAAATAAAATCTTTTAAAAAATGATACCATAGATCAAAACACACATTTCTCTCACCAAAAAAAAAAAAAAGAGGGTATACAAATGGCCAACAATAACAACAAAAAGAACATATGAACAGATCACAAGATATTCAGGAACTGAAAGTTAAAACAATGAGATATCACTATACACCAATCAGGGTGACCAAAATCCAAAACACTGACAATACCAAATGCTGCCAAGGATGTGGAGCAACAGGAACTCTCTTTCATTGTTGGTGAGAACACCACCTTGGAAAACGTTTTGGCAGTTATTTAGAAGACTAATCATGGATTTACCATATGATCCAGCAATTGTGGTTCTAGATACTTACCTAATAAGTTGAAAACTTTGTCCACAAAAAAACCTGCATACAAATATTTATGGTAGCTTTATTCATAAAGGTCCAAAATTGAAAGCAATCTAGATAGCTTTCAATAAATGAATGGATAAACAATGCATGGTACATTGGTCAAATACTTTGAAAATATTGTGGGTTTGTTAAGATGTCTATACTGCCTAGAGCAATCTATACTGCTAATGCCATTCTGATCAAAATTCTACTGTACTTTTCAAGGAGCTGGAGCAAATAATCCTAAAATTTGTATGGAATCAGAAGAGACCCTGAATTGCTAAGGAAATGTTGAAAAAAAAAAACAAAACTGGCAGCATCACGTTACCTGATTTCAAGCTTTACTACAAAGCCGTGATCACCAAGACAGCATGGTACTGGAATAAAAACAGATACATAGACCAGTGGAACAGAGTAGAGAGCCCAGATATGGACCCTCAACGATATGGTCAAATAATCTTTGACAAAGCAGGAAAAAAAATCCAGTGAAAAAAAGACAGCCTCTTCTTCAATAAATGGTGCTGGGAAAATTGGACAGCTATGTGTAGAAGAATGAAACTCAACCATTCTCTTACACCATACACAAAGATAAACTCGAAATGGATAAAAGACCTCAACGTGAGACAGGAATCCATCAGAATCATAGAGGAGAACATAGGCAGTAACCTCTTCAATATCAGCCACAGCAACTTCTTTTAAGATATGTCTACAAAGGCAAAAGAAACAAGAGCAAAAATGAACTTTTGGGACTTCAAGATCAAAAGCTTCTGCACAGCAAAGGAAACAGTCAACAAAACAAAGAGGCAACCCACGGAATGGGAGAAGATATTTGCAAATGACAGTACAGACAAAAGACTGATATCCAGGATCAATAAAGAACTTCTCAAACTCAACACACACAAAACAGATAACCATGTCAAAAAAAAAAAAAGGGCAGAAGACATGAACAGACACTTCTCCAATGAAGACATACAAATGGCTATCAGACACATGAAAAAATATTCATCATCACTAGCTATCAGGGAGATTCAAATCAAAACCACATTGAAAGACCACCTTACATCAGTTAGAATGGCCAAAATTTGCAAGACAGGAAACAACGTGTGTTGAAGAGGATGTGGAGAAAGGGGAACCCTCTTACACTGTTGGTGGGAATGCAAGTTGGTGCAGCCAATTTGGAGAACGGTGTGGAGATTCCTTAAGAAATTAAAAATAGAGCTTCCCTTTGAACCTGCCATTGCACTACTGGGTATTTACCCCAAAGATACAGATGTAGTGAAAAGAAGGGCCATCTGTACCCCAATGCTCATAGCAGCTATGGCCACGGTCGCCAAACTGTGGAAAGAACCAAGATGCCCTTCAACGGACAATGGATAAAGATGTGGTCCATATACACTATGGAATATTATGCCTCCATCAGAAAGGATGAATACCCAACTTTTGTATCAACATGGACGGGACTGGAAGAGATTATGTGGAGTGAAATAAGTCAAGCAGAGAGAGTCAATTATCATATGATTTCACTTATTTGTCGAGCATAACAAATAACATGGAAGGTATGGTGAGATGGAGAGGAGAAGGGAGTTGAGGGAAATTGGAGGGGGAGATGAACCATGAGAGACTATGGACACTGAATATCAACCTGAGGGTTTTGAAGGAGCGGGGGGTGGGAGGTTGGGGGAGACTGGTGGTGGGTATTATGGGTATTATGGAGGGCACATACTGCATGGAGCACTGGATGTGGTGCATAAACAATGAAGTCTGTTACACTAAAAAGAAATTAAATTAAAAAATATATATATTGTGGGTTTGGTTCCAGACCACCACAATAAAGTGAGTGAAATGAATTTTCTGATTCCCCAGTGCATATAAAAGTTATATTTACATTATACTATAGTCTATTAAATATGCAATAGCATTATATGTAAAAAATATATACATATTTTAATGTAAATATATTTCATTGCAAAAAGATGCTAATCGGGGCGCCTGGGTGGCTCAGTGGGTTAAGGCCTCTGCCTTTGGCTCAGGTCATGACCCCAGGGTCCTGGGATTGAGCCCCACATCGGGCTCTCTGCTCGGTGGGGAGCCTGCTTCCCTCTCTCTCTCTGCCTGCCTCTCTGCATGCTTGTGATCTCTGTCTGTCAAATAAATAAATAAATAAAAATCTTTTTTAAAAAAAGATGCTAATCATCATCTGAGCTTTCACCAAATTTTAATCGTTTTTGCTGGTGGAACATTTTGCTTCAATGCTGCTGACTGATCAGATTAGTGGTTGCTGAGGGTTGGGGTCACTCTGGCAATTTCTGAAAATAAGACAAAAGTGAAGTTTGTTCCATCAATGGACTCTCCCTTTCACAAGAATTTCTCTGAAGTATGTAATGCTGTTTTTTTAAAGAGTAATTTATGTATTTGAGTTGGTGGGGGAAGAGGCAGGTGGAGAGACAGAATCCCAAGAAGACACCCTGCTGTGCATGAAACATGACACAGGACTCGATCCCACCACTGTGAGATCATGATCTGAACCAAAAGCAAGAATCAGATCTTAACCAACTGAGCCACCCAGATACTCTACACGTGATTCTGTTTGATAGCATTTTACCCAGGAACTTCTTTCAAAACTGGAGTCAATCAGTCAACCCTCTCAAACCCTGCTGCTGCTTTATCAACTAAGTTTATCTAACATTCTAATTCTTTGTTGTCATTTCAACTTTCACAGCATTTTCACTGGGAGTAGTTTACACCTTAAGAAACCATTGTGTTTGCTCACCCATAAGAAGCAAGTCCTCAACTATTAAAATTTTTATCAAGAGATTGTGCCAATTCAGTCACACCTTCAGGCTCCACTTCTCATTCTAATTCTCTTGTGATTGCCATCACACTTGCAGTTATTTCTTCCACTGAAGTACCCCTCAAAGCCAGCCATGAAGGTGGTAATCAGCTTCTTCAAAATCTCTATTAATGTTGATAGTTTGACCTCTTCCCATGAATCCAAATGTTTTTAATGGTATCCAGAATGGTGAATCCTTTCCAGAAGGTTTTCAAATTTACTTTGCCCAGATCTATCCAACGAATCATCATCTGGGGCAGCTGTAACCTTACAAAATGTATTTCTTCAATAACAAGACTTGAAAGTCAAAATGACTCCTTGATCCATTGGCTGCAGAATGGATGCTGTGTCAGCAGGCATGAGACATCTGTACATCTCCATAAGAGTTCTTGGGTTATGAAATGCATGGTCAATGAGAAGCATTATTTTGAAAAGATCTTTGTTTTTTTTTTTTTTTTCCTGAGGAGTACATCTCAACAGTGGGCTAAAATATTCAATAAACCACGTTATAACCAGATGTTCTGTCATCCAGGCTCTGTTTTTCCATTTACAGAGCACAGGCAGAGTAGATTTACAATTATTCTTAAGGGCCCTCAGATTTTTGGAATTGTAAATGAGCATTGGCTTCAACTTAAATATGTACTATGTGTTGGCTAACTGAATTTAAATAAATTTTCTAGAAAGGAAAAAAAAAAGTCACCAGCTGCATTAACACCTATTGAGTAAGCCTGTGCTTTGAAGCCAGGCTTTGACTTCTCCTCTGTAGCTGGGAAAGTGGCATCTTTTTCCAACAGAAGGCTATTCTGTCTACATTGAAAATAAGTTCTTCGGTGTACCATCTTCATGAATTATCTTAGCAAGATCTTCTGGAAATTTACTGCTTCCACTTGCACTGTTTTTTAAGTTTTTATTTAAATTCCAGTTAGTTAACATACAGTGTAAGTTTAAGGTATACAATATAGTGATTCAACACTTCCTTAGAACACTGAATGCTCATGACAAATGCATTCCTTAATCCCCATCATCCATTTAACCCATTCCCCCACCCACCTCCCCTCTGTTAGTCATCAGTCTATTCTCTATAGTTTAGTCTATTTCTTAATTTGCCTCTTTTCCCCTTTGCTCATTTGTTTTGCCTCTTAGAATCCACATGAGAGTGCAATCATATGGCATTTGTCTTTCTCTGGCTTATGGAGCTTACCCTAATACTCCCTAGCTCCATCCACATCATTCCAAATGGCAAGATTTCATTCTTTTTTATGGCTGAGTAATATTCCATTGTGTATATATCCAATATCTTCTTTATCTATTGAACAGTTGATGGACACTTGTGCTGTTTCCATAGTTTGACTATTACAGATAATGCTGCTCTAAACATTGGGGTGCATGTATCCCCAATTATCATTTGAATTATCATTTTTGTATTCTTTAGATAAATGCTTAGTAGATCCAACTCCTGGATCATAAGGTATTTCTTTTTCTTTCTTTTTTTTAAGATGTATTCATTTGAGAGAACACACAAGCAGGGGGAAGGGCAGAGAGAGAGAGAGAGAGAGAGAGAGCAGACTCCCTGCTGAGCTTGGAGCCCAGCACAGCGTTCCATTTTATGATCCTGAGATCATGAACTGAGCTGAAACCAAGAGTCAGGTTCTTACTGACTGAGCCACCCAGGCACTATATATATTTATCCCCCCCCAACCCCAAAAGAGAGAGAGATGGGGGAGGGGCAGAAGGAGAGGAAGAGAGGAGAGAAACTCCTAAGCAGGGTCGACACCTATGGTGGAGCCTGACATGGGGCTCAATCTCACAAACCTGAGATCATGACCTGAGCCGAAATCAAGAGTCATAGTCTTAACCAACTGAGTCACCCAGGAACCTCAAGTAATTCTGGTTTTTGTCTGTTAGTTTGTTTTTAACTTTTTGAGGAACCTCCATACTGTTTTCCACAGTGGCTGTACCAGTTTGCATTCCCACCAACAGTGAAAGAGTGTTCACCTTTCTCCACATCCTCGCCAACATCTGTTGTTTCTTGTGCTGTTGATTTTAGCCATCCTAAGAAGTATGAAGTGATATCTCATTGTAGTTTTGATTTGTATTTCCATGAGGATTAGTGACGTTGAGCATCTTTTCACGTGTCTGTTGGCCATCTGCATGTCTCCTGCAGTAAAATGTCTATTCATGTGTACTTGTACCTTTAAGTCATGAAGATGGCATCTTTCCTTAAACCTCATGAACAAACCTCTGCTAAGTTCAAAGTTTTCTTTTGCAGCTTCCTCACCTCTCTCAGCCTTCATAGAATTGAAGAAAGTTAAGGTCTTCCTCTGGATTAGGTTTTGGCTTAAGGGAATGTTGTAGCTTATTTGATCTTCTATCTAGACCACTAAAACCTTCTTCATATCAACAAGGCTGCTTCACTTTATCACTCATGTGTACACTGGAATAGAACTTTCTGTAACTGACTGTGAACAATCAATTGAGATAACTCACTACCTTCAGACCAGCCTGGAATAGACCTTTCAATTTCCTTCAAGAACTATTCCTTTGCATTCACACACAACTTGGTTGTTTGGTCCAAGAGGCCTAGCTTTCAACCAATCTTGATTATCAACATGCCTTCCTAGCTAAGCTTAGTCATTTTTAGCTTTACTTCTTTTGTTACATGAACACTTAGAGGCCATTGTAGGGTTATTTCAATATTGTTGTTCCTCAAGTAATAGGGAGCCCCAAGGAGAGGGATTGAGATGGGGGAACAGCCAGTCAGTGGAGTCAAGAACACACCCAACATTTACTGATTAAGTTCACTGTCTAAGTAAATAAAAATATGTATACATATATATACATACATACATATATATGTATATGTATATGTATACATATATATTTTTTTCTTTAAGTAGGCCCCATGCCCAGCATGGACCCCAACGTGGGGCTTGAGCTCATGACCCTGAGATCAAGACCCAAGCTAAGATCAAGAATTAGACACTTAACTGACTGAGCCACCCAGACACTCCTGGTTTACTATCTTATATGGGACAATTCATGGTGCCCCCAATAACAGCAGTAACATCAAAGATCACAGATCACAGATCACTATAACAAATACAATAAAAATAAAAATTTGAAATGTTCTGAGAATTACCAAAATATGACACAGAAGCAAAGGGAGTTAATGCTGATGGGTAAATGGTGGTAGTAGACTTGCTCAGTGAAGGGTTGACACAATCCTTCAATTTGTTAGGGAAAAAAAAAAAAACATTATCTGTGAAGTACAATAAAGCAAAGTACAATAAAACAAAGTATGCTTGGGGGCAACTGAGTGGCTCAGTCAGTTAAATGTCTGCCTTCACCTCAGGTCATGATCCCAGGAGCCTGGGATCTAGCCCTGCATTGGGCTCCCTGGTTAGCAGGGAGCCTGCTTCTCCCTCTCCCTTCTGCCATTCCTCCCATCCCCAGCTTGTGCTTTATGGCTCTCTCTCTCTGCCAAATAAATAAATAAAATCTTAGAGGAAAAAAAGTATGCCTGTATTACTGAGTGATTTAAGAAATGAGCTATCAAGCCATGAAAAAATATGGAGGAATCTTAGATTCAAATTGTTAAGTCAAAGAAATCAGTTGGAAAGGCTACATACTCTAAGATTCCAATTATATATCACTCTAGAAAAGGCAAACGATGGACAGAGTTAAAAGATCAGTGGTTACCAGCAGTTTGATGAGGGAGATGGGATTAATAGGTCAAGCACAGGGCATTTTTCAAGGCCGTGAAATTATTCTATACGATACTCTAATGGTGGAAAGATGAAATTATGCATTTGTCAAAATTCACAGAACTATAAAATATAGAGTAAACCCTAAAGTAAACTATAGACTTTAGTTAATATTAATATATCAACATTAGTTCATCAATTTTAACAAATCTACCACACTAATGCAAAACGTTAATAACAGAAAGGGGGAACGAGAGAGAGGGCACATAGGTCCTCCCTCTATTCTGTGGAATTTTTCTCTAAACCTACAATTGTTTTACTGAGGTAAAAAAAAAAAAAATTAAATGTCAGCAAAGAAAATCCAACAACACATTATGTAAATAACATCACAACTAAGTGGAATTTATCCCAGATATGCAGAATGCAATATTAGGAATTACAATAGTATAATTTACTGAATCAGTAGATCTAAGAAGAAAAGCATGACTTTTTTCCCTATGTGCAAAAAGACCCTCCAATAACATTCAAAACACATTCCAGATTTTTAAAAATAATTAAAATGGGAATTGGTAACTACATCTCTAACCTTACCATGTGTGTACATTAAATTATATCATCTTATATCATGTACATATTACATATATATACACACATACATAACCATGTTAGGGACACATCTTACTTAATGGGGAAACAATGGAAGAATTCCAATAAAGGTCAGGATCAAGGCAAGGATGCTTTCTATTTTTACTACTTTTCAACATTACATTGGAGGAATTACCCAATGCAGTCAGAGAAAGGAAAACAAATAGAGGTATATAAATTGGAAAAGAAGTTGGGGTGCCTGGGTGGCTCAGTGGGTTAAGCCACTGCCTTCGGCTCAGGTCATGATCCCAGGGTCCTGGGATCGAGTTCCGCAACAGGATCTCTGCTCAGCAGGAAACCTGCTTCCTCCTCTCTCTCTCTGCCTGCCTCTCTGCCTACTTGTGATCTCTCTCTGTCAAATAAATAAATAAATTCTTAAAAAAAAAAGAAGTATAAACAATTCAGTAAGGTGTCAGCACAAAAATTTACACACAAAAATCAACAATCTTGGGGCACCTGGGTGGCTCAGAGGGTTAAGCTTCTGCCTTTGGCTCAGGTCATGATCTCAGGGTCTTGGGATCGAGCCCCACATCGGGCTCTCTGCTCAGCAGGGAGCCTGCTTCCTCCTCTCTCTCTGCCTGCCTCTCTGCCTACTTGTGATCTCTGTCAAATAAATAAATAAAATCTTTTTAAAAAATCAACAATCTTCATACATTTGAATAATAACAAGTTAGAACGTGTTAAGGAATTGGAGATCCTATCCACAAACAAAACAAGATGAATTCTTAAAAGCAAACCTGTTAAATGTACAAAATCTCATGTGTGGAAAAATTTAATGTACTTCTAAAAAGGACAAATGTGGACTTGAACCAGTGGAAAACTTCCCTTTGACTTAATATCATAAAGATGTCAGTTGTCTCCAAATTAATAGGTAAGTTAATATGATCCCAATAAAATACCACTGTTTTATGGATGCAGACAATAATAACAGAAAAATAAACATGCAAGAATAAAGAGGAAATCATGTTATTCCCATTAAAATGACTACCATATAAATAAACAAAAAAACAAACACCCCAAGTGTTGGCAAGGATATGGAGAAACTGGAATTTTTCTGCACTCTTGGTAGGAATGTAAAATAGTGCCCTGGTATGAAAACCAGCCTTCCTCAGAAAACTAAAAATGGAATGACTGTGTGATCCAGCAATCCCAGTTCTGAGTATACATCCAAAAGAAATGAAAGCAGGATCTTACCCTCTTCACTACCTAGTAGTTGTACTTGATCTGGCTTGACGTCAGTGACTTTTAGTGGCTTAGTGATGTGCTGATGGCAAAATGACTCTCTTCCCTAAATTATTTGATGTAACAGTAATAACAATTCACTAATTATAAGCCAGTTATTGTTCCAAGCATATTTTAAGATTTTAACTAATCTATACACCCAACATGGGCTCAAACTCACAACCCTGAGATCAAGAGTTTTATGTTCTACTGACCGAAGCAGCCAGGCACCCCTCCATTTCATTTTTTTTAAAGTAAATTCTACCCCCAACATGGGGTCAAGTTCACAACCCCAGCCAGGTACCCCTTGATTTCTTTTCTAAGTAAACTCTACCTCCAACGTGGGGCTCAAGCTCAAAACCCCGAGATCAAGAGTTGGGATGCTCTACCAACGGAGGCAGTCAGGCAATACTCCATTTCATTTTTTTAAAGTAAACTCTACCCCTAACATGGGGCTCAAACTCGCAACCCCAAGACCAAGAGTCATATGCTCTATCAACTGAGCAGCCAGGCACCCCAATACAGTGAATTTTCATAAGAACTATACAAAGTAGGTGCTATGAATGTCAATGTTTTAGAAATCAAAAAAGCAGTGTAACAGAGGTAGAGTTATTTGGCTAAGGTTACAAAGTGTGGAGGTTCTAGAACCAGGGCTTAAACCCTTATACTCTGCCTCTAGAGCCGAGACCCTTAACCTCTACACTAAAGGGCAAGAGGGGTTAAAGCAGGATCTTGATGAGATACTTGTACAGCCATCTCCGTAACAGAATTCACCATAGTCAAGGGGTGGAGGCAACCCAAGTGTCTACCAGTGAATGAATGGATAAACAAAATGTGGTGTATACATATGTGTATGTATGTGTGTGTCACACATATACACATCAGACTATTATTCAGCCTTTAAAAGGAAGGAAATCCTATCACATGATATGGCATACATGAACCTTGAGCACATTATGCAAAGTGAAATAATAAATAAGCTGTCACAAAATAAAAGGCCAGTCACAAAAAGACACATTCTGTGATTCCCCTTATACAAGATACCTAGAGCAGTCAAATGCATTGATGATTGATGTACCAATAATAATGATGATGTCAGAGGCTGGGAGTGTGCATGAAAGTGTTTAATGGACAGAGTTTCAGTTTTACAAGATGAAAAAAGTTCTGCAGATGGGTGGTTATTATGGTTGCATAACAATATGAATGTAAATACCACTGACTGTCCTCATCCAAATGGTTAAAATGATCTGTGTACTTCACCACAATTAAAAATTTTTTCAAGGAAAAAAATTAGATGGCCTTCAATTTCCCATAGAATAATACCAGCCTGGGCTCCACTCCCAAAAATGTGCCTTCTATTTCACTTCATATTGCCAACAGTAGAGCACATTATTCAAGTAAGAAATATTAGCCTGCCTCACTTACAATTGTTGAAACTGGAAAATAAAAGCATCTCAAAATGAATAGAAAATGGCAGGCATTACATTATAAAAAGTCAACAAAAAATGAGAATATATTGAAAAACCTAACTATTAAACAAATGCAACATTCCAACCCAAACTGAATAAACTTAAACATCTGGTGTTATGAAAAAATATTGTGAATCAAAAAAAGAAGTCAGAACTAAAGCAGACAAAAAAGAAAAGACAAATCATCTCAGGGGGTAAGAAGTCTAATTTGTAAGATGTCCAAGGTAAATAGACTTTATTTACAATATAATAAGTGATATTAAGGAAAGGAATTAAGAGTCAAGAAATAAAAATAAAATCAAGAAAGCAGTAAGAAGGATCAGAGAGAAAGTACTAGAAACCAAGGCAAAACAAACAACAACAAAAAAAACCCTGCCAACATATATTATATATATTCCCTAAAGAAAAAAAGCAAAAATAATGGATCAGATGTAATATTCAAAAGCATAATACAAGAAAAACTTTCTGGAAATAAAATATGAATCTACAGGGGCGCCTGGGTGGCTCAGTGGGTTAAAGCCTCTGCCTTTGGCTCGGGTCATGATCCCAGGGGAGCCTGCTTCCTTCTCTCTCTCTGCCTGCCTCTCCACCTACTTGTGATTCTGCCTGTCAAATAAATAAATAAAATCTTAAAAAAATATATGAATCTACACATTAAAAGGGTCATTCCATGAACCTACGGAAAACTGATATGGAATGGTCAACTCTGAGATTTATCTTAGAAACTGAATTATATTTGAAAGAAAAAAACCATCCAGGCCTCAGGCAAAAGATGAAATCATTTAGGAATTAAAGATTCAGGTTGGTATTTTCACTGCAACATACAAAGAAAGGCAGCAAATAAGTTTTTAAAACCTCAAGGAAAGGAACTATGAACCAAGATCTTATAGCCACCTGTCCTTCAAATAGCAAAGCTATAAAAATCAGTTTGGGATATACAAGAAGTCAAGAATACAGTATTCAGGAACCTCTCTTGAAGAATTTACTGAAGAATGAATTTCATCCAAATAAAGACTAACTGGGGAGAAATTCAGAAAACTGTATGATGGGGAACATAAAATATATTAAGTTGTAGATATTTAAAATAAAGGTGGTGATAAGAATGGAAAACCCATATACAAATTTTGTTTCCTAAAAACAACATGACTAAAAAACTGGGAGAGAAAACAGAATAAAATAACTGGGGTTATATAATAGGAGGGAGTTAAGATATGGCTGACAAAGGAAAATACAGATTCCCAATGAGGAAAAGAAATTTGAGGACACAAGAAAAGATACAAGTATAACCATACCTTTGGAACAGAAGGACAAACTTTACTAAACACCTAAAGAAACTCAGTTTTTCATATATTTGTTTTGGGTTGTTTTTTGTTTTGTTTGTTAGCACTTCCTTACTTTCTGGGACTGTAAGATGCTCCAGGTTCACCTCTTCATTTCCTTCCCCAGTCGTAGCATCAACTTTCCCCAAGAAGCCTGGTTCCTGGTGTAAAGGGAGCTGAACATTCACTGGAAGCCCAGTTGCTCTATGCTCTGGATGGGGGAGGAGTCTTATACACTCTCTCCAAGGCTGATTATTGGGAAAATGAAGAGAACCAGCACAGCAATAAAGAGCTAGAATATCCTGAACCATTCCAGTAGTTAGGAGGTGCTTTATTTCAAGGAACTGCTGACCTAGGGCCAGTCTGGCCACATCCTCCGAATTGTATTATCTTGAATGACAAGAAAGATGTGTGATACAGTAAATTAACCAGGAGTGATCCAGTATACTCTAGCATCCAAAAAACTGCCCTATCCAGACACTCAGAAGGACCACCTGAGGACACACTGCTGTGAGGACTCACATCTCATTAACCCCCTAGCAAGCTCTCACAAGCAGTTCCCTTCCAAGCTTATTCTGTTACTATACGGCAGTCACCTGGTCCACGAGTCTCTGGACACACCCCCTCTAGCCTCTATACTCATCAGACAACCACAGGGAGTTGCTCTGTGATCAAACCAATTTTCACAGTGCCTGAGTCAGAAGAGTGGAATCTTTACAAGGTGCAAGCTGTATTCCAGGCCTTAACCTCGCAATTTTGAGGCCAAACCAGATAAACCCCACAGCTACTCACCCAGGTATCATAATAGGTGTTACATGGTATTGCTTCTAACTATTTTAAACATTATTTTAACCCCCACATATACTCATTCCTGGGTTTCAGCACCCAAACTATTTTTTTAAAACCACCAAAAATAAATAACCCCACATGAATATTCTATTCCTTTTATGTACAGTTTAACAGCTATCCTTTTTCTTCCCGTAATTCCTTCCAGGTAAGTTGTGTCTTTTTCTCAATCTACATATTTAATTGTATGTACAATATAGTTTTATGAAGGCAGTTAGGGCAGGAGGTGTGGAAATCAAGGTATTGATTTTGTGCTTTGTTTTTGTGCTTTTTTGTACTTAATAGTATGTCTTGGTGATATTTCTTGTTAGCACACAAATCTAATTCACATATATAGTAATGGTTGCATTATATTCAAGAATAAATGTACCAGTTTTATTTTAAATGTTTCACTGTTATATAAACAAAGCTGCAGTAAACATCCTTGCAAGTATATGTACACATACACAGGTATGTTTTTAGGATAGACACTTAAGTGTAGAATTGCTGGATTAAAGAATCTTCACATTTAAATTTTTGGAGGGGGTTATGAGAGAGATACAAGAGTCACTGTAGGTGCGGAAGCCACAGAATCATCTGAAGCCATCCGATCTTTTGTTCCCTAGGTACTTTAAAGGCAATTCCACCAGAATGTAAATTCCATGACAGGTGAAACCCTGATGCCTTACCCCAGAAAATACCAGGGCCTAGAACATGTTCAGCATCTAAGCAACCACTGAATAAATGAACACATGGAGGCCAGTCACAGGCATAGTCCTCAACCAGAATGCAAAATTTCCATGGATTTTAGAGACCACAAATATCAAAGAAATTTCTCTTATAGAGGTTTCTGAGTTACCTGGGATTGCTCTGGGCTCCTAAATTTCCATCCCATCTTCTTCCCCCTTTCCAAGTCACCACCTTGAGTCCTTTCACATACCCATGACATGGACCAACCCCTTAGAGAGCCAACCACTTGCCAGTCCCAAGAGAATTTAGAGAACCTAAAATTTAGAATGCTTTTTAGAACAGGTGACCAAAGTTAAGATTCCACCATACCAAAGGGAGCAGGAAATCATTTGAAGACAAGCTGAATTAGGTGGTTTCCTGAAGAGTACTAAGAAACAGAAGGAACTCAGCTGATGCTTTCTCCAGCCTGCCTTGAAAGGGGAAGCAAAAGGGCCCAGTCTACTAGAGTAGAGCACATAATCCTGTCAAGGGAAGAACCCATTAATCTGTCTGCAATTGGCTAAAAAATACTCTATGTGAAACTCTGAGCCAGGAGACAGACACATTCACAGTGATTAGGCAAAAGTTATGCCTGGCACCAAGGGAGTTATGTACAAAAGTCCAAAGGATAGAGTATAGTACTTTAAGGGACCCACAGGTAGTTCAGACGCTTCAAGGGGCTAAATGAGGCAGGGAATGTAGATAAGCCATATGGTGGCAGCCTTGCTAACCCACACAGAGCCCACTTTTCAGAGTACAGAACCACCAAAGGTTATTACAGAATTCACCTAGTTGGAGTTTGTGTAAGTATTGCTGGTTTGTTCAAGAGACTGATTTTTTTTTTTCCCTCTGTAACCCTGGGATCTGGCACAGTACCCAATCCAGGGAATATCAAAGCTTTCTCTTCAGTTAAGCAGTATGTGTCATCCAATTCTCAAGTGAGACCAAAGTAGGGAAGGCAGCTTATCAATGCTTCTCAATGGGACTGGGGGGACACATCCTATCTGTCAAACTTGGGGAGGAGGTGCTACCAGCATCTAGTAGGCAGAGGCTAGAGAAATGCTAAAAACATCCTGAAATGCACAAGAGAGCCTCCACAACAAAGAATTAACCAGCCCCAAATGTCAAAAGTTCCAAAACCAAGTAATCCTGTGCTTAGCATAACGGCATATGGTAAAGAAAACACTAAGTTCAACCCTAAACTCTTCCAAAAACAGACCAAAGGAGGCTAAAATTATAGGTAAAGTTCTGTTCAGACTCCTCCGGACACACATCCCATCAGAGGAAAATACAACTCGTGCTGAAGGAACCTAGGGAAAAAAAAAGTGACAGGGCTCAAATGAAGGGAGAAGAAAGAAGGAGGTCTATATGTAAATATTCAGTGTAGGAAGAAAAAAAACAATACACAGGGAAGAATATGGAATGTTCCCACCAAATTAACAGGCCCAGTCAATGCCATTTATTATACATGTTGAACAGTCTCTGAGACCCAAGGGTTCCCATATTAAGGTTTTTTTTTTTTTCCTTTTTCTTTTTTGCATCAAACAGGTTCTTCCAAGAGCCTGCTCACAAGAAAGAAAAAAAAAGAGTAATCCTCAACAAAATGAAACAAACAGGAAAAGCTGAACAGTCTACATATGAAAAAGAAAGGTTAAAAAACTCACCAGACAAAAACCACACCAAACATTCGTCCCATTTAATTTCCCGTTACATGCACTGAGGGAGCCATGAACATAAGACCCCAAGGCAGCAATGTTCTGAGGTTCTAGCTCTGGCTCCCTCTATGTGACAAATTCATGCACACACGCCCGCACATACCACTGACCCAGGCAGAAATACACATGCATGCACAGGTGGTGAAGAACCACAGGGGGTTGGGGGGGAAAGAGGGCTATTCAAAAATGTGCTATCAACTGGACACTGGGACCCAGAAAATCCTTCTGCTGTAGGCTAAGCAAGAGTCAAAATTAAAACAGAGGGAAAACACAGGAAAAATGTAGGATGCTCAGAGAAGAAATTGGACAGATGAAGAGGGAAAGATACAGGGGGAGTTTTGGGAAAGCAGCCTCAGAAGAGGTTTTTCTTTATTGGGAACTCAGGCAGAAGTCCTGTGACTCCAGTGACATACTGAGGGAATACGCCACAGCATTACCTTTGCATCCTGTGCTCTCTCCCAAAGTAGAGGGAAACCACAGACATCCACCCTCTAGACCTCCCCATTGTGGCTCTTAAGGACTTTCCCAAGTATCCCCCCAAAAATGACACCCCCCCCACACACACAAAGTTAGCAAAGAGCCAAGCACGAAAAGCCTCAGTAACTCTTCTTGGTGGAACCAAAGCCAGAGAAGCCCATCACAGCTGCCATCTCATCATCCTCCTCAAATGTCAAGTCCTCCTCAGCCCTCCTTTTCTTCTCCTTCTGTTTCTCTTTCTTGTAGGCTTTGGCCTTTTCCTCCTAGGGGGGAAATCACTCAGAATCAGTTCAGACTCCTGAGCCAAACGTTGCAAGAGACAAGTGAGTGTCAAGACTCCTTTCTATCTTTAGGAGAAAATAGTTAAAGGCAAGTAAAATTTCAAGAGCAGAGGAAAAGCCACAGTAAAGATTTTAAGGAACAAAAAAGAGCAGTTTTAGCCTGTGAAGAGCACTTCTCAATCCTACATCCCAGTTCATCTCTAGTTCTTAAAAAAGTTATGGAAGGAAAACCACATAATAGCAACTATCACTCTGGGGCACAAAGTATATGCCAGTAATTGATCTAAACACTTTCTGTAGATTATAAACTAAGATCTCTGATGGGAAAACTGAGGCATGGAGAGGTTAAATAACTCGTCCAAAAGTCATAGCCAGTAAGTGAAGGAAATAGAATTCTGACCCAGGCAGCCCGGTTCCATGAGCCTCTTGGGGATTAGGTATATTTAATCCCTGCTATAGTTAAAAAAAAAAAAAAAGTAGGCCCAGACAGTCCAGGAAAAAAAAGGATAGGTTTATAGCCATATCCTTCAGATTTCAAGAGTCCCAAACACAGGTAATAAATGTTCCCCCCAATATAGTGAAATTCAGGATACATCTATCCTCTGAGGGTGGGAGTGGAACAAAGAAGAGCGCCTCTTCACAATTCATAATATGAAATTCAAAGCTGGTGGACAAAAGAGGGAAGGCTAGCAGAGCCTTACCTCTTCTCTGAGCTCTTTCATTCTTTCCTCAAAATCGTAATCTTTCTGTTTCTCTTCCATCTTCTTCTTGTTGACTTCAAATCGTTTCTTCACCTGATCCAAGGTGGAACGTTCCACACGCATAGACATGCCCAGATTTCGCTGATCTGGGTGGGAACAACAGAGAAAAAGGTAATGGCATTACAATAACCTCAGCCCCTGAGAAACTCTTTGACATTTAAAAAAGTCTCATAAAATACACATCAAAAATAATTATGACTGGGAAAAAACTCCCTTGGTTTTACTTATTCTCAGAAGCAGCAGCTACAGACAGCAAGATCCAAGTGACTTTCAACTGCCCTTTCTTAGCAAATGCACACTCGTCAGGACAGCTAGGCCTTGGAGAAGCGCTCTGTCTGGGCTTATTGAGAGCCTAGAACAGTGTCTCACCTCAGGGCCTCCAAAAACATTAGATAATGAAGTAAAGCATGCCCTGTACTGAAGCCACTGGAGAAATTCTCGGGCATTAAAGAAAGATCCAGGGACGCCTGGGTGGCTCAGTTGGTTAAGCAGCTGCCTTGGGCTCAGGTCATGATCCCAGCGTCCTGGGATCGAGTCCCACATGGGGCTCCTTGCTCCACAGGGAGCCTGCTTCTCCCTCTGACTCTGCCTTGCACTCTGTCTGCCTGTGCTTGCTCTCTCTCTCTCTCTGATAAATATATAAATAAAATCTTTAAAAAAAAAAAAAAGAAAAAGAAAGAAAGATCCAGTTGAAACCACCCTTTCTCCTACCCCACCTCCAAAATCCAGTCCCAGCTCCAGTCACAAACTACCTCCAAGCCTTACGTTTCTTTCCATTAATGTGATCCAGGAAGTTGATAGAGTCCTTCACCACACAGTCACAGACATTACAGTAATACCTAGCAAATAGAAGAAACCACATTTGTGTCAAATCTAGCTATAAGAGCTTAATGTTTTCAACCAACAAACTCATATATTTAGGTAAATTTCCTTTTTACAAGAAGAAGACACTTCTCATTTTCATAAAGTATTACCTCTTAGAAGCATATGGTAGCCAGCCTCTAAGACGGGCCCCACAACGACCCCTAAATTCCTGGTATTTGTACCCTGGGACGTCCCCTCCCAATTTGTACTAGGGTTCATCAGTAACCAAACGAATACATCATGGTGCCTAGCAGCTCAGTCAGTTAGGTGTCTACCTTCAGCTCAGGTCATGACCTCAGGGTCCTGGGACTGAGCCCTGTGTCTGGCTCCCTGCTCAGCAGGGAGTTCGCTTCTCCCTCTGCCTGCTCCTGCTCTCTCTCTCAAATAAATAAGTAAAATATTAAAAGTTCAAAAGTGATGCTATAGCACTTCCAAGATTAGGTTACATTTAAAAAAAAAAAAAAGTGGCTTCAGTATTAGTCTATGTCTTATTCTGGGGAAGCAATTACTTTATTGTGAGCAGCACTGTGGAGAGGCCTCCAAAGCACTGTCACACGAAAGAGCTTTGAATCAAATCAATCAGGCACACTTATGCCTCAAATGAATGCAGACCTAGAAGACACCTTCAATGAAGCCTTGTGAAAACCTAAGCCAGAATCAGAGAGTCTTTCCCAGATTACTTCCCACAGAAATTGTGAGCTACCTGCTATTTTATGCTGCTTAATTTTGGGTGAACTTGTTATTTTACACAGCAATAGATAACTAATACAGAGAGAAATGACATGAGTGGGTTTCCTAGGCAACCCAAAGACATGTCACTCACTGCTATTTTTGCCCTCCTGCTAGAAAACCTAAATGAACAGAGAAATAGTGGTGGGCAAAAGACTAAAGTTCTTGCAGGACACTTCTTCCCATGGGTTATAGTCTTGTTCTAGGAAGAAGGTGTACAATCAAGCAATCCGTAACAACTACAAAATACTTTGCACCAGTCTGGAACCTCAACTCCCTTTATTCACCATCAACAGCTCCTAGGCTCCACTCTAGCTCTACCTAATCTCTCCCCTAGAAATGTCTTTAATAGTCCTTTCCTTCATTTTTTCCTTTTAAGATATGAAATAGTAGTTACAGCACTAATATGAAGAGGCCTACAGAGTGGTCCCTGCTTAGAGACATTAGTATGTTTATTGAGGCTTTGGTGGGGAAGAAAGAAAAATCTAATGGTAGAATTATAGGTAACATGGTTGTTTTCCTGGGGCCAGAAAACCTCCTCAACACTTGCTAAAACCAACACAGACAGTTTACTTAACCTATTTTTAGCTCCTGAGAAAGATGAAAAGTCACTCACCCTCCCATCTCAGATTGCGGCGTGGTCTTGGTAATGACAATTGTCTTGCCAAGCTTGGATTCCAGGTCCACCTTATAGTCTCTATGTCGGAGAAGCTCCCGTTTGACTGGCTGCACTGGTTTTCCTAAAATTATTATAATAGAGAAAGAAGTCCCTTTAATATTACAGTTCCTTAAGCAGAAAGGGAAAAAAAATGCATGCAACCCAAAATACAGATATCTACTCTCATTTCTTTCTTGAGCCCGAACCAAGGGAACAGTGAGAACCTCTAGCAGCAGCTAGTGAAAATCTCAACAAAGGAAAAATGAAAAGCAATCCCCAAGCTCTCCAGACTTTTTATCACTTTAAAACCAACAAGTCTAAGGGCACCTGGATGGCTCAGTGAGTTAAGCCTCTGCCTTAGGCTCAGGTCATCATCTCAGGGTCCTGGGATCTAGCCCCACAACAGGCTCTCTGCACGGCAGGGAGCCTGCTTCCACCCCCCTCCCCACTCTGCCTGCCTCTCTGCCTACTTGTGATATCTGTTAGTCAGATAAATAAAATCTTAAAAAAAAATTAAAAAATAAAAACCAGCAAGTCTAAAAGCAAAGTTTATTTATTGATTAACTGAACTGAAGGGGGTTCTTAATTTTCACAAAAAGCAAACTTTTAAAAGAAAAGCAAGGAGGGGCACCTGGGTGGCTCAGCTGGTTAAGCATCTGCCTTCAGTTCATTTCAGGTCATGATCCCAGAGTTCTAGGATCAAGTCCCACATCGGGCTCCCTGCTCAGCGGGAAGTCTTATTCTCCCTCTGCCCCTCACCCTGCTTGTGCTCTCACTCTCAAATAAATAAAATCTTAAAAGAAAAAAAAAAGATTAAAAAAATTAAATAAAAGCAAGGATAGGCAGTAATACTTTCAGATAGATATCCCAAGCACAACACAAAAGTAATCTTTGGAAGACTGGGGAAAAATTTTTTAAAGGGGACCAACATTCAGGAAATACCTGTCACATACTTGGCACTACTGTACAAATTATATCAAAACTAAAAGGATTAGGGGCGCCTGGGTGGCTCAGTGGGTTAAGCCGCTGCCTTCGGCTTGGGTCATGATCGCAGGGTCCTGGGATCGAGCCCCG
This sequence comes from Mustela nivalis, assembly GCF_964662115.1. NCBI lineage: Eukaryota > Metazoa > Chordata > Mammalia > Carnivora > Mustelidae > Mustela > Mustela nivalis. The sequence continues at coordinate 103,622,892 of NC_139022.1, forward strand.
CATCAGGTTCTCTGCTCAGCAGGGAGCCTGCTTCCTTCTCTCTCTCTCTCTGCCTGCCTCTGCCTGCTTGTGATCTCTCTGTCAAATAAATAAATAAAATCTTAAAAAAAAAAAAAAAACTAAAAGGATTAGTGTGTGCAAGGTGGTGTAGAAGTGAAGTGAAAGAAGAATGCATATGTTTGAATACAGATGAAAAAAATAGTATTTCTTTTTGTATAGTGGAATCTTTACCTAGGAAAGAAGAACCAACTCCCTGACACTGTACAAAACATAGGGAACAGTACCACTAACCACCAGCTGAAATAATCACACGGTCGTTGGTGAGTACCCTTGCTCTTCTCAGGTTATAGGGAGGGGAAGGTCCTGATTATTATGTTCTTCTTCCCCTTAAGTAACTTCAAGTGAAATAGTATCTTCAGTAGCAGTAATGCACAGCTGCGAAACAGTCATTTCTCTACTAAGGATTCTACTATCCTCTCCATACTTGAGGAAAGGAGGAAATGAGCTAAGCAAAAGGACGACAAAGAAAGTAGAGGAAACAGAGCTGGAAAACACCTCAACACTGCTTCAGTCCATTTCCTCGCTCTCATTTTCTACATTAAGAAATCCAGAACCAGGGAGGCAACACTGTGCCAGAGGATACACAGGGTATGAGGACATCGCATTTCAACTTCCCACCCGTTCTCCAGTTATGGCTTCGCTTCTACGATACCCATGGCCCTTGATGGAGCAGGCACCCACCATCCTTCTTTTCTCTCTCTTCCGTGAGCCTCTTTTCGGCGAGTTTCTCATATTCATCTTTGTCCCACTTTCGGCGAAAGTCCAAGTTTTTTGTCTGTAAGGAGAAAAGTGCTCAAGATTCGCTGCTAATCATATCCGACCCCTAGAGAAACGGAGGGAACCGCGTCCACGCTGGCAAGGCGTCCCCGGGACCTGTACAAAGCGAAGACTTTCCGGACCGCACCAGGAGGCTGAGGTGGCCTCAAGACCCTAACCCAAAAGACCGCCGGGAGTCCATAGACCCTCCGCCAGGACCCCACGGGGAAGTTCTTGAACCCGGGACACTGGACCGCAAAAAGGTGTTGAGAAGCCAGTCGGGTCAGGATATTCCGCGCTGAGAAGCCACCCTCTGCCCCCCAACCAAAGCCTCTTCACACACAACACCTACCCCGCTACCCGACGCCATCTTCACTGCGAAGTGAATGGGAAGCCGGAAAATGACGTAAAAAGCGGCCCTGAGCCGTAAAGCAAGCTTGCCCTCCAATAAAGTTAGAGTCTCGCGTTCTAAACGAGCTAAGGACTGGAGGGTTTCTAAAACAAGCTTGTCGGCCCCGCCTCTGCACCGAGGAAATGGCGCATGCGCATGGAGAATGTGAAGCAACACGGAAGTAAGGGCGCCTACAAATGTTTTCGCCTTGGCTTTCTAAACAAGCATCATCAAAGGACTGATTCAGTTCAACTCGTCGATTTTACAAAGAACGACACGGTTCATATCGGTGCCCTTTGACCTAGTCTAATCAATTTTGTGTGCGTTTGCCAAGAGTTTCGAAATTTTCTTTAGGGTCTAATGGGTTATCAGGAGCCTGCAGCTGCCCCATTTACCCGTATGCACTGAAGATATGGCCCCGACACCAGTGTTTTTAAAAGTTGCAGCCTCCCCAGCGCACATACAGAAAGCATTTTTTGCACACTGTCTCTTTATTTTTGAAGCAATATTATCACCCTTCGGTTAATTCATCTTTCCTTCTGGGAGGAACTTTATAGTCATTCAATCTATAGGGCACAATTTAGTCAACATGATTGGACTTGGAAAGGCCAGTCATTAGCCTACAGTCATCAGCCGTAGGGTGAAGAACTCTGGCAGACAGTTCACTATATGTTGATTTAGACATGACTGTGTCTCCAAGTTGGGGAGGAAGGGACAGTGGGGAGCACTGGGGAACTGACTGCTCCCTTCACTTAATACAGAAGCATCACACCTGGAGGATGCTCCTAGCTCTCAGAATTCTCCAGTGTACACTCCAGCATTTTCTACAGCCAATGCAAAACAATCTCCTGATAACAAATCATCCAAACTACTACATTTAATATTTTATTTAATGTATTATCCATTCACTTCTAGAACAGCCACCTCCATAGGAGAACACAGAATATAGACAAGCAATAATTCTGGCACAGGAAATGATTTCCAAAATCTCAAAAGATTAGACCATTTTGTCAGTCACCTATTGAATTCAACATTCAAGATTACTATAAAGACAGCCTCACTCTATTAAGAGTGTGGACTAGACAGATTACATGTCAAAATGAGCACTACTATACCGTTAGGACAGCATTTTTGTCCTCAAACAAAGGAGAAAGCAGCCATTTGCCCCTTCTTTGCTGTCTCCCAAAACTCCCTGGACAAGCCAAGGGCAGGTTGTGGACAAATTTCTCCAAATTTGGTCAGAAGCCATAGTGGAAGATTAAGTACCTGACTTCTGATCTCAATGGTCTCGGCCTGAGGCAACTTTCCTAGAGCCTTGCTCAAAGCAACCATCTCGGCACCTCTTGGTAGCATTCAATGGCACTTCAAATCTGCCATCTGTCTCTGCAGTTAAAGCATGCCTCTTTCACATACCAGCCATCTGCAACCATGCAGAATAGCTGCTCACACTAGCCCAGGAATCCTCAGGGCCTCCTACAGTTCTGTACCCAGAAAGGATGGAGGAGGCAGAGGAACTTGTCACTCATCCTGGCCAGCAGTTGTGAAGTCCATCAGGAACTCAGTCCTAGAAGAAACACCTTCTAGAAAGAGCAGCAGATGGCAAGCAGGCAAGGATTAAGACTCAGATAGTCTCTTCTGAATTTCAGTCACAAGACTTTCCCGTTTAATGGCCACCTGTAATGTAAGAGAACCTTCATGTGACAAACTACAGAGTGTAATACTAGCTTCTTAGTCACTGCATTTCCAAATTCATTTTATCCTGCATCTGTTCCCACTACTTATTTAACCAGTAGGAAGAAGCGTGGGCTTCAAGCTGAACTAGAGAACGTATGCACTTAAGACTAAAGAGATTCCGGGGTGCCTGGATGGCTCAGTGGGTTAAAGCTTCTCCCTTTGGCTCAGGTCATGATCTCAGGGTCCTGGGATCGAGCCCTGCACCAGGCTCTCTGCTCAGTGAGGAGCTGCTTCCCCCTCTCTCTCTCCGCCTGCCTCTGCCTACTTGTGATTTCTCTCTCCGTCAAAATATAAATAAAATCTAAAAAAAAAAAAAATTTCATCTGTCCTTCTGCCCACCTACCTAACCCTAACTGGCTAAAAGATTGCCTGCATGGCTCTTCATTCTTCTCTATCACTATTAACCCTGAAGGTACTTCCTCAGCCATAAGATACATATTTCTTAAAGAATCTAAGGTTCCTTCTACTCCCCCACTCACCTCCTCCCTGCTGGCCACTGAACGAAGTTTGATTACACCTTCTTTAAGTTCTTGCTCACCAATAATGACCACCAATGGAATGCCCATGTGCTCACAGTAGTGCAGTTGAGTTAGTAGTTTCGGGTTGTTCTTATACAGCAGCTCTGCCTGGAAAGGGTGAAGACAGAATAAGAGGCTTAAAAGTGACCACACTCCTCAAGCATTTACAAAGAAGTAAGGAGCTAGCTCTCCTACCAGAAGATACTTTAGTGAAAAGAAGGTTTTGAGTTCCGCCTTAGGCATTAGGTAGAAATGGCCACCTGAATGGCCACACATACCTAGATGACTTGGTTATCAGTTCTACTATACCTTGATCCCAGCATCCCAAAGCTCTGAAATTAGCTTCAACCGTTCATGAAGAAAGTTCTTCTGTGGTGTAGCCACAAACACTTGGGTCTCTGTGGTCCGTATCTTCTGACCAGAAGTCTGATTAAAGAGAGAGAAGAAAGTAAAACTAATAAACAACTTCCTGTGCATAAGTAATTAAAAAAAAAAGACATAAAGAATCATCAGAAAACAGTCCAACTGTATATCCACAAACATGAGTTTTTAGTCTCCAGCTCCACCCCACCCCTACCTAGTACCTACCTTTATCCTCTGTTCCAAAATGGTGAAGATTCGCTCCACCCCAATACTGAGCCCCACACATGGCACTTTGTGGCCCTTGGGGTCAAACATGCCCACCAACCCATCATAGCGTCCACCAGCAGCCACACTGCCCACATTGAGGGACTCCTCAGACTGAGCTGGGGTCTGTAGTAGCACTGCTTCGTAGATCACTCCAGTATAGTAGTCCAGTCCCCGAGCTAGGCTTAGGTCAAAAGAGATCTGTGGGAACAAGACTATAATAAGTCCAAAAAAGACTCAGAACACTAAGAACCCCAAAGTTCACCAGGAAGTCCCCTCCCAATTCAGCTTACCTTCTCAGCAATTCCAAATAAAGTCAGGTATTCAAATAGCAGCTTCAAGTCCCCCAAGCCCTCTAGGGCCTGCTTGTTCTGGGATAGTCTAGAATCCTGCAACATTTCCTCTATTAAGGATACCCCACCTGGGGAGACATATGGGGAAAAATAAGATCTGTGCTTTCACCCAGAAGTGTTTTACCCAAATTTATTCTCAATATGCTCCAGCTAATCCTCACTTTCTTATTAAAAAAAAAAAAAAAAAAAAAATCCTGGGCTCATGGGTGGCTCAGTGGGTTAAGCCTCTGCCTTTGGCTCAGGTCATGATCTCAGGGTCCTGGGATCGAGCCCCGCATCGGGCTCTCTGCTCAGCGAGGAGCGTGCTTCCCCCTCTCTCTATGCCTGCCTCTCTGCCTACTTGTGATCTCTCTCTCTCTCTGTCAAATAAATAAACAAAATTTTTAAAATAGAGTCATTAAAAAAAAAAGTCCTGATCTCTTATGACCAGACTCTCCTCCTCTGCCTTTGCCATCTGAAGACATAAAGTGTTTATTACACTAAGTAAAAGAGAAATTAAATTCAAGCCAGACTCTGGCACTTAGCTTATCTTTGGAAAGGAGCTATTTCAGGGGCACCTAGGTGGCTCAGTGGGTTAAGCCTCTGCCTTCGGGTCAGGTCATGAACTCAGGGTCCTGGGATCGAGCCCCACATTGGGCTCTGTGCTCAGCAGACAGTCTACTTCCCCCCACTCTCTGCCAACCTCTCTGCCTACCTCTCTGTCTACTTGTGATTTCTCTCTCCACCAAATAAATAAATAAAATCTTAAAAAAAAAAAAAAAGAAAGAAAGAAAGAAAGAAAGGAGCTGTTTCAGAGATAGAAGTTGTACATACCTCCCCCTCAGTTCGATCAATAGCTCTGAAAATGCTGGTTCTTACCATGACATTGAACATAGTCACCAATTCTATCAGCCACTTCAGGAGCCAGGCCTTTCTTTGCCACCATCTCATGTCTTACATCATTCCACGATATCTGCACAAATACCCAAACATTAGCCCACTTCCAAGATCCTTCATCATCTAACTGGAAATGTCACGACTAGCTAACACTATACTCAACAAAGTCGGAGACAACTTAGAAAATGCAGTCAGTCAACAAAGCTTTTGCACAACAAAGTTCAGGTCTTGCTTCAGAATATCTCCTTACCTTCCCCAGAGAAAGCTCATTTCCAGCTATTGTCTCCTTATTTTTTTCTAGGGGTACAGATTTCAGGGCAGGGCAGAGATTCTGATATGGTCTACTGAAGCATGTCTTTTTAGTTACCTTGTCTAGTTTGTCTATTGAGGAGCAGATGGCATGGAACTTGCTTTCAGGAACACCACAGACAGCCAACATCCCATCCAAAATCCGCCGATCATTGACCTGTGAACTCAGTGGAAATAACCCCAGTCCCTTGTCCATGTGCTTTCCCTCAAAACAAGGGCAGTCCCTGTTAGCCTGTCTCATAAAAAGGACAGAAAATAATTTCCACAGCATCACTATATAGACGAAATATAACAGCTGTACTGAGAAAGTCCCAGGTCTACAGGCTTAAGGGCTGGAGTCACCTATGTTTTAGGAGGGCACCCATATCAAATCCAGACTTCTCCCCTCAGTCCTCAGCCCTAGTCTCACCTTAATGAGAAAGTCCCCCAACTGCAACCCACTTAGGATTTCACACATAATTTTTAAGCACTCTGCATCGGGGATCATAGGATCAAACTGACCAGCAATGTCAAAATCCTGCAGCAAAAAAAAAGGGGAAAAACAAAATCTTCACTGAGCAGCCAGTTCCCAGGTTGCAGATCCCCAAACCTGTATCAATGCTGGTCACTTACACACTGGCAGAACTCCCTGTAGCGACCTTGGACTATGGTTGGGCTCTCTCGCCGCCACACCTTTCCAACATGGTAGCGTTTCATCCTCTTCACTTTATTCATAGCAAGATAACGAGCAAAAGGAACCTCACATAAAGAGGTTAAGGAGAAAGCATACTGCCTCCAAAGCTTGGGCCCAGTGTACAGACATTTGGGAGAACTGGGCCATTACCAACTGGATCTCATCCACTAGGATGAAAACAAGGACGTTCTGTCTTGTTTCCCACTATCCCCAAGGTCTAGAAGTGCTTGACATTCAATATATATAAATGAATGAAGGAACCCCATCAAGCAAAAGTGCAAGTTCAGTAAAAAAGCAGAGGAAATTGTCCTGCTGCCCACTCTATGAGATAAAAATGACCCAAGAACTCCAAGCATGGGCTATTCCTTCTCATTCAGATCAATTCTCAACCATTTCAAAATAGTTAAGTTTCAGAACCTGGATTTGCCTGCAACTTCTATGTCAATTTTTTTTTTCTCTTCTTCTCTTTCTTTTTTTTAATGCCAACGTTTCTTAAAGTATAGGTTGAGAACCACCCACCTCTTCATGACCCCAGTGCCTGTTTAAAATGCAGATTGTGGGGCGCCTGGGTGGCTCAGTGGGTTAAGCCGCTGCCTTCGGCTCAGGTCATGATCTCGGGGTCCTGGGATCGAGTCCCGCATCGGGCTCTCTGCTTGGCAGGGAGCCTGCTTCCCTCTCTCTCTCTGCCTGCCTCTCTGTCTACTTGTGATCTCTGTCTGTCAAATAAAAAAATAAAATCTTTAAAAAAAAAAAAAATTTTTAAATGCAGATTGTTAGGGGCGCCTGGGTGGCTCAGTGGGTTAAAGCCTCTGCCTTCGGCTCAGGTCAAGATCCCAGGGTCCTGGGATCAAGCCCCGCACCGGGCTCTCTGCTCAGCAGGGAGCCTGCGTCCTCCTCTCTCTCTGCCTGCCTCTCTGCTTACTTGTGATCTCTGTCTGTCAAATAAATAAATAAAATCTTTTTAAAAATAAATAAATAAATAAAATGCAGATTATTAGATTGCTGAACCCCAATCCAGGTACAGAATTAATATCTGGGGATAAGGTCCAGAAATCTGTATTTCTGTAATCTTCCTCAAGGGAGTCTGATACACAATAAAAGTTAAATGAATGTTTCAGGCCAGGCTCTGCTGGCAGAATTGCCTTCTGGGAAAAACTGGAAGTAAAGGCTAATGCAAACAGACCTATGGGATCCTAGAGGCACTGCTGTCCCTTTTGTCAAAGAAAACCCTCTGGATTTGGAAAGAGATGTCAGTCTCCTAACACTCAAAAAGATACAGTAAGGTCATAGCGCAGGGACAACAGCTCTCCACCTTGATCCTTCAGATCATAGATTAGCCCAGAGTCCTCTCCATACTTCTCAGTGAGCATTTCCTGCAGGGATCAAACAAAAACCACCAGAGTTCAAAGGAGGACTCCGGAACACAGGCTAAAAGCTCTTTGGGAAACTGAAGGCAAGAAAAGAAATGGAGTTCCATCACTCTCTTTTCTCTTCTTACCTTAAGTTCAAATGCTGGAGTATCTAATCTCTTTGCTCCGTGACGTTTAAAGCAGCCAACCACCATATCAAGAATTTTCTCCCTTATAACCATCTGCTGGGGACTAAGATCTCTGGTGCCCTAGATACCAAAAGTAGTCATGGTGAAAACACAGACAAAAAACAAGATCATTTAAGACAAAGGGTTAAACAACACCTGTAATTGAAAATCAGTAGTTGAAATCTCTTTTGAGTTCAGCTGACTGAGCCTCATCAGTATCTCTAGAATAGTGACTTTTTAAAACCTAATCTTAAAAGACATTAAGATGGATTAGGAAGAGACAAGCAGAGCAGAGGGCAGTCCTCCAAGGCACTCTAATAGGACAGGGTGGGGCAAAGGGCATTACCTTTGGTGTCTTAATAATAAAATTTGATTTTTCTTGATGTGGTTTCAGTTGGGACGTTAGCACTGCTTCTGAAACCTGGCAGAAAATAGAATGTGAGATGTGAGCCACAAGACTGGCCAGACTTGGGACATCTCTCGCCCTATCACCAGACCTGAAAAGACCTCTGGTCTTGAGCAACAGACAACCTGAACACTGTTTTATCCATTTCAGTCTCCGGCTCCCTCCAAAACATGCATCATATTTGCACTATATACTCAATACAAATAAGATAACATCTTTATCATATTTGGAGGGTTTTTTAAAAGATTTTTTAAATTTATTTATTTGACAGACGGAGATCACAAGTAGGCAGAGACGCAGGCAGAGAGAGAGGAAAGCAGGCTCCCTGCCAAGCAGAGAGCCTGATGTGGGGCTTGATCCCACGACCTTGAGGTCATGACCTGAGCTGAAGGCAGAGGCTTAACCCACTGAGCCACCCAGGTGCCCCAATATTTGGAGTTTTTAAATGTATACCCTGTATTTGGGCTTTTTAAACGTCTGGAAAAGCTTAAGCACCCAAGAACAATGAAGGCACAGAACAACCTACCAGTAATGCCACCAACCATCTAGGAGTAGGGATTAGTATGATCTCTAATTCTTAGTTCCAACTCAAAGAGCAAACACATGAACATGAATTTTTAATACAGAAGCAATGGTCATTAGGCTTAGAGACATGGAAAAAGTAACCTAAAGACAGAAGGGAACGCAGAACATGCCTGGTTGAGGAGAGAATAGGAAATGGCTATCCAAACTGAACTAAAAAAATCAGACTGGTAGGATGCTCTAACTGAAAATTAGTAACAAAAGATCTGAACACTGCTGTTCAGGATAGCACAAAGGATCTGCTAGGGTCTTTACCAAAGTAAAACTGAATTGGTAATTTTGTTTATTAGGAGCAGGCTGTATGTCCTTCCAGAAATATAGAGAGTGTGGTAGTTCCTTATTTTGGCGGATTGTCTCCTCCAAAGGATGGCAGTTCAAGTCCACGGCCCTTCCTCTGCAATTCCAAAATCCCCAAATTTCTAAAAACCGCAAAGTGGTTTGTTTTGGCGTTTCTTTTTCGGGGGGTGGGAGGGGGAAGCTTATTTTGAGGTATACTCTAATGTGGACTCAGTATACCTTTGGTCTTCGGTCATCTCACTTAATGGGACTATTTATATACTTTGCTTAAGAATGTATTTGACCCCAAGAGGTTCACATCAGGGATTGTTGGGCCTATGTTAAAAATGCTCCCTCACTATGTATCCGCAGATAAGTCATTTAACCTTGCAGACTGTTTCCTCAACTGTAAAATGGAAATAATCCCAACTTCTCAAGATTGCTATGAGGATTAACTGACAAAGCATCTAAAATGCTTAGTTCAGTACCGGTAAACTACTCAAAAAAACCCGACTGTACTACTGGACTGCCCGCTGCGAGTCCATGCTTTCAGACTTGGATATCCTGCCGCAACTGACCACTCAGTCTGGCTCACCTGACTATGAAAATGTACCTCCCTGATGCACACAAGACCGGACGGTCGCAGGAGCTGGCTCAACAGTGAAGCCCAGGCCCTCCTGTGCCGGAGTCCGAACGAGGGCATCGTGTAACAGGAGGCCGCCTTTCCGAGACAGGAGCCAAAGGACCTGGGAACGAGGCAGGTCGGACCCCACCCCAGTGAGGGTGCAGACAGCTGTAGAGGTTAGCCGTGGCACCGGCGAAAACGCGATCACTTCCGCATCTTCCAAAGACTGAAAGGCGGCTCTAGACCTCACCGGCTCCGTTTCAGCTTCAACACTTCCGGTAGTAGCCGGAAGTGGTTGTTGCGTTCGGCGGAGGCTCTCTAGGCGTACGGGCCAGTGACTCGATAGCCGGAAGCTGTCCGTGCTGAGGCTGCGGCAACAAAAGCTGATCTAGACAGCGTTCAGCGCCGGTTGGCCGCAGGATGGCAGAACGTGCAGCACTGGAGGAGCTAGTGCGACTTCAGGGAGAGCGCGTGCGGGGTCTCAAGCAGCAAAAGGCCAGCGCTGAGCAGGTGCGACCCAGGTGGCAGGGGAGAGGCCAAAATTAGGGCCAGGGAGGACTTAGAGCTGGGTGGTCTGCATAGAAGAGAGATGTGGGAAAAGGAGACCGGGCGGGGAAGGGAGAAGCAGGGCCTGGTTGAGAAGGTGGGCGGGGTAGGACCCGAGAGAAGCAAAGCTGGGCTTGGGGAGAGAAATGTGCCTCAAATTCTGATGAGGGTGGGATACTGAATGAATGGCCGAGAGAGGAAGGAGTGGCAGACGTGATAGCTCAGCACCTACTTTACGTCCACAGATCGAGGAGGAGGTGGCAAAACTACTGAAACTGAAGGCGCAGCTGGGCCCTGATGAAGGGAAACAGAAGTTTGTGCTCAAAACCCCCAAGGTAAATATAATTCCTTTAAGGAGAAAGTCCCTAATCCCACTCCCAAGGGTGGATGCCCCTGCTTCCTTGAACAGTTCTTCTGGGAGCTGAATTGGAATCTGAGTCATTCTGGGATGGCAGAAACTAGACCAGCTGGGTGCTTAGGGGAGTATGCCAGCTACTGCTACTCCTTCTTTCATTAAGTAAATATTTACTGAGTGTTTCCTAAGTGCCTAGCACCATAATATGTGAGTATGCCATGATGAACAATATAGCCTGCCCTCATGGAGCTTACATTCTACTGAAGGAAACAGACTTAGGACAGATAATTCCACTCTTGAATATGTAATTATAGGTTGTGATAAATGATATAAAGAAATGATAGGGGCGCCTGGGTGGCTCAGTGGTTTGGGCTGCTGCCTTTGGCTCGGGTCATGATCTCAGGGTCCTGGGATCGAGCCCTGCATCGGGCTCCCTGCTCCGCAGGAAGCCTGCTTCCCTCTCTCTCTCTCTCTGCCTGACTCTCTGCCTACTTGTAATCTCCGTCTTTCAAATAAATAAATAAAATCTTAAAAATAAAAAAAAAAAAAGAAATGATAAGCATTCTCTGGGACAAATAAGAACTAGAGCGTCTGAAAAAGCCTCACAGAAGTGATATACTAACTGACCAAGATGAATGGGAGGTAGCCAGGGAGAGAGCATGAGGAAGGTAAGTTCGGGAACAGTATGGAAATCCTGAAGGAGAAGAGAATGCTGGTAGTTTCCAGGAATTAGAAAAAGACTTGGATTAGTAGAACCAAATATACAGGAGAGTAGAGGAGTGGAAATCCGTTGGAGATTACTAGCGTGGTCTCCTTCGGGAGAGGAGGAGTTCAGATGTCATTCTTTGTAAATTCTATAACCTGAACTATTTACCATTTCATCTAGGTTCCCTTGGCACTATATATATATATATATATATCTACTATTGTATTTCTTGGTGACTTTTATACACATAGTTTATTTACCCTGAGAGGCTGAGACTGGTGTCTGGAACTGAACAGATAATTCAATAAATGTGTGTGAAATTGGACTTCAAAGGAGAGGGGTCTTCCTTGTGTTAAGGTGTCACCTTTTTAGGTTCATTCTTTGGGCTCCTAAGTTAATTGAGCTATTCCTTTCTACACACAACTAATTTCAAAGGTGAAAGAGACCATGTAAAATTACAAAGCAAATATTATCAATAGTTTTTCAAACTCTTCACTGAAAAATTAATGGGGAATTTGTGACAGATCAGGCTGGCCTCACTAAACCCAATGATAGATCTTAACATCACTAAAAGTAGGACATCCAGACATTATGTTTCTCCTGATGTGACACAATAAGTACACAGCACCACCTATGAAATATTCTTGCCAGGGTGCCTGGGTGGCTCAGTGGGTTAAAGCCTCTGCTTTCGGCTCAGGTCATGATCCCAGAGTCCTGGGATCGAGCCCCACATCGGGCTACCTGCTCAGCAGGGAGCCTGCTTTCCTTCCTCTCTCTCTGCCTACTTGTGATCTCTGTCTGTCAAATAAATAAATAAAGTTTTTTTAAAGAAAAGAAAAAGAAAGAAATATTTTTGCCAAGAAAAATTGAACCTGAATCTAATCAGGCCTTTTGACCTACCAGTTTACCAGAAATATGGGAGATAGAGGAATGTATTAAATGACACATTGTATACACTGTTAATGAAATCCAAATATGAAAAGTTCTTTAGGACAAATTACTCAATTTCCTCAAAATAAATGACATTTTTTTAAAAAGGAAAGGAAACTGTTGTGGATTAAACAGACAAGAGACAAACAAATACAGTGCATGGGCTTCATTTAGAATCTAATTCAAACAGTCAACCCTAAAAAAGTATTCTTGAGGCAACTGGGGAAAATTAAACACGGCTTGGGTATTAGATGATATGAAAGGGCTGCTGTTTGTTTTGTTGTTTGTAATAAAGGTATTTTAGTGTTTTGGCTTTTTTTAAACCTCGTGCTTTAGCAAATGACAAATATTTAGGGACAAACTGATAGGATGTCTGGATTTACTCTAAAATACGCCAGGAAAGGGGCGCCTGGGTGACTCAGTCGGTTAAGCCGATGCCTTCCCCTGAGGTCATGATCCCAGGATCCTGGAATCGAGTCCCGCATCGGGCTCCTAGCTCAGTAGGGAGCCTGCTTCTCTCTCTGCTTCTGCGCACCACTCTGCCTGCTTGTGCTCACTCTCTCTCTCTCTGATAAATAAATAAACAAACAAATAAATAAATAAATAAGTTCTTAAAAAAATAAAATAATCCAGAAAAAAAAAGTTGGACCTTAGATAACATAAAAATAACAGACACTGATAGTTATCGAAACTGGGTAATACATAACGTGGTGGTGTATGATACTCTTCTCTATAATGTGTGTTTGAAAATTTCCATACTATTTTATTTATTAAGTTATTTATTTATTTATTTGACAGAGCCCAATGCGGGGCTTGATCCCAGGACCCTGGGATCATGACCTGAGCTGAAAGCAGAGGCTTTAACCCGCTGAGCCACCCAGGCGCCCCTATACTATTTTAAAAGAAAGTGAGATTATACTGGAGAGTTAGTATCCACTTTAGTTTGTTGAAATGTGTCTCTTGATGTGTAATTTATAGTATCATGGGGTAGGACTCTTCCAAGAGGTTTTTGTGGTCAAAATTATTTTTATGATTATACTGACATATATTTGCCTTTGTGACCACATTTGTTAATGAAAATACAAAAGCACTGGTGAGTATAACTGCTGGTGTCTTAGCATGAAACATGACAGCAGCCCTACACTATTCGAGTAGCCATCATGTTCTTTATTTTCCTGCATTCATAATTTTTTTAAAAATTAGTTTTGCTTATGAATGTCCTTGATAACAGTAAAATTTGCTCATTTTATTGAATCCCAACCCTTGAGTACTCTCTTTTTTAGTATTCTGTGTGATGAAATGGTAAGAATACAGAAAGCACTTCTGCTGCATTCCAGAGCAGGAAAAACACTTGTGCTATTGCACGAGTTTAAGCTGCCTACCTACTGTTTTCATAGAACATCTTTTTTTTTTTTTTTAAAGATTTTATTTATTTATTTGACAGACAGAGATCACATGTAGGCAGAGAGGCAGGCAAAGAGAGAGGAGGAAGCAGGCTCCCTGCCTAGCAGAGAGCCCGGTGCTGGGCTTGATCCCAGGACCCTGAGATCTTGACCTGAGCCAAAGGCAGAGGCTTTAACCCACTAAGCCACCCAGGCACCCCAGAACATCTTTTTTATTTGAAAGAAAAACTGAAAGACAAACTGCTGTTTAAAAGATTTGGATAATGAATGAAGTGAGCTTTGTCACTTCAAGGACAACATCTGACAATATTTTTTGCCATTGACAAAATTCAAGCATTCAGGTGAAAGTTAGGATTTTAGGGAACTTGTATCTTTCCCATCATGTAGACAGCTTCCCAATCTAGTAGTGAAAGAGAGATCTGTGTTGATATTAACAAAGGTGTTTTCTAATATAGTGAAGTGTGTAAATATTTAGAAGATCTGTATAATTTATCAATGACCCAATGTTTTCCACACGACTGATGTATATAATGTTATAAAATAATGCATGGGTAAAAGATTCATTCAGAGTACAAGATGGAGTAGTCGATATCTTTAAAATTATGGTAAAATATATGTGACATGAAATTTGCCATTTTAACTATTTTCTAAAGATTTTATCTGTTTATTTGAGAGAGAGAGCACTGGGGGGAGGGGTGGGCAGAGAGAGAGAGGCAGATGCTTAACTAATTGAGCCACCCAGTCACCTCTTTTTAAACCATTTTGAAGCATACAGTGTGGTGGCATTAAGCAGGTTCACATTGCATTGTTGTGCAACCATCACCACTATTCATCCCCAGAACTTATTTTCATCATACCAAACTGACATTCTATACCCATTAAGCAGTAACTTCCCCCTCTACCCTCCCTCCAGCCCCAAGGTAACTACTGTTCTACTTTCTGTCTCTGTGAATTTGGGGTACCATATTAACAGTGTGAAAAATTTACGGATGTAGTTCCTATTCCACACCGCAACCAATCTTTAAGAAACTACCAATTTTTGGATTTTGGTTTAGTTTAAGAAGGTTATCTACAGTTAGCTGAAAAGTTTATTAAAATATTCCTTCTTGGGAGCCTGGGTGGCTCAGTCAGTTAAGTGGTGCCTTCAGTTCAGGTCATGATCCCAGGGTTCTGGGGTCCAGCCCCATAGCAGTCTCCCTACTCAGCAGGGAGCTGCTTCTCCCTCTCTCTCCACCTGCTGATCCCCCTGCTTGTGTGCATGTACTTACTCTCCTCTCTCTCTGTCAAATAAATAAAATCTTAAAAAAAAAAAATTCTTCTTTTACAATTACACATCTTTGTAAGGCTAGATTTTCTTTATGCAACCAGAACAACCTATCCCAATAAAATTGAATGCACAAAGCATATATAAGAACCCAGCTGTTCTCTGTTAGGTCAGACATTAAAGATTTGCAAAAATGTAAATCAGCGCTACCCTTCTCACCAAATTTTTTTTGTTTTGGGAAGTAGTTGTATTTTCCTAAAATGTTATTTATGTTAATGTGTTATGGATTTACTGTGTGTTAAGTGAACTAATAAATATTCTTAAATGTTCACAGTTTTAATTTCTAATGCAATAAACGTTGATTGGTATAATCCACTTTGGGGTCCTTAATAAATAGTAAAAGTTTAAAGAGGTCCTGAGACCGAAGATTTGAGAATAGGGTGTAAACACCCAGATTAGAAGCTCTGATCTGGAAGGACAGTGTTATTATAGCCCTGACTGCCACGAACCTGCTGAGTGGCCTTAGGTAATGATTTAACTTCTCAATATCCTGTAATTCATCCATAAAAGGAATCTGCCCAGCCTATGTCATAGGGTTATTAGAAGCAGATTAGAGAATCGTATTTATTATAATTTAGTAATTATTGCAAATAGTATTGGAATTTTTTTTAAGTTACGCTGCGGTTAAGTGTTACTTAACTAAACTAGCTAAGCCAGTTTGAGTTGCTTATATACCTGTCTTCAGGTATGTGTTTTCTCATAGGAAGGGAAATGTTCTGGTATTCATAGAAAATGAATTTTTAGGAAAACTTCTCAGAAAATAGTGTTCTAAAAAAGAAAGAAAACAGCATTCTAAGAATTCTAGAAAATATAACCACGCTAAAAAGGGGATGAAATTTAGAAGGGTGTTAGCAAATGGGTGTGATAATTACTAGGGAATTGTTTGTGCTTGCTTTACAACTCTGTAGCCCATAGGAAAAAAAGTTTGGGGCAGTGTTTATATCTGTCATCCTCAAGGCCATGCTTTTGTATTTTTGTCCTTAATGTTTCCTGTTTGTTTTTAAATCCCATCCCTGGTTTTTTGGCCAATTTGGACTCCAAGGGTACAAGAGACTACAGTCCCCGGCAGATGGCCGTTCGGGAGAAGGTGTTTGATGTAATTGTCAGCTGTTTCAAGCGTCATGGTGCAGAAGTAATTGATACGCCTGTGTTTGAACTAAAGGTGAGGGATTGGTAAGGAGAAATTGGGTGGTGGGAGAGTGGATATATAAACAACAAAGAAGATGATAAGAGAGTGAGAAGTGTCTCTCCTGTTGGGGACAAAGACCAGTATTTTCTCCAAAGAGAAGGGAGGCAGGCCTGGTTTAGAAGGAGAGGCCCTACTTTTTATTTGCTGTGGTCATGGCTGGTGGCTTCCAAAAGAGGGCCCTTGTTAGAGGACGTTGTTATGGTTCTGTCTACAATGAATTCCCTGGTACCGGTTCTTGAGATGTTTTTGAGATACATACAAACCATATATATAAAGAATAAATATGTAACCAGTCTCCTGTTGATGGACCCTGGGATTGCTTCCAGTTCTTTACTATTTAAAAAAAAAAAAAAAAAAAAAATACCAGGGGCGCCTGGGTGGCTCAGTGGATTAAGCTGCTGCCTTTGGCTCAGGTCATGATCCCAGGGTCCTGGGATCGAGCCCCGCATCGGGCTCTCTGCTCAGCCGGGAGCCTGCTTCCTTCTCTCTCTCTCTGCCTGCCTCTCTGCCTGCTTGTGATCTCTCTCTGTCAAATAAATAAATAAAATCTTTAAAAAAAAAAAAAAAAAAACAAACTGCATCACTCCCTGTTTAAAACCATTACCCATTACATTTATAACAAAATCCAAACTCTGCTCATGCTTACAAGGCCCTACATGATCTTGCCATTGCCTTACTTTCCCACCTCATCTTGTGCTATTCTTCCCCTTGGCCCCAGTGCTACTCTGGTCTTCTTTCTATTCCTGGACCATTCTAAATATGTTTTTTTTTTTTTTTTTCTTGATTTTTTTTATTAACATATAATGTATTATCCCCAGGGGTACAGGTCTGTGAATCGCCAGGCTTACACATTTCACAGCACTCACCATAGCACATACCCTCCCCAATGGCCATAACGCAACCACCCTCTCCCTAGGCCCCTCCCTCTAAATATAGTTCTATCTCAGGGCCTTTGTACTTGCCCTTACCTCTTCTTGAACTCCCTCGCCCCTCTTTGTTTGATTTAATTTCAGATTAAAGTAGAGATTAAAGGTTTTAATTTCCGATCTCAACTAAACTGCCATTCTTCGAATAGTCTTCTCCAACTATTTTGTCTAAAGTATCCATTGTCTATCACATTGACCAGTTTTATTTCCATTAGAGCAGCTATCACTAACTGAAATTATCTCTTAATTTGTTTTCTTGCCTTAGTGTACTGCCTCTCCTCCTTAGTAGGAAAGATCCATGAGGGTGTGGACTGTATCTTGGTCTTGTTCACTGATGTATATTCATTGCTTAGAACAATGTCTGGTACTGGTGGTCATTCATCTGCAGGGTGAATTCACAGAAATTGCTGAATCAAAAGACTGTACTCATTTATGTTTACCAATTCTCTTGGTTTGCTGGGGCTTCCAGAACAGAGTACCGCAGACTTGGGTGGCATACACAGCAGATTTAGTGTCAGGAGGCTAGAAGTACAAGATCAGGTGTCAGCAGGGTTGGATCTTTCAGAGGGCTTTGAGGGAAGGATCTGTTTCAGGCCTCACTCCTTGGCTGTAGATGGTGTTTTCCTAGTGTCTTCACATTATCTTCCCTCTGCCTGTGTCCAATTTTCCTTTTTTCATAAGGACATCACTTAAATTGGATTAGGCCCCATCTTCACTTAGCTTAACTACCTCTTCAAAGACACTGTCTCCAAATATAGTCATATTCTGAGGTTACTGGGGGGTAGGATTGCAATATATGAATTTTGAAGGGGACACAGTTCAGCCCGTAACACCGACCAAATGTATGAATGTTTCTAATTCTAGACTGGGAATTTTCAGGCTTTTTAAGCTTTTCCAGTCTGGTAAGTAAAATATGTTATCACCTTATTGAAGCCATCACATGGTAAGAACTACTATTTCAGTTTTGCCTTTTGACATTGTTCAAACTTTAAGCATCATAAAAACATTTCATTGATCTAATAATGCAACCTTAGGAATAAATTCTCAAAAAATGTATATTCCAGGGGCGCCTGGGTGGCTCAGTGGGTTAACACCTCTGCCTTCTGCTTAGGTCATGATCCCAGGGTCCTGGGATCGAGCCCCACATCAGGCTCTCTGCTCAGCAGAGGGCTTGCTTCTCTGCCTGTCTCTCTGCCTACTTGTGATCTCTGTCTGTCAAATAAATAAATAAAATCTTAAAAAAAAATGTATATTCCAAAGGAAAAAACTATACTGAAGTGTATTTATTGAAATGTTATGGAACATTGTTTTTAAATAACCTAATCAACTGACAGTGTAACACTGGGAAGGAAAGAAATACAGCGCTGCTTCTCACCAAAGTATTACTCAGCTTTTAAAAAGAATATTTCAGGGGCGCCTGGGTGGCTCAGTGGGTTAAAGCCTCTGCCTTCAGCTCAGGTCATGGTCTCAGGGTCTTCGGATTGAGCCCCGCATCGGGCTCTCTGCTCAGCGGGGAGCCTGGTTCCTCCTCTCTCTCTGCCTGCCTCTCTGCCTACTTGTGATCTCTCTCTGTCAAGTAAATAAAATCTTTTTTTTTTCATTTTTTTTAAATAAAAAAATAATACTTAAGCTCTTTCACATAATGGATATGTGTAAAAAAGCAGAAAATGAACTTTGCATGTCCTTTCAATTATAGTTAACATCAAATACATTAGCATTGAGATAGCAGAAGTATAAACAGGTTGCAGTCAGTCATGTTAGGATGGTGGGGTTTTGTTTTAAAACTTCCTTTTAGGGGCGCCTGGGTGGCTCAGTGGGTTAAGCCACTGCCTTCGGCTCAGGTCATGATCTCAGAGTCCTGGGATCGAGTCCCGCATTTCTGCTCAGCGGGGAGCCTGCTTCCCTCTCTCTCTCTGCCTGCCTCTCCATCTACTTGTGATTTCTCTCTGTCAAATAAATAAATAAAATCTTTAAAAAAAAAATAAAAAAATAAAAAAAAATAAAACTTCCTTTTAGGGGCACCTGGGTGACTCAGTGGGTTAAACCTCTGCCTTTAGCTCGGGTCATGATCTAAGGGTCCTGGGATGGAGCCCCGCATCGGGCTCTCTGCTCAGCAGGGAGCCTGCTTCCCCCTCTCTCTCTGCCTGCCTCTCTGCCTACTTGTGATCTCTGTCAAATAAATAAATAAAATCTTAAAAAAAAAAAACCAAACTTCCCTTTAAATTGTTATATTTATCATTGTGACCACCTTTGTATTTTCTCAGGAAACACTGACTGGAAAGTATGGAGAAGATTCTAAGCTTATCTATGACCTGAAGGACCAGGGTGGAGAGCTGCTGTCCCTTCGCTATGACCTCACCGTATCTTTCTAAACTTGGTCTCTTGGTACTTTGGATCAGTTGGTTCTCATTGGGCTGGGGCTATTTCTAGCCTCGGGTTTGGGGATAGCTAGACATAGGTGGGATTAATCCCCACCTATGATGCTTATGATAATCAGGGAACTTATTTCTTTAAACCAGGAATGGGACTTTAGCTAAACAGAGCATAGCCTTAAAAGTCTTCAGAATCCTGAGTGAGAGCTCAGCTTTATGTTGGGAACCAGTTCCAACTCAGTAATCCCTTGGCTCCAGAGTCTCTCTCCCCTGCCCTGTCCAGTGGACAGAGTTCTCTTTAATTGACCAACAGTCCAATTCCTTTATCTCCAAGCTATGTCAGAGAATCATCTGCTCAGAAATCCTGGAAGACTTTCTCTGCTCTCTGGCATATCTGCCTGGCCCCCTCCTGTGCTCAGCATAGTCCAGGGGAGACACTAACCAAAGGGAGAGGAACCCTAATCCTTTTTGATACTTCTGCTGTGTGAACAAAGTTGATTCTGATGTTCAGAAATACTCTTAATCTTACAGGTTGTGGTTTTACTCACACACAGAGAAAGGTTAGACCCCAGCTTCTGTTGGTGGTGATAATCAGCTGCTGGACTGTATGAGGAGGGGCTTTCTCCTTAACCATTATCAGGTTCCTTTTGCTCGATACTTGGCAATGAATAAACTGACCAACATTAAACGCTACCACATAGCCAAAGTATATCGGCGAGATAACCCAGCCATGACCCGTGGCCGGTATCGGGAATTCTATCAGTGTGTGAGTATGTGGGGCATGACAGGGAACTTGGCCCTCCCTCAACTTAGTAGAATCTCCTGGGTACTCATGGTGTCCTGAACAAACTGGATGCACCAGATAGTGCTAGTCCTTAGATTACTTGAGTATTTTCATGTAGAGGATAGGGATTATTCTCCCCATTTTACATATGAGTAAACTTGCAATTCAGTAAGGTTAAGGGATGGTAGGGATAAGAAAGCCAAAGTCAGGCTTTTGAACTCTTGGTCCAGTTTTCTTTATGTTAAACCACAGCAATTGGATCACAGCAAAGGATGGGGAGATTGGATTTGAAGTATCAGGTCATCCAAAGTGGTGGCAGAGCTTCTGAATAAAGAGAAAATGGTTAAGGACTAAGGCCATGTATTTGCCCCCACAGTACTACGAGAAAATAAGGAAAAGTAGCTGAGTGAGATAATGAAGGAAAGTAGACAGAAGGGAAACCAGGACTAGTAAGAGACCCAAGAATGCTTGGAGATTCCTCTGGGTTGGTGCTCTGACAGATAATGAAGGTGGTGTGTGCATGAGTGTAGATAGGCCTTTATAGGGAAAAAGCAGAGCTCCCAGTACCCTGTCTGCCCGCCCGACCCTTAAGACAGTTAAAACCCTAAGCCCTGTATCTACCCATCTCCCTGCAGGATTTTGATATTGCCGGACAATTTGACCCCATGATCCCTGATGCAGAGTGCCTGAAGATCATGTGTGAGATCCTGAGTTCCCTTCAGATAGGCGACTTCCTGGTCAAGGTCAGAGCTAAATGGGTTTGGAAGGGCAAAGCCGGGCCTAGCTTCTCATAGGAGAATATCCTCTGCAGAGAGACCAGTAGCCCAAGTGACCAAAACTGTTGATGGTCACACAAAGGGATTCTATCCTCACTGTGCCTTGGGTCCCTGCAGGTGAATGATCGGCGCATCCTCGATGGGATGTTTGCCATATGTGGTGTTCCTGATAGCAAGTTCCGAACCATCTGCTCCTCAGTGGACAAGCTGGACAAGGTAATGACCTAAACACTTCACTCTTTTCTCAGACCCCACCCTGCTCTGAGAAATGTAAAATAAGATCAGAAACGAGGGAGGCCTGCCTCAGTGCTCACCAAAGGAGGATTAGCCCCAGAATGAAAGGCAACTTCTGCTCCAAAACTGCCCCCTCAGGAGGACCCACACTTGCTCTGCAGTGGAGAACTACCCAGGAGTCCCTTACTGGTATCTGTCTGCCTAGGTGTCCTGGGAGGAAGTAAAGAACGAGATGGTGGGAGAGAAGGGCCTTGCACCCGAGGTGGCTGACCGTATTGGGGACTATGTCCAGCAGCATGGTAAGGAACAGACCCTGCCTCTCCAATAGCCATCGAACTGGCCTCAAACCTTAGGCCAAAACTCCGTGTGTGTGTGTGTGTGTGTGTGTACATGCATGCAGATGTGTGTAGTCTAGGCAAAAAGGTAGAAAGCACCTCTGCCTGTTTGCTCTTGTCAGTCTGGCTCACAAATGGTATCTCCCCAGGTGGGGTATCCCTTGTGGAACAGCTGCTCCAGGATCCTGAACTGTCCCAAAACAAACAAGCCTTGGAGGGCCTAGGAGACCTAAAACTACTGTTTGAATACCTGACCCTGTTTGGCATTGCTGACAAGGTGAGTCAGGCTGGTGTGGACACTGTAGCTGAGCTCTGGGGTTTCAGGTCCTTGATCCTCATCTGGTCCTGACTGTGCTCTTGTCTCCACAGATTTCCTTTGACCTGAGCCTTGCTCGAGGCCTAGACTACTACACTGGGGTGATCTATGAGGCGGTGCTGCTACAGACCCCAGTTCGGGCAGGGGAAGAGCCCTTGGGTGTGGGCAGTGTGGCTGCCGGAGGACGCTATGATGGGCTAGTGGGCATGTTCGACCCAAAAGGACGCAAGGTGCCATGTGTGGGGCTCAGCATTGGGGTAGAGCGGATCTTTTCCATTGTGGAGCAGAGGCTAGAGGTACGTCCTGGGGGTGCGCAGCTGGTGGCATGTGAGCTGTTTTGTTTTATCTTCAAGGGGGCAGATGGTACTATTTGGGTCAAGGAGCATCTTTGGAAAGAAATGGAGAAAAGATGGTTATTGTCTTTCGTACACCACTATAGGCCATCTTTTTGGATCTTTGATCATTCTTTCTTCACAGAATCCTTTCTTCTGGATCCCTGCATTTCCCTGAGCACTGTCAGAAGTCATAGCATATCCAAAGACCCAGATCTTTAGAATACAGAATGCTTGATATTTTACTACTCTGTGCTGGGCACCGTGCTTAGTGCTTTTCAAACACTATCAGTAAAATTCTTACATACCCCTCTGAGAGTAGCTACTTTTATTTATTTCTAGACAAGGGAACTGAAGCATTACAGGTCACAGCTTGCCCAAGGTTGTGAAACTCTTTAAGTAGCAGGGTCAGAATTCGAATACAGGCAGTCTAAATCCAGATTCTTGCTCCTAACTACTCTGATGTTGTTTCTAAGTGGTAAGCGTGTATCTGAGGCCTTGGGATCCTTCAGGTGGATATCTTCACTCTCTAGCCCCTAGAGTAACACCAGGGAAGGTCCTCATGGGCTTAGGAACTCCTTTGCTGCTGCTCTTAACTGGCTGGTCTCATTTCATCCCTCGGGGAATTTTCCAGCAGTAATCATCCCAATGCTTCCATCCTTTCCTCTGGAGCGGAAACCATCCATGTTTCCCAGTTAAGGTCACTGTTCCAGTAGACATCTTATGTTGTTAAGAACAATGAAGATAGGGACACCTGGCTGGCTCAGTTTGTTAAGAAGCTGCCTTCAGCTGGGTCATGATCCCAGGATCATCAAGCCCCACATTGGGCTCCTTGCTCAGCAGGGAGCCAGCTTCTCCCCTACCTGCCACTCCCCCCTGCTTGTGCTTGCTCTCCCTTCTCTTTCTCTGTGTGAAATAAAATCTTACCAAAAAAAAAAATCTATGAAAATAGTTTTCCAGAAAAAGACAAGGGGCAGCAGAAGCATTGTTCCTTTCCCCTGTCCACCCACACCCTGGGTTGGGCCCTGTGGCCAAAGCATAATACGCACGGTCTTTTACCTGGGCAGACATGTCGTAGGTGGGAACGGGGTAAACTCACAGTATTGCTTCTGTGTGAATGTTCTTTTGGACCCTTAAGGTACTAGAAGGAGACAAGTTTTAAGTTATTGTACATAAACCACCTTTGCCCTTGGCCTACATCATCTGTTCTGGCAAGTCATAGGTACGAACCAGTCAGTTCATTTCTTAACATCTTCTAGGAGCTACCTTATGCCCCATTGCTAGGGGAGAAGACTGGGCCCCTGTCCTGGTGGAGCTCGTGTAGTTGGGTCTGATCTCTCAGTATCCTGACAGCAGCCTGCTCTGTTTGCTCCTTGAAGGTAGCACAGCTCTCTGACTCTTACCTGCCCCTTCCCCAGGCTTTGGAGGAGAAGGTACGGACCACAGAGACACAGGTGCTTGTGGCATCTGCACAGAAGAAGCTGCTGGAGGAGAGATTGAGGCTTGTCTCAGAGCTCTGGGATGCTGGGATCAAGGTAGAGGAGGCCAGCCCCAGGGTGGCAGCAAACTTGGGAGTGCTGGGAACAGACTAAATAAAAGCTCCTCCGTGGCAACTTCGGGTAGGAGAGCTAAAAGCACTTGGGCTCCAAGGAGGTTGTCCCTGAGGACAGTAGAAACTAGCCTTCATCTTCCACCCTTGGCCCCTGCAGGCAGAGCTGCTCTACAAGAAGAACCCAAAGCTGCTGAACCAGTTGCAATACTGTGAGGAGGCAGGCATCCCACTGGTGGCCATCATTGGTGAGCAGGAGCTCAAGGACGGGGTCATCAAGCTCCGCTCAGTGGCCAGCAGGGAAGAGGTACGTATGTGGGCAGGAAAGCTGAGGGATGGGGAATGTATGGCATTTTGGCAGTCCATCCCCATTCAAGACCTGAGTAAAAGCCTGGCACTCATGTTAGTACCCTCTCAGAAAAGGCGAAAGGGTTAACCTGTTACAGTGGTCATGGTAGGGAGTCCCATCTCCATCTATATCCAGTGTCTCTAGCTTCTCCAAGAAGCACTATCTACTTTTTTTTTTTTTTTTGTCAGAGAGAGAGAGCATACAAGCGCACAGGCAGACAGAGTGGTAGAGGGAGAAGCAGGCTCCCTACAGAACAAGGAGCCCGATGTGGGACTTGATCCCAGGACGCTAGGATCATGACCTGAGCCAAAGGCAGTTGCTTAACGAACTGAGCCACCCAGGTGTCCCAGCACTATCTACTTTTAGTCTGCATTCCAGCTCCCAGCTGAGCCAAGCCTGATGACTAGAGGAAGGAGTGGGCACTTAGGAGCAGTGGAGTCAAAGATACTCATACCACCTTCTCTCCCCATTCTGGCCAGGTGGATGTCCGAAGAGAAGACCTTGTGGAAGAAATCAAAAGGAGAACAAGCCAGCCCTTTTGCATCTGCTGAGTTGAGCAAACTATCAGCCAACTGGGACTGGCGCTATTTGAGGCTAAAACAAGACTCTGCATATATACTTAACAGCTTTGAACACTTGGGTTCCAGCAGGAAGACCTGAACAGTGGTCAGAACAGAGACTTTTTATTATGATTATTTTATTGGTAATCACGGACAAAAGTGGCCAGGTATTACACCATTTTTCCATAGGAGATCCTGGGGGCTTAGTCCAGTCTGTGCTCTGGGGACTGAGCCTAAGAATGGTCGCCCCTGCACGACCCTAACCAGATGGAGAGAATGCTCCCCCCAAACAATACTTAAAGGTCCAATAAAATGACTCAACCACTGGAGCCTGCCTGTGTCACTGTTACCTGGCCCTGCCATCGCTGTGGGAGCCTAGGCCTCCCATTCCAACGACTTGAGCGGTGGGAAAGTGGGGAGAAAGTCTTAAAGTACGCAGCACTGGCACTGCCCCAGGGTGAAGGGTGCCGCTGAGGTTCCTGCCTCCAGCGCACATCATCCGTGCCCTAGGAGGTGGGGCTGTCGGCACACTCCTGGGTTAAGGTTCCAGCTTTCACCTGAGGGTCCGAGGTTTCTGAGGCGCACGTGCAATGGCTGCCCCCACCCCCTTGGGGGGCGGGGTCGTATTCAGAGCCAATGAGAGCTTGGGGGGCGGAGGAGTAGGGAAGCTTCCAGAGGCAGATGCGGAGAAGGTTATAAAGGAGGTAGCGAGGGGCCGGCGGAGAGAGCCATGCAGTCCAAGCGAGAGTGTGAGGTAAGTGGTGGCAACAGGGGCTCGACAAGCGCCACCTGCGCAAGAAGTGGCCTATTGGGCTCCACAACACGGGCGAGGTGGGGGCGGGCACGGTGATCCGCCATTCCAACCTGCCCTTTCGCCTTCAGCTATGGTGTGAGAAGGTGAATCCAGAGAACAAGGCCGCGTTGGAGGCGTGGGTCAGGGAGACCGGCATCCGCCTGGTGCAGGTGAACGGGCAGAGGAAGTATGGCGGGCCACCCCCAGGTACGGTAGTCCCAGCCCTACGCCTGCCGCGCTCCCCCAGCCTCGACAGTACCGACCGGCACCCTCAGGGCGGGGGAGGGATATCCCGGTGCTCAGCAGGCATAAACCTCTGTCCGTTGCACCCCCTCCAGTCAAGCAGCTGAGGAAACTTAGGCTCTCCACCCACCCACCTTGCCTCCCTCGAGGCAGGGAAACCAGCCTTGCTGTTAGCTTAGGCACCCAGTTATGCCAACGACTTGGGGGGAGCGAGTGCTGCATCCGTTTCACGGACGTTTGCCCATAGGCCTCCTCGGGCTGGGTGCCGGGGCCGAACCCGGAACCATCCCGGAGGATGACGGTGCCCCTTCCCGCCCCTTCCCCCAGGCTGGGTGGGCAGCCCGCCGCCGGCCGGGTCCGAAGTGTTTATCGGACGGCTGCCTCAGGACGTGTACGAGCACCAGCTGATCCCACTGTTCCAACGCGTGGGCCGCCTCTACGAGTTCCGCTTGATGATGACCTTCAGCGGCCTGAACCGCGGCTTCGCCTACGCGCGCTACAGTTCGCGGCGCGGCGCTCAGGCAGCCATCGCTACGCTGCACAACCACCCGTTGCGGCCGTCCTGCCCGCTGCTCGTGTGCCGCAGCACGGAGAAGTGCGAGCTGAGTGTGGACGGGCTGCCTCCGGGTCTGAGCCGCCGCGCGCTGCTGCTCGCGCTGCAGCCCCTGGGTTCCGGCCTGCAGGAGGCGCTGCTAATGCCCAGCCCCGGGCCGGCGCCCGCGCAAATTGCGCTGCTCAAGTTCAACTCGCACCGCGCGGCCGCCATGGCCAAAAAAGCCCTAGTGGAAGGTAGGGGAGGGGGGAGCAAGGCTGCGGGGGGCTGCTGAAGGGGGCCAGACACATTTTGCCATGCACTTGACACATCAGTATAGAGGTATAGAGGGTGAAGCAAGATCGTAGAGTTAAGAATGCCTGGGTTTTCGACGTCATACTATATGACCTGAGATTTTTAATTTCCGCCGGTGTACCAAGTACCACCTATGTGAACTCTTCCCTTGCATTGTGTCTTAAGTTAGTCTTCAATATTCCAAAGAAACAGAATGATCTCCCTCTTTAGATACGAAGAGAGGGTTTTAAAAAAAATTGATTTGCCCTAGGCAGTCCTGCTGAGTCTGCCTTTTATCTACTATAGATCTTTCTACCTCTGGGTGTGGTGACAATTAGATGGCACTTAGCACATTCCCAGAGTCCTGGTAAGCATTCACAATAAAGGTTAGCTATTATGATGGTTACGAGGTAGACAAAGCCTGCATCCACCAACATACCAATAGGGAAACTTAGAAGGTAGCAGCTACTACACCCCCTTTTCAAAGAAACAATGAAGCCACCAGGAAATGGGAAGGCTAGATATTAAACAGGCCTCCCTGTGAACCCTCGGACTCCAAAGGGTTCACAGGGCCTGGGAACTTGGATCCAGGGTTTAGGCCTCCCCTTGTCTGCCTTTTTCCTGCAGGGCAGTCCCGCCTCTGTGGAGAGCAAGTGGCCGTGGAGTGGCTTAAGCCAGACCTGAAGCAGCGACTCCGTCAGCAGCTTATGGGTCCCTCACTGCAGTGCCTACAGCCAGAGGGCAGTCGACTGGCCCCAGCCAGGGACAAGCTAGAGTCCCACCGGGCTCGGGCTGCCCTGCAGCTGTTGTGCCAAAGGATGAAGTTGGGCAGCCCCGTGTTCCTCACCAAGTGTCTGGGCACAGGCCCTGCCGGCTGGCACCGCTTCTGGTACCAGGTGGTGATCCCTGGGCACCCAGTGCCCTTCAGTGGCCTCATCTGGGTGGTGCTGGCCCCAGACGGGCAGGATGGGCACGAGGTGGCTAAGGATGCAGTGTCTGCCAGGCTGCTAGAGGCACTGAGTGAGTCTGGAGCCAGCCTTCTCCGGTCTGCCAGGGCTGAGGCAGGTACCATGGTTAAGCAGTGACCCTGTCCTCTTCACAGGCAGCCTGCACAATTTGGCAGAGCCTGTGTCAGTCTCCAGCCCAGCAGGCCTGGGCAGCCACCATCTGTCCTCAAAGAGGAGGAGCGTGGGCCCTGCCATACCTCGGACAGCCTCCCAGCTGGGGCAGGGTCCCAGTACACCAGGAAAGCTCAGGGTTGGCTAAGTTGTGGTGAGGGACCTTGTTCTCCCCCTCCCAGCCCAGGGTCTGACCTGCCTCATGGTATTCCTTGGCCATTCAGTGTGATAGACACACAAACAACCCTTCTTCTCCCACAGCTGAGTATGAATCTCATTTCTTAGTCTCTTGATTTGTCACCTTTGTTGATTTTATTTGGAGGCTGGCTGAGCCAGAGGGTCAGAAAATCTGCCTTTTGTCCCCACTACTTGACATTCTGGTTACAGTGTACGTGATTTTGGGTTTTTCTATGCTGTTGTATTTATATTAAACCCCTGGTTGGTGTACACCTGTGTCCGTGCTATCTTGCCCCAGCTCTGGACTTGTCTTACAATGGCAGAGTGAGCAGCCGCCACAGAACAAGGACTTTATCCCACCAGGGCCCTCAGTCCTGAGCCTCTGGCTACACAGCTTTGTGTACTGCACAAGAGTAGTAAAAGTTCATAGCATCTCTGGGTACCCAGCCCAGGGAGCAACACTTGCCCAGTGAGGACCTATCTGCCTCAATCACTATCATTCTCACTCTCCTCTTCCTTCTGAGCTGTGGAGTCTTCCTCTTCCCTCAGGCCTGCAAAGAAGTCATCTGTGCTCCAAGCCTTGCTGCTCAGACCCCGCAGTGGCCCTCCCTTTTTCTTACGCCGGCGGTAGTCATCGACTACCACAGTCCGCAGCTGGGCCATGTTCCAGAACTTGAGGCGCTGGTCGTGACCACTGCTGGCCAGGAAATGGCCACAGTGGGAGAGGGCCAGCTTCTCCACAGGCTCCCCAGCATGCTGCCCCACGCTGCCCACCACGCGATTTGGCAGGATATTGACAGCCCTGGGCAGAAAAAAGAGAGTGTTTGGTCTTGGTTGGTGGGCTCTGCCCCTGGTGTGATCTCAGGGCTTTCCTGGCCTCTCTCACCTGATGACTCCATCAGTGGAACCAGTGCACAGCAGGCTCTCAGTCACTGGAACCATGCAATCAATAGACTCTGCTCTTAAGGCAAACCGATCACTTGTGGCCCCAAAACCATTCCAGTTGAAGAGGTAGATGGTGCCTTCACTGGAGCCACAGGCCACCTTCTTCCCATACTGCAGGAAATAAAGGAAACCATATTTGTGGAGGCCCATCTGAACAGATCCCTATTATATTCCCAAACCCCATACCCAGATGTACTTTCATGACAGTGACGGAGGTCAGGTCTCCAGACTGAGGCTCTGAGAGTAGTTCAAACCGGCGTCGCCTGATGTTGAAGACACCCAAGCAGCCATCCCCACTGTAGAGAAAGCAGAGCAGCAGGCTTAGCCAAAGCTCCCATCAAAGGAGAGAGCTTTAACAGGGAAGGGAAAGGGCGGCAGCTTTGAGGCTATACCTGGCTGTAAGCAGTAGCTTCTTGGCTGGGTCCAGAGCCATGTCAGCAATATACTCCTCATGCTGCCGCATATCCATTAAGGGGCCCTCCTTCCGCTGGTCCCAGAGCCGGATGCCACCTGTGTCATCCCCAGTGGCCAGGACATTCTCATCTACCAGCAGCAGACTGTTGATGGGGGCACTAGAGATACAGAGCTTCTTGAAGCATCTCTGTCCCAGGAGGAATCTACCACATTACCCTTGACCGCAACACACAATTTAGCTGCCCTTACCCATGAGCCTTAGAAATGCGTCTCTCCAGTCGGCCCTGCTCCACATCTAGAACGTGGATGGCTTTGTCCTTGGAGACAGTGACAAGTTCTGGGGAGGGAGGGGGTACTCAGGTCATGGTGCTGCGCCCTGCTCCCTTGCCAAAAGATTGCTGGCTGGCTGGCTGCCGTGCCTGGTACTCACTCTGTCCATCTTCAGAGAAGACCACCGCTCGGCAGGATTTGAGGTGGTGACCTGAAGACCAGAGCTCCTTTGTTTCTCCCTCTTGGCAAGAGTAGGAAAAGCTAGGGGGAGGAGGAGAATCAATGACTCCCAAACCTGCCAGCATGGAATATAAAGACCAACCAGTCAACCTTCAGCCTATCTAGGAATTGCTGTTTATACACCATCAAACCCAAGGGGCCTAACATCGCATTTTTCCATTTTCAAATGTTAAGTCTTTTATTCAACATGTATTAATTCAAAGTACATCTGCTCAAGACTTCTTTGTGAACTGACCCATCATCCTTAAAAGCCCCAGCTTGGGGAAATACTAGATCTGGACCACAATGGGGGGGACATAAAATACCTGCTAAAGGCAGAAGAACAGGGGTGCCTGGGTGGCTCAGTTGCTTAAGTGTCTGCCTTCAGCTCAGGTCATCCCAGAGTCCCAGGATTGAGCCTTCATCAGGCTTCCTGCTCAGCAGGCAGTCTGCTTCTCCCTCTCCCTTACCCTCTTCCCCTCCCCCGAGCTTGTGCTCTCAGTTTCTCCCTCTCAAGCAAAAATCTTGAGGGGAAAAAAAAGGGAATGGCGCCTGGGTGGCTCTGCCTTGGGCTCTGGTCATGGTCTCAGAGTCCTGGGATGGAGCCCCTCCATAGGGCTCTCAGCTCAGCAGGGAGCCTGCTTTCCCCTCTCTCTCTGCCTGCCTCTCTACATACTTGTGATCTCTCTCTCTCTCTCTCTCTGTCAAATAAATAAATAAATATTTTAAAAAAAGGAAAAAAGGAGAAAGAAAAAAAAGGAAGAGCTCCAGGAGTTTGAAATGTAAAAATTGACAGAAGACAGGGCTCTTGTACTCCAGGTCTATAGGAGCTAAAGAAAGTTAAAAATAATTACAGAATATTGTGGCCACAGGCTGAAAAGGAGGTAGGATCAAAATGGAGGTGGAACAGAGAAGGGCCAGTCTGGAAGTTCAGCTTTGAGCCAAGTACTTGTCAAGAGTGTATCACCAGTGGCTACCTCAAGGCAGATCCTCAAAAATGGCCGGATGACAAAGTCCTTAATTGCCAGGGAGTTTCAGGCAAGCAGAACAGGGTCTGCTTATTGGCTCTGTCCCAGTGCCTAGCAGGAGAAAAGAGCCCCGGAAAGCTAAGGTCAAGATGTGAGTTGGGTCATGGGTCATGAAGAGTTAAACAGTTCACCTGGCAGATACTGGAAACAGGTATGAATGTCCCTTCTAGGGCAAGGACAAGGAATGAGGAGGGTTCCAGTAGCAGGAGAGTGAAATGGCTGAATCTAGAAAGAGGGACTGGACTGGAGATCCTATAGGCCAAGCAGAAGGATGAATTTAATCCTTTGGGGAAAGGAACCTCTTTGAAATGATCGTGGGAGAAGTCAGAAGCCTGCCAGAAGGCAGTGGCTGAAGGTAGGAAAGGAGACAAACTGAAGCAATGGCGATGTGAATCAAGCGGGAGGTCCAGAGTGACTCCCAAGTGTACGGCATGAAGTAGGTAAGTAGGAGTAGTAGTAGAAAGGAACCCACCTTTGTTGAACTCAGTAAACACCTGACTGCTCTGCAAGGTAGGTCCAGGCATACCTCCTCTTACGGCACTTCACAGACACTGCATTTTTTTATACTGAAGGTCTGTGGCAACCCTGTATGGAACCAGTCTGTCAGTGCCAGTTTTCCAACACCATCTGCTTGCTTCGTGTGTCTCTCACATTTGGGGAATTCTCACAATATTTCAAAACTTTTCGTTTTATTTTTTATAGTCATCTGTGACCAGTGATTATGACTCACTCATGACAGTTAGCATTTTTTAGCAACAAAATATCTTTTAATTAAGGCATGTATACTGTTTTTTAGACATAATGCTAATACACATTTAATAGACTTATGTATAATGCAGACTTATATGAACTGGGAAACCGAAAAATTCGGTGACTGGCTTTATTTAAACGGTCTGGAGCCAAAGCTGCAATGTCTCAAAGGTATGCCTGTATTATTCCATTTTTGAAGATGAAAATATGGAAGTTCACTTGCCCAAGGTGACTGAAGCTAATGAAGAGGTTAAGGTTTAATGTCATTAAGTACGTTTGACAGCACAACTCTTCTGGTTAAAACCTTCAGTGACTCTTCACTGCTTCCAGCCTACTCATCTTGTTCAAAATCAAATACTTATTAAGTACGTACTGTGGTCTAGAAGAGGAGATAAAAAGGACAACAAAACAGACTACAGATTACATAAAAATGTTTTTCAGTATATGTGCTGCCGAAGCGAGCACTAAAAATGTTTTTCAAACTCCAGTCATGATCCATTAGTGAACTGTGATCCGCATTTTATGTCTGTGTGCCTGCAATAACAATGTAATAAACCGGAAAATATCAGGGTGCATCACACATAATTATATGTGGTGTGGGCTGAGGTCAAAAAAGTTTGAAAAACATTTTTATTTTTAGTGAAGGAGCAAACATTCAAATAATTACACAAACGGATTTAAGATTACAAACCATTAGGAAGTTTCTGAGGGCAAGTTATCTGGTGCTAACACAGCAGTGTCTAATGAGTAATCTAATTTAGCCTGGGGAAGGGGAGGACAAATGCAGAGATGCTGAGAACTCAGGGATAGTGGGGAAAGTTTTCCAGGCAGAAAGAAGAAGCCACAAAAGAGCCGAGGATTTAAGATACATTGAAAAGGTAAGAATGAATGAGTACAGAAAGTAAGGGGAAAGTGAGCAAGGACCAGATGGCCAAGATCCTAAAATCTAGATTAAGGAGTTTTGACTTAACCCTAAAAACCAAGGTAAACTACTGAGGGGTCTTAAGAAAGAGGTCGTTAGATTTGTGTTTGAAAGATCAATTAAAGCAGGCAAGAGGCAAAGTGGAGGGGGCCCATTCAACCCATTTTAGGCTCAGTATAATAATCCAATGAAAAATAAGTGTCCTGAACGCCGCCTCGTCCTGCTACTGTCTCTGGGCTTCGTCAGGGCATTCCAGCCACTGTCTTCTTTCAGTTGTCTCAAGAGATTTGTGTGGTAACTGGTTCAAAACCAAGTGTTACTGAACGAATAGATCAGATGGGTCTTGCAAGATTTGTCTCCCGCACCTTTCTCCCCTCATCCCACTTTATCCCTGGGAGCTTCCAGATCCCGCAGCCCCGAGCCCTGCCCAGCACTTACACGAACACGTCCCCGTCCACGTCCCCCGCCGCCAGGAGGTCGCGGGCCGGATGGAATGCCAGCCCGCTGGCCGGTGCTTCCAGCACGATGTCTTCCGGGGTGTCTCGGATGCGGACCGGGGCTTCCGTTGAGTCGGGGTCCTCCTCTTCGCTCCCATCCTCGGCGGGCCTCTCCTCACACGTGCGGTCCATGCACGAAGGACAGCGAGCCGCTCAAGAGTTGAGCAGCGAACCCAAAACCCTCCCCCTGACCTAGAGGAGTGGCCCAGATTCCACTTCCGCCTTGGGGGCCGATCCGGAAGTGGCGCTGAGACGGGAAAGGGCGGGGTGGGCCGCCGCAGTGGAGTGGTTCGCAGAAACCCAGCCCTCAAGATGAGCAGCTGGTCCGCGTTACCGCGGCCCTTTTCTGGGCCAGGTAGATCGCGTGACTGTCAGTGTTATCCTTGGTCACGTCTCGCGAAGTTAGGTACTGTTGAAGTCCTTTCCCCTCATCCTGATCGATGCTGACAGTTGGGGACTCCCTCCCGCAACTAGTAAGGATGATTTACTGTCCTCAGGATGGAGAGGGGGACACCGGTCTTTCATGGCTTTGTGGCATCCAAGAGCAACCTCCACGTTAGCCCGGAAGCCGCAAAATCCCCACACCACGAGAATTTGGCATGTGGAGGTCATGGACAGCACTCAGGCCAAACGCACGCTTAAACTGCGGCGGGTCTATGCTCACATTTTTGGGGCCAAAGAACAGCACCTTGCCAGTTCCTACAGTTTGGCGGCATACCCTCAGTAGGCCGGGCCAGCAGTGCTCAGAGCTGGAAAGGAGTTGCTTAAAAGGAAAATGGGGACATTAGTCGACTTTTTTTTTTTTTTTTAAGATTTTATTTATTTATTTGTGAGAGAGAGAGAGAGTGAGAGCGAGCACAGGCAGACAGAATGGAAGGCAGAGTCAGAGGGAGAAGCAGGCTCCCTGCGGAGCAAGGAGCCCGATATGGGACTCATCCCAGGACGCTGGGATCATGACCTGAGCCGAAGGCAGCTGCTTAACCAACTGAGCCACCCAGGCGTCCCATTAGTCGACGTTTTTAACGTTCTGATTATCACCGGTTCCATAAAAATGGGAACACTCTGGTGGGGCAAATAAGGAGCACAAACCCCTGGTACTGAAGAGAAGCTTCTATTATCACTGTGCTACTAAGCCTTCTAAGACATATTATATGCTGATGTCCAACCCCTTCACGGAGAGGTGAAAGTGAGATGAGGGACCTCAGAGAAGCTCTATGTCCTATGTGAATGGAAAAGTTGCCACGTGGTGTGGGGGGCCCTTGTCACCCACCATGTTGCCAACCAGAGGACTTTGGGCATGTCCACAAGGCTTGGTAATATCTGCAGAAACAGATTTTATTTTTAAGTAAGCCCAACAGCCAGCGTGAGGCTTGAACACCAAAAGCTGCAGAAATGGTTTTTTTAAATGGACAGTCAACCCCCAGGGTTTTTTGCTTTTGTTTTCTAAGTAAACTCTTTGCCCAGTGTGCGGCTTGAACTCAGGACCGTGACATCAAGAGACATGTTCTACAGACTGAGCCAGGCATACACCCCAAACCCCAGGTCTTAAATTTAATGACCCTCTAGCTATCTTCATTGAAGCCAGGTCTCTGTGACCCTTTTCTTAACTGGGACCAATGCCTACAACCATGAAACCAGCGTGTCCTTTACTGTCTGATATTAGGCATTCTAGGTGCTATTTCAGTTAAAGCCCAATTTCAACCTCCTAGGTGCCATGCACAAAGCTGTTTTCCTCACATGCTCTTGCCCTATCAAGCTGCCCTATCAAGGGCAAGGCAAAGATTAAGCTGGCCTTCTAGCTTTCCATGTATGTGCTCATCCCACAGGTCTTAGGCTCAAGACAGGCAGTGGCAGCTAGGGATTCGGCCAGGAAAAAAGGGATGACTCTTAGGAGCACCAGACCGGAGGAGGAAAAAGGTTGGGGATGAAATGATGAAATGATTCAGAGGCCAAGGGATCCACCTTAGGCCTTGGCAAAATTTCAGGGTATTAAAGGGCACCAAACCCTGCTGGCTTACCATAGGACTCCCCCAAGGCTATCCCTTCAGCCAAAGAAACAACAATTTTTGCTTAGAATTAACAAAGCTCTCAGGAGGGCATAAATCCGTTTTTGTTTCCCAAGTAATTCTCGTCTGCCTTCACTTACAGCCTAGTCCTGTACAACCTTGGGATCAGACTGGCAGCCCAGGGACTCTCTATGCTAAAAGTAGACCCCCAAATGGGCCTGAATGAGTCTGACATGAGACCAATCATGCTTATGTTCCTCTATCTACTTCTTGCCCATCAGGGAGGTCATTACTTCCTTCTCCACTAGGTGTCCTTGCTAGGATCCTTACTGCCTAGGAATCAAAAATCACAGCTCAAGGAAAGCTAACTTTCTGCATGAGCATGTTACACAAGCAGTAGAATTAGAAGCCGTCTTAGTGCTTCAGGGGCCCAGGAGGGAGGATGCTCCAACAGAGAAGACATGATAGTAGGTTAGCCAGATTTAATGGAACTAAATGATCATACAGTAACATTTTATATACATTGACAAAAAGAGACCTTGCAACTTTTTTGGGAATTAAAGAAAGCAAGCACTGGTGAGTCCATCCTTGTGGGGAGTCTTTTTGGACTTGGAAATGGAGATTAGTATTTTGGTCTTTTCACTTCAACTCTGCAATGGAAGGAAAAGTGAGTCAGCCTAAGATCAGTTCTCTAAGCAATTCCCACAGTGCCCCAGAAGAAGAATGCTGGTGCTCACCCATCAGCCTCCATCTTCTTCCTCTTTTCAATAATCTACAAAAAAGAACAGTTACACCCAATAGTTACACTGTCAGTCTGATCACGTGAGGCACAAGGCAAACTTCTCTCCACGTCCATGGCTTTCTACCCCACTGCCTATTCCTTTTATCTGTGGGCCAGTGTCTCCTCCCAGCTGAAGTCCACCCAAGAAGTGATCTCACTTACTGCACTAATCTTCTTCCACTGGCGATCAAGCTCTGCCTTATCATTGGTTTCCTTAAAGCGCCTCGTTTTCCGCCCTTCAGACATCTTGATGCCATATTGGAATGCAGCTCTGAGAAAAATAAAGGACAAATGAGGGAAAGAAGGCACCAAAGGTTGCATGACTGTACAGAGGTGTTCCCAGATGGCCCTATGACTAAAGAACCTGTTTAGGAATGTCTCAGCCAGACTACCCTCAAACCTGGTGAAGGCTAGCCCACTCCATCATCATCCCTCTCCTTACTCCCTGGCCGTATTTAGTACCGACTCACTTGGGCAAAGCCTCCTTGTTGTTCATATACTCGCTGTATTCCTCCTGGGTATCAAAGTCCCAGCGGCCTAAGGGTCCTTTCTTATTGCCCTGTTGGAAGACAGAATGGGGACAGAGAAGGAAGAGATGTCATAGAAAAAGAATTTTAGCCCTTACTAAAGCCAGGTCCTCTCACAATCCTGTTGCATTATTCGTAAATCCCACCCTGATAATAATAAATGCTTACTATCTACTTACTATGTACTGGGCATTGTTCTGAACACTAAACACATATTTAATTCTCTCAAATGCTATTAAAAGAGAACCACAGTCCTCTCCATTCTCCTGATGAGTAAACTGGGGCATAAGCAGTAAAATTAATTGGCAAGGCCATAAAACTAAATAAATGGCAGAACCAGGGTTAAGTAAGTCTCCAAGATGGAAATAAACCAGGCTCAACCACTGCAGTAAACAGAAACAAGGAAAAAGTAGATGAAATTTCTTTACCATTAATGGTGTTATGTGTCAGGGGTTGAGGTTTGTTTTGTTTTGTTTTTTTAAGCAGCCTTCACATCCAGCATGGAACCCAACACAGGGCTTGAACTCAAAACACTGAGATCGAGATCTGAGCTAAAATCAAGAGTCTTTTCACCTAACTGACTGAGCCACCCAGGTGCCCCAAAGTATTATTGGTTTTTTTTTTGTTTTTGTGGTTTTTTTCTTAAGTTTTTTTTAAAATTTATTTATTTGACAGACAGAGATCACAAGCAGGCAGAGAGGCAGGCAGAGAGAGAGGAAGGGAAGCAGGCTCCCCGCTGAGCAGAAAGCCCGATGCGGGCCTCCATCCCAGGACCCTGGGATCATGACCTGAGCCAAAGGCAGAGGCTTTAACCCACTGAGCCACCCAGGCACCCAGTATTTTTGTTTTTAAGACTAGCAAAGAACATTTCAATCCTGGCTAGAATAAAATTTGATTATTTTCTAAACACTGAAATTTCTTCTACCCTTTCTATTTATGCACTAAAGGCTTGCTTACGCCTACAATGGAAATCAAAATCTGACACTTTGTCAGAAATAAGAAGAAAAAATCTATTTTTGGGTGCATGGGTGGCTCAGTTGGTTAGGCAACTGCCTTCGGCTCAAATCTCGCAACAGGCTCCCAGCTTGGCAGAGAGTGCTTCTCCCTCTGACCTTCTTCCGTCTCATGCTCTCTCTCAGTGTCTCTCTCTCAAATAAATAAATAAAATCTTTTGAAAAAAAAACCTATTTTTGGCCTATCTCGTTTTGTTTTGTACAGTTAAGCTTCCCATGACTCCATAATGCTGCTGCTCTTACTGTTGCAGTTGAAGGAAGGTGAAGGCCCAGAAAATGAGACACCAATCTGTTGGGAGGGGGGGAAGGAGGTATGTGCCAAAAAGTAACTGCCTAAGACTCCCCACTCATCCTTCCAATGCCATACCTGATCCATTTTGCTGTAATCCACCTCCTCATCACTATCCACAGCCATGTCATCCATCCTGAAAAGAAGCAAAAGTTAGACAGATGGTGCAGACCCAGACCCCTATGCTTTAGCCAGAAACCTTCCCAATTAAGATGCTATATGCCTAAAAATGACCAACACCCCAACCTGAGACCTCCCACTCAGTGCCTAAAAGAAATGTTCATCCAAGTAAAAAGTACCCCTTAGTCCCAAGTAATCAGATTTCCACTTCAGCCTCCTCCCCACAACTTGTTCTCCAATCATCCCAGCCTCCCTTAACGGTCTCACGTACGTGGCTGGGTAACACTCGGCATAGCTATTGGACATTCCAAAGAAGTCTCCCAGCTGCTTTTTGTCCTCTGGCTTCTTCAGCATATGCTATGTTAAAGAAAATAATTCTAGGGGCGCCTGGGTAGCTCAGTGGGTTAAGCCTCTGCCTTGGGCTCAGGTCATGATCTCAGTGTCCTGGGATCAAGCCCGGCATCGGGCTTTCTGCTCAGCAGAGAACCCTGCTTCCCCGCCCAGCCCTGCCTGCCTCTCTGCCTACTTGTGATCTCTCTCTCTGTGTCAAATAAATAAATAAATAAAATCTTAAAAAAAAAAAGAAAAGAAAAGAATTCTACCTATAGCAGAAAAGCTTCAAGAAGGAAGGACCAAGGGCTCAACGTCCCAACATGAAAACTTTTAAGGACATGAATAGATCCTCTGAGAAGTGGGAAAGTCGAAATAATTGCATCCCTGACAAAATTTACTATAAAAGGCAAGAGGCGGGGTGGGGGCGGGGGTTGTGGGGAAGCAGGGAGGTAGGTGGAATTAGAAAGAACACAGGACAAGTTTTCTAGACTCCAGCAACGTATTGAAATAAAGGATATGATTCAGTGCCTTCCCAACCCGCAGACCCAGCAAACTTTTCATTGATTGACTTGATCAACTCCTTAGCAGATCCGGGTCCTAAGGGAAAAAAGATCTCTGTTCAGATTGTGAAACAAGAAACTTACCTCTGCTCCCTCCCGAAACATACTTTCCAACCTGTTTTCATAAAGTCATTTTTTTAAGCAAAAGAGAAAGCTTTTAGCTAACAAAACTTTATTCAAATTCCAACTAATAATGAGCTACCCCAGGGCACCTGGGGGGCTCAGTTGGTTCATCAGCCAGCTCTTGGTTTCCACTCAGGTCATGATTTCAGGGTTATGGGATTGAGCCCTACATCAGGCTCCTGGCTCTGAGGGACATCTCCTTGATTTTCTCTCCCTCCACCCCTCCCCCAACTTATGTGGGCGCACGCACACCTGCTCTTTCTTTCTCTCTACTGGAAATAAATGAATCCTTAAATAACAAGCTACTCTGGTTGAGACGGAGTTATGTACACAGAATACTGCCAGTTCGACCTCCCTCACATCTTCAGAACCCTGCAGGTGGAGGAACTGTATCTAGCAGAGCAAATATGCCCTGCCATTGCCCAGGAAGATTCGGGTAACTCCAGACTCATCTTCTATTTCATGAAGCAAGACATGGATCTTAATGAGAACTCAGATCAGGCAGTCCCGTAATCCCAGCCTTTGCCAACTCTGAACTCTAGGACAGCAGCCTCTCAGCCCAAGAAGGCCAGAGCCAATGCAAGAAGATGTCTCAGATGTCACCCACCTTTGTCAACATCCATGGGCTGGAAAGAAAACAGAAACTGAAGTGAGTATTGCCATGAGGGATTTGTATTCATTCCTCCCCTGTTTGACTGATCGGTGAATCAATTCCCTACCCACTTTTGCCTCATTTTCAGGATGCTTCCCACCCTGGATTAGTTGAATCCGCTGCTGCTATGGAGCCCTGAGGCACCTATATTAACAAACAAATCTTGTACCTGGCAGAGCAGACACAGACGGGCAGCTCCCCACTTGGTAACCAGGGCCATATCTCACCTCATCATCCACTTTTGGCTTCTCAAAGTAGCTGTGCCTCTTCTTCTCTTCCTCTCTCTCTCGGTCCCGTTCCCTCTCCCGATCTCGTTCTCGCTCCCGCTCTCTGTCACGGTCTCGGTCTCTCTCCCGATCACGCTCCCGTTCCCGATATCTCTCCCGCTCCTTATCCCGAGGCGTCTTGGTTGTGGACGGCACATAATCCCCAATGTCTTCAAATATACTAGAAAAACAGATCACTAGCTGCCAAAGTCATACACACTTCCATTTTCCCTGGCCATTTCTCCACAGATTCTCATATCAAGACCTCCCCAAAATGCCAAAGACAAGAAACAGGGAACCCTTTCCTCACACTTAGCAGGTGACAGTGCTAGGATACATACTTCATGTCAGCCTCAGGGGGTTTCTTCTCTTCCATCTTCCCTAAAATATAGAAAGGATAATGAAGAATACATTCCTGAGTTGATTCCCACTCAAGGAATCATGGGTGGGAATTCATGCTCTCCAGCTCTGAATACTCATTAAACATCTGTTTAGAAGGTGGAATAACAAAAGCTCCCCATACTTTCCCTTCTCAAGCCTCAAAGCTGTCCATTGCTTCCTGGGAAGCTCAAGCAGACAGAACCTGTGTGTAACCATCTCCTTGTTAATGCTCCATTGCTCCCATTTTTTTTCTGCTTCCCAGGAGCCTCCCAATGTTCTAGACACAAAAGGCTCCAGGAAACCTTGGTTCCACCCTCAGGTGCCCCTCCAGAGTTAAGGTTTCTCTCCCTAACCCTCCAGATTACCTTTATCCTTCTTCTTGAGCTTCTTATTGCGGGTACCCTGCCGCAGGTAGGAAAGGATCTGGGTGAGCTTGCTGATTACAATGTCATTTGTGGTCAGTGTGGTCTGGGCCTAAAAACCCGAAGCAGCAAGGATATTATATCACAGTGCAAGAATCTCCTCATTCATTCACTCTTTCATTCACTTAACCAATTCAAGGGTAAGTTATAACCAACTCAGTGAAAAAACAGGGAAAGGAGGTGTCATAGAACGTTCCAGTCACACAGAATGACATATACAAAGACCTGGGTCAAAAGTGAATCTAGGTGCACCTGGATGGCTCAGTAGATTGGGCATCTGACTCTTGATTTCAGCTCAGGTCATGATCTAAAGATCATGAGACCAAGCCTCACACTGGGCTCCGCAATAGGCGTGGAGCCTGCTCCAGACTCTCTCTCCCTCAGCCTTTCCCGCCCCTACTTACACTCTCTCTCCCTCTCTCTCTTAAAAGAAAAAGAAAAAGAAGTGAATCTAGCAAGCTGGGATTCACTGGAGAATAAACTGGAGAATCATGATGAAAAAGTGGTTCAGGACAGAAGTTGCCAGGGTTCGTATGCCACAACAAAGACTTTACTCTTTATCCTAATAATGAGAAACCATTGAAACCTTCTCAAGTGTGGTGAGATAAAAATTCCTATGTTGAAAATATCACACTGGCCACATGTGAAAAATCACAATGTAAAAGGGGATAGGAAGACTGTGGGGGTTATGACTAAAGTGTACAGGGGGTTTTTTGGGTGGGGTAGAAGTGGATCAAAATTTTTTTCCCCAAATTTTTTTATATTGTGTGATGGCTGCATAATTCTATGAATATACTAAAAGCTGCTAAGTTACACATTTTCAAAAGGTGGATTATGTAGCACATGAATTATGACTCAATAAAAAAAAATAAAATACTGAAAAGAAACCAGAGTGAAAGCGAGGAAACAAAACAAGGGCATCTTTTATTAGTTCCAGTCAGACATGACAGCTTCAACTGGAATTTTACTGATAGAAATAGAGAAAAGTGAATGGATTCAACTAACATTTAGAAAGTTAAAAGTGGACAGGGTTAAATGTGGTGGATGAGATCCAGCGCAGAAGGAAGGCAGACTCCCAGATTTAAGGCCCACCTGACAGGCTCTCAGGACTCAAACCACTTACCTCCATGGTGGGGCAATCAGCTTTGCTGCGGATAAGGGTGGTGGGGATGTCCGTGTCTGCATATTCATCATCCAGGTCTACCACATAGGCCATGCGGCCCGGCAGGAACAGCTCATTCCGTTCATATGCCTTACTCCTGAAGAGCGTGCGGTAAACGTTGCGGCCTACAAAAAGAGAACCAGGAGCAAGCACAGCCACTGAGAAACTTCTACACTAACAGCTGCTATTTAGTAAGTGTTTACTCTGTACCACCACACCAAATACTATTGCCTCAGTCTTCACAAGAGCCCTGTAAGGTACACATCATTATCTCCTTTTAAGTTATCAGAATACCAAAGCTGAAAGGGAAGTGATTTACCTCAAGTCACACAGCTACGAAGTGAGAGAATAAAGATTGGGACCCAGTCTATCTAACTCCAAAGCCTGAGCTCTTATCCACTCTTCTACATTGTATTCTCAGGGGCACTATGGGCTTCGCATTGAATTAGGCTCTGTGAGGAAGAAGGATGAGGTGTAAAGGGATACTGACAATGATGGAAAAATCAGGTTGGCTACATACTCAATAAAACAGACATGTTGCATATAGTATTTTTAATGGCTCCAATAATCCCATGAGGTGAATTAGCCCTATTTTTGCAGAGAGACAAACAGGCACTGAGATGTGAATGAGTTACCTAATATCACATCCCTAGTGTAGTTTCATCACCAGGATTCAAACCCAGGTCTCTGCCTGCAAATTCTGAGCTTTTAATCACCTCATATGCTACCTCTTTTAACAGATAAGCTATAAGCTGCCTTCCTCAATGCATAAGCCACAATCTGCAAGAGCTTCCAACATAAATGAGGAAATATTAATAATAAAGGAAATGACTAAGTCCACATCTAAGTTCTGGTAGAGTATTCTAAGAAAACTAGCTAATGTCGGGGCAAGAAAGAGGAAAGCAGTTTGAAGGGAAGGGAAAGCACATCTTGCTCAGACCATTAAATTGCCTATAACCGACCTAAAATGCACAACCACTACTGTAAAAATTCTGTACTCACCCAAACGTGTCTTAAATTCAATTTTATTCTCAGGATCCTCATCTTTCCTGAAAAGACAAAAAAAATTTTCTTTTTTACCAAATGTGTTCCTACTTTAGGTCCCACTTTCCTAAACCCGCAACTTTCCCTGGCATTTACTTACTTGGTTTCCTTCTGGGGCTTTTCCATAAGTTCTTCCTCTTCTTTCTCTTTGCTGGCAATCTCAGCTCGTACCTAACAGGAAACCAAGTAGGATTTAGACGTTTATTCATTTTACATATGTTTATCTAACACCACTATATACCACATTGTGCCAGGAACTAAGAACTCAATACTGAGCAAGACAATATAGTCCTTGCTTTAACGGAGCTTACAGCAGAAGAGACAAACAAACAAAATGTGAAAACTATGCTATGTGAAATAAAAGAGCTATGCAGAGATACAAGAAGTGGGAAGTGAGGAGTGGGGTTTAACAACCTCACTTGTTATGGTTAAACAACCATACCTGGGTGATCAGGGAAGGTTCCCCCCCCCCCAAAAATAAAATTAAGGCTGAGACTTAAAGGATGAGTACCAATTAGTCCTAATCAAGAGCCACTATTACTCTTCCTATATGGACTGGGCTGAGAGCAGTCTCCCCCCTTTCACTTTGAAAGGCCCATACAAGAGGATTCAGCATTCTAGGATTATTCTTTACCCACCCACCATGGCTCACCTTTTGAAGTAGAGCAAAATCCAAACCCTTCACCAAATGGGTGTGTTCCATGTCACCACCCAAGAATTTGGATTCCTGGATCAACTGTCTTCTCTTCTCTGCAGCGGATTTGTCCCTGTATAATGAAAGAAGCCACGTTAGAATAGTTATTTGTGAGTACCAAGTCCTTCTTGAAATAGCTCAGCCTGGGTTCCAAAGTAAGGAAAGTATTAACAAGAATTCACACTGTGATTGTAGGCCACTGGGATGCTGAGGGAATCCTGCCCTGGTAGCCTGGGTACTCACGCTTCAGCAGTGGGGCCCACAGCCCTGTAGTTAGCTGTGGTACTAATCAGCTCAGTTTCCTCATAATCTTTGTTGACCCCATCTCGCCGTTCCTTGGCACGGTCACGGTACTTCTCTGCTAGTTCCCTCTCTCTCTCAATCTCTTGTTGACGAAGCTTGGCATAATAACTGTGACCAGAGAAAAACAAACATGTAAGGCTCACCAGCTGCTATCCCAAGGTCAGCAGAATTATTCCTACCTGTTTTATCCAACTGTCTGGTGAAAGCTCATATACATCCTCATAGAACTGCTGGCCAACTCCGGATAGTCCTCAAAATCAGAATTATAGCATCTTCCAGCTCACAGATAGACTCTTTCAATGCTACCATGGAACCTTCCATCTGTCATTTCAGAATTCTTTAATGCCACACAACTGTGTATCACTCAGTCTCTAAAGATGAGACTTTTCTGTAGGGCAAGAGGAAGTTATCTAAACTTTTATCACCTTTTATTTTTTTTTTTTTAAGATTTTATTTATTTATTTGTCAGAGAGAGAGTGAATGAGAGCGAGCACAGGCAGACAGAGTGGAAGGAAGAGTCAGAGCGTGAAGCAGGCTCCCTGCGGAGCAAGGAGCCCGATGTGGGACTCGATCCCAAGACGCTGGAATCATGACCTGAGCCGAAGGCAGCCGCTTAACCAACTGAGCCACCCAGGCGTCCCATATCACCTTCTAAATTTCAACTGAAAATCATTCCTGGGCCCCTGGGTGGCTCAGTTGGTTCAGCTATCTGCCTTCAGCTCAGGTCATGATCCCAGGGTCCTGGGATCAAGTTCCACATTATGCACCCCGCTTGGTGGGGAGTCTGCTTCTCCCTCTGCCTCTCCCCCCAACTCATGCTCACACTCAAAAAAAAAAAAAAAAAAAAAAAAGAAAGAAAAAGAAAATCATCCCTTGCTGGTCTTCCCCCAGAAGAGATAACAGCAAAACACAAGGTCCAGAAATTTCAGTATCTTATAAATAATCATGATGATGGGTTGCCTGGGTGGCTCAGTGGATTAAGCCGCTGCCTTCGGCTCAGGTCATGATCTCAGGGTCCTGGGATCAAGTTCCACATTATGCACCCCGCTTGATGGGGAGTCTGCTTCTCCCTCTGCCTCTCCCCCCAACTCATGCTCACACTCAAAAAAAAAAAAAAAAAAAGAAAGAAAGAAAAAGAAAATCATCCCTTGCTGGTCTTCCCCCAGAAGAGATAACAGCAAAACACAAGGTCCAGAAATTTCAGTATCTTATAAATAATCATGATGATGGGTTGCCT
The DNA here is from genome assembly GCF_964662115.1 of Mustela nivalis. Lineage (NCBI taxonomy): Eukaryota > Metazoa > Chordata > Mammalia > Carnivora > Mustelidae > Mustela > Mustela nivalis. The sequence goes on from NC_139022.1 coordinate 103,667,716, forward strand.
GGGTGGCTCAGTGGATTAAGCCGCTGCCTTCGGCTCAGGTCATGATCTCAGGGTCCTGGGATCGAGTCCCGCATCAGGCTCTCTGCTCAGCAGGGAGCCTGCTTCCCTCTCTCTCTCTCTCTCTGCCTGCCTCTCTGTCTACTGTGATCTCTCTGTCAAATGAATAAATAAAATCTTTTAAAAAAAAAAAAAATCATGATGATGATGGTGATAATGGCAGATAAGATTTACTGGGTGGTTGCAATATGCCAGATACTAGTGCTAAGTGCTTACATGCATTACTACAGTTGGTCCTCATGACAACCTGATAAAAGTTATGAAATCAGGGGCATCTGGGTGGCTCAGTGGGTTGAGCCTCTGCCTTTGGCTCGGGTCAGGATCTCAGGGTCGTGGGATCAAGCCCCACATTGGGCTCTTTGCTTCCCGCCCGCCCCCGCTCTGCCTGCCTCTCTGCCTACTTGTGATCTCTGTCAAATAAATAATAAAATCTTTATTAAAAAAAAAGTTATGAAATCACTCTACTCATGGTAATACTGAGGGTTAGACATGTTAGGGAATAACCCCATCATTATCCAGCTAAGAACTGGAGAGATGAGATTAAAATACTGCACACTGACCCCAAAGTCCTAAATTGCCACTCTACCTATCGTTCTTCTCCACTAAACCAGAGAACCTCAGATAATAAAGGAAAACCTTAATCTCCAGCCTCATAGTAACTACTGACCTCCACGCCTTTAAAAAAAATACTGTCCACCTTACAGTCCAACACTCCTTCATCCTTCCTTTACCTTTTCTTTTTTCTCCTTCGTGCAGCTGGATCTTCATCCTCATTGTACTCTCTTGGCATCCTAAAAGAGAAAGAAATTCACTGATAGCAAAATATTGCCACAGCCCCAGAAACCCCCAACAACTGGCTTTGAGGACTGAAGGCCTAGAATATGGAACAAAGCAACAGCTTCAACCACGCAGAGATCCAGACCACTATTTGTAGGTGAGTGTTTCTAAGCTTCAGAAAGCAGCAAAACCACTTGAAGCACTATTAAAATTCTACCTCAGCATCTGAGTTCCTAGAGCTGCAATGGTCCCTGAAATCTGTCCATTTAAGCACTAGTGGTATTCTATTAATACAAGTAGTATGTGGAACGTACTCAGATCTTAGCACACTCTAGTCTTCACTGGAGCTTCAATCTCCAGAGAGGGAGAATCAGAATTATAGGCGTCAAAAAAGAACTAGCCTTCCAGTTCATACGACATCTAGTTCAGCAGATTCTGTAGGAAGGAGATGGGAGACAGGTTGGAGGACCCCAGAACTTACTCATGGTGACGTGACTTAGAGGGCGGTGCAGAGGTGGGTGCAGCCCTTGGGGTCATGAGAAGTTTCCTGAAGTCTTCATTGGTGAGTTTTGATCTAGAAGGCAAAAATTTTAAAAATTAGTATCCAGTAAGAATCAAAAAAGGAGTATGTTAAAAACCATGGTTAACTTTACTAGAAATCAAGAAAATACAAATTTAAAAAAAAAAAGCCACTTTTAATGCATCAGAGTGTTGACTATTACAAAATCTGATAAATCAAGTATGTGTGAGAATTTGTAAAGTGAATATTCCTCTGAGAGGCACATAAGTCAGTACAGCAAATGTGAAAGCAATTTGGCTGTATCAAAATTTAAGTGGGTATATCCTATGACCTACCAACTCCATGCACCCATATTTAGCTTTGTTAATTATTGGAATAGGAGTATAAAAAGGCGTGTAAATAAAATTTCAGTTTTGGGGTTTTTTTTTAAGATTTTATTTACTTATTTGACAGAGAGGGAGCACATGCACAGAAGCAGGAAGAGCCAGCAGGTAGAGGGACGGGGAAAAGAGGCTCTCTGCTGAGCAAAGAGCCCAACATGGTGCTTGATCCCAGGACCCTGGGATCATGACCTGAGCCAAAGGCCAATGCCTAACCAACTGAGACACCCAGGCACCGCACAATTTCAGCTTTGAAAGTAATAAAAACTTGGAAACAGCCTAAATGACCATTAACTAAAGACTATATCATGACAGTATTTCCCACGTGTGGCAGACAGCAATGATGGTACAAGAGATAATTTTAATCAGTACAGTGACAAAACTTCACTCCTTGGGGCGCCTGGGTGGCTCAGTGGGTTGGAGCCTTTGCCTTCAGCTCAGGTCGTGATCCCAGGGTCCTGGGATCGGGCCCCGCATCTGGCTCTCTGCTCAACAGAGAGCCTGCTTCCTCCTCTCTCTCTCTCTCTCTCTCTCTCTCTGCCTACTTGTGATTTCTCTCTGTCAAATAAGTAAAATCTAAAAAAAAAAAAAAACAAAAAAACAAAAACTTCACTCCTTGACCAAAGTTTAATCGGGTCCATTTGAGCCCTCTTCTGACTTTCTTCCTTGGCCTGCTGTGCCCAGTTTTAGCAAAGAATCCTTCTAAGTGTTCCCAAGGAAGACAATGCTCAAGATTACTATAACAGGAATAAAGACTACTGCAATAGGGGAGAAGGACTGAAACTCAACTCTGAAAACAAACTGGGACAACTGGACGTTTATTAAAAAAAAATTACTGGGGTGCCTGGGTGGCTCAGTGGGTTAAGCGTCTGCCTTCAGCTCAGGTCACGATCTCAGGGTCCTGGGATCAAGCCCCACATCGGGCTCCCTGCTCAGCAGAGAGCCTGCTTCCCCCCCTCTCTCTACCTGCTGTTCTGCCTACTTGTGATCTCTCTTTCTCTCTGTCAAATAAATAAACAAAATCTTTAAAAAAAAATTATTAAGAGAAAACTGGCTAGCCATTAAGGGTAGGGAAAAAGGAGCTTGACTTGATCTATTTGATTACTTAAGGGGACTCTCCATAAAATGGCTTAACAGCATTCTTTGCTTAAACTGAACCTAATAGGACTTGCCAAAAATGGATCCCAGAGAAGCTTGATGAAAGTCGTCAAAGCAGGAGTCCTTGGGGTGCCTGGGTGGTTCAGTCAGTTGAGTTTTGGCTCTTGGTTTTGGCTCAGGACAGGATCTCCAGGTCCAGAGATCAAGGTGTAGCATATCAAGCCTGCACCAGGTTCCACACTCACTGGGGAGTCTGCTTCCCCTCTCTCTCTGCTCCTCCCCACTGCTCACACACTCTTACTCTTTCTCGCTCTCTGAGATAAATGTGTTTAAAAAAAGGAGGGGAGGGAGTCTTTGTCACTTACGTGAAAATAATTTTTAAGACCATGAGTGGAGAAATTAAGCAAGTAGCAAAATGATATAATATATAATACAACATCACTTAATTTTAATATGTCAACTTACAAAATAATAGTATATCTTCCTCAGACCTACATGTATGCATATAAATGGATTTTAAATAGAAAAAGACACATATGAAAAGGAAAAGGAACAGTGGTTACTTCCAAGAAAGGGACTGGAACTGGGGATGTTATCAAAAAGAATATTACTCTTACTTCTACTTCAATTTTCTACAAGGATGAATTCCTGTATCATATAATTAAACATTAACTTTAAAAACTCGCACCCTCGCAGCCAGAACTTCCCCTCTAATATTCTTATGCAGTCGACATTATGCAGCTAAAGTTCAGAGATAAAGGCTCATGAGGTACAATTTTTGTCACTATCCTTGTTGACAAGACATTTATAATTCCTTCACCATTTCCACACCACTCTATTCATCCCCAGCTCATATACTTAGTCCTATACTGAAATACTCACTGGTGGAAGGAGTGAGGATCATCCACATCGTGGCCATCTGGAGCCAAAGGGTTGGAGAAAGGCTCACCTTAAAATAAGTAAATAAATAAATGAACAAACAAACAAACAAAAAACCCTGGCGTTAATTTAATAAATCTATTTCGTGTCAGTTCCTGTGCAAAAGTTGGGACTATATTAATGAACAATACTGATGTTTTCACGTCAAACTGCTCCCATTCTAGTGAAGAAGAAAGGCAAAAGCAGCAACAATGACCACACAAAGTAGTAGGTACCCAACTGAGAAAATACAAGGAACTCTTGGTGCAAAGGAGGGAGCCCCTAAACCGGCGCTGGAGGATCAACAAATACTTCCGGAAAATAACATCCAAGATGCTGCGATTAAGATAAACTGGCGCGACCCAAGATTAAGTGCAGGCGGTAGGGGCTACTTCACAGACAATACACACCCGTCGTCACTTGGGGCTAGGACAAAGCTTAGAGACAACAGTCCGGAGCTGCCCGGCTTCATTTGATACTAAAGGGCTTCGCCAGATTTCCACCACCCGCACAGTGCTTAAACTCTGAAGCGAAAACAACACTCCAAGCGTCCCAAGTCCTGTAGGTAATAAAGGACAAATGACCCGAGCCTTACTGTCTCGCTCTGGCATTTCGTCTGCGGTGTTTCAACGCCAGCAGGAACTGAAGCTCCAAAGGCAACACAACCAGGACAAGATTTTTCCCACGATGCACCTCAGGAACAATCCCACAGTGCTTTGCGCTCCGCAGCCCTTCCGCCTCCGCCCACTCGCGGAGAAAATGGAAATAAGCGGCACTCGCCTTCTGCAATGCTTTTAAGACATTGGCTAAACTTTACCCCGCCCCCTGCAAGACATCTAACTATCGCGGGAACTGGCAGGGCCGCGATTAGTCAGAGTGGAAAACTTGGCCGGAAGTCCTAGGGCGGGGAGTTAGGCACTAGGGGAGATGGCGGTTGCAGCAGCGAGTCGCGGGATTGGGGCCAAACTTGGCCTCCGTGAGATTCGCCTCCACTTGTGCCAGCGCTCACCCGGAAGCCAGGGCGTCAGGTGAGGTGCAAGATGGTATGCCGGTAGGCTTCGGGGCGCCCAGGTCATGACCTTTACCTCTCGGATGTTTGGGGAGTCCCGCGCGTAGACAAGCACGTAAGGCTTTCTCTCCCCGCCCCCCAACAGGGAATTCATCGAGAAACACTATGTGGAGCTGAAGAAGGCGAACCCCGCTCTGCCCATCCTAATCCGCGAGTGTTCTGATGTGCAGCCCAAACTATGGGCCCGCTACGGTGAGCGGGGAAGCGGGCAGTTTGGGACCCCGATAGGAGAACAAGGGTTAGAGAAGAGAAGGTCATCCAGGGTCACACAGAAACCTGTAGGGATCCTGGAACTCGGACTTCGGCCTTGCTTTTGACGTTGTTTCATATAAACCTACATTCGTGGGGTTGTAGAATGCTGGTGTCTCGAGTAATACCAATATGGATGCGGGCCCTGCCCTGCATAGGGACCAGGAGCTGTTGGTTTCGTAATTCGAAACGGGGTTCATATTGGGAATCGATGCTCATCAATTCCCGTCGAAGTGGGTCCTTACACATGACGTGTGGGTGTGGTCAGTGCCGTTTCAGGTAGTGTGAGAATCTCAGTAATACAAGCATATGCTCTGTTGATGTTAAGGTTAATGTTAAGCTCTGCGTTGAGTACTTCCTTGTCTAAATTTCATTTAATCTTCATTAATTATATGAGGGGGTGGATTCTTCTTTTCTTACTGTAGAGGTTAGAACGGTGAGTCAAAAATTTTACCAAACAGGGGCAGGTGCTGGTTCAGTAAGTAGAGCATAGGACTCTTGATCTCTGGTTCAGGAGTTAAGCCCCATGTTGGGCATAGAGCTTACCAAAAAAAAAAAATTTTTTTATGAAACATACCTAAGATTACATAGCTAGGATACAATAGCCTTTAACCTTTACACCTGTCCCCCCTTTCTAGGATGAACTTCTACCAGATTTTCATGGCTAGCTCGTTAGAATTCATGATGTTGTTACTCAGGTCTGAAATTATTTATCACCTCCTTAATAAGGCATTCCCTACAAATCATATAACACTGCCCTTATCCTGTTTATCATATTCTTAAGTTTACTAATCTGGAAATTATGGTCATGTTGCTTGACACATAGTAGGCCTTCCTCTAGGAATGTCGGGGCCGGGAGAAAATAAGTCATACCTAAGGTTAACTGACTCTAACAGTGGATAACTGCAGTATATGTTAAAAATTGTTTGGAGGAAAAAGCCCATAGACTAGGGGAGATGGATGCAAATTACTTTAGTGTTTTATACTAGGACTGGCACAGAATTGGCATCCAGCCAAGGCTAGGCCCGGGCAAAGCACTGTTGTGGCTAATAATAAATACCTTACCACGCCCCTAAAAACTACCTTGAAACATCTTCCTTCCCATGGTGGCCACCCAGAATCAGCCAAAATTCTAGTTGGATCTGGGCTTCCTAGATGTGTTTGAGACCCCCTGGATCAACTCTAGACATCCCAAATACACCTTGGTCATATCTCTGTACTACTTTTCTCACCCTAACAAGACTGTAAGTTGAAGACAAAGACTTTTATTAATATTTTGGTAATCCCACAGTGTATACTAGATATTTAACCCCTATTCTCTCTCCCCAGCATTTGGCCAAGAGAAGAATGTCTCTTTGAACAACTTCAGTGCTGATCAGGTAACCAGAGCCGTGGAGAATGTGCTAAGTGGCAAAGCCTGAAGCCTCCACTGATTCAGAGCAACAGCCCCACAGGTTGGGCTCTGTTGGACCGAGTACAATGTGAAAAAAGTGTTCTGTTCTGTATAAAGCTTGTGCTGAAAACACCAGCTCTGCATGTTCTTACCCTCATTTTACCCTCTACCCCTTATCACACAACCACTGAGGCAAAGCAGTTTACTATAAAAATAAAACTTTATTCTGTCCTGGACACAGGAGCAGAGAATATGAGATGTCATTATGGTTCTAAATCCTCAAAAGGGGATCCAGGGACAAGGAAATTGAGAGGGGTGGGGGAGGTGATGAGTTGAATGAGTGATATCGAGAAGCCAGGTCACCTGTGAAGAGCAGTCTTCTGGAGAGCATGCACACGATCCTGGAGCTGTGCCTCTTCCTGATGTTTTTCTAGGACCTGAAGCCCTGAATGCTGCACAAATGCCTCCACAGCCTGAGGGCAGGGAAAAGGATTCATCACCCGAGTTCCTGTGCCCCAACACTAGATTCCCACAGCCTTACAGGTTAGCCCACCTCTATTTGGAAGAGTGCCTTCCCAACCAGAGGCTGCAAGTTCTGAACTGGAGTCCACATAGGCTTGCCAGGCCCAGAAAAGTGGCTATAGATAGGATGGAAAGGGAAAGAGGCCATGGTGAGACTACAGGCCTCAGAACAGGGGTACCAGGGCCAAAACTCACCTCTGGCCGATAGAGGAACAGCAGATGCAGGAGCTCTAAACTCTGGCCTACTACTTCAGTGTCAGAGGAAGCCAGTGTGCCAATCAAGCAGGGGAGCAAGGGCCCTGGCCATAGATGTTGGCAATAAGCACGACCCTTCTCTGCCACGTTGCACAGAACTGTGAGCACCTACAGAGAGACATGTATAGAGTCCCCACAAAGGATGAAAACTAAAGACTAATCATGGAGCTAAAATATATGGAGTGCTGATCATGTGGTCAGGCACCATGCCAAGCAAACACATGTTTTTTAATCCTCAGAGCTGCCTCAGGTAGCACTGGTATTCTCAGATTACACACGGGGAAACTGAAGTTCAAGGTGGTAAGCTGATCTGCTTAACTAGCAAAACAGGTTAGGGAGGGGCACCTGGGAGGCTCAGTGGGTTAAAGCCTCTGTCTTCGGCTCAGGTCATGATCCCAGAGTCCTGTGATAGAGCCCCAAAGTTGGGTTCTCTGCTCAGCGGGAAGCCTGCTTCCCTTCCTCTGCCTGCCTCTCTGCCTACTTGTGATCTTTGTCTGTCAAGTAAATAAATAAAAATCTTAAAAAAAAAAAAAACCAAAACAGGTTAGGGATTCACACCTGACTGGTTTGGCCCTGAAGCCGTCCACACCACACTACCTACCAGTCCTCAGGTAAGGATACTTCTGAGTGCAAAGGCCTGCTCCCAGTGTTTTTACTTTGGCCATAAGATCCAAGACTTAAGTGACCCCAATACCTACCAATACGCTCACCACATTAGAAACTGGCAACAACTGCAAAAGAGGCTTGATCAGATCCATGGAGAGCAAGGAGGTACAGAAGCTAGGACTATTTGCTGGAAGGGAAAATGTCAAGGTAAAGTCCCTCAAACAGGGACCTGAACCTGCCACCTGCCCCCAGTCCTACCCACCTCAGCCCAGGCAATGAGGAAGCATTCCCAGAACCTAAAGGTCTAGGCCGAGGCACATTACAGTACATACCAGTAAGGTTGTTGAGGAGCCAAAGGCACTCAGGAAGCAGGCTGGGCTGTTTCTGGACAAAGAACTGCAGAAGGATATATAAGGCCGCCACCACACGCTCATCTTCAAGCTGATTTGGCCCTCCCATAACCTCCACTGCTGCTTCTGTTAGCAAGTTGCTTAGACACCGAAGTACAGGACATACCAGCTGCAAAGACAAGTTGGGAGTACAGTGTAAGGGGGAAGGGGTTACCTACATAGTAAGTAGCAAAACCGGAAGAAAGGTAGCTCAGATCTTGACCTGTCCTCTTCACCTACCAACTCCAGTCCTGCATCCTCAGTTCTCTGGACAGCCCCAGCCACGTCCAATAGCAGCAGCCTCAGAGTGGAGAGACCCCCATGGGAGATAAGCAGCGCATTGTTGACCTGGCTAGGCAATAAAAAGCAAGTACTCAATCAATCCCACCTTGAGGATGGCAAATGGCCTAGAGTGATGGGTTTCCTGGGGTCCAAGCAGAGAAGACCACAGGAGGAAGAAAACTCACTGCAATTCCAGAAACCAAAGTTCAAAAACCCGAGGATCTGGAAAGGAGCCCCAGGGCAAGTCTGTGGTACTTTTGCAAATGGTCTGTGTTACCTGCAGATGATGTAGTGCAGGCACCAGGCAAACTCCACAGCAACCCCAGGGTTTAGCTTTGGTCCAGGTTGCAACAATTGTAGGATATGCTGGGGGAGAGTGGAGCCCAAGACGGAACTGCCAACAGGAAAGTTTTGAGTTGGAACCACAGAAGACAAGATGCCAGTCATTCTTCCCAAACCCTAACAGCAGGTGGGAAAGTATCCAAATCCAAACCTCTTCCCAGCCAGATACAGAGCTAAAATGTGCACTGGTTTCAGAAACAAGACTGAATCTGGTGTCCGGGGGCTACATCACCAAGTAGGTCACATACGCTTCCACATCTGGAGATAAAATTTTACTTACGGGATGATCATCTCTGGAGCTTCCTTAGCTTGCAGAAGCTGGGACAAGGCATATCCAAGGGCTTCCAGCACAGTCAGATGGGGAGACTAGAAGTAGACAGGGTAGAGATCTGACTATGGAAGCTGGGTCATAAGATTTCCTATGACTTTCAATCCCTTAGCACAGGGCAGAGGCTGGAGCTGCCTAAACAAAGCAGAGGGCCATGTAGGGACAAGACAGGGGAGGACTGCCCAAGGAGGGAAAAAGCAGATGGATGCTCACCTGGATGCAGGCAGCCAAAGCAGGAACAATGCCCTGTGGCAGGAGCCGCCTTCTCACAGCCTCACTCTCCACAATCAGGTTACCCAGTGTATACAGACAGAGCTCCTGAGAGTGGGACAACAAAAGCACGGGGCATGGCCTGTCTCAGGCTAGGGTGGGGGTGGGAGAGCAGAGGATGACGTTTTCCCTTTGAAGTTCTGGGTAAAAGGGAGTGGAAGGTGATGGGCATATGTATGGCTATGGACATCAGGGGAAACAAATTTTCTTCTTCCCCCTATGTGCCAGCTCAAACCAAACCCAAAAGCACAGTATTTAAATCCAAGTCAAGAACAAGGTAGGAAGGGAGAGGGCTTACTATAAAGTCTGAGCTGTGACCGGAGAGGTAGGTGAGAAGGTAGGAAGTGGCTGGCAGGCAGGCCTCAGCCACCGCAGACTGCTCGGAATGAGAGAGCTCATGAAGGCACCGAGCGGCCTCTAGCTGCAACAGGGCTCGGTTGCTGGTCAGAAGCCCAACCAGGGTCCGCATGCTGCCCTCCAGCCTACATGAGTGAGTACCAGAGCCCTGCTCAGCCTGTGCCCCATCCCCTCCACACTCCTGTCCATCCCTCAGAGGCCCAGGCCCCACTCACCACCCATACTGACCAGATGAAGGTTTGCTGCGTCTGAGGGTGCTGCAAGCCTCGACGAAGGCTGACCAGAGCTCTCTCTCTCTGCTTTTCATCTGTCCCCCACTGTGCTAACTGAAGGAACTGCTGGATCTGGAGTGCAGGGTAGGAAGAAGAGTGATGGAAACAAAGTTGCCAGAAAGCAAGCATGAATCCTACTCTGTCCACCTCACCTGTGAGCACTCTAATGCTGCAGCGTCCCTAGAACTTGTCATTCAGGCTAATATGGCTAATAACCATCAATCCGTCCCTAGAACTTGTCATTCAGGCTAATATGGCTAATAACCATCAATCTTGCAACAGAGTAGACAAAAGGACTAATCAGAACTGGGTTTAATAATACCAGCCCTGTCACTTACTTTATAAGGAAACTAAACCTCAATTTTTCACCTGAAAAATGGGAATAATGTATTTCCTGCCTTCTTACAGAGTTATTTCAAGGATAACATTTAAATCTTTCAGTCTGGCACAACTTATCCCTCTAGCCATTCTCCCCATGCAACCTATACTCCAACAGCACCCAGCATAACATGACTTGTTTTTTAATGCTTCCAAGCTTTTGCACGATCTATTCCTTCTGCCAGGGATATCATCCCCAGGTCCTCCACTCCTTACAGATTTCTGTTCCTCTTTCTAGCTTCCTTTCAGACTTAAGGGTTTCTATTGTGCCTCATGTTTCCTTCATGACAGATGGTAACATGCCTGTCTTCTTCACTGGGCTGTTGCAAGTACCACGAAGAAAAGGACTCTCCTCATCTTTGTGCACTTCAGTCCCCAGCACAGTGTCTTGGGATGAAGTAAGCACACAATGAACCAACAAACCAATGGTATAACCTAGACATGAATACTTTTGTAAACAACATATGTAAACCTAGACAATATAAACAAAGGGGATGCCCAATGCCTGAATGAATAAATCAGCTAAAACTAACCATTTCATTCACTTAGTCAATAAATAATTACCATCTACTATATGCCAGATACTATAGGGCATCTGAGTTTTCAATGACAACAAATAAGATAGGGTCTAGGTTCCCAAGGATTTAAATTCTAGCTGGAGAAACAGTAAACAATTAGAATGATTAATATTCTGCAAACAGGCTGTCAAGACAATACTAAAAAGGACCCATTTTTAGATGTAGCAAATGTAAAGGCCTTGCGACAAGAAAGATCCTAGCATATTCTTTCAAAAACTGAAAAGGGAGAATGTTGGCTAAGATGAGTAAACTGGCAAGGTTGGAGCTGGGCAACCATTCATCTAGGAAGAAAGGATTTTTAATTTCTATTTTTTTTAAGATCTTCTTTTTACGATTTTATTTATTTCAGAGAGAGCACAAAAAGGGGGAGTAGCAGTGACTGGGAAATGCAGGCTCCCTGCTGAGCAGGGAACCAAATACAGGACTTGATCCTAGGATCATGACCCCAGTTCAATGCAGACCTCTAACCGACTAGGCCATCCAGATGCCCCAAAGATGTATTTATTTGAGAGACAAAGAGAGAAAGCCCGCACAGAAGAGTGACAGAAGGAGAGGGACAGAGAACCTCAGGCAGACTCCATGCTGAGCACGGAGCCCAAGAGTGGGCTCCAAAAGCTCATGACCTGAGCGGAACTCCAGTCGGAGACACTTAACCCACTAAGCCACCCAGGCGCCCCAAATTCTGGATTTGTGAGAGACACATCTGACTGATGTATGGAGAATGAACTTCAAGGCCGCAAGCACAGATGTAAATGATCTGTTAGAAGGCTACTGTGTGTATACAGAGAAGATGGTAGTAGCTGCGATGTTGACCACCTTGAAGACGCCAGGGCTCTTTAAGAGATGAAAAACGCCAGGACTTGATGTACTGATGTGGTGATGAGGGACACAGTTCTCGAGGATGATTTCCCAGTTTCTGGTTTGGCCCACTGGATGGATGGAGGTACTGAAGGGGCCGAGCTCAAAAGGAATTTTGGCGCCAGTGGGCGCAGAACTCACCAAGCACCCGGTCCCCTCACCTCAGCTTCCCCGAGGATCATGGCCACACATTCCCCTTCGGCTTCCTCCAAGACGTCGTCTCTCAACAGCCTCTTACTGACCAGCTGCTGCTCCCTCCGCGCCTTCCGCAATGCTGAGGGCAAAGGAGCCGGCTAAACGTAGGAGGGACATCTAGGACCCCCGTCTGCCACCCGGGGGCCTCATCTATCCCCGATTGCCATACCATCCGCCATACCACAGCACTCCTCCGTAGTGGAGGAGCTACGGTACCCCCGCCGGTATCTTCCCGCCTTCCTTGCCCTCCCGCACCTGCCTCCCGCTCCCGGCGCTGGCACCGTAGCTCCTCCACTACGCAGCCCACCGGCCTGAGGCGGCCCTGCCGTCCTCTCCACATGGCTGAGCTGGAGAAAATTCGCAGGGAGCCCAGAATCAAAGAAACCGGCCCCAAACCTAGAAGAAGGCACCCGACTGCGCAGCTGTAGCGCAGGGCGGAAGAGGAGGAGTGAGTGGGCGGAGCACAGTGCAAAATGGTGGCGGGCGGACCAAAGGAGAGGCGGGGCGAAGAGACAGTAGATGGGGTGGGGCAGGGGGCAGGGAGGGGCGGGGCGAGAGCTAGAGGCGGGGTAGGACTTGGGCCGCGAAGATCTTAGGCAAGACTCAGCAACACGCGCTCCGCCTGCGGTTGGTTTTTCTCCCTCCCAGTTCTCTTTCCCAATTCCAGGAAAGAAATTCAACCTTCATCTGGACTGCAGTGCGTCACCTTCCGCTCAACAAATACAACCTCCCCAAACCTAACACACTCTAAAGATTTTTTTTTTAAGATTTTATTTATCTATTTGACAGAGATCACGAGTAGGCAGAGAGGCAGTCAGAGAGAAGGGAGGAAGCAGGCTCCCCGCCGAGCAGAGTCCTACGCGGGGCTTGATCCCAGGACCCCGGGACCACGACCCAAACCGAAGGCAGAGTCCCTAAACCACTGAGCCACCCAGACGTCCAACCTAACACACTCTAGACGGACATTCAAAACTATCCTGAGTTTTAGGAATATTTCACCAAAACCTCAGCTCTCACTGATGAACACTGGATTGGCATCACCTTACTGAATGTTCTCCACGACAATTATCCCCATTATGCGCATATGAAAATGAGACAAATATAATTATTTCACTGTTCTGCATAAAAGTGAATCACATTATTTTGGGGATAAAGTAATCCTTAAACCAGATTTGGAGCACCACTAACTACTATGTACTGGGGAAACACTGGTGAATGAAAAAACCATGTTCCTCACCTTCGAAATCTGAATTGTGTCAAAGTAAACTTTACATGGTCTAATCACTGCATACCTCTCCAGTCTTCACTGCAGGGGCACATCGCCTAATTCATCTCTCCTGGGATCTTCTTTTTTCCCTAAAACAAGCCCTCCTCTTTTCCTCCTCCAGGCTTTTGGCCAGGCTGTTGCCCTGCCTACAGAGCCCTAACTCTGCCTGAACACCGCACCCTCCCTCAAACCAGCACCCTTCCCTTAATTAACACTGCCCTCAAGATCTCAATTCCAATGTCCCCTACTCAGAACTACTGGGCCTCTGTCCCTCAAGATCTCAATTGCAGTTGTCCCCTACTCAGAACTACTGGGCCTCTGTCCCTCAAGATCTCAATTCCAATGTCCCCTACTCAGAACTACTGGACCTCTGTCCCTGTCATAAGAGCCTATAGCGCCATATACTTCATAACCATTTTTACTGTCATGAAGTTACAGTGTATTGTTTGATGTTGTCCTCCCCAAATCCCATTCACAGCTCCAAGAGAATGGAGTCCTGGTAGCAGTTAAGCATCTTTATTGGAGGGGGTGCCTGGGTGGCTCAGACCGTTAAGCATTTCTCTTCGGGTCAGGTCCTGGGATGGAGCCCCACATCAGGCTCCCTGCTATGCAACGAGCCTGCTTCTCCCTCTTCCACTTCCCCTGCTTGTGCTCTCTCTCTCTCTCTCTCTCAAATAAATAAAATAAAATCTTTTTTAAAAAAAGGAATTTTTATTGAAGGTCTCTAATTTTTAGAAAGCTATTATTTAGGGAAATATATGAGTAAGAACAAATCCAAGAAAGGGAACTGTTCTCAAATCAACTTCCTCTGGTAGTCTGTGGTTAGGATTTGACACTTTCAAACCAACTTTCTTTCCTAGAATTTAATTCCACCTCTTGGAGTTAATCGCCTTTAATCTGGGACTCCTGGGTGGCTCAGTCAAACATCTGCCTTCTGCTCAGGTCGTGATCCCAGGGTCCTGGAAAAGAGTCCCCACATCAGGTTCCCTGCTCAGTGGGGAGCCTGCTTCCCCCCTCTGCCTGCCACTTCTCCTGCTTGTGCTCTCTCTCTGTGTCAAATAAATATATATTTTTAATTGTCTCTAGGAGTGCCTGGGTGGCTCAGTGGGTTAAAGCCTCTGCCTTTGGCTCAGGTCGTGATCTCAGGGTCCTGGGATCAAGCCCTACATCGAGCTCTATGCTCAGCAGGGAGCCTGCTTGCCTTCCTCTCTCTCTCTGCCAGCCTCTTTGCCTACTTGTGATCTCTGTCAAATAATTAATAAAATCTTTTAAAAAATAAAATAAAAAATTGCCTTTAATCTCTTCCACAGATCACCTAGTTAAATATCTGCAGACCATTATCCTGCCCCCACATCTCTCCAGGCCCAGCATCCATCCAGCACTGGAACAGCCATTTACTGAGCAACTGCTCAGAGCACCATGCACTGGCTGGGTATAGAGTCTGAGTCTTTTATCTCCTTTGTCATGGGACAGGCTGCTTCTAACACCTACATATTTCCCCTGATGGGGAAGGTAAGACAAGTCTCCAGGAAAAATATCTGCCCAGACAGTTACAGCTGCCCACCCAGTTTTTTTGTACTTGTCTTCCCAACATCACGATCAACCCTGTGAAAAACAGCCCCAAGTCATCTCTAATACAGAGCTACCTGTTCCTTTCTCCACAGCTCCCCCAAGTCTTTAGTTTCTCCTCTGCAAGTCCTCTTCCCTATGGACTGTAGTCTGCATCTGTGTTTGCCTCCCCCCTCCTACCAGAGTACCTGAGGGATGGTGCAATGGTCATGTGTGTGTCCCTGGGCTTTGTACCAGCCCTGACATTTGGTAGACAAATGATAGGTATTTGTTGAATCAAGGTGAGTTGGGGATCCTTGCAGAGCCATTATTGCCCCCTCTTTGCTTGGAACCATCATCCAAAGTACCACCCTTAGAATGATGGGATTTGCTAAGGAGCCAGGTTTCAGTGGTCTGAGTCTTCTGAATGCAGAGGCACTGATGAAGAACATAAAAATCAGGACTATTCTTAATAGATATGGCTCTGTAGTCACAGACAAGTACTACCATTATCTCCATGTTACAAATCAGGAACCCAGAAATCTGAGGCGCAGAAATTTGCCCAAGTATTAAAACCTCAGTGGTAGAGCTGGGATTCCAAGCCTGGCTGTCTGACCACAGAGTCAGTGTATTTATCACTGAACTATAAACTCACATTCTTGGTCCTCAGGGATGTTCCAGTGACCCGGCCTGGCTGGTCTTAGGGCACAGCTCGGGGTATCAAGACATGCCCAACAAGATACACAGGGAGCAGTGAGGTCTAATGAAACCTACTTGTTTGGAATATGGACAAAGGTAAAGCCATTTATTTAAAAAAATGGGAGAAGTGAGAATTCAAACATTTTTAGTATAGGTCTTGCCCCAGAATCTACAGGTGAAGAACTGTGAGGGTGGTTGTGAAAGCACAGCCCCTATTCACCCTCTGGGACACGTGGGTTTTGTGGGGTTTTTTTGTTTGTTTGTTTTTGCGAAACAGGTGATTACTAATTAATCCTCATTCAACATAGGTCCTGCCTTTCCTCCCAGGAACTGTGTTGCGGGGGAAGGGCAGTGGAGAGCTAGGCGCAAGGAGGAAATCTGGGTTTGAAATAACTGTTTCTCAGTTTCAGGGCAAGGAAATGGAAACTGCAAGAAGTGGAACTATTTGGCCAATGTGTCTCTATTAAAGACCTCTTTAAGAAAGCTATTATTTTCTGACTGAACCACCTGGGTTAAGCACCTTGTCTTCATGATCTCAGAGTCATGGGATTGAGCCCTGTGTGGGGCTCCCCACTCAGCAGAGAGTCTGCTTCTCCCTCTCCCTCTGCCCCCCACCCTAGCCCCTGCTGGAGCACTGTCTCTCTCTCTCTCTCTGTCTCTCTCTCTCTCTCTGTGTGTCTCTCTGAAATGAATACATAAATCTTAAAAAAAGAAAGATAGATTGCAAGCTGGGGCATCTGAGTGGCTCATCCGGCTGAGTGCCCCACTCTTCGTTTCAGCTAAGGTCATTATCTCAGGATCATGGTATCCGGACCCTCAAAACGCTGGGTGCTGAGCGAGGAGTCTGCTTGTCTCTCTCCCTCTGCTCTTCACCCCACTCTCTCTTTCTCAAATAAAGAAATAATCTTAAAAAAAAAAAAAACAACGCTCTTACTTTCTTTTATTTTTTTAGATTTAAAAAAAAAAAAACTATTTGACAAAGAGAGACAGAGATAGCGAGAGGAGAGAGCAGGAACGGAAGAGAGGGAGAAGCAGTCTCTGCACTGAGCAGGGAGCCCCATGTGGGGCTCAATCCCTACCCTGAGATCATAACGTGAGCCAAAGGCAGCGGCTTAACCGACTGAGCCACCCAAACGCCCCCCCACCCCCCAAATCAAAGCTCTTGCCTTCTTAATAATCAAAGTTTTAAAAAAGAAAAAGTCAACAACAACAACAAATCATAAAGGAAGGGGTTGTTCTTCAGACCAACTTCCTTCCCTTGAACCTCAGTGCTATTCCTTGGAGTCAACAGAGGAAGTTTGCGATATCCTCCACACAATATCTAGCTGCGCTCTCCACCCTCAGTCTCCGGAAGCTAAACATGCGAGGGTATTCAGGGTATTGGATTTGGGTGTCGTTAATAGTAACCCAGACGAGGAAAAAGTTAAAGAAACTACCCCAGTTGATTCCGTGGGATAAAGACGGGGAAGTGAGAGTCCTGGCCTGAAGCACTGGGGACTTTTCTTTCCCCAAAGTTAGTAAACAAGCCTGGGGTATCTGACTCATCAGAATACTGCCTGGGGCTTTGCACTCTAAATGCCCTACAAGATCCTTCCTGTTACAGTCCTGGCAACATCCTTCATTGCAAAACTTCCCAGAAGGGTACCACATGGAGTAGTTGGGTGGCAGAGAGGTGGGGAGTGACCAGGGTTCACAGAGAAAAGAACAGAGTGATATCCCACGGTTGCATAAACTCGCAGGCCGCCCAAGAGCTCAGCTAAGTGTGTGAAGCCTAGAAGAAACAGGTGGGTGCGGCTGTACAGCAAAGTAGCTCCTCCCTGAGCTCGCCAGGACACAGAGACCCGGAGCACCAATAGACCATGGTGAGTGTACGGTCTTGGGGCCCAAAGGGAACTACTCAAGGAACCCCAGGCACTGACTGGGGCAGCCCTGACCTCTGCTTTCTTCCTTAGGTGCGCGCGCCCTGCTTGCTGCTGCTGTTGCTGCCAACGCTGTGCATCTCTGAGGTCGTACTAGAGCCCTGCGAAGTGGACGACGAGGATTTCCGCTGCTTCTGCAACTTCACGGATCCGCAGCCCGAGTGGTCCAACGCCTACCAGTGTGTAAGTGCCATCGAGGTGGAGATCCATGGCGGCGGCCACAACCTGGAACAGTTTCTAAAAGGCGCAGACACAGACCCGAAGCAGTACGCTGACGTGCTGAAAGCTCTGCGCTTGCGGCGGCTCACAGTGGCCTCTGCGCAGGTTCCTGCTGTGCTCGTGGCAGCCTTCCTGCGTGCGCTGGCGTACTCCCGCATCAAGGAACTGACGCTCCAGGACCTGGAGGTAACCGGCGGGACGCCACCGCCGCTTCTGGAAGCGACTGGGCCTGCGCTCTCCACCCTCACTCTCCGGAACGTGTCGTGGACAGCGGGAGGTGCCTGGCTCACCGAACTCCAACGGTGGCTGAAGCCGGGCCTCAAGGTACTGAACATTGCGCAAGCACATTCGCTTGCTTTTTCCTGCGCACACCTCCCCACCTTCCTGGCCCTCACCACCTTAGACCTGTCCGACAATCCCCGACTGGGCGAGCACGGACTGACTGCAGCTCTCTGTCAGCACAAGTTCCCGGCCCTCCAGGCTCTAGTTTTACGGAACGCCGGGATACAGACGCCCAACGGCGTGTGCTTGGCGATGGTGCAGGCGGGTGTGCAACCTCAGCGCCTAGACCTCAGCCACAACTCGCTGCGCGCCACCGCCCCAGGCGCTCCTGTGTGTGTCTGGCCGAGGACACTGAACTCTCTCAACTTGTCCTTCGCCAGGTTGGAGCAAGTGCCTAAGGGACTACCGGCCAGGCTTAGCGAGCTTGATCTTAGGTGCAACAGGCTGAACAAAGAGCCTCGGCCAGAAGAGCTGCCCATGGTGAGTAACCTGACGCTGGATGGGAATCCCTTTCTGGACCCTGAAGACCTCTACCAAGAAGACCCGATGAAGTCTGGCGTGGTCTCAGCCTGTGCGCATTCGGCTCTGGCGGTGGGGATGTCAGGAACCTTAGCGGTGCTTCAGAGTGTGGGGGTCGTCGCCTAGGGCCCACGAGAGAGACGAATGAATTGGCTCAGATTGTCCTGGCTCCACAGAAGCCTTATCCGGACATCTTAACCAACCAACCCTCTGCCTCATCTTCATTAAAATCTGAAACAAGGAGATAGGTGTCATTCACTCAGTGGGTGTCTGTGATCTGCTGGGCACAGTGCTGGCTGTGGAATCCATTATATTTAGCTTTCTTCATCCAAATCCCCTAGAAACCTAAGAATAGAATTTAAAGGGTGGAAGAGGCAGGGAGTGTTTCCTGTCTAGAGCTGTGTGTGAGAAATGGGGGTTTCTGTGCAATCCAGCTTTCTGAGATTACTTACACCCGTGTTAAGGTTGTTTGAATGGTAAACATGCCGAGGAAGATACAGAATGTTTGCTCTCTGGTGCATTTCCCAAGAGCCAGCTGCTCCCCCTTTCAAAAGTAATAAAACTCAGAGTTACATGCTTATTCTCTCTCTCTCTCTCTCTCCCAACTCTCCATGGAGAAGGGACAGCTCTACCACCTGAGTTTCATAATTTCAGGGTTTCTCTTCTGCTGTGTAAAGCCCCTCCACACACACAGGTATGCTGGCTTTCACTGTGTCATCTAAAGGGGAATTTATGCATGGAGGACGGTTACAAGATACTATCATTAAACAGTCTGTCTCTGAACCAGATATCTTGTGTGTATAATTGTTTCTGGCTGGATCCTTAACTTGCAAATAGGATAATAGCTTAGACACTTCACAACATCTTAGACCTCTCACAGGGCAAGTAATGACATGTACCTTCCAAACCACATTTTCTCAGAGACCCAGGACATCAGCCAAGAGGTACTGCTCCTTCTAGGAGTCCCTTCTTTTCTTTTTTTTTTTTAAGATTTTATTTATTTATTTGACTGAGAGACATTTATTCTGGGTCTGAGAGGCAGGCAGAGAGAGAGAGGAGGAAGCAGGCTCCCACTGAGCAGAGAGCCTGATGCGAGGCTCAATCCCAGGACCCTGGGATCATGACCTGAGCTGAAGGCAGAGGACCAACACCCTGAGCCTCCCAGGCGCCCCCTAGGAGTCCCTTCTTTACATTGAGGAGGCAGCCATATGCATCAGAGAGCTAGACACCTGCCTCACAGAGGACCTGGAAGAGGGATGGAGAATGGGGCAGATATAAGCTATTCTTATAGCTTATATAAGCCCTCTGGCCTCTGGCCCTCTGGCCTGCCTGCCTCCAGTGTCCAGCGCCACACAGGTAGGAATGGAGGATGCAAAATAACATTGTTGGGAGAGTTACACGGATTACCAGACCACAGACTCAAAAAGAATCACGGGGACTGATAAATTGCCATCCCCAGGCAGGAAACCCCTCGGAGTATCCCCAAGAGGACTTCATCCAGCACAGGGGAACATTTCCAGTATCAGAGAACTAACAACCTCAAGCAGCAACTTACATTTGAATAGCTTTGAGTGCTCTTCATCAAAGTTCTGGAGCCTCTGCTCAACCTCGGGCCCTGTGTTAGGACACTGATATATAAAGATGAGACCAAAACATCCATGTCCTCAGAGAATTCTCAATCTAATAAGGGAGATGTATACAGAATAGATAGTTGTGATTCCATGAATGGGAGGGATCTACTCTATGAGCTCCTCTGGAAGACTGTACAGGAAAGGAGACATTTATTCTGGGTCTGAGAGGTGAATATCACTTCCTCAGGAAGGACGTTCCCAGGCAAAAATGGGTACTTTAAAAGGTTCAAATCTGAAAGTATATGGCCAGATCTGAGAATTATAACTGATTATGTAGGGCTGGAGATCCCAGTGATGGAAGCTGGTGACATTCATTCATTCAAGTGCTGATTATATGCCAGGGACTATGCTAAACCCTGTGGATATATCAAGAATAATACAGAAGTTCTTGTTCATATGGAATTCAAATTCTGGTTGGATAGTGGGGGTCAGGGGCAGATTCTAGTTGGATAGTGGGGGTCAGGGGCCTTATCAAACTATGATAAGGCTTGTGAAGAGAAAGAGGACAGAGTGTTGAGGATTGATATGTTATATGGGAGTGTTAGGAAGGTCTCTCTGATGGGGATATTTTAACAATCTCCTTAGCGAATTGGGAAAGTGAGCTTGAGGATATCTGCAGGAATAGCATTTCAGGCAGAGACAATGGCAAGCATAAAAATCCTGAGTGTTAAAGGAAACAATAAGGAGGCCAGTGTGGCTGAAGCAGGGTGAGCAGGGGTGGTAGGGAAGAACAGTAAGAGAAAACATGAGAGAATAGCAGGGCCAGATTACGTAGGGCCTTGTAAAGCAATGCTATTCAAAATATCATCAAAGGCAAGTGCCAGCCCACACACTGTTTATTACTGCACTGTGAGGAGGTAAATGTAAAAAGTCAATAATGAGTGGTTAGAAACTCTTTTTTTTTTAAGATTTTATTTATTTGGGGTGCCTGGGTGACTCAGTGGATTAAGCAGCTGCCTTCGGCTCAGGTCATGATCTCAGTGTCCTGGGATGGAGCCCCGCATCAGGCTCTTTGCTCAGCGGGGAGCCTGCTTCTCTCTCTCTCTCTACCTGACTCTCTGCCTACTTGTGATCTCTCTCTCTGTCAAATAAATAAAGTCTTTTATATATATATATATATATATATATATATATATATATATATATATATATTTTTTTTTTTTTTAAATTTAGCGGCGGCTGGGTGGCTCAGTGGCTCAGTTGGTTAAGTGGCTGCCTTCAGAAGACCAGGTCATGATTCCAGGGTCCTGGGTTGGAGCCCTGAGTAGGGCTTCCTGCTCAGCGGGGAGACTCTTCTCCCTCTTCTGCTCCCCCTGCTTGTGCACAAGCACTCCGTCAAATAAATAAAATATCATATTTTATTATTTTTTAAGATTTTATTTATTTATTTGACAGAGAGAGAGAGAGAGCACAAACTTAAGAGCCATCTTTCCCCTCTGGGTAGAAGAGAGATTTAACTAAGAGCATGTCGTGAAGGGCCTTAAGAGATGATCTCGCAGGGTGTGAGGAGTGATTAATGAGTTTGAAGTGGACAGTTACTGGAAGCAAGTGTGTGTTCGAAAAAGCCCACAGGTGGCCACGTGGAAGTTGGATTAGCAGATTCTAAAGGAGCACTGAAGAGGTTATTGAATGAGTCTAGGTGAGAAAGGGTGAAGACCTGACCAGGACAGCAGTTGCCATGGAAATGTGGAGGAAGGATGGCTCCAAGAGCTCTGAAAGAGGTAGAATCCGATGGGTCCCAGGATGCCTGAATGTGGGGAAAGACAAGATGCTTAGGTTTCTGGTTTAGAGGATGCCAGTCTCACTCAGAGGGATGGAAATGGAAAAGAAAAAAAAAAAAAAGATTAGGAGAAGGGCACTTATGAGCTTGAAGTGCTTCAAATCCAGTAGCTAGCTGGTCTTTGGAGTTTAGATCTGACAAGACAAGTTTGGGCTGCATTCCAGAACTGAGGAGCCCTCAGTGTAGAAGTGGTTGTGAAGTCATGTAGATGGGGAAGCTCCAGGGATAGAGCAAGGAGATTGCTAAAAAGGGAACCTGGAAAGCATCAGTCAGCATTTAAGGATGTGGGAAACAGGGTCCTTAAAGGACACAGAGACAAGGAGAATTGAGAACTTTTCAGGTGGGGGACACAGGGAAAGAGTGGTCAGCAGTTTCCTATGCTTCCTTCCCTATCTTTGTCTCTGTCTCCTCCTCAGCATATTCTAGCTGCTCCACTCTGGCATTACTTCCTTTCACACTGGCTCTTCACTCTCCTGGGAATGCTCTGGTCATTTGTTTGTTTGTTCACCAATTTTTAAACTTGCATGTATTTTTATTTAAATTCAATTAATTAACATGTAGTATATTATTAGTTTCAGAGGTAGAGCTCAGGGATTCATAGTCTTGTGTAATACCCAGTGCTCATTATATCACATGCCCTCCTTAATGCCCATCACCCATTTACCGCAACCCCCCACCTCCCACCCCCCTCCATCAACCCTCATTCCTATGATTAAGAGTCTCTATGGTTTGTCTCCCTCTCTGATTTCCTCTTGTTTTATTTTTCCCTCCCTTCCCCTTTGCTGTTTGTGCAACATTTGGTGAGTTCCTACTACACAACAAGCACTTGAAAGTGCTGAGGATACATTAGTGAACAGAGCAGCAAAAGTCCCCATTTTTTTGCTTACATTGCAGTGGGAAGAGTAAAGTCTATAGTGCGTTAGAAGATAAGTACTATGGAAAAAAAAAACAGCAAAGGCAAAACAATCAGGAGTACTGAGTTAGAAGTATTTGTTAAAATTGCAATTTTATTTTTTAAATTTTTAATTTTTTTTAAGATTTTATTTATTTATTTGAGAGATAGGGACAGAGAGAGCACAAACAGGGGGAGCAGCAGAGGGAGAGGGAGAAGCAGGCTCTCTGCTGAGCAGGGAGCCAGATATGGGACTCGATCAATCCCAGGACCCTGGGATCAGAACCTGAGCTGAAGGCAGAGGCTTAACTCACAAGCCACCCAGGGTACCAAAACTCACTGGATTTTATATGTTAATTTTGTATCTTGAAACTTTCCTGAATTCATTTTTTCTTTTCTTTTCTTTTTTTTTAAAGATTTTATTTATTTGACAGAGAGAGGAGACACAGCCAGAGAAGGATCACAAGCAGGGCAAGTGGGAGAGGGAGAAGGAGAAGCAGGCTCCCCACCGAGGAAGGAGCCTGATGTGAGACTCTATCCTAGGACCCTGAGATCATGACCCGAGCCAAAGGCAAATGCCTAACAATTGAGCCACCTGGGCATCCCAGAATTTATTTTTTCTAACAGTTTGTGTGTGTGTGTGTGTAATTTTTATGATTTTCTTTAAAAAAAAGATTCATTTATTTGAGAGAGAGAGTGTGAACACACATGAACGAGTAGGGGGAGAGACAGGGAGAGAATCTTCAAGCAGATTCCCCTCTGAGCATGGAGCCCACTGAGGGGCTCAAATCTGGAATGCACGAAATAATGACCTGAGCTGAAACCAAGAGTTGAATGCCACTCTTTACAATTTTCTACATATAAATTATGTCATTTGTGAATAGAGATAATCTTGCTTCTTTTTCACTTTGGATACCTTTTATTTCTTTTTCTTGCCTAATTTCTTTAGCTAGAATTCCAGTGTTAAAGATTTTTTATTTATTTATTTGACAGACAGAGATCACAAGCAGGCAGAGAGACAGGCAGAGAGAGAGGAGGAAGCAGGCTCTCTGCTGAGTAGAAAGCCCGATGCAGGGCTCGATCCCAGGACCCTGGAATCATGACCTGAATTGAAGGCAGATGCTTAACTGATGGAGCCACCCAGATGCCCCTTAATATTTTTTTTGAGATTTACTTATTTTAGACAGAGAGAGAGATCACCTGCATACAATTGAGGAGAGGGGCAGAGGGAGAGGGAGAAAAAATCTCAAGCAGACTCCCCACTGAATGCAGAGCCTTACTCGCATTCCCACAACCATGAGACCATGGTCTGAGCAGAGATGAAGAGTCGGTCCTTAGCTGACTGAGCCACCCAAGTGCCCCACGTTAATTGTTTTTTTTTAAATTATTTTTTAATTTTTTAAAAAGATTTTATTTACTTACTTGACAGAGGGAGAGGAGGAATATAAGTGGGGGAGTGGGAGGGGAGAAGCAGTCTTTGGTTGAGCAGGGAGACCCCATGTGAGGCTCAATCCCAGGACCCTGGGATCATGACTTGAGCCAAAGGCAGATGCTTAATGACTGAGCCACCCAGGTTAATTGGTTCTTAAGATAAGAGAAAAAAATGTTTGTATGCAGATGGGAATAATCCAGTAGAGAGGGAAAACTTGATGATATAGGAGAAAGAAGGGAGTCTGGAGAAATGTCCTTGAATAGGTAAAAAAAGGACTGGTACCTAATTCACCAGTAAAGGGGTTGGTCTGGGGCACCTGGGTGGCTCAGGCATTAAGCGTCTGCCTTTGGCTCAGGTCATGATCCCAGGGTCCAGGGATAGAGCCGGGCATCAGTCTCCGTGCTAGGCAGGAAGCCTGCCTCTTCCTCTCCCACCCAACCTGCTTGTATTCCCTTTCTTGCTTTGTCAAATAAAGAAATAAAATCTTAAAAAAAGGAGGGGTGGCCTTCAGATAAGCACACATACGTCAACTTATAGTCACCTGGCTGGAAGGCAGAGTATTTGGGTAAAGATGCTCCTGCAATAACAGGAGACCGTGGAACTTCTACCAAATTAAGCTCTAAATACTGATCTTCTTATGGCAGGCACCTCATTGTTCAGGATTCAATTCAAATATTACCTCATCTTAAGGAGCCCCTCCTGCCTCATCATCCTGATTACAACATCATACGTTATTTTCTTCAAGCATTAATCTCAATTGGAAATCATCTTCTGTATTCATACTTTGTTTGTTGAGTATTGTGTTGGAAGTACCATGACAACTGCTGAGAGCAGCAGTGGTGTCAGTGTTGTTTACTTCTGAATCTCTAGTCCCAAAGACAGTGCCTGGCACAAGGTAGGTGCTCCATTAATCTTTATTGAAAAACTGATTGAATGAATGGAAAGAGTGGGCTGAGGCTTTATAGCAGCCGTGAGTTAAGTGAGAAAAAAACCAATTAGTGTTTTGCTTCATTAAGGTCAAATAAAAATATTTTTCTGAGGTTGGAGGCCATAAAACATGTGTCACATTTCCAGTCAAAAGGCATGTAGCATTTTCTGATCAGACAGCATATAGCAGCACAGGAGTAGGATTCAAACATTCAAAATTGGGGGTGGGTAAAGTTTCTGTTCAAAAGGGTGATGCAGGAAGATTCTGAACCCAACTTCTCCCACTGATACACTGAATCTATAGCTTTGCATCATACAGTTTCTTCTGCGGAAAAAAAAACCACAAAACCAACAACAACCTAGAAACTGGCAGAGCAAAATTGAGGGTAGGTATACAGGGCAGCCCAACTGAGACCCAAGGATTGAGCAAGTTTTGTTGATAAGGCAGGGCTGAAAAATGTGCCCTAGACAGGGAAGGAAGTAACAAGGAGTGAGAAATGGATTAGGAGAAGTAACAGTTCTACTTCCACATGTACAATGAATTTGGATATCTGTTGTGGTGTGATGAATTGTATATTTGTAGGACTGAGGTCATAGAACTTCCATTTCTGAGCCAAAAAGTCTCCCTGTAGCTTCCTCTTTTGTTCCTGTGCTGTCATCTGGAGCCAAATGGACGTCAATTCTTTTCCTCAGAAGTCCTTGTATCCTGAGTCAAGAGTTTCTGCTCTTTCCCAAACAGTCTTCTTTTCCCCAACACCCCCCTCCCCTGTCTCTTATCATAATCAGAACTCCCTTATTCTCTAGATCAGGAGAGGCTCTTTATGAGCCACCTCAAATTACCTACAATGGAAGAAGTTTGAATACTGACCTGTATCTTTGAGGACATAAAAAAATTACCAGTGGTTTTTTTTAAACTATGGTATTATATATGATAGGTATGATATTGTGATAATTTTTTTCTTTTTTTAGATTTTATTTACCCATGTGAGAAAGAGAGAGAATGACAGAAAGCATGAGGAGGGAGAAGGTCAGAGGGAGAAGCAGACTCCACGTGGAGCTGGGAGCCCGATGCAGGACTTGATCCAGGGACTCTGGGATCATGACCTGAGCCAAAAGCAATTGCTTAATCAGCTGAGCCACCCAGGTGCCCAATATCATGGTAATGTTTAAGAAAGAGTGCTTGACGGGACGCCTGGGTGGCTCAGTTGGTTAAGCAGCTGCCTTTGGCTCAGGTCATGATCCCAGCGTCCTGGGATCGAGTCCCACATCGGGCTCCTTGCTCCGCAGGGAGCCTGCTTCTCCCTCTGACTCTGCCTTCCACTCTGTCTGCCTGTGCTCGCTCTCACTCTCTCTCTCTCTCTTACAAATAAATAAATAAAATCTTAAAAAAAAAAAGAAAGAGTGCTTGACAAATCATAAGAAAAGAAAACTACAGTCTAATATTCCTTATGAGTATGAATGAAAGAACCCCCAATAAAATACTAGAAATTGACTCCAGCAATTTATAAGAAGAATGTATAAAAAGAATTATATACCATGACCAATTTAGATTTATCCCAGGAATGGTTGGTTTAACAGCTGAAAATCAGTCAGTGTAATACACCATATCATATCAGGATAAAACATAAAAATATGATCATCTAAATAAACACAGAAGCATTTGATAAAACCCAACCCCTTTAACCCAACCCCTTTCATGAAAAAAAAAAATTAGGAAGAGTATCCTCAACATGATCAAGGGCATCTACAAAAAAAGTAAGTCAATATCATAGCTAATAATCAAAGACTAGGTGCTTTTGCCCTGAGATGAGCAACAAAATAAGGATATATGTCCTCACCACCTTCATTTGGCATTGTTCTAGAGATTCTGGCCATGACAGTTACACAAGAAAAAGAAACAAATGACATCCAGGTGGGAAAGAAAGAAGCACAACTATCTAAATTCATAGATTTTATGATCGTGTATATTTAAAAAGTCCTGTGGAGGGGCGCCTGGGTGGCTCAGTTGGTTTAACAACTGCCTTTGGCTCAGGTCATGATCCTGGAGTCCCAAGATCAAGTCCAGCATTGGGCTCCCTGTTCAGCAGGGAGTCTACTTCTCCCTCTGACCCTCCCCCTTCTCATGCTCTCTCTCTCTCTCTCATTCTCTTGCTCTCAAGTAAATAAATAAAATTTTTTTTTAAATCCTGTGGATTCACTAAAATATATTAAAACTAATCAAATTCAATAAAGTTGTAAGATACAAGCTCAACGTACAAACATCAATTTTATATCTATACACTTGCAACAAACATAGTGAAAATGAAATTTCAAAAAAAAAGTCATTTACAATAGCATTAAAAGAAATACAATGATTAGGAGTAAATATAACCAAAGAAGAGCAAACTTAAACTCCTAAAACTACAAAATGCTATTGAAACAAATTAAATAAGATCTAAATAAATGGAATAACATCCCATATAGATGGATCTTAATATGTTAAGATGTCAATTCCCCCCAACTGATCCGCAGATTCAACTAATGTCTTATAAGAATCTAAGCTTTTTGTATAAATTAACAAGATGATTCTAGAGTTCATATGGAATTTCCAAAGATGCTATAGACAAACAATTTTTAAAAACAAGAACAAAGTTGGAGGACTTACAATTCCCGATTTCAAAACTTTTTGTGAAGCAATAGTAATGAAGACACTGTGAAACCGGCACAGGGACAAACATGAAATCAGTGAAAGAGAAGTGAGAGTCCAGAAATAAACCCATGTTTCTATGGACAGCTGATTTTGACAAGGATGTTGAGAACATTGAATGAAGAAATCTTTCAAATAAATGGCACTGGGACACCTGGATATCCAGATACAGATGAATTAATTTGTATCCTTAACTTAAGACTGTATACAAAAATTAACTCAAAATGGATCGATTACACAAATATAAGAATTAAAACTGTAAAGCTCTTGGAAGAAAACACAGAAATTAATCCTCATGACCTCTGATCTGGCAATGAATTCAGAGATATGACACCAAAAGCAAGAACAACAAAAGACAAAAAGAATAAACGGAATTTCATCAAAATTTAAAACTTTCCTGCATCAAAAAGCATTATCAAAAAAGATGAAAAAACAACCTACAAAATGGGAGAAAATATTTGCAAATTATATATCTGATAATGGTTTAGCATCCAGGATATCTACACAGCTCCTATAACTCATCAACAAAAAAGACAATTCAAGTAAAAACTGGGGCAAAGACTTACATAGCCATTTCTCCAAAGAAAGTATACACATGCCTGAAAAGATGCTTAACATCATTCTTCATTAATAAACTGCACAGGACAAACAATAATTAAAACCTGAGCAAAGAACTTAAATCAATATTTCTTCAAAGAAGCTAAACAGATGGTCAAACAGGCATGTGAAAAGATTCTTAAAGTCACTGGTCATTGAGGAAAGGTAAATCAAAGCCATAATGAGGCACCACTTCACACCCACTAGTCTGGCTCTAATAAAAAGAAAGAAGAGGGGACGCCTGGATGGCTCATTCAGTTAAGTGTCTGCCTTTGCCTTTGGTCATGATCCCAGGGTTATGGGATTGAGTCCCACAAAAGGCTTCTTGCTCAGTGGGGAGCCTGCTTCTCCCTCTGCCTGCCATTCCCCCTGTTTGTGTGCTAACTCCCTCTCACTCTCTAATGACAAATAAATAAACTTGGGGGGAAAAAAACCCAGAAAGAAAGAAGAAGGGTGTCTGGGTGGCCCAGCTGGTTAAGCATCTGCCTTTGGGTGGGGTCATGGTCCCAGGGTCCCATAACAGTCTTCTTGCTCTGCAGGAAGCCTGTTTCTCCCTCTCCCTCTGCTGCTCCCCCTGCGTGTGCTCACTCTTTCTCTTTCCGTCAAATAAGTGAAATTTTAAAAAGAAGAAGAGAAAGAACTGTTGGTGAGAATGTGGACAGATAGGAACCCTCACATGTTGCTGGTGGGAATGTAATATGGGGCAGCCACTATGAAAAACAGTTTGGCTGTTCCTCCAAAAGTTAAATGTATAATTACCATATCATCCAGCAATACTACTTCTAGGTATATATGCAAAAGGATTGAAAAGGGATATGTAAAACAAAATTTGTACCAAAACATTCATAGCAGTGCTGTTCAACTCAACTATATGACTAGATTAAAATGGAAGACTGCAAACCTGGGTAGCTTTGCCCTGGGGGACATTTTAATCACAAAATAGAGTGATAAACTGGACTAATAACTCTTATTTTTTTGTACCAGATCTACACAATGAGATATAATATGCCACTGGCATTGATAAGATTATACTATTGATAGGCATGGGAAATTTAGTTAAGGCCTCCTGTGCCTACGCTACACTGATTCATTCTGGGTGGCTCAGCTGGTTAAGCATCTGCCTTTGGGTGGGGTCAAATGTTAGGCACACATAAATTTGTTACCCCCTTATTTACAGTTTAACTCTGCAGTTTCAGTTCCTCAAGCCTGTGTCCCAATGCCTACATCATTCACTACTCTTCATTTCCTCACGTAGGCATTTGATCATCTCACATCCTCACAAGAAGAGGAAGGATGAGCCCAGTAAGAATAGATAAGATTCTTTTCTTTTCCTTTTTTCCTTTCTATTCGTTTAAAGATTTTATTTATTTATTTGACAGATGGCAATTACAAGTAGGCAGAGAGGCAGGCAGAGAGAGAGGGGGAAGCAGGCTCCCTGCTGAGCAGAGAGCCCGATGCGGGCCTCAATCCCAGGACTCTGAGATCATGACCTGAACAGAAGGCAGAGGCTTTAACCCACTTTAACCCACTGAGCCACCGGGCATACCTCCTTTCTCTTTTCTTTTGAGAGAGAGATCACACAAGCATGAGCAAGCAGGGGGAGGGGCAAAGGGAGAGGGTGAGAGAGGATGTTAAGCAGACACCGTGTCCATCAAGGAGTCTGACGTGGGATTGGATATCATGACCCCGAGCTGAGATCATGACCTGAGCCAAAACTAAGAGTTGGATGCTCAACTGACTGAGCCACTGAGATGCTCCAGCAATAAGATATCTTGAAAGAGAGAACATATCCACATAATTTTTATTATAGTATATATTGTTTAACTGTTCTATTTCATTATTATTGTTGTTAATCTTTTACCTTGGCTGATTTATAAATTAAACTTTACTATAGGTATGCATAAGAAAAAGCATAGTATATATGGGGTTTGGAACAATCTATGGTTTCAGACATCTTATTGGTTGTCTTGAAATACACCCTCCATAAATACGGTGGGGACTACCATATTCATGTTTTCATTATTGTTCTCTTATATAAATACTTTATGAAATGTAGATAATCAAACAGGTATGACCCTTTTGCTATTAAGGGATCCTTGGTGAAAAACCATCAAGTGGTTTGTGATATAATAAAGAATATATCTGGTCTTTGTATCGAGTTGAAGGAGCAGAGCTTCAAAAACCTTTGGGATTTCTTGAATGATAGGAGTCTCTCTGCTATGTTAATGAGGTGACTTGTGGCGGGACCTCCAGATAGCTTCCCCTGAGAAGGCTGCTCATCAGAAGAAACAACCAGGACATTGCCTGGAGTTGAGTTCAGCCACATAGCCTATGATTTTATGAAACATATGCCTACATAATGAAATCTCAATTAAAAATAACTTTTGCGGCAGACCTTGACTCCACAAGGACAGAAATTCCTGTGCTCAGGCCCCTTCCAGACCTTGCCCTATGTATCTCTTCATCTGATTGTTCATTTATAATAAAAAGGTTCTCATAAGTAGAGCACCTTCTTGAGTTCTGGAGTCCTTCTACTGAATTATTGAAGCTGAAAGGTAGCAATTGGAACCCCCAAATCTGTAGCCAAGTCAGACAGTAGTGCAAACAGCTTGGGGTTCCTAGTTGTGGCTGTTATCAGAAATACAGGCAGTTTTGTTGAGGACCTTGTGGGAACTGGTGCTAACTCCGGGCGTTAGTGTCAGAATTGGATTGAAATATAGGACACCCAATCGGTGTCAGAGAATTAGTGTAAGATACAGTAAGTATAATGTGCCTTCCTCAGTTATGTAAGTCATTCTAGCAAATTATGGAGCCTGCAGAATAGTGGGGTTGATGGATCTGTAATCAAAGGAACGAGACTAATACAAAGCGAAGGTCAAGCAAAGCTTTATTTCATGCCCAGCATCGAGAATCAAACCAGCCGTTCGGGGCAGCCTCTTACAGAGAGGGTGACCCTCCCAGTCTTTTCACCTCTGTCAGGAAAAATCATTCAGTCATAGAAAGGAAAGAAATCCTGATGCATGCTACCATATGGATGAACCTTGAAAACATTATTCTGAGTGAAAGAAGCCCATCACAAAAAGAACACATGTCATTTGTTTTATATGAATATCCAGAATAACCAAATCTATAGAGACAGAAAATAGATGAATGGTTGTTTAGTGATTGTAGTAGGGTGGGGTTAGAGAGGTGATAATAGAGGAAACAAAATTTCTTTATAAAGTGATGGGAATGTTCTAAAATGGTGTTAATAAAACCCATTGAAATACTCACTTTGAGTGGGTAAAATGTATGATGTATGAATTATATCTCCATAAGGCATCTTTAAATATGTTTAAATTTTGGGGTGCCTGGGTGGCTCAGTGGGTTAAAGCCTCTGCCTTCAACTCAGGTCATGATCTCAGGGTCCTGGGATTGAGCACGGCATAGGCTTTCTGCTCAGCAGGGAGCCTGCTTCCTCCTCTCTCTCTGTCTGCCTCTCTGCCTACTTGTGATCTCACTTTCTGTCAAATAAATAAATAAAATCTTTAAAAAAAAAAAGAAGAAATCTATTTAAATTTCAATTCAATTTAATTAACAGATAGTGTATTATTAGTTTCGGGGTAGAATTTAGGATTCATCAGTTGCATATAACACACAGTGCTCATTACACCAAGTGTCCTCCTTAATGCTCATCACCCAGTTACCCTAGGCCCCCACCCATCTCCCCTTGAACAACCCTCAGTTTGTTTCCTATAGTTAAGTCTCTTATGGTTTGCCTGCCTCTCTGTTTTTATCTTATTTTTCCTTTCCTTCCCCTGTGTTCATCTGTTTTAAACAGTTTCTCACATTCCATGCGAGAGAAATCATATTTGTCTTTCTCTTGACTGACTTATTCCACTTAGCATAATATCCTCTAGTTCTATTCATGTCATTGCAAATGACAAAATTTCATTCTTTTTGAGAGCTGAGTAATGTTCCTCTGTGTGTGTGTGTGTGTGTGTGTGTGTAGAGAGAGAGAGAGAACAATGCCCAGATGTCTACTGACAGATGAATGGATCAAGAAGATGTCATATATACCCATCCATTCATCTGTCAGTAGGCATCTGGGCTCTTTCCATAGTTTGGCTATTGTGGACATTGCTGCCATAAACATTGGGGTGCACATGTCCCCTTGAATCCCTAGGTTTCTAATGTTTGGATAAATACCTAGTAGTGCAAATGCTGGATTATAAGGTAGTTCTATTTTTAACTTTTTGGGGAAACTTCATACTGTTTTCCAGAGTGGCTACACCAGTTTGCATTCTGTCCAACAGTGTAAGGGTGTTCCCCTTTCTCTTCATCCTCACCAAATTAAGCCATTGTCTTTTTTTTTTTTTTTAAGGGTGGTTATCTTCTGTAAATATGAGCTGAAATAGCAATAGAAGACACATAAGACGTTTGGGATTTGCTTCAAAAAAATCCATAGGGGATGGGGAGGGGACCAGAAGAGATAATACTAACCATTGGTTGATAATTGCTGAAGCTGAGAGCTTGGAGGATCATCATATTATTCTCTCTACAGCTGCATATGTGAGGAAAAAAAAGAAGAATCTGATGCAATGTTCTGACTCAGAAAAGAGGGGACTGTTGGGATACCTGGGTGTCTGACTTTGCCTCAGGTCATGATCCTCATGGTCCTGCTGGGCTCCCTGCTCAGCAGGGGGTCTGTTTGTCCCTCTCCCTCTGCCCCTCCCTGATTGGTGTTTGTGTTCCTACACTCTCTTTCTCTCTCAAATAAATAAACAAGATCTTTTAAGAAAAAGAAAGAGGGCAACCCTGTCAGGACCCCTCTCACTCCTGAGAGCTTTTTCTGCCTCCCTGCTGAATAAGCTTCTATCGCTTATATTCACTAAGATGAATGAATGAATGAATGAATGAATGAATGAATGAAGAAATAAAATTTTAGAAAGGAAAGAAAGGAAGGAAGGAATGAAAGAAGGAAAGGAAGGAAGGAAGGAAGGAAGGAAGGAAGGAAGGAAGGAAGGAAGGAACTGTCATCTCCTTTGATAAGTTGTTGTTTAGAGGCCCTCCCCAGAGCCCTCAGGTCAAGGAGATGAATTATTGAGGGGAATCGGAGAGGCACAGAAGCCATGGAGTGTGGAGAGGCAGCTAGCACAGGGGCTGCTTTGGGCCAGGACAGCTCAGTGTCCCCAGCCCTCATGGTCAATCCCCAGGCCAGGCTGATGGTTGTGGTTGAAATAGAGGGAGGGCAAAGAGGATCAGGTAAGAAATTCTTACACATTCATTCTTAGAGGGAGTGCAGCCTAGGGGCGCCTCTTGGGAGAGGGGAAGGATGGCATCATTTTACTGCTTCGGCTGCTGCTGCTGTGCTGAGATGCTGTTTGAGGGAGCTCTGCCTTGCAGGGCCTCTGATCCTGTGCATGGTTCCCCAGTTAGGAAACTGAAGCCAAAATTGAGAGCAGGACCTAGGAGTGCTGGCAGTTTTCCCTCTGAGAGTTGATATCTAGTCCGTCTTTCTCAGGCCCTACAGTCCTTCTGGAGGGGCCCAAGAGCATCCGCTTGCTTCAGCCGGGTACTCCAGATGCCCAGGTAAAGATGGGATGGGGTGCGGGTGAGGGCTGGGGAAGACAGGACTGACAATGCTGAGCCTAGCCCTCCCCACAGGAACAATGCCTCACCTTTGACAGAGTCCTGGGCTCTGATGCCGCTCAGGTAGGGGGGTTTTAGGGAGCTGGGAGGAGCATGGGAGCCCTCAGGCTCCTAGATCCTGGAGTGCTGAATGTTTCCCAAGCCCTTTGCTCAGACAGACTGGGTCAGGGCACCTGAGATCAGGGGATGTGTCTGTGTCCCCTGTAGGAGGCTGAGCAGGAGCTGCTAGCACAAGTCCAGTCCACACTAGGCTTGGTGGCCCGAGGGTACAGTGTGGCCCTATTGCTTCGGGGTCGGGAAGCAGAGACACCCCGGCTTGTACCTCAGGTGAGTCCCAGAGGAGCCACCGGGCATAAGTCTCATGAGGCTCAGGTGTTCCTTCCTCCCTGATACCTTTGAGAAACTTCCCTTCCCCTTCTTAGCGGGATCAGATTCCCCTCCTTGTGGTTCCTATAGTATACTATGGTCCGTACAGAATGTTTTGCCAGGGACTTTTGCCTAGATTTTGCCAATCTAGGCAGCGATTAAGAGGTAGGTCAGGGAAGGTGGGAAGCTGGGCCCCATGGAGTAAGGGTCAGGGAGGGGTGGTTTGCAAAGATCAAAGATCCAGGGAGGTCTAATCTTCACAGTTTTTCTTAATATTGATAATAAACTTGACAGTTTTGTTTTCAGGGCTTCATGAAAATGCCCCCGAAATCAAAATAGCTACTTCAGAAACCTGTCATAGGCCCCTGCCATAGGAAACAGCAGGTCTCACTGAAAATGTCTACTCATGTGACCGGCTCACTGTGAACCATGAGGCCTGGGGCTCTTTCTGTCCTGGAGACTGTGTCTGTAGCACCTAGTGGAGAACCAGGTGCAGGCTTCACCCTCAGGAAGTGCTGAATTATGGATTCAACCTTTCTACATCCCTACTGAACCCCTTTCTCCACTTTAGCTGTTGCAGATGCTGTTTGAGGAAGCTCTGCCTCCAGGGGGCCCTGATCCTGTTCTTACTACCCTTAGCCTGGTGCAGGTGAGACCCTGCAGGGAGGGGGGCCTGGGAACCAAGGCCCCTGCTATGTGGCAGAAAGTGCCTGAGGCTTGGGAGCAGCCAGAAGAGCTTGAGCCCAGCCTCATTCTGCTGCTCGCTGGTGTGGGCTTGGCTCTCCTGAGGTCTCCTTTTTCCTGCCTGAAATGACTGAATTTTGGGGCCCTGATTGGCCCATAGGGCCCCAGTGAAAGGATCGTGTGAGCTGAAGCCTGGAAAAGGCTTTATGTGTAACCAGTGTTGTGCTTGCGTGATTCCAGCTCAGCCCCTGTGGGAAGACTCGGGACCTGCTCTCTCCAGGGACAGAGAACTTGTCAGTGCTAGATGTGTCCCCCCTGGGCTTGTGAGTATTTAGGGCCCAAGGGGATCTGAGGGTGCTTGTCTTAAAGCAGGGCTGAGACCCCCACACCCAGCCCTTGGAGGTTTCTCCCCACTGCCATAAACTTGGGGTCATGCTTATCACACCCCCTCCTCCTCTTCCCTGCATCCCATATCCCCAACCCTCTCATTCTTCTTACCTTATCCTTCTATGTCTCTTCAGCTCGGTCCTTATCATCCTTGGACAGCTGAGCATCTCACTGAGCAGAACTTCAGTTTCTCCATCTGCAATATGGGAGAAATTCCAACTAGCCTGTTTCCCTCACTGGGCAGATAACAGGAGGAAAAAGGAGATCGTACAGATGAGAGACTTTTAGGGGATATACTGAGCTTGGAACCTTAGGGATGATTCTCACAGGCTCTTGGGATACCATCTAGCTTCCAACACAGAGGTTCTGGGGCTGGACAGGACCCTGGTGCTTGGGAATTGAGCTCAGCCTCCCTTCCTCCAGGGTAGTGGAAAATGCCAGTGAGGTGGAGGTGTCTGACTCAAGAGTGGCCTCAGGGCTGTACTTGCAGGCTGCAGGCGATGAAGGCAGGTGAGGACAGAGGGCACCTGTCACCTTCCACCCCTGTCTCTTAGGTGTTTGGTTTGATCCTACCCTCTCCTCCATAGGGCCTGCTCTCTGCTCACTGTCACCATTTCCTGCCTGGGGCCTGATCCTCCTGAGGGGCCTGGGATTCAGGGCATGTGGCGAGGGGCCTTGAGGATCCTGCAGCTCCCCAGAGCCCTGTAAGTCTCATGGAGTCTTCTGACTACTTTGGGGAGTGGCGGTTTGTGGGGAGGCTGAAATATGGATGCAGAGACCCAGGGCAGCCCCAGAATGTGTGTGGCTTTCTAGGTTCCCTAATGTGTGTGGGAATTTTCCTTATTCCCCCCAAATCTCACTCCTCACTTTTCTTTCCTCCCAGTCTTTCCATGCATCTGTTGTTTGCTCCAACTGTTATTTTTGCTTATTCTTTCATCTTTCAATGTTTTGAGGGACTGTCCTCTAGCATAGCTGTTCTGCCCTGAGAGCATTAGAAGGTAAGTGATACAAAGCCCTTTTGGGAAAAACCTAAATAGCCAAAACAACACACGCAATTCCTTGGGAACAAGATCTACTCAGCTCTTTCCAGAGCCAAGTACCCCCACCAGAAATGCAGACTGTTGTCTTCAAGACCACCTCTGTGCTGGGGAGGAGGCTGGGGGTGGGGTAAGTGATAACACCACAGAGAGCTCAACATATTTAAGTTGGCTTTCTCCCAGTGAAGCAATCCCTTGGTTTCTCTAAGCCTTGGACTTGGATTGTCCCCCCGAATTCTAGAAAGGCTGACTCTGACCATTTTTGCCAGACGGTTCTGACAAAGGACAGACTCCCAGAGTTCCCCACTCTGCCACTTTTGTGGATGTCACCTTGCTTTGCCATTTTTAATTGGGTGGATTAGTCTTTTATTACTGAGTTGTAAGAGTTCTTTAAATATTCTGGATGCAATTCCCTTACCCAATAGACAAAATAAATTTTGAACTATGAGAATATATTGTGTAATTTTGAAAATAATAAAATGAAGATCTATGTAAGGTTGCCAATCTGCCTGGTGGTACACAGAAGTTACTGGAAATAGTCAATCTTTCCATCAGAATGTGATTTGGGCCAGTTTCTTTCCCTATACATCAGAGGACATCTCTTTTCTTCCTTCTTCCCTTGGGCAGAGATTGCCCCCTGCTGCAGGTATTGGCTGGTAAGGTTATTGGTGAGGACGTGGAGGGCTCGTTGCCCTGGATTGTCTCGCGGCTCCTGGAAGGAAACAACTACAGTGGCCTTCTTCTTCGCCTGGACCCTCAAGGTGGCCTGAAGGGAGGGTGTGGGGTTCTTGGGGAAGCTCTGGGATCTAACTTATGCCTGATCCACCCTCTCACCCAATCAGCTGCAGTCCCAACCGCAGTGCAGAGAGAGCCTGACCCTCTGGGAGGGCCAGGATTCAGAAAAGTTGCGGGATGGCTAGGTTGCCAAAGGCTGGAGAGGCAGGGCCAATAGAAAAGCAACCCCCCATCCTTCAGAGACTTTCAACAGTTTACCAAGCATTTTTACACTAATGGCTTTTATTCTTACCACAACTCCATGAGACACATATAACTTAGATGAGGAAAGAGAGGGAAGCACAATTTATAAACAAGGAAATGAAAGATCAGAGGAGGGAAAGAACTTGCCTGTTTTCACAGACTTATTAAAAATCAGGCCTCTGTGAAATGATATGATGTCAGAGACGTGGGGGAGGCCAACTGGAGGGCACAGATCAAACAAGAATGATTAAGATTTGATAATTATTGAAGCTGGGTGGTAAATAGATGGGTTTCCTGTTCTTTGTATATGTTTGAAATTTTCTATAACAAAAGTAAAAGAAGAAGAAGAAGAAGAAGAAGAAGAAGAAGAAGAAGCAGAAGCAGCAGCAGCAGCAGCAGCAGCAGCGGCAGCAGTAGCAGCCTGGCTCTCTGTCTCCCAAACTAACAAACACAAATTAATTTGATCAATATACTCCCAGACCATGCACTGTGCCAGGCCCTGTGGAGTGAGGAGGATTAATTAGGGCAGTTCATGCCTTCAAGGATAAAACAGTGAAAGAAAAAGTGTGTTTATCCACTGGCCGGTTTGGTATCATGATTAAGGGCCCAGGCCTTAAGGTCAGACAGAACTGGACTTAAGTTTCAGCTCTGCAACTCATCAGGAAATTCCTTGACTTCTCTGAGCTTCATTTGCTTCATCTGGAAAATGTGGGAGTAAGACAAATGAGAGTTGTATTGAAGCATTATGTGGATAAAAAAAGGGAATCCATGAAAAGCCTTAGCACAGTGCCACCAAGTACACATAAACGCCTGATAGGTATTAGCTCTTTTTATAAATAATGCCATTAATAAAAATTAAAAGTATTACAGGCAGTGTGCTTTGGAATCTAGAAGGAGTGATTCTCTTTGAATGTCCCCTCACTAGGTGGCTCCCTGAGCTTTCTCTGGGCTGCTCTGTTGGGAGCTGAGGGAAGGAGGATG
Source organism: Mustela nivalis (assembly GCF_964662115.1). Classification (NCBI taxonomy): domain Eukaryota; kingdom Metazoa; phylum Chordata; class Mammalia; order Carnivora; family Mustelidae; genus Mustela; species Mustela nivalis. Next base: position 103,706,271 of record NC_139022.1, read on the forward strand.
CGGGCGAAACAGGTGAGGCCCACCCTGTGGGATGCAGTAGAAGAGGGCCGGGCCCGCCGGGCTGGCCTGAAGAGCCTGCGTTCAGGCCTCCTTGGAGACAACCTGACGGACAGTGGGCTCAGCCAGTTGGGCAGGGCATTGCGAGAATTGCAGGTAAGCAAAGTAAGGCCTGGAGGTGCCCCAGAGAGCAATGGCTGGAGCCTACCCTAAACCCCCTCTCCATAGGTAGTAAAAGCCTGGAGCCGGCGCCCAGGGAGCCAGATGCTCAAAAGGGTGAAAGCTGAGGCTGTGAGGCTCCCAGAACTACAGGTAGGTCTTCTCATTCCACCTCTTAGGAGCCCCATTGATGTCTGCCTTCACAGAGCACTATGAGGCAGCCCTTCCTTCGTTCACTATTTACTGATTCCCAGACATTTATTGGCTTCTCACTACATGTCAGGCATAGTGCTATGTAGACCCTGGGAAATCCCTGTCTTCATGGAGTTTATAATTTTTGGAAAGAAACAATTTTTAACATCATCATCAGCGCTTTGAAGGCCCTATCAACACGGGGTTCTATGGGGGCATCTAAGTTAGTTTTTTTTTTTTTAAGGCATTTTTATTTTATTTTATTTATTTATTTGTCAGAGAGAGAGAGAGAGAAGTGAGAGCGAGCACAGGCAGACAGAGTGGCAGCAGAGGCAGAGGGAGAAGCAGGCTTCCTGCCAAGCAAGGAGCCCAATGTGGGACTCGATCCCAGGACGCCGGGACCATGACCTGAGCCGAAGGCAGCCGCTTAACGAACTGAGCCACCCAGGTGTCCCTTTGTTTTTTTTTTTTTTTTTTAAGTTAGTTTTGACATGAGAAGGAAGGAACATTTCATGGAAGAAGTTGATCCCTGAAGGAGGTGAAGAACATTGTAGGCACAGAATATATCAGGCAAAGTCTTGAAAAAATAAAGGAGAGCTTGGTCTCTTTGGGAGACTGCAAGCGGCTCATTTTGCTGGAGAATAGTTTGGGAAGAGTCAAGAGAGGATTAAGTAGTGAAGTCCAAAAAAAAGGGGTGAAGTGGGGGTCAGTTCATAAAGGGCTTTGTGAATTTATTGAGATATTTGGACTTCATCTTGACGGTCAACAGGGAAACCATAGAATTTTTTTCAGCAGAGAAGACCAACACAGCTTACATTTTTCAGGTGAGCAAATGGGAGGCTCAGAGAAGGGATCTGAGCATCTCGGGGTCACTGATACAATCAAAGGTAGCAGAAGGGCAAACATGCCCAAGTCTTTAGACTCAATATGGTACTTTTTTTCCCCTTTTTTATTTTATTTATTTGACAGAGATCACAAGTAGGCAGAGAGGCAGGCAGAGAGAGAGGGGGAAGCAGGCCCTGCTGAGCAGAGAGCCCAATGCGAGGCTCCATCCCAGGACTCTGGGGATCACTCTGGGATCACCCAAGGCAGAGGTCTAACCCACTCAGCCACCCAGGCACCCCTCAATATGGTACTTTTGCATCAGTTTAGAGCATGGCCTCTCCTGTGCAGCAGGGGGCACTGTCCTCCAGGATTTGACACTGTGTGCCTGGACGGCTGCTCCTGTCCATCTCCTGGTCCTTCCCTTTTCCTATTTCCTTACAACTTGTTTTTCTAGCCCTGAACTCTGGGAATTAGGCAGGGAAGCTTCCATTTATTGAGCAGAGCCTGCCACTTGTGCTTTAGGTGCATTATCTTATTTCATGCCCTCTACAAATTTTGTCAGCTCTATTTTACATGTATTCAAAACACTAGTCACCCACCTGAGGTCACACAACTGACGAGAGGAGGGGCTGGCACCGCAATCTGTTTGATTTTAAAGCCCTGAGCTTAATTCACACTATCCTGGGAGGAAGAGTATGGAATTCTCACTCCTACTTTATTCTCAGCAGGTCATAGATTCAACAGCAAGCCAAAGCCCAGGATTCCAGGGAGAGCCCAAAGGTGGGTTTGAATTTTGGGGTGAAGCTGGGTATCTCCTCCACCTTTACTGGGCTTAACTGCATTTTCTTCCAGTGGTAGGAATAACAGCATCTCTAGGACTTGGACTCCACCAAAATCATCTTAGGGACTCTGAGGAACAGGTAATATACTTCATGTGCCCCAGAACAGCTGAAGTTGTTGGGAGAATGGAGTTGCAGAGCCCAGTTAATGTAGCTACTGCTTCTCGGTCCCAGCATCAGGAAGGAATACAGAGCTCCTGGCAAAAGAAAGACCCAAATGCCTATGTGATTCCTAAGGGGGAGGGGGCATAGGAAGGCTATTTTCCTACTGGGTCACATTAAGGGTATAGAATCCTTCAAGGCCTCTGTGGTACCTATAGGAAGAGCCAGTAACTCTCCTTTCTCCCTCTGACCTCCAAGTCTCTGTCCAGGTTCTAGGCCCTTATAGGCCAGTAGGTCCTGGATGTAGTTCTGGGAGCAGCCCTGGTAGTGGGGTTCTGTTGAAAAGCTGGACCCTGAGCCCAAGGCTGTGAACACACATGGCTTCTAAGCCTAGACTGATGCCACCTAGGCCTGGCAGGTCCCAGATGTGGCCTTGCAGTTCTTCTTGGCCCAGGCCCGGAGGAAGAGACTGCACGAACAGCACCAAATATGGATCCAAGAGGAACTGAAGCATTTGGGACAAGAGGAGGTGGTGGCAGGTGACCAGGTCAAAGCCCTGGTAGTTGGAAAGGAGGTAAGGAGGGTCAGGTAGGGAACTTGAGGCTTCTAATTGGTCCAGGCACTATGCTGGGGGTGGAATCCAGCCTCAATCACAATAGACTGGGCCATACCCTCTCTCATAGTCTTCACAGCTTTGTGGGGGACAGATGAAGTGATTTTAAGTGCTAAGTACTGTGATGCAGGGAGCTAAGGGCTTATGGGAACAAAAAGGTGTGCCTGACCCAGGCTGGAGTGGATCATAAAAGATGGCATTTACCTGAGACAAAAAAACAGATCGGCCAGAGGAATTTACTGGACTGAGCTCCACTTGGGCAGTCTGTACCATCACATAGAGGCACTGAGTAAATATAACTTGTTCGAGCAAAATCAGAAACAAAACTTGTGTCTATGGAAGTGGTGCAGATATGTTCTGAGGACAATACTGTATGAGCAAAAGTCCAGAGGGAAGCAGTGGCAAAGTACAGTCTGGGTAGAGCAAACTGTCCATCTGGCAGGTCCTGGCAGGTGCAGAGTCAGAGGTGAGGCTAAAGAGACCAGTGTGTGCCATGCCTCTGAATTTGGACTTTACCCCAAGAGTGACAGCAAACCACTGAAAGGCATGTGTCATCTCAGTTCTGTCTCTTGCTAGCCATATGAATTTGTGCAGGTTAGGTCACTTCTCTGATCCACGGTTTCCAAATCTATGTACTGGATTTAGAAAACTAAAATGGCAACTACCCCATATGGTTTTTTCACTGAAGAAAGTGAAATAATACACATGAAGTGTTTAGAAAAGACACTGGCACACAGGTAGCACTGAACAAAGAATATGTATTATCACTGAAGGCCTCCAAGGAGAGGCAGAGATGGCCCCGGGAGCAGACGATGCTGAGACTGCGGCTGGAGGCCCTTCAAGCAGAGCAGGACACTGCGGAGCAGGACCTTGCAGCCCTCTATGACCTGCACGTGCAGGCTGCCCGAGCTCAGACACGCCACATGCTGCAGGTCAGTGAGGTCAGATGGCAGGCCTTGAAATGGTTCCAAGGCTGACTGGCTGACAAGCATCTCTGAATCTGGGCACAGGTATTCCGAGCCTGGCGAAGGTTGTGGGAGGAGCAGACCATGACCACAGAGCATCACCACCGCAGCCTACTGGCTGGTGTCCTACAAGACAACATCAACCTGGCCAAGCAGAACCAGGAGCTCCAAGCCCAGAACCAGCAGCTTCAGCAGGGAGTAGATTAGGCTGAGGCCAGTCATTGGCAGATTGCTGCCCTGGGGAGGGATCTGATGATCAGTAATCCTGCAACAGCAGCTTCCTTTCTCTTCATTCTTAAGGGGCTTAGAAGGGAGAGGGAGGGGGGACACAACCACCAAGTTAACCTTCATATGGATAATTAACAATACCACTAACCAGGTCTCACTGTGCCAGTCCCTGTTAGGCGCCTAATACCCACGACTTCACTTTAGCCTTTCCTGCTACCCTATATAGTGGTAGGTACCATTTGACCCCCATTTCAGAGGTAAAACAACTAAGGCTTGGAGAGGTTAAGTAATTGCCCAAGGACAGTCAGCTATTAAGTGACAGAGCCAGAATTCGAATTCAAGCCAGGCTGACCATAGTTCTACACTGCAGACAGTGGTTCACAAGATGCAGTGTGTATTGGAATCATTTAGAGAGTTTATTAAAGAACAAGAAAAAATTAAAAAAAAAAAGATTCCCAGACCCTACCCTACTTCCTAAGATCTCCAATAGGTCTCACTTATTTTTTCCTTTCTTTCTTTCTTTTTTTTTTTTTTTAATTTAAGTTTAGTAGGTATTCTCCCACAGGAGCAGGGATAATGTTCCTCTGGCCATGAGGAGAGATGACACAAAGGAGTATCAATGACAGAACCAGAGGAAATAAAAATTAAAACCATACTGAACCCATGAGTTCTCTATCCTAAAATCTAGTTTGTCTTGCCAGGACCAGTACCTTCTAGTCCCAAGAATCCCTCCAAATTCCCCACCACCCTAGTTTTATGCTTCAGAGAAATTTGTAAAGTTCTATGACAGAGAATAGTCTCTACTCCATGGAGCCCTGAAGGAAATAATGCTCCTGGCAACAACCAGGAGAAAATAGTATTTTCTCCTAGTATGTAAGCATTAAGCATTCTCCTAGTCTGTCTAGCATTAAGACATTCAAGTTCCAAGATGAACAAAATTATGTTTGAGTGAAGCTACATGGCACAGAAGGCACAAGACTATCATAGCCAACTGCAGGAACCACCTGCATCCCAGAACACTTTATTAAGACTTTATTGCTTACATAGTTAAGAGACACTGATTGAGCGACACCAAATTTCCCTGTGCCTGGTTCCAGGTCACTCTGTGTAGAGCTTCACTAAACTGTTGAGAGCTGGGACACTGCCAGGCAGGGGCAGGACCCAGAGTGAGAAGAATGGTACCTCCTAGGAGCTGTAGAAGGGGCAGTGGGCTTTGAAAGGGCCCTTGGGGTGAGCAGAGAGGTCAGGAGTGTAGCCTTAAGCCAGGGCCCAGGGGCAACATTCCCTGAGATGAGTCAAGCTCCAGCCCTCTCTGGGGTTTCCAGAACAAAGGCTGGGTGGGTGTGGAGAGCAGCACGTTGGAGGGAGCATGGGGGCACTGCCTCTAGGTGTTGCTGGAGCTAGGGTAGCTTGGAAGGGTGGCCTGGGTGATTGGAATAAAAGGGGTGGCAATCGGGTTTTCCTGCATTACAGTGAGGGATGAATGTCTCTAATGAGGGAGTCATGTACCAAAGCTGGGCTGGAGTAGCCCGTACCAGGCCTGGGAGCAATGGGTCTGCTGGGGTGACCGCTGGTGGCAAGGAAAGCCAACTGTTGCCCATGCCCCACTTCAAACAACTGCATTCATGCAGGATGAGGCAGGGAGCCTCCTCCATTGGGGGTGGAGTCATTTCTAAGGCCTAGGTATTGATGTTCCCCCAATCCTTAGTGTGGATGAACTTCTGAGATCTTTCTTTACTCAAACCCAGTCTTTAAGTCTCCTGAAGTAACCCTTTGTTCACCCACCTCCAGGGACTAACCTGGCTGCTCTCACCTCCCCAGCTTTTGTCACAAGGCACTTGTTACAGGGCTGGCTTCTGAGGAAGGGTCGGGAGGCAGCTCTGACGACGGTGCCCTATCTATGGAGTCAGGAGTCTGGGTGGAGGGGGTCAGAGGCTAGTGACTGCCATAATAGAGGCGCACAGCCAGACCAATGAGCAGCGTGGCCAGGAAGAAGGCAGCCGTGAGCTGTAGCCGCAATAGGGTTGCTGAGAGCACGGCATTGACCACCAGGGAGCAGGACACAACGAACAGGCGTGTGATGCTGCTGCCGTGCTTCATGACAGCTGACATGAGCAGTCCATTCAGTGCCTGGCTCAGCACCACCAGCGCTGCCCATCCGGAGAAGCCCTCCAGGAGGCCCGGGCCGGGGCCACCACCTGCATGCAGACCTAGGTTCAGGAGCACACCGAAAGTGTAGAGGAAGAGGTTCTGAAGGGCGAGGGGCAGCCGCTGTCGCTTCATAAGCAGTTCTGTGTACACGGACGACAGGCCTGAGATGAGGCAGTATAAGATGAGAAGCAGCAGTCCCAGTGGAGTGACATGTAGGGGCATGGGGCCAGCAGCAGCTGCTGAAGGCGGTCCAGGAAGTGTGTTCCCAGGGTCCTGGAGGCCACCAGCTGCATAGCAGGCCCCCGCTGCCATCAGCAGCAGCAGTGCTAAGCCCTGGCGGGCAGAGAGGCGGTGCCGGAGACAGAGGCAGTAGAACAGGGCCGTGCTTCCGATCTTGAGATTGCTCAGCACCTGGTAGGTGCTGGGGTCCATGTAACGTTGAAGATAGATCACCAGGTTGTTGTTAGCGCCGTAGAGTAGGGCTGATAGTGCAAAGGGGGCAGCCTGGCGCCATGGTGGGGCCCCCTGGGGCCATGCTTGCCAGCCCACCAAGAAGGAGAAGGCGCACAATAGTAGCTTCGTCAGCTCGGTCAGCAGCACAGCCGAGGAGGGCCGAAAGGGCACTCTGCCGTTCACATGGCACAGTGCCAGTAATGGGGCATGAGCACCGTACATGGCAGTGGACAGGAGTAGCATCAGGGTCCAGCGGGCCTGCCTGGGACGGCCCAGGCCTGGTGTACCCCCGTCCTCTACACTCATGCCCAAACCAGACCCTGGCTGGCCTGGGTAGCTAGCAAGGGGGCAGCAGGAATTGGAACACATTTGGGTAAAATCAGTAGGGAGCCAGCGCCTAGGAGGGAGGAGTTGTGGGACATCGCTAGACAGAATACTGAGAGTCAGAGTCAGCTGCAAACTCCACAGTCAGGGCTGGAAGAGGAAGGGGCTGGTGGCCCTAAAAGCCACAGTCTTGGGGCCAGTCCCATGAGGTTAAGGAGGGGCGTCCAAACTGCTGGCTGATAAGCCACTCTACCCTCTGCAGGAAGGAAAGCAAGGATGAAGGCTGTGGGCAAGTTGGAGATGGCAAAAGGGTGACAAGTGGGGAAGCCAAATATGGTGTCTGTGGTTGAAAGACCTCTACCTGCAGGCCCGAGGTGCTCATCCTTCCTCCCCCATGGGATCCAGAGCTAGTCAGGCCCCTTTCGCAATGATCGAAGATAGTCCCTCAATGTCTTCTCCACATTGGGCACGGCATATGCCTGAGCTGCGTAGATGCCAGTGCAGGTACCCACAGCAAAGCCCAATACTGCGGATGCCCTCAGTTTGGCCACGACATAGCCGGCTAAGAAGCCCTTGAGGAATGGGGAGGACATGAGCGAGCCATCCTGTGGAGTAAAATGAAGGAAGAAACTCAGCCAGGGTCTCCCTTCTCTATCCAGGATCTACTCAAGCTGGCCCTAGAGCATCCCACCACTAGCTCCTCTTTACTCTAAAAAGCTGCAGTATTGTCTCCAAAGATTTTCTCGAGGTTCTGGAGGCAGAAAAAGAACCTAGAAGTCCTCATCACACAATCTCAGAACACCATGGTTAGAAGACTCCATCGACAGAATCCTACCCCCACAAACCTACAGAGATGTCCCTGAGGAATCGGACCCATCTGCTTCTCCAGCCTCACTTCCTCACTTTATCATGCTCTGCATTACTGCAGTCAAAGTTAAACTATTTTTACTCCCCATGTTCATCATGCTACCTCCAACCATGAGAGCTTGGCATATATTGTTTCATCTGCCTGAAATGTTCTCTCCTCTCCTCTTTACCTAGTTAACTTCTACTTAGGATGCCAGTTCAAGTGTCATTTTCTGTTTGTTTGGTTTTTTCCCATCATTTTCTTAGGGAAATTTTCCTTGGGGTCACAGAGAACCCACCTCAATAACCATTTGCTAAATAAATCTTTAGTACCCATTCAAAAGCGTATAGGGCAATGCATCCCAAGGGTGGTGGGATGGGGAGTCAGGTGGGGGGGTGGGGGAGTGGTAGGCAGGTGCAACTTTACCTGGCTCACACCACTGCTGACTTCGTCTTCTACACGCTGCTGCAGGCGTTCCAGCTGGTTCTTTAGAAATGCCAGGTCCTTAAGCTTGGGCAGAGAATCCTAGAACAAAAAAGAAGCATTCTTTCCAGCAGGTTAACGCAGCTCCATTCTCTGCTCAGGTCTATCAGAGGCTGGGTGGATGGGGCTGTGAGCATGAGAAATCTCATCTTCTAAAAACTTCCTGAGGGGCGCGTGGGTGGCTCAGTGGGTTGGGCCTCTGCCTTCTGCTCAGTTCATGATCTCCGTGTCCTGGGATTGAGCCCTGCATCCGGCTTTCTACTCAGTGGGGAGCCTGCTTCCCACCCGCCTGCCTACTTGTGATCTCTGTCAAATAAATAAAATCTTAAAAAATAAAAAGCAAAAACTTCCTGAGATGATAGTGATAACAAAGAAAAGACATTCAAAAGTGAATTCCCAAGGGGACCACAGAGGGCGTGATAGCCGTGATCTGCGTCTGTGAAAACCATTACAGAATTTTATAGAACAAGAAGTGTGTAGGGAGGCAAGAGGAACAGCTAGGGCACTTTCAATTAGATTTATCAGGCTGACTGCCTCGATTATAGGCTGCCTGAAAGTGGCAACCAGCTTGTCTTGCCTACTGGATCCCCAAGCCCAACACAAAGAAGACTGGTAAGTACTTAGTAAATATGCGGATGGTGCTGAACTTCAGACTGAGAGTGAATAAAGGCGTGAGGCAGTTTCCTGGACGCCCTGGGGGTAAATCTGATTTCTGCCCGGAATTACCAAACTGTGACTGGATGCGCTAGCTGGGGTGAGGGTGGGGTGGCTGTCTGCAGAAGTGCGGGTAAATGAACTGAGTGGCTCTGATCATCTCGAAGTATGAAATTCAGTGTAAGCGCAAGAGAGTTTGAATGAGAATGTGCGTGTCCTTGTGGCTTGGAAACATCGTGTTTCTAGACATGAAATTTCGTGGGACTGGGGAACGCAAAAGAGTGAGGATGCGTCAGGGTGAGTGTGTCTTAGTGTGTGCCAGTAATTAAGGACTGTGAGGGTCTCAAGAGAGGACACCTGGGAGATGTCCGGCTCTGCTTGCCTCGCTACTCCACTCCCCGGTGTTGAGCCAGTCGCAAGAGTAAAACCCGACAAGAGTAAAAACCCCATAAAGGGCACCTCTACGCGAGAGGCTCCAGTGTCGCCTCTCCCAAGGACCAGAACGGTGTGAAAACCACCGCACATTGCAGATAACCCCCACATTCACTCACCTTGTCATCCGCCATCTTCCCCGCCGAACTTGTGGCGCAGGCGCAGCCCCGCCTCCCACTTGCCAAGTGCTACGGCCATCTTTACTGAGGGCGGAGGCACTTCCGGGGCATTTTTGGAAAGGGTGCCGGTGCTCTCCCCTCGGCGGAGCCCGTGGTCTCATTCTTTCACGTACTCTCACGTGACCCGTCCGGCGCGACACAATTTGTGTGTCCGCGCTCACACGACCCGGACGCGATGAGCTCACTGATACACATGGGCGCCCTGCGCACGTTCGTCTTTCTGGTCGTCCGTCCCTTGATGAGCTCACAGTTGCGCCGTGATGTCAGCGGGGGCGTTGGCGTCGGTGCGTCTTTCCCGGAGCCACGCTCGGAAACACGGACCCGGTTGGCGATCCAGAGGCCTGTTTACACGCGCCACCCCTTGGCGGGCGGTGCTCCTTAGGCTTGTCCTCTCCCGCCCCTGAGATCCGGCTCTTACCCAAGCCCGTTGGCCTGGCCAGCGCAGAGAGGCTGGGCTTGTGGGCGCAGCAGCTCCAGAGGTCGAGCTGGGCTGAGATTGCGGGCCGGCAGAAGCCGGCGGGAACGCGGTCGGGGCTATGCTGGGCAAGGATTACATGCTGGCCATCATTCTGGTCAACTGCGATGGTGTGCACGGAGGGGCCCGATGGGAGGATGGGTGTTGAGGGGGAATGAGGGAGTTGACGGGGTGTATCTCAGGGTGAGGACCAGGGGATAAATGAACCCTGGATCTTTGCACTCTAAAGGACCTCCTGGCCCTCCATCCTAAGGATTATCCCGTTTGGGATGGAGGGAGGGTTCTTTTATTTTTTTATTTTAATTTATTAATCTGAGAGAGAAAGCACAAGCAGAGAGGAAAGGGAAAAGCAGGCTCCCTGCTAAGCTGGAAGCCCCACGTGGGGCTGATTCCAGGACACTGAGATCATGACCTGAGCCGAAGGCTGCAGCTTAACGGATTGAGCCATCTGGGAGCCCCGGAGGGAGGCTTCTGTCAGGGTTATTCTGAACCCACCAATATGCCTTTCCTCTCCAATCCTGTGATTCCTTTCCCCATCCCATGTTCCTGTAGATGACTTGTGGGGGGACCAGAGTCTTGAGGGGGAGCCAGGACTGCCCCCTGGCTGGAGGAAGATACGCGATGCTGCGGGTACTTACTATTGGCATGTACCCAGTGGCAGCACCCAGTGGCAGCGCCCAACCTGGGAAACAGGAGATGGAGAGGACCCAGGCACGGTAGGTGGAGTGCAAGGAGAGAGGCTGAGCCCCCACGTGGATCTAGGCCTGCTGCCGCCACTCTGACTTAGTTCCCTCTTTACAGAGGACAGAGGGGATTTGGGGACTTCGGCCCCCCAAGGGGAGATCCTTCTCCAGCCTGGAGAGCTCACTGGACCGCAGGTAACAGGGATAGGCCAGGCCAAATGAAAGACTTAGGGTTCCATGGCATTCAGGGATGCAACTGGACTCATTCTGCCTTTAAGCCCAGGTTCTTGGTTCTGTCTCATTTCTTGAGTTAAGACTCTGTGTTCTTTCCTATTCTGGGTACTGGTAAATCGTGTTCTAGATCTTGGCCACTGTACTAAGCTCATTCCATGGGAGTGCCTGCCCTGTGTTTTAGAGAGTCTTGTCTCAGTTTGGGGTTCTGGTCCATGTTTTGGATCCTGTTCCCCGTTTGCAACTTTTATTCTATGTTCTAAGTTTTGAGTTTTTGTTTGAATATAAACCACTCTCCGTATTACATTTATTTAATATGTCGTGGGCCCTCTCCCACTCTGGTTTTGTATTTGGGGTACTGTGTTCTGGGTCTTATCCCACATTTCATGCCCATTGCTTAGCCAGGGCTTCCCTACTGTCCCTTGTGTAGGAAAAGTGGTCACTTTACAAGCTCTGCTCTCTTCCAGGAACTCTCTGTCCTGGTATGGTGAGGAATCCTACATCCAGAGCATGGAGCCAGGGGCTAAGGTAGTGTCTTGGGCCTGAGGGCCCAAGAAATGGTTTTGGAGGTGGTGGATTGTTCTGGATCGTTCCAAGGGACAGGTTAGGGGTGGGACTGGGCTGAGAAGAGGTGATGAAGGGTGAAAGGAGTGGGTACCAGAAGGTTTATGTGTGTGGAACCCACGACATCTGCCATCCTACTCTTACCTCCTGTTCCACTTCCACATCTGCCTCCACTCTCTCATCTCCTGTCCTTTCCCCTAACCCATCAGTGCTTTGCAGTCCACTCCCTGGGTTGGGTAGAGGTACCCGAAGAGGATCTGGTACCAGGAAAGAGCAGTATTGCAGTCAATAACTGCATCCAGCAACTGGCCCAGACTCGCAGCCGTAGCCGCAGCCAGCCCCCAGATGGTGCCTGGGGCGAGGTGAGCTGGCTGGCCCTTTAAGGGATTCAGCCCAGGGCCTAACAGAGAGAGTCATTGCTGAATTGCCTGTTCTTGGTGGCAGCTGCCTTCATCTGAGTTCTGGACTGACCTTTCCTTTGCAGGGCCAGAACATGCTGATGATCCTAAAGAAGGATGCCATGAGCCTGGTGAATCCTCTGGACCATAGTCTGATCCACTGCCAACCTCTGGTGCACATCCGTGTGTGGGGTGTGGGCAGCTCCAAGGGCCGGTGAGGACCCCTTCATCCCCCCAAGTGAGAGTTGCTCCTCCCTCCCTCCTGCAGGCTGTGATCCCCACTGATGCTGATCCTCTGTACTTGAACCCCTGGACACAGATCCTCTGACATGGACCCAAGCTCTGCCTCCCCTGCCTGGTCCAGCTCTGGTTGGGGAGGGTGGGCCCAGCTCAGCAGGGACGGATGGGGGAGAGCCTGAGAGGCTGGGCTGATTCTCTCCTGTGCTCCCACATGCTTCCGGAACAGTGACAGGTGAGTGACAGCCTAGTGCCTTGAACCCCAGCCCTGACCTCCCGATTCTATCCCCACCATGTTCCTTGCCTGACTTTCCAGTCTCCTGCAGACACTACAGGTCCCTTTTCCTACCAGCCTCTACCCTACCCCAGTCTCTGCTCCTGCCCCAGCCCCATCTCTGACCCTGCCAGGGACTTCGCTTTTGTGGCGGGTGACAAAGACAGCTGTATGCTCAAGTGCCATGTGTTTCGCTGTGATGTCCCTGCCAAGGCCATTGCCAGTGCCCTGCATGGGCTCTGTGCCCAGGTAAGAGCCAAGAGTGGGGCAGGGAATGAGGGTATGGAGCTGGTGTGAAGCTTCCAAGGTGGTTGGGTCAGGGAAGTATTGGCTGCTTTAACCTCAGTTCCCCTCTCCCTTAATCTCCTGCTGGTTGCTTTGTGTTTCAGATCTTGTCAGAGCGAGTGGGTGTCAATGGTGATTCCCCTTGCTCCTCCCTAGACCCCATCTCCCCTGAAGACCTACCACGGCAAGGTATGGGGAGGAAGGTCCTCCATTATAGTAAGGGGCTACTTCCGTGAAAGTCTGGGTTGCTTAATTGTTGTTTAGTCCTTCCCTGGAGATGCGGGACTTCTGATGTGTACTGGTTCCAGGGATCCCAAACTGAATTGAAGGAGCATCCATGGCCTTCTTTCTTCTGTCTCCAGTTCTCAGAAGGGTGGGTGAGGGCATCATTGAGAGAGTGTCCAGGCCAACTTGCTGTGTGTGTGTTTCAGTGGAGCTGCTGGATGCAGTGAGTCAGGCTGCTCAGAAGTATGAGGCACTGTACATGGGGACCTTGCCAGTCAACAAAGCCATGGGTGAGGACTGAGCTGGCTGAGGAGGTGGGCTACATGAGGTTGGGGAAGGTGGGTATGGTAGGATCTACCATCATTTCTCAGAGTGCTCTCATGGCCCTGTCTGGTCTAGAATGTGCCATCCTTCCCAACTCAGGATTCTAAACCCAGCCCCACCCTTCCCTTGCCATCTCTCTGAATCCCAAGTCAGTGAGAGGGGCCTAGACACTCCCTGCAGATCCCTTCTTTCTTTATGCCTGGGAGACATTATGGTGGGCATGTCCCCCCCAGGCATGGACGTGCTGAATGAGGCCATTGGTACCCTCACCACCCGGGGAGATCAGGATTCCTGGGTCCCTGCCATGCTCAGTGTGTCTGACTCTCTAATGACTGCACATCGCATTCAGGTACCAGAAGAAGGTGAAGTTGGGGGCTATGGAGGGGGTGGGAGGGATGCTGAGGGGCTCATTGCATGCTATTGGAAGAGCTCACTGGGTCCAGCCAGTCCCCGGTCCTCTAGTGACCAGGCCTGGTATGGGCAGGCAGAAGCTGGCGCAGAGGAGGAACCACTATGGCAGTGCCCCGTGCGCCTCGTGACCTTCATTGGCGTTGGCCGTGACCCTCACACCTTTGGCCTCATTGCTGACCTGGGCCGTCAGAGCTTCCAGTGTGCAGCCTTCTGGTGCCAGCCCCACGCAGGGGGACTCTCTGAAGCTGTGCAGGCGGCTTGCATGGTGAGTTTTGGGTGGGAATGGGTAGGTGGGTTTGCCCTGCAGCTGCTCTGTACTGGTGACTGGGGCTTAGGATTGGCAACCTCCAGAAATCACAAACGAGTAATCCCAGGGCTGATTGTAGTAAACTGCTCTTTTATTTGGCCCTCATGCTGTTTTTAATAAGTTCGAGTTAGTTTAGAGCTAGAACATTTCATGTCTTAATTGCTATTCCTATTTCTCTTAAAATAGCAGAACCTCTGATACTGGGTCAGCACATACAAATTTTAACATTCAGCTGAATTGTGTAGGGGCTGTTCGCAGTAGGGTGCGCACTATTTCTCCTGTTTGTCTCAGGTTATTTCCTGACATCTGTGGGTATTGGAATGTGGGATGCTTGCAGTCTGAATTCATCTTACTCTTTCCTTAACAAACGTGAGTGCCTGCAGGGTACCAGGCACCATACTTGATCCCTCACAGAACACTCAGGTTAGATCAGAGACAGACCAGAAGGCAGTTGTACTCCACAGGAAGATGGAGGAGACTGCCCATTCCTGAAGGCCACCTGGAAGAGTTGATAGCTGAGAGTTGAAGGTCTGAGGAAGAAGTTAGGTAAAGGGGATTGGGACAGAAGGTGTGCCAAATACAAGGACGCCCAGTTGTGAAGATTCTTCTAAAAGAATCTAGTGTATCTGGAGGAACAGATGAAGTGAGAGATGGGGGCAGAGAAAAACATCCAGTCATGGAAGAACTTAGAGATTGTGGTCATGAGTTTACTTGTTCCAAGTCACTCTGAGCCATTGAAAGGTTTTGAGCAGTGAATTTAAGTTTGTGGATCAGGAAGACAACTTAAGGTATATTATAGGTAAGTTTGAATTCCAGTTCTATCATTTTTTTGCCTAGGTGACCTTGGGCAAGTCATGTATAATCTCTGAACCAAAATTTCGCCATTTGCAAAATGGTGAGAACACCTCATAAATAACTTTGGATTAAGTTAGGTTATGTGAAGCATGTAGCACAGTGTCCAGCTCTCCTTAAATGCTCAGTAAATGTCAAATTTTCTGTTTCTGTTATTGAGTTCCCTGGGAATGCTGTAGGGGCTCCAGTTGGGGCCGACTACCAGCTTTATTCGACTACCAGACTGAAGCCATGGCCAGTTGCCTGTTCTGCAGAAGCTTTCAGGGAGTCCAGGGGCAGAAAGGAGCTGGATCCTCACATTCCCCTTTTCCCTAGGTTCAGTACCAGAAGTGTCTTGTGGCCTCTGCAGCTCGAGGCAAGGCCTGGGGTGCCCAGGCCCGTGCCCGCCTGCGGCTCAAGCGGACCAGCTCCGTGGATTCCCCAGGAGGTCCCCTGCCACTCCCCCTGCTCAAAGGAGGGGTTGGGGGTGCAGGGGCAGCCCCTCGAAAGCGGGGTGTCTTCTCTTTTCTTGATGCCTTTCGCCTGAAGCCCTCTCTGCTCCATATGCCCTAAATTAATCCAGGACTGGGTAAGGAGGCTCTGGGTCCATACCCAACTCTGTACCCCTTCATTCTCCAGGGGCCTGTAGCCTCTCACTCCTTGAAGCCTTCTCTGCCTGCTCCTCTGGCTCTTGCCTACCCTCTCTTTATTGCCCAGTTTATTAAATGTTTATAGGGATGACTGAGAGGCCCTGCACCACAACCCAGGCCCCTGGCTGTCCTCTCCCTGGGTCCCTGTGTTCCTTGCCCCTGTTTGGCCCTGGACAGTTGGCTCTACCTCAGCAACACTTTATAGCAAAATCAGTACAAATAAAAATCCCTCAGTGACCTCACAGGGTGTGAGTATATTGGGCCTGGGACAGGGTTGGGGGTTAACACCTGTGTGAGGTGAGTGTCTGTGTCTGCTTGGTGTTGGTGGCTGCCTGTAGTCACATGAGGACTTGGTGTGGTGTAAATCTGATTTCATTCTTTCAACAAATGTATTTTCTGAGGTCTGTGTGCTAGACAGTGTGGATATAAAATACGGGTTCCACCTTCAGAAGGGGAGATGAACAAGCGTTAAATGAGGTAGAAGATAATAGGTAGTACAACTAGGCAATCTCAGGGTTGTGGAGGCTCCAGTGAGATTCTTAACCTGACCTAAGTACTGAAAGGAAATCAACACTAGTTACTGAGCCTAGAGTATAAATGTGCAGGGCCGTAGACAGAGGTGAGTTTCTAGAGTTCCACCTGGCTAGATCACACAGGGACATTTGTGGGGCAGGAGTTTCTGGTGGTTATAATTTACTCCTGAGAACAACTGTGACAGTTTGAACCTGCAGGGGATTAGGACTCCTAGACCGCCGCCTTTTGGAAAACAGCCTCTTTCGGTGCCTTGTGATCAGGGCCCCGATGCCTCATTAGCTGGAGATTTCGAGTACTTTAGGGAGCTGCGGCAGCGTTCCCACAGCGGCTCCTCCCGGGATTTCTGAACAGCCATACGACGAAACGGGCTCCTGGCAACCAGCTGGCCCGGGGGTGGCACCCGCTCGGGTGAACGGCCGCCCCGGAAGTGACGCGCTGCGCCGCTGGCCTTGCGGAAGTGGAGATGGCGGAGCTGTATGTGAAGCCGGGTGAGCACGGCTGGTGGCCTGGGGTCGCTGGGTCGTCCCCCTACCCATGCTGAGGGCAATTATTGCACGGGGGGTGGAGCCTTCGTCTCTCCAGGGCTCGCTTCACATGTCCCCTCACTCCGGCAGGCAACAAGGAGCGTGGCTGGAATGATCCCCCGCAGTTCTCCTACGGGCTGCAGACCCTGGCTGGTGGACCCAAGCGCACGCCGCTCACCAAGAGGGTCGCCGCTCCCCAGGATGGCTCCCCCAGAGGTGCGTGGGGCCCCTGTGTGCGGACACCCGCCGAGAGGGCGGTGCCAGGGATAAACTTGGCCCGAGGGCTCTTTTTGCTCCTCTGAGGTCTCTCTGAAAGGAGCTCCATAAAGGGGCACAGGGCAGGCCCTTTTCCCGGCTCCTTCTCTGCTGCCTCTGTCAATAAATGGTTAAGTTTCAGTAGAATCTCTCTGCTTTCTATGTAGGTGAACTCATCCAGACCCATGGTTTTTTAATAGTTTTTATTCCCAAATTGTTTCCATATTTTATTTCTAACCTGGATAGCATATCTATATATTCATTTGTCTTGTGCTACCTCTTCATTTGGTTGTCTGTTAAGATCCAGACTTAATGTGTTCATTCATTCATCCAGTCAGTGTTATCCACTGAGCATCTCTGAGCCAGGCACTGCTTGAGGGCAAACTAGACAGCAGTGAACAAGACAAAAAGGTTTCTATTTTCATGTCTGTCTCCAAAGCTAGGCTATACTCTAGCTTTGGAAATAGATTAAGTAGTGGTAAGAGCTCTGCAGAGAAAACAAGGTAATGCAAGAGTGACTTTGTAACTAAGTTGGCTGAGGAGCTGACATTTAAGCTAAATGGTTAAAACCTAGCCCAGCAAAGATCAGGTGCAAGAGCATCCCATACGCAGTAAACAGTGCAAAGGCGCTGAGAACAAGTTTGGCAAATTCAGAGACTGAAGGAATACCTAATGGCCAGAGGACAGTGGGTGAGGTAGAGAAGTTACAATCTGAGGATAGGCAGGGGCCAGATCATAGCAGATTTTATAAAGCATGATAAGGAAGTTTGTATTTTAATCTGGGTAAAGTTGGAAGCCATTGAAAAGTTTAAAGTAGAGGGATATCTTTATTTCTGAGCATGTCCTGCGTGAACAACTGAAGCCATGGCCCCCCAAAAGGGGCTCAGATTTAGCTTTTTCAGCACCCCTCTGTTATCAGTACTTACACTGCAGAGGAAGTGAGATTCCCAAGCAGGCTGCATGCCTAGAACAGAGCCTGATATGGGGGCTCAATCTTATGACCCTGAGAGATCATGACCTGAACCGAAATCAAGATTTGGATGCTTAACTGAGCCACACAGATGCCCCACAAACCAGGGTCTCATAATCTTGGCATGACTGACATTTTGGGCCAGATAATTCTTTGTGGTGAGGAACTGTCCTGTACCTTGTAGTATATTTGTAGCACTCCTGGTTTCTACCCACGAGATGCCAGTAGCATTCACCCAGTTGTGGCAGCCAAAAGCACCTCTGGACATTTGCCCCTGGGGGCAAGAATCTCCCCAGCCTGAGAAACAGTGACTGATGTACATCTTAAAAAAGATCACTGTGGGGGCGCCTGGGTGGCTCAGTGGGTTAAAGCCTCTGCCTTCGGCTCAGGTCATGATCCCAGGGTCCTGGGATTGAGCCCCACATTGGGCTCTCTGCTCAGCAGGGAGCCTGCTTCCTCCTCTCTCTCTGCCTGCCTCTCTGCCTACTTGTGATCTCTGTCAAAAAAAAAAAAAGATCACTGTGCCTGCTATATGAAAAAAAAGATTTTAGTGAAAATGTGAAAAGGCAAGTTAAGAGGCTATTTCAGGGGTGCCTGGGTGGCTCAGTGGGTTGAGCCTTTGCCTTAGGCTCAGGTCATGATCTCCGGGTCCTGGGATCGAGCCCCACATTGGGCTTTCTGCTCAGCAGGGAGCCTGCTTCCTCTCCCCTCTCTCTCTGTGCCTGCCTCTCTGCCTACTTGTGACCTCTGTCTGTCAAATAAATGAATAAAATCTTAAACAAAAAAAAGGCTATTTCAGTAACATGAGCAAGATTTAACAATGATTTGGACAAGAGGGGGAGTATAGAGGTAGTAGAAATTGGGTGGATGTGGCATATGTTACTGAGGCAGTCAGTAGGAACAGATATAGGTGAGAGAAAGAATCAATATAACAGACTTTTCGCTTGAGGAACTGGCTGGTATTGTTCATAGGTATGGGAAACGAGGGAATGGGGGGGGGCAATATAAGTTTGAGGGGAGGGTAAAAGCAAGTTTTGTCTTGGACATGTTAAAATTTGGGCTGCTACTGTGGGGAGGAGAGGTCTAGGCCAGAATTACAGAAATGAGTCTTGATTGTATGGATTATGTTTGATGTTGTGGGCTTGAATAAAGTTACTTAAGAATGTGTGGATAGAGGCCTAAAGGGGGTTCAAGATGGAGCCCTAAGGCTCCCTAGCAGAAAAGGAATTACTAAAGGGGCTTGACAAATTGCTAAAGTAGCAAGAAAAGTGAAATTTACTTAGTAAAATTTTGACTCAACCAACCATGATGGATGATGCTGAGAGGTCAGGATAGATAGAGAAAAGGGACCTTGGCTTTGCTGAACTAAATTGTGATAATGTGGTAACCAGCGTGGTTACCACAGAAGTAGTCTATGGAGTAATGAGAGTAGAAACGCAGCTGGATGGGTGGAGAAGAGAATGTAAAAAGTAGAGAGACTATACACTATATAGCTCATTGAAGAAATCCTGCTGTGAGACAGAAATGAGGCTATGCCTAAGGATGAAATGGGAGGTAAGGGAGGATTTTGT
Source organism: Mustela nivalis (assembly GCF_964662115.1). NCBI lineage: Eukaryota > Metazoa > Chordata > Mammalia > Carnivora > Mustelidae > Mustela > Mustela nivalis. The sequence goes on from NC_139022.1 coordinate 103,725,463, forward strand.
TTTTAAGGTGGTAAACACTAGAGCATGTCTGTATGTTGATGGGATGATTCTCTAGTGGGAGAACTGGTGGGACAGGAAAACAGGGTAGCTGCAGGAGAGAAGCCTAGAGAAGAGGCTGGCATTAGTATAGCTGGAAAGATGGTCTCTGATAGGAGCAAGAATCTTTCATCCATTAGAGGAAGGAACGTGGCCCCAGGTACAAGCAGATTAGTAGAACTGTTGGTGAGGAGATGAGAGTTCCTGTTTAATTACCTACCTTTTCTCAGTGAAATATGAGGCAGCGTTGGATGTAGAATCCAGGGAAAGGAAAAGTAGGGGAAGAAGTCAAAAATTCAGAGAGAAAATGTGAGAAGAGTTCTGAAGAATGGAAAAATGAGGCAAAGGATCAGAATTCCAGGCAGTGGTGGATACCTTTTAGTATCTGTACCCAAGAATTTAAAGTGTGACTCAATAGCATGGTTCTGTCTTTCCTTCTAACAAGTGTGGGCAAGTTGGGTTTACCAGGGAAGTGGGATGAGGGGAGGGGATAAAGTGAGGTAAGAGTGTCTATAAGGGAGTGATTTTAATGCATGAAAAACTGATTGATTGGGCTGGAAGGACAGAGGTTTTGGAGATGGTACAGTGTTAAGAACAAGGCAGAGAGGAGTGAAAGGTTGAGGAAAGGTGGGAAAAATCATCATTGAAGGTGAGGAGCTTAAACTTGAGAGGCCAAACAAGAAGATGAAATACTCATCCGTGTGAATGTTGATGCCTAGAATCAAATGACTTTTCTTTTTTCATAGTGCTTTCCACCATCCCATTACTATAGGCAAAAACCAAGAGTCATCCTTGACTCCTCTCTCCCTCACTCGAAATCCATAAAGTCCGGTTGCTTCCTCCTCCTAAATAAATCTCAGACCACTCCGTTTCACTTCATCTGCTTTCTCTATAGTCCATTCCAGGGTTCTCTTTCCCGGACTACTCCATTAACTTCCCAACTACTGTCCATGCCTACCATTCTTGACCTGTTCTCATCTATTTTTCACAGACCCTAGAGAGTAAATGTCTTAAAAAAACAAGTCTAGTCACATTATCCCCTGCTTTTATAAGCTTACAGTGGCTTCCCATTACCATTAGGCTCAAGACCAAACGCCTCCAAAGCCCTATATGGCCTGGACTCCTGCTTGCTTCTCCAGAGATAACTAATACTGCTTTCTGCAGTGTTAATAATTTCCAGCCAGACAGGGCTGGTCTGTGTAACTTGAACAAGTCAGGACTTACCCTGGTTCTTAGGCACTGCTCTTACCTCTGCCCAGTACATGATTCTTTGTGGCTGCATCTGCCTCATCTACTAGCTATTAACTTTGTGAACTGAACATTTTGCTATACAGTAATCTGGCAGTTGCACCTATATTCTTAGTCATCACTGCAATATTGTGACGTAAGTGCTCCTACCATGAGATCCCCATTTTATAGAAAAGGAGCCCAAGCCCGGAGGTTAACCTGCCAAATGCCACATAGTGGGTGAGCAAGGATAAATGTATTAGTCAACCTCAGAAGGCCTTCCTTGAACACACAGTCTAGGTGGTTCCCTGTACTATATCCCCTTCTCAAAGATTTTATTTATTTTGAGAGAGAGTGTGTGCTAGAATTGCATGAGTTGTGGAGGGACAGAGGGAGAGGAAGAGAGAATCCCAAGCAAGCTGACTCCATGCTGAGTGTGGAGCCTGGCTTGGGGCTCCCTCTCACAACCGTGAAAAAGTGACCTAAGCCAAAATCAAGATTCCATGGCTTAACTGACTGAGCCACCCAGGTGCCTTACTATTTCTCTTTATTACATCATATTTTCTTTGTAGCATGCAACATAACTTGGTAATTTTCGTGTGTGTGTGTGTGTGTTTTCTTTCCCTAGAATTTCTGTTCCAAGGTCAGGAACGTAATCCATCTGGTTTACTACTCTGTCTCTGCTGCCTTTCACATTGTCTGGCACACGGTAGAGACTTCATAAATATGTTTTTTTTTTTTTTTAAGATTTTATTTATTTGACAGAGAAAGATCACAAGTAGATGGAGAGAGAGGCAGGCAGAGAGAGAGAGAGAGAGGGAAGCAGGCTCCCTGCTGAGCAGAGAGCCCGATGTGGGACTCGATCCCAGGACCCTGAGACCATGACCTGAGCCGAAGGCAGCGGCTTAACCCACTGAGCCACCCAGGCGCCCATAAATATGTATGTATTTTTGAGTGAATGAGTTGTCCCAGAGAATAGTCTTCTAGAAGGGATGAAGTTAGAATTGAGCTTTTTACCTGTTTCAGCCATATTTGCTTGATTCTGCTTTACCTTTTCAGTCTCCACCTCACAGACTTCTCCCGGGCCTCCTCCAATGGGACCTCCACCTCCTTCCATTAAGGCTCTTGGGCCTCCACCCACCGGGAACTGTCCTGCCTCCAGTGCAGAACCAACAAATTTCCCAGTCATCGAAGCTGAAACTTTGCTGGAAGATGTGCTCAAACCTTTGGAAGAGGCACTGGAGGACTGCCGTGGCCACACAAAAGTAATCCATCTTGGCATGCCAGTGGGGGATAAAAGGACTATGGTTCTTTTTCTTGTAAAGTAGCACTACAGAATGAATTTCTGAGGATCTGAGAAATGCGGAGATTTAAAATTCTAGCCATATATACGTTTTTCTTGGGAGGAGAGCTGTAAGTTTTCTCAGTGGGGCCTCTTTACTAATTAACATATTAATTCTTAATGTGTTTCTCTGGGCCAGAGAAGGTGGGTCTACTTCCTGTTTGGTGCTGCCTTTCCCCTCCCCTGTTGGGCTAGCAGGGCTGACTTGGAGGGGCTTCTGTCTCTTAGAAGCAAGTATGTGATGACATCAGCCGACGCCTGGCTCTGCTGCGGGAACAGTGGGTTGGAGGGAAGCTGTCAGTGCCTGTGAAGAAGAGGATGGCTCTGCTGGTGCAAGGTATGGGTAGGTCTTTCCATATAGCCTAGCTCCCTCACCTTGTCGTGGATGGCTGAGCTGGAAGAGATGCTCAGATTCTGACTGGTTGGGATGAGAGGACGGAGAGCTAGGTCTTTTGCCCCAAGCTGCTGGTTTACCTCCTCTCTTTCCTCAGAGCTTTCAAGTCACCAGTGGGATACAGCAGATGACATTCACCGCTCACTCATGGTTGACCATGTAACTGAGGTCAGCCAGTGGATGGTGGGAGTTAAAAGATTAATTGCAGAAAAGAGGAATCTGTCTTCAGAGGAAGAGGCCAATGAAGAGAAATCTACAGCCACAGCTGAGGAGAACCAGACAATACCAGGTGTCCAAGAGGCTCCATAATCCTGGATCCTGACTCACCTCACACCATTCCCTATGCCTTGGCACAGAGGCCTTCTCTCACCTGGCTCCCTCTTACCATTTGGGAGACTGTCTGCCTCCTTGTGATCCTTGGCCTCATCCACCCATCTCTGGGGGAAGAGGTGTCAGCCACCTGGGCCACAGGGAAGTCACCTGTTACCCATAACATATGCATTTCAATAAAAACATCTTAATAGTGGGCCCTGGGTAGGAGAGAGAAGCCCTTCTTGTGCCAAACAAGTTGCTTGTTATGTCTTTGACTGCCTTGCTCCCTGTTTACCCTAAAAACCTCTCTCCTTCCATTCAGCATTAATGGCTTTGCTAAGAAGCATGACCAGTTACTGTCTGCCACCTCCCCCCTCAAATAGACAGAAACACACATTACTTGCTGGGCTGAGTATCTCTATTTTTGGATAATTTCATTTCAGCGTAAGAACAGAGGCTCAAATAGCAGGGGAGATTTTTTCCCTCAAGGAAAGGAGACTGTCCTGTTTGCACTGTCACCTTTGAGATGTACAGTGCTACAGAGATTAGAATATAGTGGTATAAATTGAAGGAGAAAAAGACTAGATTGCTGACATATGGGATTGTGAATTTTTTTGGGCTGGGGGAAGGTCAGGGGTAGGGGCATAACTCTGTCTGACTCACCAAATGAGCTACCTCATTTTGGGCCCTAACGTCTCTTCTAACCCTCTGAGGACAAGAGAGCCAGATGGAAGGGACCAGAGGTTCAAATCAGGCTGAGAAGGGAGAATACAGGCTTTCAGTGTTGGAATAGGGGACAATACTTACAGGTGGGATGCAGAAAAGGCATGGGGGGAGAGACTGGAGAAGGTTAAACTCTAGGGCAGTGCCTCTTTTTTCCTGCTTTGGAATAGATAGGGAGGGGCTCCTGGAGAGGCCCAATTCCAGGAAGGCTGCTTCCTGGAAAGGCTGGAACAGCCCTTGGCAGGGGTCAGGGTATTGCTGTTTGTGGTTTGGCGGCTGCTCTAGCCTGCCCCCATAGCCTGCCTTAGGCTCTAATTGCCGTTGGAGGTGGGCCCAATGACAGCTTGGAAGGGACCTGGGACCTGTGATCCTAACTAGGTCTCCTGGGCCCCTTGGCTGTGTGGCTGAGATAGGAAGGGCAGTGTTGAGGAGAACACCAGAGTCAAAGCATTTCTTTGAACTTTTACTAAGCAATCAGTGACATACTCCATCCCTCAGTCCCAGCCTTAGCCCTTGAATGGAGGGCTGGGGGTTGGGAGGAGTACCTACAGACCGAAGGGAAAGTAGAGCTAAGGGCTTGGTGAGTTGCCCACTCCTATCCCTGGTCTAGCTGCCTCAGAACTAAGGGAGGCCCGAAACCAACAAGTCCCTCCCTTCCAGATTATATGAGGCCACCTGGTGTTTGGAATACACCAGGAAGAGGTGATGGCAGCAGCGAGATGAGGGATTCCTCTAATTCCACACAGGATCATCTGCACTGGATTAGATGTCCATTTCAAATTGTGCGTCATCTGGAGAAAGAGAAAGGAGGAGGACTGGTTGCTGGGCTGGGCTACAAACTCAGCCAGCTTAGCATCAGTGCAGAAACCCGTCTCAGCATTAAACCCCCACTGTACTTAACAGGGGCATTTGGATCCAAAGCATTTAATTTTAGGCCCTGCTTTCCTTACCGGGTATCTCTTCCTCTGTCTCCTTCTGCTCCTTCAGCAACTCCAGCTTGGAGGGTGGGACTGTTGGAGGTGTTGTGACCCCGGGAATCTGGGGGAGACAGCAGGGGGGCGTCCGAGCAATGGGTGAGTTCTTGCACTCCAGCAGGAACTTTCGGTCGTAGATGATCCTCGTGCCTGTCAAGGGGTAGGGACTAGTTAAGAGGGTGGAGATTGGGCACAGAGCTGTATGGAGTTGTCACAAACAGGACTTTTAGGGACTTGGGACTCATTTCCCCATGTATTAAAGGGCTGCAAGCTGGGATCTCAGGTGACTAGCATTCCGGGCTCTTAAAATTAAAAAACTACCATGTCTAACCAAGATGTGGCTACATGCCACGAAGCAAGTGGGGCATCCCAGCTGGTCCAGGCAGGGGCTTTTGGTTTAGGGAAGCTTGCAGTCTCAGTTCTAGGAGGAGCACAAAACTTGGGAGAACTCAGGTACTTCCACTGTTCCTGTCTGGCTCTGCTGGCTCTGGGCCTTCCCTACTTTGGTTGGGGGTTGGGGATGTTAGTCCTTCAGGCAGTTAGCTCAGGAAGCCAAACAGCAGATGTAAGAAGGAGTTTCACCCCTTCTGCCACCTGGATTCTGAGACCCTGGAGGAAGAAGCTGTGTTCCTCCGGACAGCTGCTTTTCTCAAGAAACACAGGGACAGTCTGTTCTTATCCTGACCCCTCCCAAGTCCTATCAGGCTCAGCCCCAGCCTACAGAAACTTGGCCCCAGTTCTGTCCTCAAAGGGCCCTACCCTGTTCTTGCCTCTCCCCTCTGCCTCCACGTGGCAGGAAACCCTGGGTCGGGAGCCCAGCAGCTCAAGATCCCAGGCAATCAAGCCCAACCAAACAGCCGCCCGCCCGCCAGCTGGCCGGCCAGCCGGCCAGCCGCAGATACCCAAAGCTCCTGGCCCCAACTGCCCGAGTCCTGCTCAAGCCGCTTTGTAAAACCTGGTGTTTCCTGCCAATGCCACGCTCGGCTGGGGTTTCGGCTCCTAATTCCAGGCGGCAAAGTCGAGAGGGGCGGGTAAGCAAGGCCCCCAGAACCCAGGCCGTAGTGAGGATTTCAGTCCACAGTCACCCGGAAGCCAGGCTTTAAGCCACAGTGCATTACTATGAGGTTTCAGGGAACTGGGCTTCGGTTCCAAACATTCCCCACCCACGCCCGGCAAAAGCTACAATCTGCAAAAGGGCCAGCAGACAGAATCCAAAGCCGGCACCTCCACACTCCCGCCCCGCGGCAGGACGCACGCGCCGGCCTGCCCAATGCCCGCGGACCCCCAGCCCGGCCCGCTGACCTCCCGGGGTAGTGGCGTATAGCGTGCCCCCCGGCGTGGTGCTGTAGCAGTCGGGCAGCCGGTCCCTGCCCCCGGGAATTGGGCAGCTCGTGGAGGTGGACATAGCGAGCGGGACGAGCAGGAAGGCAATCGGCTGGCGCCGAGGACGCGGAGCGCAGCTAACACTGAAGCAGACTCGGTAGACCACGTGCGACCGCAGCAACAACACTAGGACGACGTCACGCCCGGGGCGGGCCACGAGCCGTCACTCAATTCGACGGTCCCGCCTTACTCACAGGGGGGGGGGCAAGCCCGACTAGGGGAGAGTTGAAAGCAGTCCCGCACAGGCCTTCCGTTCCTCCAGGCTTAATAGAGGCCAGTCCGACTCTGAGAGCTGGAGCCACTCAGCTATTTACTATTTACTGTTTGGACAGGGCGCCGGGGACCAGGGAGGTATTAACACGTTACTGTCATGTGTTAATTCACCCATTTCTCTTAACAGTTTTGGACAGTAAAGTACTATTATTAGCCACATTGTACAGGTGAGGAAAGGAAAGAGAGGTTAAAAACTGGTTCAAAGTCGTATCTTGCAGGAGGGGGAACTGGGATTCAGACCTGAATGTATCTGATTCCAAAGCCTGTGCTCTTTAGCACAGTTGGGGACTGCCTCCCATTAATTAATTACAGGACAGGGTAAAAAGTGGCGGATGGTCTGGTGCACAGCAGGAAGGGGAAGGTCAGGGAGAGGGGGTGGCCTCTTTGGAAGAAGTAATACCTGGACAGAATAATGAATAGATGTTGTGGGACAGAGGCTTGCTCTTTGATCTTGCTGCCACAGCTAACATCGGGAAACTAAGGAACGGCAGAGGGCTGGTGAGGAGGACTTGGTCTTTAGGCCCCTGGGAAGGAAGATCAGAGTCTGGCCTTTGGGGATATTTTGATGTAGACACTGATATGAAAGGAGGCAGGAGAGGGGTGGTGGAAAAGAAAGTATTAAGCCTAGTACGTACATATACTAAAAATCTTGATTTGATCAAGTAGTCTTCCGATTTCCTCAAAATCAGTATTACCACCCCTCCCCCCATTAAGTGCAGACCACCAGGTATCATGCATTTAACAGTATTAATGTTACTTCAGTTCTGACTTCATCAGATTTTCCTGTAGCTCTGATTTCTCCACTCATTAAAAAAAAAAAACCAAAAACTATTTTATAACTCAGTGCTTCTCAAATTTTAATGTGCACATAAAATACCTGGAGAGCTTATAAATGAGAATTTTGATATGTTAAGTTGAGGGTGGGACCTGAGAGTGTAAGTTTTTAGCAAGATTCCAGATGATGCAGTCCCTTAGGTCTGCAGGTCCCTAGAGTAGCACTTCAGGGAGCAAGGATATTTATATTTTATTGTTCCAAAATGTTTCTGAGCCTCTTACAAAGTGGCGTATACCTAGAAGGGTCTTGATAGTGCTGGAAGGTAAGGCTGCGGAGCAGATTGTGGGGGGACATCTAATACAGCTCAGTTTTTGAGGTAAGTCTGGTTGGAGCAGTGAAGAATAGGATGGAGGGACGGTGAGAATGAAGGTGAAGATTCTAGCCTAGTGAAACAGGGTGGACGGAAGGGCAGTGCCTATGAGGATGGAGAGAAGTGGTCAGGATTGCCATACACAGAAGGGGAAAGAGAAGGTGATTGATTAAGGGTGGAGTGAGAGAGAGGGAGCTAAGCTAGGATAATTTCCAATCTTCTGACTTGAAAGTCTTGGTAGAAAAAAAAAAAAAAAAAAGAAAAGAAATTCTTGGTAGTAGTAGTACCCCCTAATATAACAGATAAAACAAGAAAAGCATTATCTTACATTGGGGAATGTACAGTATGTGTGGAATGCTGAGATGGGACAGCACAGCAGCTAGATATATGGGTCTGAAGCTAAGGGGGAGAAATCTGGGCTAGTGATTTGGATCTAGGTGGAATGCAATCCAAGAGTATCGGATGAGATCACCTGGAATCTCATCCTGAGTACATCAACATTTATTTAAGAGGTAGTGGAAGAGGATTCACCACAAGAGACAGAGAAGTGTCAAAAGTTTTCAAGAAGGATCACTGTTGAAGTGAGGTCACCCTTCTGTTAATTTCACCCTTCTGTTAAAACTGACAGCAGTAGTTACTACAACTATAATACTGTTGCTACATGCTTACTTTTGAGGTGCTGTGCGCTGTAAGGGCTGGGGAACTAGAGATAGGTCATTAGCCTTAGGGAGAAAGCCACATACATCATGCATGCAATCTGTATGAAAGACTGAGAATTTAAATCAGAGGCTCAACACTGATTACCCATTAGGGAGCTTAAAACAGACAAGTGCACAAGAAAGGAAAAAAAAAAGGAAGAAAAGAAAAAGACCTATGCCCAGGCTCCAACTGTAGAGATCTGATTAAGCCTATAAGGGAATATCAGGTTTTTGCTACCAGAAAAACTACTTTGGACTTATACCAATACCATGAAGATAAAACAGGAGGTAAAAGATAAAACAGGCTGGCAGTCTGGAGGCGAGATTCATGATCCTGTTGTTCAGATCGGGTCTTAGATTGGAAGTGGTCTTAATAAACATTAAGTTCTGGATACTTAAAACCATCTTTCTCTCCCTCATTTGCTACAGAATAAAGAAGAGGTAAAGAATCTGCCTGATGGCAAATGGTGACAAATCTTTAAGGACAAATAGAAAATAGAGTGTTATCACAGCCCCTCACCCCAGGACAGGGTCCACTGGGAAGACGTCATAACCAGCAATACTTCTTGGTAGAAGAGATCTAGGGCTGGAGAACAAGATGTTCAGAAGCTGTTTTGCTACAGGCTTATTTGCCACTTCTGGGTTTACAATGGAGTCCAAAGTTCTCAAACAGTGGGCCAGAATCAAGTATACTAACCACTCCTTTTTGTTTGGCTTGAAACTATAATATGACTAGCCTTTCCCCTTCTACAAGACACCTCAAACTGAGGATGGTTCCCTCCTGGGCTAACTTTGAGAATGGGAGGAGGATTTGGCTGGAACCTACAAGAGATGAAAATTGTAGTTTCAAGTCCTGAGATTTCTTACCTCTGATTAGGAGAGGCCACCATTGGCTGTCCAACTCTCTTCTTCGGTCTGGTTAGCTGAGGTGATGGGATTTCCCCTTTGAGAGCAGGGACTGAAGGAAGCAGACTGGCCTATAAAAGGGCAAGTCAGCACACTGTAGCCACAATAGGTTTAAAGGGTCTTAAAACATCAATAATTTTATTGGTGGTGGAATTTTATTACACTACTACTAGAAATAAGTGGGTCCAGAAACCTCTATGATATATTTTTATTCCTTGAAAGAGCTGTTATTCTCATGTGGTTTGATCTATGCCTCAATAGGATGTTTCTTAATGATGTCAGGTCTTACTATGAATGTGCAAGGTTTTCTTCTGCCTCTATTAAAATTTCAAAATCAGTACTGTCCCACACAAGAGCAGGCTTCTGATTCCAGGTGAGAACCAATGGTAGGGACTCTCAAATCTCAGAAATGTAAACATTCTACTGGCTTCCAGTATTCCCATCCCATATATTCTTATTCACAAGAAAAAGGAGAAAATCTGTGTTAGCACTAGGTGACTCTTTTGAGTTCATTTACATTCAATTTTATTTTCAGATGAGGAAAGTGAAGCCCAGAAATGAAAAATGACTTGCCTAAGGTCATAGAGCTTCAAGTGACAGAAATGAAAACAGAATTTAGGCTTATTTCACTATACCCATGCTGCCTCCCCCCAGATCCCTCATATATTTTTAAAGTAATTAAGTTCTTACCTGAGCTAGGTTTAATCCAAGGTTCAGGTTGGTAAAAGAGCAGTAAAATAATGCCAGGAAGAGGCAAGACAGAGGAAGAAGAGATTATAGCAAACAAAATGGATTGGGGAGGAGGGATCCAAACAGAAAGAAAAGAAGGCGTGCCAGTAAGAGGGCAAGGAGGAGGGTATCCTGAGTAACTACTACTGACTACACAACTCCTCTTTCTTCCTAATCCTCCTAGGGGTTCTTCTAATTGTCCCCTCTTCTCATGGATTCTAGTTCTTGACCCGAGATAAAATTTCTCATTCTGTTATCCTCAAGGTGCAAAAGATAGGGTTAAGAGCTCTTCCAGATAATTCTAATGTATTGTAGACTCTTAACACAGGAAAATCATTTTTGTCCCACTGAATAATTTTCTTAATATTATGTCTCACTAGTGCATGTTTCAATCAAGAGTAGTTTCATTCATTTCACTATATTAGGTAATTTTTGTTGTTGTTGTTAGTGGTAAACAGAAACAGCAAGATATATAGGGGATCCCAGGGGTCTTTTGAGAATACTTGATGTGGTTATCAAGTACTAAAAAAAGCAGTAACTTCAACACCTGTGAATCCATTCAAATCCATTCAAAATAGGAAACAAGAAATGACGTTAAAGAAGCTCTCATAGTTGTGATATGGAATACAAAAGACTCAGGCATGTCTAACACAGAACTTGGGGTGTCTCACTTAGGAGTGGCTTTAGGAGCCAGGCAGAGAAGCTTAAGAACTTTTGGTGGCATGAGAATTGAAAAGTGCTGCTGGTATGGCTCTGCCGCCAGTTACTGTTTTTTGTATGTTCTTTTTTCCTTGATATGTGTTTTGACTTCTCTATCAGCCTGAAGCATTTTCTTGTTTTCTCTTCTAGAGTGCATATACATAAAACCAGGAAGTTCCACTGTATTAAACATGAAAAGTTTAATGACTGTTCTTTTCAGAGGGTTGTTTTTCCTTCTCTATTGCATCAGGTTCTTGGCATAGCCTATAGTTTGGCCAAGGCAATCCGCTCTAGTGTTCCTCTGTTTAGCTTGTTAAACACATTGGCTCTTCATACTTAGGGCTGTGGAACTAAGCCCAGAATTAGTCACACATTTATAATGATTACTCTGCTGATTCAACAATACCACAGTATTACAGGAGGCACTCCCATCCACTCCTGTGTCCCAACCCAAATAAAAACATAAAACACTGTAACCAAATAAGTCTTCAGATAAAAGCCAGGAAGCACAAAAGAATGTGAAGTTGAGAATTTGGGTGTCCCTAGGTTTGTTCAGTGTCATCTGATTGCAATCCTATGGTCTTTATTGATACTTATGATCTTTAAGGAGGTAACCCCAGCAAAGGCCTATCTACTAAAGTCACATAAGACACATTGCAGGGGCTTGAAACTTAGTCCTACTTATAAAATGATATAGAAGAGAACAAGGAAATAAGGACTGTTTAACACAAAATAGGTAGATAACTAGTCTTCAAAACGCTTTTTCAAGGCAGTCTAAAAAAGATCTCTAAGGTGTAACATGTGAGACGCCTATTAGAAATACAGTATTAACAAACTGGTTCAATAGGATTGTGGATTGGGTAATAGCTGCATGACCACTGAAAGGATCACACCCCACTTCTAAACACTGTTCATCTTTTTATTGAATATTCTGGTAAATATTTCACATTAATACAGGCTACATTAAGTAGAGCCACTATATGACAAGAAATTTACTCAACTTTTTCCTTTTAAGTATGTAAACAATTGTACATGTATTTACCACCCTAAAAGGTTGAAACATGTAATCATCTAATTCTCTTCTGCATACAAGTAGCATTCAGTATGTTTAGCCAAAAGCACTAAGTTCAAAATGGCTAAACTAACCAGAGAACATAATCAGGTGGATAGGAAATCACTTCGTTCTTATACAATGGGCAAATCAAATCTCCATTGCTAATGCCTCAGAGAAATTTTCTTAGTTAGGCACATTAAAAAAAAAAAAAAAAAAAAAAATCCCCAGGGTTCTTCCAAGGTTTCTCAAACAAGGCTAAAGAATAAGACCTTCTAACTTAGTTGACATATTTGAGATGCATGTTTCCAATATGAGGAGCCCACGTGCCAGGCCAAATCTGAAAAGGGGGAGGAAAAATTGGAATTTCTAATTAGGAATCTTTAGACAGTTACAAAATGAATATATAAATGCAATGGCAATTCACTGTTTCTGCCTAGGAAGAATGCACATACATGAGATAAAATGTTCAGAAGCATCACACTGTTACTGAAAAACTTAGTTCAGATGAAGGTGGTCAGATGTCATGACTTGATATTCAGAATTTGCATTACCCAAAGAATTAAAAGAATGACATGACAAAATAAGAGAGCACTAAGTCTATTTTACCTGCTGGGCATCAGTGCATTCAGTAGAATTTTGAATAACTTTTATCATAGGGTTCCAAGCAGGATCTGGGTTGTGAAGTCCATTAAACAGAGGTCCACCTGGAACATCAGCAAGCTGAGGATGGGAGGGTATTATGGTGCCTCCATACATGGAAATTGGCAGACCCTATGAAAGAAAGCAAAAAGCTTAATCCTGAAGGTAAACGTTAGCTCTCTCCAATTTCCTTTCATCCCACAAAACTCCCGCGGATCCTTTAAAAATACAGAATCATGCAGTGTTGAAAAACCAAAAGTGGTTTACCTGCATTAGTAACACTTTTCAACAAGAAGAAAATCCCCCCAACTAAATCCAGTATCAAATCATCGGGAAATTTCTCAACTTTGACGAACACACAGAATACCCTCAACTTTTCCGTATTTTAGTTTCATCAGTAAGTTTGTGCTAAGAAGAAAAGGGAAACTCTACGAAAAGACCTGGCCAAGTCATGGAAACAAGCTTGTTACACCAAAAGAGAGAATTATTTCAATACAAACTATTCCTTAACATTGGCTGGCAAAGTGTTAAACAAGTTACAGTGATGTTTGTTGACTCACTTTAGAAAAATCCAGAAAACTGCTTGCCATAGGTTGATGAAAAATGTTAGAGGGGGCTACCATTCCAGAATCATCTCTCTCCATTGGTTGATGCTGGGAGAATGTGCTTGGGTCTGATAATTGTTGATGCATTGGATGGTTCCCTATCACAGACTGTGACCAACCTGATAAGCCTTCTGGAAAGAAGAATTGAGGACAGGGTTTGATATTTATTGGAGTAAAATAACAAAATATTACTACTTGAACTTTTTTCATACTGAATTTTATCACACTCATTCCTCTGAAATGTTCAGTGCATGTTGATGACAATCTTTGCAAACTGAAACAAACCAGTTCCTGGAAAACTGAGTGAAGTCCTTTGAATACTCCAAATATTCTACCTAATCCTTTGAAAGAGAGCACTTATGCTCTCTGAAAGAATATAAATGATTATCCCATTACTGGAAAACTTAAAAGGGAAGGGAAGTACACTTTGAATCTTTTACTTCTAATCTATACTTATTTTTATAACATGTATTACAGATATTATTATGTATAAACCAAACCAACATTCCAAACTCTGAAATTAGACTGAATTCTTCGAAAGTATAAACACCCATACTGACTGTTAAGTGTAGGAACTAAGACATTTGGTTTTAAGGAACTAAGTTTCATTTATTTATTTATTTATTTATTAAACATTTTATTTGTTTATTTGACAAGAGATCACAAGTAGGCAGAGAGGCAGACAGAAAGGGGAAGGGAAGCAGGCTCCCTGCCAAGCAGAGAGCCCGATGCGGGGCTCCATCCCAGGACCCTAGGATCATGACCTGAGCCGAAGGAAGAGGCTTTAACCCACTGAGCCACCCAGGCGCCCAAGGAACTAAGCCTTAATGGCAAAATCCCACAACTTACTGGAGATATCCTTCCAAAAAGAAGACAAGGCAACTATACCTGACATAGCGTTGACACCAAATGACCAGATCCCACTGTGTCCAACAGGAGCAACAAAACTGGTCCCCACAGGGGCTTGTGCGACAGACCCTCCTTGCCGAATCCGGGCTAGCCTCTCTGTTCCAATGGGGGGAGGTATCTTTCGATCCTGACTGGCAGTGCCTCCTTTTGGTTGGCCCAAAGTTGGTGGGGCAGAGGTGGCTGAAAGAGGTGAAGATGATCCCGAAGAAACAGATGGAATAGGAGAGTCACCTGGTGGCAAAATATTTCTCTATTGTTTTATTACATTAAAAACTAATTATAAGAATATGAGAAACCTTGTTGGAAAGACCTATTTCACAACACAGGTTCTGTAAGAAAAATTTCATTTTATAAGATCTTTCAAGTGAAAGCACATAAGTTCTATGAATATTATCCTACACTACTTCCGTACATACGAAGTATAAGCAAATACTCTAAAAATTGTTTTCCAGATTGCTGAACAAAGCTAAAAAGGATGAAAGCCATATTAATTTTTATTCTAGCTCTAAACAGTCTTCTCAAAACATAACCTGTCAGATTTTAAATTAACTTAAATGTGGCAATGTTTGTACGATAATTAGCATATTGTTTGGAAAAGAGCTGGTGGCCTTCTCTCTTTAGCTGTTCTCTTTTTTTCTCTTCCTATGGCCCTTTTTTCCATAACGAAGAAAGGTTATATGTTAGCAAATATCTTGGATTCAATTCATAGTTTTGTTTCCTAATGGGACTCTCAGGTAATGTTGGTAGTTTTCCCTGTCAAAAGGGCCAATATTCATTGACTGCCTCACGAAGCTCATTTTAAAAAATCAAATCCTGTTCAAGTACTGTGAGAACTTCATCTGTTCTAAATATTGAGAAAAATAAGAAGAACAAAGGCATATGTTCACTTATAAGTGGTAATAATTCGGTTTCCTATTTTTAGTATATGTGCTGCCGAAGCAAGCACATAATTTGGTTTCCTAAAATGTAAAAATAAGCTAAGAATCATACCAAAATGACTAGATACATAAATCTACTTTTCGGAAAAAAAAAAAAAAATCTACTTTTCGGACTTAAGAAATTATTTTGCAATACTATCCCCAAAGGGTCCTTTTTATAAAACTAAGTGTAGTACCTCTTTTCTTGATCCAACTCCCTGTGTAAACATTTCTGGCTTGGAAGGACAGCTTGACCCCTCTCAAGTTTTCTATCCTATAAATGACTGACAATTTTTGACAGGCCTCCAATTCAAACCTTAGGTATCAGAATACCATCATACCATTAACTTTAGTTTACTAAACTTTTACTAGAGTTACTATGCAGTGTTTCCTGAAACAAATGGTTTAATAGCTTATTCAAGACTCTTTGGGAAGAGTTCCTCCAGGATTCCTACATGAGTTTGAGGCGCTTGTCCAAGGATGGGGGGAAAAATGTTGCCTGTTGAAACTTGGAGTCCCAACAGGAGCTGGCCCTTGCAGGAAAACCCGTGTTCCTGGGATGCCGGAAAAACTTGTCAGAGGAGCAGAAGAGGAAGATGGGGAGCTGCCTGATGGATCAATGGATGGTAAGCCTGAAAGAAAACAGGTCCGAGACATCCAATTAGCCAAGGTTTTAAAACTGAAAGTCCAAAGTTTACTTAATTCCTTTTTAAAAGAGAAGAAAGCATGTTTATTTTTGTAGATCACAGCAAAAATAACCCACGTATGTGGCCCTATATTATGGCCCAAACGAATTTTACTCTTGAAGTCCTGACGAATCATCACCAAAGAGCACTAGATACAGAGGAGTGAGCCCAACGTTTAAGGACGGCAGTCACCTGGAATGATGTTCTGGATAAATCTCAAAGCTTTCATTGGAGGGGCTGAAATGTGAGCATGTTGTGACTAAATGGTACCAATTAATCACTTCTGCTTCGTCTTGTGGGGAAAATCTCAAAGTACAGCTATTCATCAATATAAAATAGTTATTTCCTATAGGAGATGAATAACATGATCTACCAATGTTTCCTTCCTAATGAGGAAGAGTACCCTATTAAAGATAATTTCAGTATTCCATCTGATTAAAAAAAAAATCAACAGTTGCATATGAAAGTTTTTATCTAGTTTGTGTATTTGTGAAAAGACTGAATTTAGCAGTCTTTTCAAATGCCACTGCTTTCTTTGGAGAATGTATTAGAGAAAGGGAACAAGTGTCTGGAAAAGGATTATAGATACTTGTCTCAGGAAAAGATAATTGATATCAACATAAAAAAACTGTCAACTTCTCTCAAGCAGGTCTTCATCCATTTAAAGTATGTAATTCAAAGGCTTTTAGCATATTCACAGAGCTGTGCAACCATCACCATAATCAATCTTAGAACATTTTTATCTTTCCTAAAAGAAACTCTGTACCCATTACTTATAATTTTCCACCCTCCAAACAACCAATTATAAACTTTCTGTCTCTATAGATTGGTCTATTCTGGAAATTTCATATAAATGCAATTATATAGTATGTGATTTTTTTGTGACTGGTTCTTTCACTGGGCATGGTATTTTCAAGGTTCTGCCATCCTGTCGTGTGCATCAGTACTTCTCCTTTTTACTGTTGAGTAGTAATCCCATTATAGCAATACACCACATTTTATTTATGCATTTATCAGTTGTGGGACAGTGGGTTGTTTCCACTTTTGAGTTATTATGCTGCCATGAACATCTGTGTACTCATTTTTTGTGTAGACATGTTTCTCTTCCACCTAGGAGTGGAATTACTGGATCATATGGTAACTACGTATAACTCTCTTCTCAAGTTGCTTTGAATTTCCACTGACAGCATTTGAGGTTTCCAATTTCTCCACGTCCTTCTCTTACTGTCTTCAGTATTACTATTTCTTACCTGTGACTCAGTAGAATTAAACTATATCCACGAAAGAAGAGGATCAACAAAAGAAACCAGACAGGCAGTTACGGTAAAAGGCCAAGCCTACCAATCCTGGACCTCAGAGGGAAGGTCCAGGATTAATGCTTGCTTTCTAAAAAATGGTTACTTTTGACTAGCAGTAGATAATTTTGATGGTATAGATCTGAGTACTTAAGGTCCCCCAATCTCATTTTCTACCAAACCAGATGGATGATTTCCTTTCCTTTTTTTCTTTTTTCTAGAAATTCATAATCCGTACACCTTCTGGGAGGCAGTATGTGGAGTGCAAAGAGTTTAATACTGGAATATGAGAGATCTGAGGTCAAACTGGCTAAGGTACTGGGAAGTCACATGTTAGTGCCAGCCATGTCAAAGATTAATGCCTTCCACACAGATTGCCTGAGCATAGGCAATACATTCTTCTTTCACCCTGTGGCCTCTGAAAACCTCTATTACAGTTTCCCCAAAATGAAAAGTTAAAATACATACTGATTTATGAGAAAAAAATAGAAAATGGAAGAAAAAAATCCCAGAAAATATTTTGGACCATAGATGCTTTTATGCAAGCTTATATATTTCCTTGAATATGATGAAACAGCTATGTTTTCCTGAAAAGACGAGTGAATGAAAACATCTGAAATGAAAGCTAAGGCTACACCATATAAACTCCCAAATTTTCAACACACAGATCAGCTTATAATTAGCAAAATGGAAGGATGGGCTACAAAAGACAGTTTTCCAAGGGGAAGAAAAGAGCTTCTTACCCCCACTCCACGTTAGCTGCGATTTCTCATTTGTTTTTCACAATAGTGTAGAATAGACTGAAATTTGGCTCCTAGATTCTAGAAAACAGACTCTGGTCTTCTAAATATCTTCAAACCAACATTAGACTCTTATCTATCTATATCTTCTTTATAACGCCTCAGCAGCTAATTTGTAATTTCAAGAAACTGAAGTGCTGAATCTAAATTGGCCTTTTTAGAGTAAGAGCCCACAAATGATTGGATCTCTTTAGTCAGCCCCATCTAATGTCAATAATAAAGAACACTATCAAACAACCCTTAACATTCAGTCTGAGGACCCAAGACTGAGAATATAGAATAATGTAGATTAGGGACTAGTCCCTAACACCTTTGTAACACAAACTTTTTAAATATGAGAAATGCGTATACTCACTATGATTTTAAAAATGTCTACATGGGGCACCTGGGTGGCTCAGTGGGTTAAGCCTCTGCCCTTGGCTCAGGTCATGATCTCAGGGTCCTGGGACCAGCCTGGGCTCTCTGCTCAGCGGGGAGCCTGCTTCCCCCTCCCTCTCTGCCTACTTGTGATCTCTCTCTGTCAAATAAATAAATAAAAAAGAAAAAGAAAACTCACTTAAAAAAAAAAGTCTACAAATGTGGAATCCTTGAAACATCCCAAGTCCCTTTTTAGTAATACCAACACACCAGTTCTTAGAAAATGGACTGACGCAAGGTAAAACCTCCTTGCCATGAGGGACAGAAACATCATCAAGCCAACAGAAAGCAGCTCAATGTATGTAAGTGATTTACCTGCATGTAGATTTCTGCCCACTCCATCAGCAATCATTAATGGGTATTTATGACATACTCTCATTTCTTTAATATTACAGACTATTATGTATAAAAGAATGGCTTTCTTATTATCCTGGGGATTCGGTTATGCCAATAGAGCCCCACACTGAGCTGCAGTAATAGTCATCATAACTTACCAACGGGACTAGTAGAAACTCGCTGGGAAGGTGGTCTGAAGCCAGGTGCCTTGGAGTTGTCGGGGTGCACATTTTCCAAGTGTCCAAGTACAGAGTTACCCAGGAACGCTGACTGAACAGTGAAAGAGGCATCTGCAGCAACTCGTGAGGACAGTGGACCATCTCCCCAACCCTGATTAGCTGGCACCTGACCGCTATCAAAAAGACTACTGAAGTGATTGAAAAGTGTGGCCGGGCCAAATGTAGGTGGCAAAGATTTATTTGCTGGGTTAATGTGCATCTGAGAACCATTCATAATGTTCATGGCTGAAGAAAGCTGCACTGCAGCTGGTGGGCCTTGAGGTGGTGTTAGAGGAACTGGATTTGTAACAAAAATAGACTGGGGATCCTGGTGTATAGTTGCATTTGGTACCACTGAGTAAAAAGAACCTCTGGGCTGCATTCGATGAGAAACTCGAGGTGCTGGTACAGCTAACTGAGGTAAATTACTGGTGTCCTGATTATCGGCAGCAACCAATCTGGGTGACGCCAGAGTCAATGGAGCGGGTTCTGCGTTAGATGCAAAAGGCATTGCCATGGGACTTAAATCAGAGACACTGGATGGCTGCGTTTCGTCCTGCGTACTGCCAGAGGGAGGAGCAGGACTACTGGCCGGGTGCGCTTCTGGAGCTCCCGGGGTGTTGCTGGCAGAGCTACTGCAGCTATTGGCCGTTGAAGAAGGGGTGCACAGGTTCGCCAGGGCCTGCTCCTGTGTGGACACTTTCTCTTTGGGGGGTGGCATGGCAGAGAAAGATTCCATCTTTTGTGAAGAAAGCTGTGCTTGAGGAGTACTCGCGGGCAGAAACGTGGTGGGAACTTGCCCGCTAGGGAGAGGTGCAGAGGAAACAGAAGGCAGGGAACTACAAGTGCTTGTCACAGAAGAAATCACTGTCACTGGAGGACTTGTCTTAGGCACACAGGCAAACAACTGCTTTCTGACTGATGGAGTCCGGGTGTTAGTCACACACAGCTGCTGACTGGCAGCAACTACAGAAGAGACAGTGATAGGACAATTGGCAGTAGCTAGTCCAGCAGACTCGGAGGGCAAGACAGTCCCGTTCTGGTTAGGTAGACGGCCTGCGTTATTATGCTTTGGAGAGCTACTTGTGTTGCCAGGATTCACAGGTCTCACTGGGAATGGTCCCCAAGTGTTAGGAGAGGGTGAAAAGGTTCCTCCAAACTGAGCCATGGGCAAGCGAGGATGCCGAATCTGTTGCATAGTCTGAGCAGCCAGCAGGGCAAAATGAGGGTGGGGGTAAGCCAAGGGTAGAGAAACTGGGAAGGAAGAACGTACATTTGCTGGAACGTTCTTGTTAAGTTTATTAGTTGGCTGGAACGTTGATAATGTTGTCGCCTGTGATGTTACGAGAGCTGGAGCACCCAAAGGAAATGCATTTTTACTAGAGGCTGCTGTGGTGCCAACTCCAGATGAGAAGTTTGCATGGATGGATTTGGTGCTGGCAGGTGTTCTGATATGATTTTTAGGAATCAAGTCTTCCAGTTCCTTAGCAGGATCTTGAATAAGTGCATTGATAAGTTGAACTGCATATCTTGTTGATTCGGTACCACCCCTGGGGAGAAAACAAACAAAACACGAAAATATGATCAAAGATTTAAAAACAGGTCATCTTAACATTAAATAAAATTCTTGATTGTACCACAACCTAACAAAAGTTAGCTTCTAAAAAACATTTAATTTCTACACAGAATGAGTAATACACATTTTTCACAATTACCTTATGGTGATCATTCTCTCGCCGTTCTTGTCTTTTTGTTTATCCACATCAATATGCGCACCCGTAACGTCTTGTATAGCAGTGATGTTGCACCCTCCCCTTCCCATTATCCTGGAAACCACGGAAGCTGGAACGGACAACTTCTTTGACCTAGAAAATGAAGACCACACATGAGCTTATGAAAGCAAAGATCTTTTTTATTTTTTTAAGATTTTTATTTATTTATTTGACAGACAGAGATCACAAGTAGGCAGAGCAGCAGGCAGAGAAAGAGGGGGAAGCAGGCTCCCTGCTGAGCAGAGAGACCAATGCAGGGCTGGATCCCAGGACCCTGAGATCATGACCTGAGCCAAAGGCAGAGGCTTAACCCACTGAACCAACCAGGCGCCCCAAGCAAATGTCTTTATTTAAAAAGATCATTTGGTGAGAATGTTCAGACACCTGTAGAATAGTATTTCTTAAACCTTAAAGGGGCAAGTATTACAAGGTTTTGTTTTAGGAACTGACCTCTTCTCATACTGAATTTAATTTAGTGAAAGTAAAAATTCCTTTGTCATTTCAAACAAGATTATATTTTAAACAACCTGTGATCTAAGCATTTAAATCTACCTCTAACATCGCACGTCAACTAAACTGCAATAACTCTAGGTATATACCCTTCCTAAATTTAAATAATGCAGGGTGCCTGGGTGGCTTAGTGGGTTAAGCCTCTGCTTTTGGCTCAGGTCATGATCTCAGAGTCCTGGGATCAAGTCCTTCACTGGGCTCTCTACACAGTGGGGAGCCTGCTTCCCCACCTCTCTCTGCCTGCCTCTCTGCCTACTTGTGATTTCTCTCTGTGTGTGTCCAATAAATAAATAAAATCTTTAAAAAAAAGTAAATAATGCGTAACAAACTGTTAAACTTCATACCGAATAGTAGAGGCTAGCTTTCAATATCAATAATTTACACTTAGCAATAAAACCCCAAAGCCTCAGATATGAACTACATAAAAAGGAAGTCACACATGGAACCTGGGACTTGCACTTATATGTGAGCTGAGCAGAGCTGGAGAGAAGACCAGAGGCTGATCTTGGGATCTGATAAGATGGCCTGGCTGTCCCTAAGGACTATTAAAGAAACCCAGTGTTTGCAGGCAGCAGCAGTTCTTAAGCATTAAAGCAGAACCAGATGAGAGCAACACCTACTATTTTCAAGTTCTCAGTGTTGGGCCCCAGGATTCCCCATGTCAGAGAGGGACCTTCACAAAACTGAATTATTCTGTCTAGAAGAATATCAATGGCAGCACTTGAGGTACTTTTCATGATCAAAATTTATCACACCTTAATTCTGGGAAGGATATATTCAGATATTTTGAGAGCTAAAGCACAGACTTAAGCTCACAGACTAAAGCATAGGCCATGAGCATTACTTAAATCGATCTTATCATCAGGTGTACATCACTTCTCCTATTCTGCCAAGACTTCTTTTTGTTTCCATTTAATGGACACGATCTTCAGGAACAGTACTGAATAAAAGCCCAGACATTTCAGTCCTTTGGCGATTTAATACACATTAGCAAAAATGTCTGGTCCTGCTTCCCTGTTGCAAAGCATGAACAGAGGCTAAAAGTATCATCTGGACTGTATAAAACATTTGAAAGCAGTAGCCCTTCTGCTTTCATTCATTTCCCTGCTCATGGTTTAAGTATAAAGCATCGTGATGGGGTGTCTGGGTGGCGCAGTAGTTGGGCATCTGCCGTCGGCTCAGGTCATGATCCCAGGGTCACAAGATCGAGCCCTGTGTTAGGCTCCCTGCTCTGCGGGAAGCCTGCTTCTCCCTCTCCCACTCTCCCTGCTTGTGTTCCTTCTCTGGCTGTCTCTCCTAAAAAATAAATAAATAAATAAATGAATAAAACACTGTGATTAAAGGTCCTCTTCTTTCCTCTTTTTGAGGGTGAAGGTAGTTTTATTTTAATTTTACGGGTGCCTTTCCCCTTGTAGCAATTGCTTTGGTTAATAGCGGCTAACCAGTTTTTTAGAACATACTCTCCAGCAAAGCCTAACTTAATTTAAACACTGTAAATGGACCAAGTTGATTGTTTTTGCCATTTGGGACCATTAAACAAACATCACAGCCCTCACTAATAACACTGTGACTTTGCTGCAGAACAGTCAGTATAAAATCTTCACTTTTTTTTTTTTTAAGATTTTATTTATTTATTTGACAGACAGAGATCACAAGTAGGCAGAGAGGCAGGCAGAAGAGAGGGGGAAGCAGGCTCCCCGCTGAGCAGAGAGCCCAACATGGGGCTTGATCCCAGGACCCTGGGATCATGACCTGAGCCCAAGGCAGAGGCTTAATCCACTGAGTCACCCAGGTGCCCCAAATCTTCACTTTTAAAAGAAGTTTATGACCATGTTGTATGGTTTGTCTGGAAATGTCTGCAATTATTTTGTTATTGTAAAGCCAACATATGTCGTGTCATATAAAACATGCTGCAAAATTTACATACTGCTTCTCATTTTACTTAAGCCAACTCTGGATTGAGTATGGCACAAATAATAACCACATTCAAATTATTCATTAATTACTTGGTCACCACCTCATTAGATAAGAATCTATGCGTGGTCTATGACAGTTAAAAAGATAAGACTAATTCTACTTACCTTCGTACAACTTCTTTCCACCCTTCTTCTCTTTTCTGTCCCCTTTTGGGGCTAGTTAGATTCAGCTTTATGTTTGGAGAACTTAATGGCAATGGCACTGACTTAAAGCTTGTTGATAAGGAATTAGAATTCGTTTCACCTTCAAGTCTGAGAAGAAAGAATTAATCAAGTCCAATAAAACAAATTTTAATATAGAAACTCAAGAGACCATTTATTGTCAAAGTTATGCTGAATGTTTGAATTAAAATTTGGCACATCAGTTCAAAAAAGCAGAAAAACAGGGCAAAAAGTTCATCATCTACGTCAGTATGAAAACAGATTCAGAAGCCAGAAGCTGGACTATAATCAATAAAAATGACACAGTGAAAATAAAAATCAAAATATGCTAGTATTTTCAACTTCAAAATTTAATCATAAAAATTTCTAATAATCTCACTTAAAAAATGGCACACGATTAGGACATTAGTGAATTTCAGTTCTAAATACTGAAAGACAGATAATGTGCTAGACCTAAATTGTTTAACACAATTTGTGCTAAAAAAATGTACTCAAATTTTTGTGCCAGTCATGAAAAAGGACAGGTGGATGCAGAGTTAACAAATCAGAAAAATTTACCGTGTTTGAGTTTTGGAAGTAGCAGTACTTGTCTTTTCTTCTTGGGAATGGAGCAGCAGTGACGGGTATCTCCTATCATTAGAGGAATTCACATCCATAGTGAAATTTAACTCTTGGCTTTTACCACCACTGCTACTCTCACTGTTGCAGTCTGTGCTGTCCAAGTTATCCGAGTCACTATTCCCACCTGTACCACCACCTCTGGGTTCTCCATTTATTTTATTTTTATCAGCTTTTTGCTGTGCTAAGGATATATGTTGTTCTGGTAATATTAAATGTGCAGTAGGAGGGGTCTCCTTTGTTTTGTTCTTCTTATTTTTCCGATTGGTGCTAGGAGTTGTCACCACATTGGCCCTTTTTTTCCCAAACACATTTGTGAATGTTGTAGATGTTGCAGAAATTCCGATTGTGGTGGTGGTTGTTGCACTAGGAGGTTCTATGGGAACTTCTTGCTCCACTGAAATTATCAAAAGGATAAAAGTCACACGGACAGCCACAGAGCTCAAAACAAACTATGACAAGATATACATAATAATTCCAGCCTTTAAGTCATCTTTTCCTTTCACCAGTATTCACTAGCAAATAAAGAAATCGTCATTGTTAGAACAAATGTACTATATCCAATTTTGATGTCTAACTCAGTATAAAAACATTCACAGCATAACACTCTTAATATCTGAGGTGCTAGTTATCATGAACTAACCAAAAATCACAATATAGTTTAAATTCAGGGAAATTTTCATAATTTGGCTATTGTTGATAAGATATAAATTTTGGGGTGCATGTTTCCCTTTGATTTAGTAGCTAAAAAGTTATTAGGCACTAAGCAAAACAGATCAGTCAGAGAAATACAAAGCCATATGATTTCATTTGTATGTGGAATTTAAGAAACGAAACAAATGAGCAAAGGGGAAAAAAGGAGAGAGAATGACAAACCAAGGAACACCCTTAACTGTAGAGAATAAACTGATGGTTACCAGAATGGAGGTGGGTGGGGGGATGGGTGAAATGGGTGATAAGGATTAAGTAGTGCACTTGTGATGAGTGCTGGGTGTTGTATGCAAGTGCTGAGTCACTAAATTACACACCTAAAACTAATATTACACTATGTTAATGAACTGGAATTTAAATAATTTTTTTAAAAAATTCCAGGAAATTCTCAGATAGTATTTTATTTTTTTTTTTAGATTTTATTTATTTTTTAAAGATCTACTTATTTATTTATTTATTTTTTAAAGATTTACTTATTTATTTGACAGACAGAGGTCACAAGTAGGCAGAGAAGCAGAGAGAGAGAGAAAGAGGAGGAAGCAGGCTTCCCACTGAGCAGAGAGCTGATGGGGGGCTCGATCCCAGGACCCCAAGACCATGACCTGAGCCAAAGGCAGAGGCCTAACCCACTGAGCCACCCAGGTGCCCCAAGATTTTATTTATTTATTTGACAGAGATCGCAAGTATGCAAAGAGGCAGGCAGAGAGAGAGGAGGAAATAGGCTCCCTATGGAGCAGAGAGCCCGATGCAGGACTCGATCCCAGGATACTGGGATCATGACCTGAACTGAAGGCAGAGGCTTTAAACAACTGAGCCACCCAGGCACCCCTCAGATAATATTTTAGAATTAGAATTCAAATAGAGAACAATTACTTGACTACTACAAGCATTACTAGAATGTACAAAAAACAATCTGTGAATAATAAACCCCAGCCCTCTGTAGCTTTGAGCCTGAACCTTAGCTCAAAACTTATTGAGGCACTGGACCTCTTCCCAGTTTCCAAATGAAGGAGGAAAGGGTAGGACAGAACCTGAAGAGAAGCTGGCAAATCTCTTTACTGTATCACATTTAGGACATACAAGATGTTTTACAGGGTAATTTAAATTAAAACTGAACTTCAAATTACATGCTTGCCTTTCTTCCACTTTCTGTTTCTCTGTATCACTTTACAATGTAAAGTATTTAAAAATATCTACTATAAAAGATAACTGTCAATTTCAGATTAAAGTATCGAATATCTATCCAGAATTAGAGTAAGAAGTACTCAAAATGAAGTTGACAAACGCAATTTTAACACTAATTTGGAAAGGTCGTTTCTTACCATCTTCATCATTCTCCTCTTCATCTTCATCCTCCGGTAGTTCTAAATTCTCCTTAGGTTTGTTTTCCTCATCTTCTTCCTGCTTCCTTTTCTGCTCCTCCTTTTTCTTTTTTCTCTTTTCTTTTCTTTTCTCTCTTTTAGCTGCAAGAGCCTGCTTTCTGCTCTCCTCTCTTGACTGCAAATTAAGAAGGCATATCATTTAGCCAATAATGCAATCATTTAAAATAAATAATGAATATTTTTGTTTATGATAGGTGGGGCTTCCCAGGGATGCCAGTCTCAAAACACGTTTATAAAAGCACACACACACACACACACACACCAAAAAAAAGATAAACTGGACATCATCAAAATTAAGTTTTTGTATTTCAATGGAACCATCAACAAAGTAAAAAGGCAACATATAAAATGGGGAAAAAAATTTGCAAGTCCTACATCTGGTAAGGGATTTGTATCAAGAATATATAAAGAAGTCCCATGACTCAATAATAGAGACAAATAACTCAATTTAAAAATATACAAAGGGGGCGCCTGGGTGGCTCAGGTGGTTAAGCCGCTGCCTTCGGCTCAGGTCATGATCTCAGGGTCCTGGGATCGAGTCCCGCATCGGGCTCTCTGCTCAGCATGGGGCCTGCTTCCCTTCCTCTCTCTGTGATCTCTTCCCTTCCTCTCTCCTACTGTGATCTCTCTCTGTCAAATAAATAAATAAAATCTTTAAAAAAAAAATATATACAAAGGACCTGAACAGGTATTTCCTCAAAGATGATATATGAATAGCCAAAACATATGAAGACAGATGCTCAATAACTACTAGACATCAAGGAAAAGCAAATCAAAATTACAAGATAACCACTCCCTATCTGCTAGATAGCTATAAGAAAGACAGACAATAGCAAATACTGGTGAGGATGAGGAAAAACTAAAACCTTCAAACACTGCTGGTAGGAATGTAAAATGGTAGAGCTGCTTTGGAAAACAATCTGACGTTCCTCAAATGGTTAAACAAAGAATTACCATATGATCTAGCAATTCCCTTCTTAGATGCATTATATATATATACATATATATATATATATGTATAGGCATATCTACATCTATATACAGATGGTATATATATGGTATATATACATACCCAGAGAAATTAAAACACATTCATACAAAAACTTGTACCCGGTGGTCACTTTGGCAGCACATATACTAAAAAATCTCTAACAATACAGAAGATCAGCATGGTACCTCCACAAGGATAAGAGGCAAATTCGTAAAGCATTCCATATTAAAAAATATATATATTGTATATGTATAAAGTAGAAATAACCTGAATGTCCATCAACTAATGAACAGATAAGGATAAATAAATATGTGTGTATATAATGGGATATTATTTAGCAATACAAAGAAATTAAGTATTGATACATGTGACAACATGACTGAACCCTGAACACAGTATGAAGTGAAACAAGCTAGTCACAGAACAAATATTGTATGATTCCATTTATAGGAAATGTCCAGAATAGGCAAATCCATAAAGACAAAATACAGTTTAGTGGTTACCTAGGATGGAGGGACTGAAGGGGGTGACGCTTAAAGGGTGTAGGGTTTCTTTTTAGGATTGTGAAAATATTCTAAAATTGACTGTGGTGATAAATGCAGAACTCTATGAATGTACTGAAAGCCACAGAATTATATGCTTTATTTGTTTGAAAATATATGTATATTTTAAGAGTGTATTTACTTGAGAAAGAAACAGAGAGCACAAGCAGGGGGAGGGGAAGAAGGAGAGACACAAGCAGACTCTCTGCTGAGCTGGGGGCCTCCCGCAAGGCTCCACCCCAGGACCCTGAGATCACAACCTGAACTTAAGTCAGATGCTTAACTGACTGAGCCAGTCAGTCACCCCTGAACTGTAGGCTTTAAATGGGTGAACTGTATGATATGTGAATTAAATCCTAGTATTGCTGTTAAAAAATACATTTATGTAGCATCTGTTTATTGCTATATAGTCAGCTATATGATAGCTGACTAAAATGCAACTATCATGATCTTATAAACTATTAAAAAATTTCACTGTAAAAAATACTGAACAGAGACTATTATAAAAATTGTTTTCCTACTTTATAGAATTTTTTAAAGCCACACACATAATTCTGATCACTTTTAGGTTTTGCTGTGGCTAGTATCAGAAAATGTCTTTTTTTTTTTTCCAGAAAGGGGAATGTAATAAGTTGCTAGCATCATGATGAAAGTTTGAAACAAGTAGAAAACACATCAAGTGATTTATCCTTCTAGGGTAATTAAGTAAAGCATTTTCCTCAGAATTAAAATTTATCATTTTGAGACATAAACTGATTATTCTTTGAAATTTTTATTTATCCGAATCAGAAGTTGGCAAACTGTGACCTGAATGCCAAGTCCAGTCTACCATCTGTGTTTCTATGGCTTGAAAGCTAAGACTGGCTTTGACATTTTTAAATGGTTGAAAGAAATAAAATGAGTATTTTGTGACACTTGAAAATTATATGAAATTCAAATTCCAGTGTTCAAAAATAAAATTATATTGGAACACTGTAATGCTCATTCACTTAGGTATTGCCTATAGTTGCTTTTGTGCTATACCAACAGAGCTGAGGACTCATGACAGACACCACATGGCCTACAAAGCCGAAAATATTTACTATTTAGAATTTTATAGAAAAAGTTGGCAATTCACTACGTAAATGAGAAAGGACTGAGAGAAGAGATTGCGTATTTAGCTAAAAACTGAATTTCATCACTCTGTTGGCATAAGAACAAATCGGCTAGCCATTTAGGGAATTGCTGACCATATCCCAGGGTAGTTACACAAAAATCAAAATTATACATGAAAGGTACCTTAACAGTCATCTAACTATGAACTCTGCTTTATTTTAAAATGAATATAACCTTTTTTCCCCTTCTGACTTTTAACTGTAATCTTAAGGTTTGTACTTTTACCCCTAATATAAGCAATGAATGTCCTTTTATGTTCAGATCTTTTGAGCATTTGTCTAATTATTCACCTTAGGCTAAGTTTCTATAAGTGGAATGATGGGTGGGAGTATGGGTATCCACCTTTTTATTTTGGAAAGCACTTCCATTAATAGCTATAGTGGTTTACACCATATATTAAAATTCATTCACTAGAGTGCTAATCCTTCCTCACCCTTGCAATCAATGGCTATTATCTAATCTTTAAATTTTAACTTTGCCAATGTGGTTAAAAAAAAAAATTATTGAACATTTGTATTTCTTTTTCTGTGAACTGCCCATTCATGTTGGATCATTTTTTATTCTGTCAAGTTATGTTTTTCTCATTGATTTGTAAGCAGCCTTTCCTTCTGTTCTTAACTTATATGTTTTTTGGATTTTTTGTTTGTTTTTAGAGAGAGAGGTGCAGGGAAAGGCAGAGGGAGAGGGAGAAAGAAAATCTTAAGTAGACTCCATGCCCAGTACAGAGTCCAATGCAGGGCTTGATCTCACAACCCTGAGATCATGACCTTAGTCAATATCAAGAGTTAGACATTTAACTGACTGGCCACCAGGTACTCCCTTTTTTTTTTTTTTTTTAAAAGATTTTATTTATTTATTTGACAGAGAGAAAGACCGCAAGAGAGGGAACACAAGTAGGAGGAGTGGGAGAGGGAGAAGCAAGGGGAATGAGAGAGGGAGAAGCAGGTTTCATGCAGAGTGGGGAGCCTGATGTGGGGCTCGATCCCAGGATCCTGGGATGATGACCTGAGCCAAAGGCAGACACATAACAACTGAGGCACCCAGGTGCCCCAAGGCACCCCATGTTTTATTCTTTTTCTTTTTTAACTAAGGGATTCAAGAGTTTAGTATCTCTCAAAATAATCAAATTTTTTTCTTCTTTTAATCATCAACAAAATAATCATGTTAAGCTAGCTCTTGCATTCCTAAAATAACTCTACTTGATCATAGTCTTTGTTCTTTTAATACAACTTGTGGATTGAACAGTAACACCCTCATTTTCCAGGTAACCAGACTGACCCTCAGAAAAGCAATTTTTTTTAAAGTTTTTCCATTATATCACACAACCTAGGATATTAGACACTTACTCTTTAAGTGAAGATCTAATAAACCACTAACAGCATACATCTTGTACTTAACAAAAGATTTTCAATGTTTAAAACATTTTTTCTCAAAGTAATGTTAAAACCACTAAGGTAGAGGCACCTGAGTGGCTCAGTTGGCTAAGCATCTGCCTTCGGCTTAGGTCATGATTTTGGGGACCTGGGATGGAGCCCCATGTAGGGCTCCCTGCTCAGCAGGGAGTATGCTTCTCCCTCTCCCCCTCCACCCCGTTCATTCTCTCTCTCCCTCTCTCAAATAAATAAATAAATAATCTAAAAAAAAAAAACCATTTAGGTAGTAATATCATTTGGTAAACTATGATCTGCTTGAAAACTAATCGCTTACTTATATGATTCAAAATATTTTTAAAAACAAGAAGTCACAATAAAAAAGTTGATGGTGATTCGACAATCCATTAATCATCAAAATCTTGGAAAGAGATTTTGTTAAAGTTGTTGGTCATAAGGATAGTAAACTTATTCCTATAAATTTCCAACAATTCTTTTTAAAAACTTCTGGAATTTATTTAATAAGTAAGTAATTTCTACTACAACCCATGTTGGACTCAAACTAACCACATTCTTTCCAACTGAGACAGCCAGGTGCCCCAATTTTCAACAATTTCTAAAAAGAAAAATTATTTTTTTTTACCTTTTCCAGATCAAGTTCCTTCAAAAGAATACTTGCATTCTTATTTGCTTCTGCAGCCTGCTGGTCTTTAGCCTTCACAATTGTCTCAACACATTGGTGACATTTTTTCAAGAGTTCCTACAGTGGAAAATGGAATTATATAAATATAGGAACACATAAAATCTACAGGCCTTATAAATAAAACTTGAGCTGATAAGCAGAGTGAAGTCCAAGACTTAAAGCCCAAACAAATGAAAATTCACTAGGCCAAAGATAAGCTATCCTTTGAGCCTAGTCATAAATTAATTCTCACCAAAAAAGGGCATTATTTCCTAAAAAGTTTGTGTTCTTAGGCAACTTTCTAATCAGGCTAATAGTCTAGCAATAACTTTTAGCCACACTCACTGTGATTATAGCTCATAACAGGAAGGAAATCTCAAAATAATCTGTTAATATTACAATATCCATTCTCCATGGAGAAACTAAAACCCAGATGGATTAGGTGATCAGTTTCACAGAAGACAAAAGGAAGCTTGTTAACTGCACACTTTGGCATATAATTCCACAAAGAATAAAAATGTGCTTCAACAGTTTATTAAACCTACCTTATCTGTAATTGTTGCTATGTATCTCATGCATTCTATATCAGAAGGGAACTGATTGACTTCCTTCACCAAATATTGAACAACTTTTACATGACCCTGTAAGAACAACAACAAAAAATGCACAAAAGAATTCCTTGAAAATTTGCCCATATGCTTAATAACTTAAGAGTAAAAGGTATGGTGATACTTCCAGATAGTTCACTAAACTGAAAATTGAAATTGTGAAAATAACACACTCACTTATCTTTCCTAAATTTAATCTAGCATTTCCTCACTGAAAACAGAAAAACTTTTGTAGAAAACAAGTGTTTCCCAGAGTAAATCTATTAATAAAAACTGGTGATATGAAATGAACCTTTATATAAAAGGGAAATTGGTACTAAAACAGAAAGATATTCGAGATTTCAAAGCATTACTTTGGGTCCATCTTACAAAACTAGACTCTCACATTTATTTGGGGCTCATGACTTGAATCTAGGTAAAATGCTTTCTAAATGCTATGATCAGAGGCGGATGATATAATTAATTCTAAGTACCATGTATTTTAACATGACCAAATTTACATAGTTTTCCTCCTACCAAGTTCTTAAACATCTTCAAGTATTAGTCTGATGGTGACAAGTTCAGAGACGTCAAAAAGTCATTGCCTCCAGGGCAGGGAACTGAGAATAGGCATGACGAAATTTTCTAGGATTACAGAAGCATTTTATATGTGTAAGGGATGTGGGTTGCATAGGTATATGTATTTATCAAAATTCATTAAACTATGCACTTTAGGTTTGTGTATTTCCTATATGTAAATGATCCTTCAATTAAAAGGAAAGGAAGAATTGAAAAAAGAATTAAGTCCAGAAAAAATGTTAAGTTCTTTTTTTAAGATACAAAACTTACACTATTCTCTTTCAGTAACTATTTAGTAACTACCTAGTACGTATTGGGCACCATGCTAAATAAACAATGTGAATAAGTAAGGATATTCGTGCTTAGTCTTCCTGGATCCAACAGTCTACTTGGGGAGATAAGCATTAAATAAGTAAATACATGTTTAAATGTATAATTACAATTTGGGATAAAGAAAATAATAGGGTACTGTAAAAAAGAACAAGAGGACCTTTTTCAGATGGGTATTAGGGAAGGACTCCCTAATTTAACATGGGAGCTAAACGATGAACAGCAGGGAGCCCATGAAGAGCAAGGGGAAAGAAAACCAGTGTGCAAAGTCCCTCTGGAAGTTAAAAATTTAGTGCATTCTAGACCAGTAGCAGAAGTGTAGTGAGCAAGGGTGAAGGGTAGCAAAAATTCTTTGCTGTGGGGAGGCTGGCATGAGCCATATCATGTAGGGCTTTGTAAGCCATGTTCAGTAGTTTATAGTTGATTGTAATTATAATGGTAAGCCTTTTAAAAATACAGCAGACAAGCAATATATATATATATATAGGAGGTATAATGCATTTTTATGAAAGAGTCCACTCCTTTTTGTTCCTTCTTAGGTAGAGAAGACATCATCCACATAAAAATCTCGGGTTTTATGTTCAACATAACAAAACTAGTTGGGACACAACCGATTTAACAACGCAGTTGCTTATAGTGAACTATAGTGTAACTCTGAGATTTGGCCACAAAAGAGGGTGGAAGGATAGCAGTGATTTATGTTTGGAAATTCAGTCTATTCCCCAGGAGCAATTCATTTTTCCCACATGGTTTCAACTTAGAATTAGTTAAAAATGGTTACATTTTACCTTCTTCCCTCCACATCAAATTACCTTGCGAAATGCTGACATAAGAGGTGTGATTTTCCGGTTATCCACTGCATCCACATCAGCACCGGCTTGTACTAGCAACTGCACCACGTCAAAATGACCACCACTGGATGCCAACCAGAGTGGCGTGTTTCCCTTCTTGTTCCGAACATCAATATGGGCTCCCCTATAAAAATCAAAGAATGTAAAAAATAAATAAATAAATAAATAATCAAAGAACGTTACTATAGTCTCCTACAAGGTGCTGACTTTCTATTTCCTCTCTTTGTCTTTTATCTTCTATTAAATAGCATGCAAATAATATGTTCTTCATTTTTTTCAATAATCTGCTCTTTAAAATGTCAATAAAGAAAAACAATCTGAGTAGCTGTAAAGGTGCTGAAAAGTGAAAAGGAGGACAAGAACTTCTATATATAAATAAAAAATTTACCCACCTATTAATCAGGAGCTCACAGAATTTGTAGTGACCTTTGTCAGCTGCTATTGTTAAAGCAGTATCTCTTGAGGAAGGCACAGGGGGGGCATTGACATCTGCTCCTTTATCAAGGAGAACTCTTCCAACCTCTGCATATCCTCCAGAAGCAGCTTCCATTAAGGGGGTAAGACCAGTCTGTTTAAACAAAAAATTTATGCAAGTACATTAATAAAATTTTGTTAACAGTCTAAAACATTTGATTTACCAATGGATTCTATTTCTGATTTTCTCTCCTAAAAGAGCTAAGCAATATTTAATCTTCAATTTTACAAAACAACAAATGAAAATTGTTAGAGTGAATCAGACATGCTAGAATGAATTAATTTATCATAACATACTGTCTCATATCAAAAAAACCAATTTCACAAGTTCTACACTGTTATAAATTTACACATGAGACAATGACTTGTCTACCCAATGAGCGGCTATGAAAGATAAAAAGAAAATTAAAGTATATTGTTCAATGGAAAAACTTTGTTTAAAAATTTAAAAAAAAATTTTTGATTAACATACAATGTATTATTTGCTTCAAGGTCTGTGAATCATCAGTCTTACACAATTCACAGTGCTCACCATACCACATACCTTCCCCGATGTCTATAACCCTCCCACCGCCACCCTGTTTAAAATTTTTATCTGAGAATGTAGTTTGCTAAATAATTCAGGATAGGGGCACCTGGGTGGCTCAGTGGGTTAAGCCGCTGCCTTCGGGTCGGGTCATGATCTCAGGGTCCTGGGATCGAGTCCCGCATCGGGCTCTCTGCTCGGCAGGGAGCCTGCTTCCCCACCCCCCCCTTCTCTCTCTGCCTGCCTATCCATCTACTTGTGATTTCTCTCTGTCAAATAAATAAATAAAATCTAAAAAAAAAAAAACAAAAAACAAAAAACAAAAAACCTCAGGATAAATTCCTTCTATCCTGTTTAAACTTGGGAAAAATAGGTTAAAATATCACTCCATAAATTTTATACATATGTGTCTTTTGCTCATTAATCTCTAAAACTTTTGCCAAGAGACATTTCATACTGGTATCATTTCTAAAGAAATATAGATTTTTATAGGACTTCTAACACTGAATATGTGTAATCCATTTCCTGGATAGCAGGAAAGATTCATTTTTCTTTGTGCTATGAAAAAAAATTTTTTTGTCTGTGTGCTATGAAAAATTTGAGGAAAACTATACTTCCCAATTTTGTAGATTACAAAAATGTAAATATTGCATTAAATTTTAAGAAATAGGGGCGCCTGGGTGGCTCAGTGGGTTAAAGCCTCTGCCGTCGGCTCGGGTCATGATCCCAGGGGTCTGGGATGGAGCCCCGCATCGAGCTCTCTGCTCGGCGGGGAGCCTGCTTCCTCCTCTCTCTCTGCCTGCCTTTCTGCCTACTTGTGATCTCTGTCTGTCAAATAAATAAATAAAATCTTAAAAATAATTTTTTTTTAAAGAATATAACTAAAACGGTTCAAGGAGAAAATATGATTCAAACCTTTCAAATCTAGGGTGCCTGGGTGGCTCAGTGGGGTAAAGCCTCTGCCTCCAGCTCAGGTCATGATCCCAGGGTCCTGGGATTGAGCCCCGCATTGGGCTCTCTGCTCAGTGGAGAGACTGCTTCCCTCTCTCTCTGCCTGCCTCACTGCCTACTTGTGATCTCTGTCTGTCAAATTAATAAATAAGTAAAATCTTTAAAAAAAAAAAGAAAAGAAAAAAGAACTAGAAAGATCACCCTCTCATTAAAAAAAACACACCAAAAAAACCTTTCAAATCTGAAATGACTACCAGATTGGCTGCTGTCTGACTATAAAGAATTCCACATAAGCTACATTTCTAGGGTTGTAAGTACCTAATAGTTCTAAACACAGAAATTCAAAACACTGATATACTAACTTCCTTCTAAATGCCAAACAGTCATGAATTTGTTCATGTCAGAATCTGTTACAATCAGACTAAATTTTAGCTATCTAAATTTTATAATCTATGCAGTAGTTTTTCTGATTGGATTTTTTACCAATAATAAGCATATGCTTCTTTGAAGGAGTTCTTTAAAAACCTACATTAAAGGACCCTACGGGACACTTGGCTTAGTCGGTAGAACATGTGATTCTTGATCTCAGGGTTTTGAGTTCAAGCCCCATGTTGGGCATAGAGCTTACATAAAAAACAACAACAACAACAACAACAACAAAAAACAAACAGAAACCTCGACTATCTTACTACAAAGATAGCTTATTATATTCAAAGACTGCAAACTGGAGGATTAATAGCTACTCAAGGCTAAGGGTGGAAAACATACAGATTCTACTTTCTTCATTGTTCTTAATAAAAGACATGAATGATGATAGTATGTCATTGGCCACAATTCCCAGATCTTGTCTTGGGATGACATTTTTAACTTAAGACAGTTTAAAACAGCACATTCAATTTGAGTTGAAATGCCATGCTAATTTTTTTTTAGATTTTATTTTTAAGTAATCTCTACATCCAACGTGGGGCTCAAACTCACAGCTCCAAAATCAAGAGACACACACTCTACTGATTGAATCAGTCAGATGCCCTTTCATAACTATATATATTTAACTCTACTCCTGATGTGGGGCTTAAACTCACAACCCCAAGATTAAGAGCTGGATAACTTACTGACTGATCCAGGAAGGAATCTGAAACACCACGCTCTTTACACTAGAAATACACCCTAAGTAGTTGAAAAGTTATAAAATGCTTACCTTTGCCCTATGTTCAACATTGGCTTTTCGATCCAGAAGCAAACTCACGACTTCTGCTCGGCCTTGGAAACAGGCCAAAGTGAGAGCCGTGTTCCGATTGGTCTCGATTTGGGCATTAATGTCTGAACCCATATCAAGCAGCAGTTTCACTGCAGGAACATGTCCATTCATGGCAGCCAACATCAAGGGAGAAATACCTAGTTTACTCCCAGTCCTAAGGGGAGAAATTTGCTTAGAAAATTAAGATAATATGTTGCCTACTGTTTTTTAAAAAACAGAGAATATAAAAGATGAAAATGCTTCAGAGTAAAAAGGTCTCTAACACCAATGAATAAATTTTATTCGTGTAGACTACTAACTAGGAATAGGAAAATCTCACAATTTACAACATAATCCCTATTTAGAGGTTAAAAATTTCCAATTATACACAACGAAGTGCTTCCTGAAATGAGGTATCTTTAAAAATCGCTATTTTAGCTGAAATAAGCTATGATTACTTATAAGCACCTCATAGGAAAAACTGTTGGTCTTGTACTTTAGAACTATCTCTAAAAAAGTTTCTAATTTTTAGTTACAAGTACAGTTGACTTTAGTATTATCTTAATTAAAATTGATATCCGTACAAATATTTAGAGGAAGACGCTTAACCCCAAGGTAGTAATTGACCAGTCATGAATAAAATGAAGATAGATACCTTGAATTAATCTCTGCTCCAGCATTAAGCAGAATCTTAATGATATTAACATATCCTCCAGATGCAGCTAGACTCAATGGTGTATAATCAGACACATTCCTATGTTCTTTATTTGCACCTCGAGCCAGAAGCAAGTCTACCACCTATGAAGTAAAATACAGAGAAACCAGTTTAAACCAAGGGTTCAACTTATAATGAAGGAAGCACAAAGAAATGGAACCTATACATTACTCATCTGAATATCTGACATTTTAATTATGCCCTAAATATTCAAACATCAGCACTAGAGAAATGGATTCAATTTCATACCAAGGAATTTGGAGCTTTGAAATCCCAATTATATTGAAATAACAAAATATTACTCATTCTACTCATTATCTGTTGAGTGATGAACCTGCCATTTCGTATGTGTTAGGACTGTGGCATATTCAGCCTCAATAAATGTAAGGATAAACAGAGTTGGTTTTTTTGTTTGTTTTTTGGCTAAAGCACAAGAAACAGATTCCATAAAAGCCGATTTAGTACTCCCATCAAATTTAGTATATGGAACATGTCACACCACATGTAAGTTTTATTCATGTAGCTAAATTACTAAGCATATGCATATTTAATATATAAGCATAATGTCTACAAAATGAAAATTAACATTAACACACCTCCTGACGTCCACCAGAACATGCTAACGAAAGAGGAGTATCCTTAGTGCGTTCTGATTGTGCTTCTATATCTCCACCTTTATCCAAAAGGATTTCAACAACTCCAACATGCCCTGCTGTTGCTGCCAGGATCAGTGGTGTGAAACCTAAAGCAGAAAATAAAAATCTCAAATTTGTGCTTTTTTACTTATTGAGCCATTGCTTTTAATTCTCTATCACTTCAAAAGAAGAAGCTCTTTAGGGCAGACACTTACAACCATTTAACATAAAACTGCTCTAATCACTTATTTATTAGTGACAAAACGCCAAAAACACATGATAAAAAGGAAATGCTAAGTCAAACAAAACTACCAAAGTTTATAGTCATAATGAACTCTGTCTGATATCTCTGTAAGCTCTACTTTTGGATTAAAGTGAAAGGCAACGACAACTTGCTATACCTCACTGGATATTCCTTATTGAAATATGCGTATCCCTTTTTTCACTGAGGTAGTCTAGGGACTATTTATAGATAATCAAAAACATAACTGTTTTCTTAAAAAAAAAAAAAAAGAAAAAACTGTTTTTCTCATGTAACTACTCTCAGGCTTTACTTCTGACTGACATTTCTTACCTTTTTTGTCTCTGTGCTCAATTTTAGCATCTCGCGCAATGAGTACGGACACAAGTTCTTCGTGACCACCCGCACAAGCTAATGTTAACGCTGTATCATGATTGCTCTCAGTCTAGAGGGGAGAAAAAGTTAGTTTTTGTTTATAATGGTGTTATCATTTGAAGAGCAAATAATACTTATTTTCACAATGAATGTATAATGATGATTTTCTTTTCCAAACAAAGAAACTCAGAATTTGCAAAAGAAGTTAAATAAAGGGGCACCTGTGTAGCTCAGTCAGTTAAGTGTCCAACTCTTGATTTCTACTCAGGTCATGATCTCAAGCCCTGCATTGGGCTCCAAGCTCAGCATGGAGTCTGCTGGAGATTCTCTCTCTCCTTCTGCCCTTCCCCCCAACTTATACATTCTATCTCTCTCTAAAGTAAATAAATAAAATCCTTTAAATAAATAAATAAAGCAAGCAAGGAAGCAAGCAAGCAATCTACTTACATGTGCATCAATGTCAACTGAAGGATACACAGGGGGAATAGACTGGGAAGCCACATTGCTTGGAGACTGTGAACAGGGTTCAGGTGTAAGACATTCTGTGGTCTGAGAGGAACTGTTTGAACCACTGGGCACTCTGCTACTCACAGCTGAAAAACAATATTCATATTGCTGAATTCTATTTAAAAGAGTAAAGTCACTTATATACATAAAAACACAGAAAAAATTTTATAGCAGGAATATAATGTGGTAGTTATAACACAAGCTTTGTAATCAGATGGGCCTATGTTTGAATCCCAGTTCCACACTTTCTGATCTCAGGCAAGTAATTTAACCTCTTAGAGCTTCAATTTTCCTCATATGTAAGATGGGGATGATAACAGTAGTACCTGCTTTGAAAGACTATTGGAAACACCACTTGAGATAATGCAGGTGAAATACTTATTAGCATGGTGCTTAATGTTCAGTGCATACACAATGTTATCAATAGGGAAAAAAGTTTACAGTAAAGAATAAATTTTGTATCTTAGTTTGTAAAAATTAATTAGATAAAAATGTCCTGAGGACAATGCACAAAATAGGGGAGAGGAGAACAAGTTAAAATATTTCTCACATAAATAGCAGACAGTGTATGTTTTTAAAATTGAGTATTTATCTTGAAAATTTGCTAAAATGAATTAACTCTAAAAATAAAACTATTTTTAAAATCCACATTGGAACTTTTATTAGGGATCTCAATCTGGTGCTTGAGACTGCTGTCAGAAAGCTGAGTTAATTGACGTTATAACTTTATGTCTCTACATATTTCTTATGTTTCATAAGAGGCCCCACAGTGGGAGAAATAGGATCTCAAAGGTACCTTACTTACTTGGTAAGTAAGGTACAAAAAGCATTTAAAATACACAGTGTTAAAAAAATAAAAAAAAATAATGAAATAAAATAAAATACACAGTGTTTGGTACATGTGAAGGGCTCATTAGATGTAATTACCAGATATTTTATAGGACTTTCAGTACTATTGCTCACTGTATTGAAAAATAAAAACATGACTCACTCAAGAAAAAACTCAGAAAAAAGCCTACAATCATTCATATAAAAAAAAGACAAAGCTTCAGTGATGGCAATAACCTCTCATCAAGACTAAAAGTAAATAAAAAACACATAGGTCTCAAAGGAAAATGTAAGCATTTCAAGAGTTAGAGAACGTTTAGTCTCTAGAATTTGGGTATGACTGGATCCCAATCAAGGATACTGTTCACAAGTGTAAACAACTAAGTTTAGTTTAACTTCACAAATTTTAATATGTTCAGATATGTTTCTACATGAACTGTCCCATCCTCTTCCCCACTAATATATATAAAACCATATTGACTATATGAATTTCTGTAGCTTCTTCCATGATTACAAATAGGAATTATTATTTTATGTATTTGTTCCACCTACAAGAACATGCACAAAATGAAAACAAAGCTTTAAAAATCTTTATCATTCAGCAAATTAAAAACAGTATTCTGTTATACCTCCTCAAAACAGCTGGTATATTTGGAAAACAACTCTAGAAAATAAAACACTAAAGACCGACTTGTAGCTCCTCTGTAATAGTAAGATTTTTAACAGTGGTCTCATAATGATTAAAAATACCTTGCTAAAGAACTACTTTTATCATTATTAATGTTGTTTATCTATGTTTTCTTTTTGTTATCATGAAAAACAGATACTTAAAAATTTTTAAATTGATTAGAGTACTATGCCAGATGTGAAACTATAAGACTTCTTTACAGAGATGGCTTTAAAAAAAAAATTCTGTGCATTTAACAGCTCTATTACCAAAAATGTGTTGTTACATCAACTATTGTACATTTTTGTACATTATCCTAGAAACATTTTTCCCTCCTTCCAATAACAATCAGAAACATTCCAAAAAGTGACTTTAACAGCATTAATTGCACATAAAAAGTAATAAAGATAAGACTAGAAAGTAGCAAGATTTAAAAGGTACATGTGGAATAAAGGTTTTATTAATATAAAATTACACCAGGACTACTACATTTTCATAAATCTTAAAATGTTTCCTACCTCTGAATGAAATGTCTCTGATAACGAGAGATCACTACCCCAAAAGTCACTATATAATTCAAATTAAATGTATGTACTATCCTAAAATGGGGTGATACTGAACTGCAATATTCTACTTAATTCTCTATGAAATTTAAGATGGTTTTATAGGCAATATGGAAGATAATAATAAACCTTACCATATAAAAATCTCAGATAGTAGGTGTATATAAATTATGCTGTGAGATTTTAGGAAGTTAAATCACCATAATCTGTTTTATATAATAGTAGCTTTATTAAATACAAATAAATAAAAATCTATAAGTAAAATATTAACATGTATTTGAAGAAATTATTTAAAAAGATACTTTATTAAAAATTCCCTCAAAAATAAGAGGGTTTCCTAATTATCTTTTTATTCTTAAGCTTACATTGACTGCTAAAGGATTTCTTAAAGCAAGATACTTTTGAATTGGAATTTGTTTTTAGAGAACCTATTAAGATGCCAACAACAGTACAATGTGCTAGCCACAAAATTATATTACCTTACACATATACTACATCTTAACATAAAATTAAAGGAAATTGTTCATCTTTTTTAGTAGTCTAAGAAAATAACAAATATCTTTAAGATAAATTCAGAACTTAAACATGAATCAGATGCATGCATATTACATTTAAGGTTCTTAGACATGGCTGAACTGAGTTTGAGGTGAACAACTTCCATACAAAAGTATGGAAAAGGACCATACTTTTCCATACTTTTCCAAGTATGGAAAAGGGAAAAAAACCTATTTTCTTGGATTATTATAAATAAGTCACGAGATAATGTATATAAAATATTAAGCACAGAGCTCAGTACATGGTAAATAATCAATAAATGTGAATATATTGATGTTAAGTTGATTTTTAATCAATCTTCTTTATATATTAATAATAAAATTTTTACTAGATGCTTCTGGAACTGCTTAGTGGTCAAAGCTATTTTGTATTTTTTTAGATTTCCAAACCTTAGGTCTAGACATCTGAACTGAGAATCACTTGTTATTATGATACCTTCTAAAAGCGCAGCACTTACATTCACAAGAAAAGGACCTGAAGAACCATGCTCCCAATTGAGAGTTTACATACATTCTGTCTGGGATTTATCAAATGTAACACATATTAGACTATATACTAAAATACTCAGTCAGCTAATCAAGTGATGACCTTAATAAATTATTTATCTAACTAACCCAATTACATGAAAATATTTTGATATAAGAGCAATAAAGAAAAAATACTCCTATAAAGAGTGAAATTTATTACTATTATGTATGAATATTCTATAAAATAAAACTGTAAGATATACAGTATTCTCTCCTTTATTAAATATGAGTGATGAGAACTAAATTTGGGTAAAATTGATCACATACATGTCTGATGTAATCTATAATCATACTGATATATTAATACATCACGTAATTACAGAATTGGGGATTCGCCTATCCATCCTTGTCTAATTTCTTTCACCTTTGATAAAGAAAATTAAGAGAAACTGGGTCTTAATAGAATAACACTTTTTAACTTTAAGTGTGATAGTTCACCATCTTGAACAAAGAAAATCTAATTATTGCTATATATTTTTAAACAGATAACCAAAATGGAAATTTTTATATAAAGATAATTTGTTTAGTTATTGGCTGATTTATACGTAAAAAGTTTATTAATAAAAGAATATTATACAAAATGATAGGCCAACTATCACTAGATATTAATGTCTAATAGAAATTATCTTAGTTTATATTAATATAATACATAATTAAATGATGTTTCTAAACAAATTTTTTGAACTTTATAAAGTCCATATCAAATAGTTTGATGAACTATCAAAGTCCATAACAAATAGTTTGATGAAATAAATTTTGTCTCCCCTAGAAGAATCATCCATAAGTACTACCATAAAGTTAATATCTACAAGTTCTTTTTAGAGAGGTTTCTAAATAATTTAAAAAAAAAAAAGACAAGTTCTAAGTTACAACAAAACTAGTTTGAGCAGTAATGTGGCTGCAAACTGAGTATTCAATTAGGAACATTATAAAGTCACTTATGTAATCTAAGTCTTAAAAATGTTATTCCTGTATTATTGGTTTCATTATTATTATTCATAACCATACTTGATGCTCAAATACCTGCTTTTACCCAGATTAGAAATTAGGAATATAAATGAACTCTAAGAGTTTATTCATAATTTATAACAACTCTCAACACCAATGACACAAAGTTAATTTGAGTTAAGTGGCTATGGGCTGAAGATATAAAAACCCAAATTAAAGAATAAAGAATCTAACTCCTTAAAACATTTCCCAGCATTTTTATTTTCTGTACGGGAAACTAAGTATTCCTCCTCTGGACAGTGTTATTTATTACATATCAGAGGAGGCTCATAGGCAGAATCACAATTCTATAACCATTGCAAATCATACAAATGCTCAATAAAATTCCTGATTTAAGTAAGCTTATTCCACATTTTTAAAGATTCAGTAAAGATTAGGAAGGCTAAAAGCTCACAAAAGAAGAAAGGAAATTGGGATAGCATAATTGGGATGGGAAGAGGGGAGGAGAAATATGACAAGAGGAAACAGACAACAGTAAGGAAAAAAAATGTTGCAATCAAGAGACAGAGG
This sequence comes from Mustela nivalis, assembly GCF_964662115.1. Classification (NCBI taxonomy): domain Eukaryota; kingdom Metazoa; phylum Chordata; class Mammalia; order Carnivora; family Mustelidae; genus Mustela; species Mustela nivalis. Next base: position 103,768,717 of record NC_139022.1, read on the forward strand.
ACTGGCCTGCCTTTGAATATCACTCCAGCTACATCTTAGTTCTTGGTCTTCATCCACTGTCAACAGCCATTCTGGCTGCATTTCTGAACTGGGCTCTCATGGAGGTGATACATTCACCAGCCATCTTTAGGAAGGTAAATGATTAATTGCACTGTTTTCCCACTGCTGCAAGGACAATGAAAGGGAAAGTAAACTTGTGCACCTCATTTCATATCTAGTTGTAATTTTCCACACAACAATAAACAGAAACATATACTTTAAGGTTATCAGGCCTTTCTTTTTTTCTTTTCCTGTGTGTATGTGTGTTGTGTCTGTCTGTGTGCTTTCATCAAGATAGTTAATATAAAAAATCCTAATCTCCAAATCATAATCCAGTTGATAATAATTTCAATCTTCTAGCCACAAATACAAGAACATGGAATACTCATAGTTTTCTCTAAACATCCCTTTTAATTAAAAATACTTAAGTTGATCTAATAAAATTATAAATTAATTCAGAATTATGATTTTCAGATATGAAAATCACTACCAGGAAAATTTAATGTATAATCTTATGTGAATATCTCTAAAGCCTATAAACAAATTTTACTTTGAGATGTCCTACTCAGGATACAACACAGGGTGATGTTTTGTTTTTTCGTTTGTTTCTTTTTATTTTTAATTAATCTCTATACCCAGTGTGGGGCTCAAAGTCATGACCTGGACAGCAACAGTTGCATGCTCTACCAACTGAGCACCCCAGGCACCCCAAAGGGTGGTTTGGATACCAAAGTTCTAAAATAAAAGCTCATGGCAACTTTACTTTTTGCCTTTGCAAATAACAAGAAAGAAAAGGGGAAAACACATTTTCATGTGTTAGTGGTATACAGCTTAGTTAAATTCACTTCCAAAACACCTTAAGGAATAAATAATTTTACAAAGATAGTTCTAAAATGTAAAAGTACTAAGTTGGTGTTTTTTGGAGGGTCGTGTAAAGAAGTTGAGCACACAGATTAAAGAGAAATTATTACAGATATATTATTTCTTAACCCACCTGCTATCAGGTCATCAAGAGTGTCGGTAAGCGTCTGGGCTGGAGTTGCAACCATTAGTCCATCTGGTTCTTGAACTAAGAGCCCCTGATCATGTCCAGTAATAGCAATCTGAGGCTGTCCTATAATCTGATGATTACCTGATACTTTCTGAAGTTCAAGAGAATTTGTCCCATTAGAACCTAAGTCACTGGAAAAGTTACACTGTGGAGAAGATAAAGGCTGGACTGGGACAAAATCAATTTGTTCTGCCGATGGTGGAGACTGTTGCTCATCATCAACATCATTATCTTTAAATAAGATTGTGTCAACCTGAGGTAACTCTGAAAAGTGATCCTCTGGGAGACTAATATCTCCTTCCCCTTCTGGGAAGACTCCTCTATGAGAGCACTGTTGGTGTAGAGATACTGTGTCTTTCTGACCTTTGGTTTCCAAGTATTCTTTGGTAAATTGCTGCTGTGTTTTCATCTGCAACTGCCTTTCCACTTTCTGTAGTTCTTTCAGTATTTTCTTCTTCTTCTGGACTTGCTCTTCTCTGTTCTTTTTAAGTTCTTCTATCTTATCTTTGTTCAGAGGTTCACCTTGAATTAACTCCAGTGACTTAAGCTGTGCTTTTTCAATAGCACTAATTCTTTGTCCCAGTTCATTCAGCTTGCCTTCAGTCTCCTCTACTATGCACTCCAAAGGCTGGTATGGGTGAAAAGGTGGCAGTACGTCCTGATCTGCTACCTGCAGGGAACTGGACTTCTGCTTGGATGTACCTAAGCACATGAAAAATGTTTGAAAAAGTGCCATGCTAAAAAAAAAAAAAAAAAGATCAGCTCCCCCTCCCACACACACGGACCTCCCTCCCCAAACCCTTATAACTAATGCTGTAGAATGAATGTTCAAAGATTCACAACAGTGGAAGGTAGATTAAACTGTACTCATCTATTTCAAAACAGCACACTCAGGATGTTAATTTGAAAAATGTGACTTTTTTTAAATTAAAAAAATCGAAATTTTAGGTTAGGAGAATTTTGGAAGTTAAGATGGGACAAGGAGAAAGGAGATCAAAGAGGAAAGAATCTCACAATTTTGCATATTAGGTTTGACTTTTAAAGAACATTAAATCTAAAATAGTGTCAAGATAGTGTTGAGGATATCATTAAAGATATCCCAATTGTTTCTTCACATTATTAGCTGTGCAAGTAAAGGTCACTACAGGAAACTATAACTTGTAAATCAACGTAATGAAAATTGTTTTTTAAATGGCCAAAACCTATGTCTTATTATATTAAAATATAACATGAAATCAGTTTTTTCCAGACCTATCCTTCTAAAATTTTCCATTAAGTAAATCTTTAACATTTCTTTACCTGAAAATGACATTAAACTTAAATCACAGAGGACAATTATTCTGAGTTTAAAAATAAAGTTTTCATGTAAAAGTCTATGAAAAAAACAATGAGTATTACCTAGGAGAAAATCAGACTTCTCATACAGGATTTCTCATATTGATGGTATATGTTAAAAATGAAGTAAATGTATGTTATTTTAAGATTTTAGATCACAATTAAAGTAAGATACTCCTCATGACAAAATAATTATCATTATTAACAATCTTACCATCTGGACATAAAATGGAGGGAACTATTAAGTAACTACTTTGAGGCAAACTTAAGGCTTACTCTTCTGTTTAGGAAGAACTGGGGCTATTCAACAATGAAAAGGAACAACTGATATGTTCTACAAGGTGGGCAAACCTTGAAAACATTACACTAAATGAAAGAGGCCAGACACAAAAGATGACATACCGTGCAATACCATTTATATCAAATCTATAGAGAAAGGCAAATCTATAGAGACAGAAAGGAAAGTAGTTTGCCTGGGGTTATGGTATTGAGAATGAACACTGATTATGAACTAGCATGAGAGATATTTTCAGAGTAACAGAGATGTTTAAAACTAGATGGTAATGATGGTTTCATAATTCGGTAAAGTTACTAAAACTCACTGCACTGTACACTTAAAATGAAGGAACTTTACGGAATGTGAAATTAAACAACAGTAAATTCGCTTTTAAAGAAGATCTGGGTAAGAAATAGTTGTTTACTCTTCTGAATTGCAATCAACATATATGAATAACATAGGTAACTTAAGATTTTTAAAAATAAGATCATCCAATGCATTCAACATGATTCTTGAGTCCAAAGAAAAATGTCATCACCCATTTGATGTTAATACTCTGAGTTACAAAAGGGTAATTAAACCAATAGAGAAAAAAAAAGTCAGGGATTCAACTGTTTTTGTTTTGTTTTGTTTTTGCTAGATTAGGAAATCTCAAAAACGCAGGTACCTCAAACATCTTCAACATGTTATTAATGAAAAAGTACAACGGTTCTCCCCCAGATACTGATTTTAAAGGTTCAGGATACCACAGTTTCAAAACTACTGCAATCATTCTAAGAGACTTAATTATTCCTTAAAAGCAACCTTCAGCAAAATTTATTACCCACAGTCAATTTCAGATTTATATCTGAGCAAAGGGACGGGTCAAGACCTTATCCTTCCAGAGCAAAAGCCATTATATTTGTGAGATAAATGTTTTTAAAGATTTTATTTATTTATTTATTTATTTGAGAGAGGGAGGGAGAGAAACCCTAGCAAGAGAGAACACCCTAGCAAGAGGAGGGGTCGCCGGGTGGAGCCGACTTTCCAGTGAGCAGGAAGCTCCACACAGGGATTGCACACAGAGCTCAATCCCAGGACTCTAGGATCATGATCCGAGCCAAAGGCAGACACTCAACAGACTGGGCCACCCAGGCACCCTTGTGAGATAAAATAATAACTTCTTTAAGATCTTACAGGAATCCATGGTTTGATTTATTTGTTCCAAGTACCTACTAACAATCAACAGGTAAGAGAAGGGTAAAGATTTACTGCCACAAATAGCAATGTAGATATCTGCTAATCCAGCAAAGAAATTTTCAATCATGCAATAAATTCAATAACAATTCAAGCTCTGCAAAGACTCAATGAATGTTGCTTTAAATGTTCATTAATTTTCAAACATACTAGTGTACTTACTATTTAATTTGTATTTAAGATTAAGGAAAACTAGGTAAGAGGTCAACACCAATCAGACTGGTAATTATGACCACCCTGGGCAATCTCAGATCTAAAATCTTATAAACAGTATGACCCAAAGTAAGATTGGAATTTTGAGGACAGTAATAGATAGGAATAAGCCCTATCTTGTTAACAAATAAAATATAATAAGCTTAGAGCACAAGGTTTACTAAAATTAACTTATTTACCTTAAAATAAAAACTTTAAGGCCAGTGAAAATAATGGACAAAAACCAGTTCTTCCCAAAATAGCTAATGGCTGAGTATCTATAATCATGGTATTAGTGGGATTGCCCAGATACACATTAAAGCATTAATAAAAGATATAAGTCTGAAAGAAAACAAGTTGGTAAAAACAAATAATGTCACCTAATTACTCCTAGAAGCTTAAGCAACACCTCAGTGTTTGGGAAAAGTACTAAATGTGACAAGCATCCTCTTAGCAACAAAATTTTTAGCAGGTAGAATAAGAATTCAGAACATAAGAGTTCTAACTTTTAAAACATCTCCTGTCAGAAACAAGTCACTATCAGAAACAAGTAATTTGAATCTATTCACTAGTAGCATTGAGTGACATCATAAAGTACTGTTTAGGAATATAGGTAAAGCCAGTATCTTACACTTAAGTCTGGTGTTTTCCTACTTTCCCTTTTTCCCTTTTCCTCCATTAATAAAACAAAAAAAAAAGTTTATAACAGGAAACCATGATATACAGATAGTTTATTTTTTATTTTTTTAAAGATTTTATTTATTTATTTGAAAGACGGAGATCACAAGTAGGCAGAGAGGCAGGCAGAGAGAGAGAGAGAGGGAAGCAGGCTTCCCGCGGAGCAGGGAGCCCGATGCGGGGCTCGATCCCAGGACCCTGAGATCATGACCCGAGCCAAAGGCAGCAGCCCAAACCACTGAGCCACCCAGGCGCCCCCAGATAGTTTATAATACAGCCTTTATTTTATGCACAGTGAGGGAATGAGGTGGACATATACTTGGCAAAAATTAAGTCTGCTATTAAAATGAGTTTAATTCCATCAATCATTTTTGTATCTAAATTAGTACCTGTGCAATAAAAAAAGTAATGGCCAAAGGGAAAAATATCTAACATACAAATAGATCTAGATTTTTCCTTACTTGTTTTTGTCTAAGGAAATTTAAACATCGTTCTACAATTCCCTTGCTTTCTTACATTACCACACAGAAGCAGATTCCCCACTCAGCAGGGAGCCCAACGCAGTGCTTGATTCTAGGACTCTGGGATCATGACCTGAGCCAAAAGCAGATGTTTAACCAACTGAGCCACCCAGGCACCCCTAGAAAGATTATTTTTTTGAAGATTTTATTTATTTATTTGTCAGAAAGAAAGCACAAGCAGTGGGTACAGCAGGCAGAGCAGGCAGAGGAAGAAGCAGGCTCCCTGCTCAGCAGGGAGCCCGATGTGGAATTTGAACCCAGGACCCTGGGATCATGACCTGAGCAGAAGTCAGACGCTTAACCAACTGAGCCACCCAGGTGCCCCCCCAAGAATGAATTTTAAACAACACTCCCAACTGGGTCTTAAGTGGAAAAAAAAGGTTGATGAAGTACAGTTGAAAATAACATAGTATGTAAGTGTAGTAGCATATACATTGTTTAATGGAATTTGTATTTGGATAGATAAATGTATATTGTTTTGTGAGTTTCAATACAAAATACTTCTTACTATCATCACAGTAAAAAATGAAAGCCACTGGAGCTGAGAAATGACTCATTTTTCCTTTATACCTAAATTTCTGTCTCAAAATTTCCCAAAGTAACAGGGCATCCTATATATGTTAACACAGTAAGGTTAACCAAGAATGAACAAGTGAACCAAGTGAACATCTGTGTAACATGCTAAAAGATTAATTGAACCTCCTGCTTTTTAATATAAATCTCATATATTAAAAGATATTAAATTTGTACAGTGATAAATTCACATAAGCATGATTACATAATGGAAATCTACTAAACTAGAGAATATGAGTAGTAAAATTTTCCAGAGGAACACTCAATTTCATTCACTGTACATATAATTTCTATACAATTTTACTGATCTGATATGAAAATGAGAACTTTTCATGTTGCCTACTCCAATAAACAATTCTGGGATATAAAGCAGCATATTAATTTAATTCTTAGTTTATATTCAAATTTGGTTTTGATCTTTTCTCAACCATTCTAGAATACTACTTCTTCATTAACTTTTTAAACGTCCTCTTTAATTACAATGTCTCTCTTCTTAAAAAAAATTCTTAATAATTTTCTTTGTCTTCAGACAATCTAAACTTAGCCTGGCGCTCATGAATTTATTTAACAAATATCTGAACATCTAGTATAAGCAAGGCATAGTGGACTATACAAAGACAACATAAACCCTGCCCTTGAGGGGCTTACAGTCTAACAGGGGAGATAAAGATGTACAAAACCAAATACAAAGATAAAGCCACGGGTTTGCAGGTTTGGGAATGGGACACAGGGTGTATAATATGGGTAATATGGGAACCCTTATGTATTGCTAGTGGGAATGCAAACTGCATAGCCATTCTAGAGAGCAATTTGTGACACTTTGTCAGATAAACATTATGCAGTCCTGTAACAGGTTCCTTTTTTTTTTTTTTAAGATTTATTTATATTTTATGTGAGAGACAGAGAGGGAGAGAGCACGCACACATATGTGTGGCGGGGGAGCGGCAGAGGGAGAGGTTGAGAGCAATCTCAAGCAGACTCCCCACTGCGCTCAGAGCACGAGGTCACAGTGCTCGATCTCACCACCCTGAGATCAAGACCTGAGCCGAAATCAAGAGGAAGAGTCACCCAGGCACTTCCTATGAAAGTAATTCTGTTCCTGATTTTACCCCAAAGAGATGCTCACACACTTCCTTAAGAGGACTGTACCAGCATTTTCATCACAGCATTGTTTGTGGTGATGGGGGACAAGAAGCAATTTGGATACCCATCACTGGAAAAAGACAAGTAAAAAGTGGAAGATATACAAGATGAAGCACTATGCTGCTAGCAGAAATAGTCTAGAGGCAGACACACGGATAGATGTGTAAAACAGTGTTTAGTGAAAAAAGCAAAAAAGAAAACATGATCTATAGTACAATACCACTCATGTAAAACAAAAATATGCATAAAGTAGTAAACATTTTATAAGAACTTACAAAAACAAAAGAATTCGCATAAAACACAACAGAATGATTATCTCAGGGAAGTAGGATTAACTCAACCTTCTCTACATGAAGTCCAAGGGGAGGGGAAGGGGCAAATGTTACCAGAGTCAGAAGAAAGATCCAATAAAGAGCTGTAGAGTACTCCAGAGAAAAGAAATTACTCCTCAAGAGGACTTGAGGTACACACAAAAGATGTGTTTTGTTTACCTTGACATTATTTTAATGTTCTGTAGGGGTTTAGTTCTAAGTGGTACAACCTGCAGAGGATAATCATGAGTCCTATCTTTTAGAATCTCTGGAGAACCAGTTATAACAAATAAGATGTGGCTTTGATCAACAAATTTGATTTGGAAACTGATATGGAAAGGCATAAAGTTGGTATTACCTATCCATCCTTTCCCAATTGAACATTCAAAACTATAGTTAATAAAACTAAATAATACTAGAAAACTGAGCATATCACTATCAGTTGGTTTCATATTTTGTTTATAGGGGTGATCTTGAGGCCTCTGTCAGATGGCACCTTGAATGTCAAATCCTTTGAAAACTAACAAAGGGTAAGGGAGATTAGCTTCGTAAATCAGGAGAATATGGGTCACGATAGATGGAACAAGTGTTGTACATGGATCATGAAAGAAAAGAATATCTGGGTAGCATATATGTAAAATATCTAGGTAAGTTTTAAGGGCATGAAAGTATTTTAGAAGGATGCAGATACAAATAATAAAAAGACTTCAGGCAGAAGTAAAATGTTCTAAGAACTTAAAAGATGACTGCTAAGAAAGGAAGAGAGTGTTAGAGAGGAGGGAGAGAAAGAACTCTTCCTTCATTCCTAATTACATTTTAATACAGATACAATCTATGGACTTAGAAGAAACAAAAACAACAGGGTCAAACAGAGATTTCATCACTCAAAGGAACTTCTTTAGAGACGCAAATGAGACGTTTTAAGGAGAAAAAGCTACTTTAAGCAGGAGAAAATAATAATATATCTTTGATGATTTAAATATCTATCTGGGTAATTCATTATATAAATCTGTATCATCAACTAATTTTTCCTAATTCATAGTGATAAAACATTCTATGATGCACATGATTTATACTACTAACAATTTTTTAAAAGATTTTATTTATTTATTTGACAGACAGAGATCACAGATAGGCAGAGAGGCAAGCGGGGGCGGGGGGGAGCAGGCTCCCCACAGAGAGCCCAATGTGGGACTCGATCCCAGGACACTGAGACCATGATCTGAGCTGAAGGCAGAGGCTTAACCCACTGAGCCACCCAGGTGCCCCTAAAATAGCATCTTAATACAGTGCATCACTGCAGTTTGATTCTACACAAAGAAATATTAGGTTGGCAATGCCACATTGCATCTGGCAAAAGCAAGCACCCAAGTGTCTAAATACAAGTGTTAATTTTTTCCTTCTAATTTAGTAAAATGAAAGATTACTTAAAAGGTTTAGTCATTTCTATGCTATTCAGTAAGTAATAAAACACTAAAGTGAAGAAACTTAAGTAGGTACCCAGTATCAGATGGTATTTCAGTATTCAAAGAGTATGATTGATTATTCACTTAAGCATCAACTTAAAAGAAACCCTACCCAAACGTTTCTGCTGACTTACATATTAAATCTAAATTTAAAATGGTTTACTTCTTCTCTGCACACACTCCATGTCCTCCCTAGATTATTTCTTGATTATTTTGTGGCTCTGTTATTAATATATTTTTTGAATCATTTCTTATTCAGTATTGAATTTCCCCAGCCAAAGTTACTATAGTCCTCTACAACATATAGCCAAACATAAAACAAACACAGAGACATTTAGGTCTAAATATTTTACTAAGACTAAAGTCAGTTAGGATGCTTAGATTCCTTAATAAGCATTTGCTTAATCTGCTTTTTATTTGTTAAAATTAAAAACAGCAGTCTTCATTTCCTGAAGAGTTTGAATAGCTAGGTGTGCAATGGAAAACTCCATCATAAAGCTTAAGTCAGAGAGATCACCAATATTTTATCTCTGGAAGTAATGGTTTAGAAATGAAGTGACCCTTGGTCAAGGCCCTTGATACTCTAAATTACTCAAATTGACATAATTTAAAAGAAGCTTCTACTTGCTGCTATCACAGTCAACTCTATCCAACTTTTCTTAAGTCAAAGAGAAACTAATATATACTTATACACCTCATTGTGATTTCAAAAATTTAGAGCTTGATTATCATATACTGAATATGAATATGAATCATATGTTCATAAATTTGTTTTCATATAGTTTTAGTATCTTACACATCACCTATTTTATTTCAGAGAACTCAGACAGGACAACTATACATGATTATCAAGTGAAGGTACTTTGTATCTACAAGTGAAAAAGCAGGAAAATATCAGAGTTCATAAACTTGAGACTTTTAAAGAATATATGCTTCTTCTTGTTTACTTGGATGTTATTTATGTACTTTTTGACAGTTCCTTGTCTAGGTTCACATGATAGATGTTAGCCCACCATATTCAGTATTGCATGAAAGAAACTAAATGTAATTCTTAAACTTCTAACTGCCTCAGTTGCATCAATGCTATGAAGAATTAACTAGACAGCAAACACACATTTTCACTCTTCATATTATACTACTGTTTAACAAAAGAACTGCCATATGGAAAATAAATGTCTGATACATTTTTGCTACTTAATATAATCAGTAACTTGATATGCTTTGTAAGTATTTTTATCTGTGCCAGATGAAAACTACACCTAGCAGTATGTTAATGATTAAATTAGAAGTCATTTTTCTTAGTATTTATCTTCTTTCTTTTATAAACAGTCTGTAAGACTATTAGCATTTGTCAGAATTACCTACCACAATTAATCCTGGGTAGATGTTAACTGTATGCCATTAAAGTACTTTTACGAGTTCATTAATTAGGTGATAAAATAACCATTTTAAGGAAAATAATTCAATAACCAACCTTTTTGTACTCCTAGAAGGGTAGCGGGGTTCTCCTGTGATGTTCTGTCAGGTTCCTGGGGAGGTACAACCATGGCGAGTGTATGCATTGGTACACGTGGAACCTAAAAAGTTAACTCAGAAAAAATATCATCTCAGACCAAAGAATAAAACAAGGGCCCATAAATGAAATGGAAATTTAGATTTTCTTCATATACTACCAAATTTACTTTTTTGTTTCTAAAAAAACAAACAAAACAAAACAAAAAAGCCTTCACCAAGGAATAATTTCTGAGAATATTGAATTGGACAAAATCAGGCTATCTATATGCAATGAATGATTTAAGCTAAACAGATTAGTATTACTCTCTTATTAGAGAGGAAGCCTTAGTGAGCGTTGGTGGTTTTGATTATAGCTAGGAGTACAAGTCATATACGGACTGACCCATTTACCCTGTTCAAATTTGTTATGGGTCAAAAAAGAAAATCCAACATATTCCCTAACTGGGTAACTTAGCAGTTCTCAGGATAACTTTGTAGAAAAGAACTTAAGATTTCACTGAACTTTGTATACTTAGTATACTCTCTATATTCTCTCCCTATTTTTAGGTAGGTTTAAAAATTACTTTAATCAACTTTTGGTGCATTTATCCTGGCTAACTACACTTTCCTGGTTAATAAAAATAACTATCTCTAGAATAACTAATACTGTCTTGGGAGGTACTAAGGAAGAAGCTATCCCCTGGTTTAAGGTTATGTTTAATGTATTCATTAAAAATAAATAACCCTAAAGACCTAGCTATAGTAGTTTGACAATGTGGAAAATTTATATTTATATTTGGTATTAAGTGTTTTTTAAAAAGAGCTTTTTTTTCACCAAATAAGGCAACAGGTAATTTTCATGTACTTTTGAAGGAAACAGATCTTAAAGGATTTAGTATCTTGTTTATCTCAATACATAATAGAAGAGAGGAACAAATCCATTTTCCTTAAAACTAAGTTTAAACAAAAACTCCCAATCTGGGGCGCCTGGGTGGCTCAGTGGGTGAAGCAGCTGCCTTCAGCTCAGGTCATGATCCCAGGGTCCTCGGATCAAGCCCCGCATCGGGCTCTCTGCTCAGCAGAGAGCCTGCTTCCTCCTCTTTCTCTGCCTGCCTCTCTGCCTGTTTGTGATCTCTCTCTGTCAAATAAATAAATAAAATCTTAAAAAAAAAAACAACAACTCCCAATCAGTTTGGAGGCTTTATATTTATAAATCAGCTGTTTTACTTTACCTGAGATTGATCTTGAGAAGGTGAGGTGAGCTGAGACACATCTGTAGTAGGAACTGACAGAACATTGTTTGGGTAATCCAACAGATAAGAAACAACATTAGTATGGCCACCTTTTGCAGCTTCGATGAGCATTGTCGAGCCATCCTGAGAAGGATCGACAAAACCATTAATCAATTATTTGTAAATTTCTTCTTATAACTGCTATCGACATGCAATTTCTTAGCAGCCTGTCTAGAATCAAAACTCATTTATAAACAGTGATAAATATGAAGCACTGAGACCAGCAAACATATCTTCAATATCTTTTAGTAACAATGCATATATTAATTATTTACTTATTTTTAGGTAGAATACCTTGAGTCGATGAGTAGGGTCGGCTCCATGAGCCAAGAGTAGCTCAACAACTGCCAGATGACCTCCCGCACATGCTAGCGACACTACTGTATGATCATTATTGGCTGTAGCCCTATTCACATTGGCGCCTTCAAAGAAACATAAACAGCAATCTTAGAAAAAGGAATGAAGCAAGGTCACAAAAAATATCACTTTAGAGATTTTTTTTGAAGTACGACATAGATTTTAAAAAGTACACAAATCATAAATGAAAAATTTTCACAAAATGAACACACCTGTGTATCCAACACCCAGATCAAGAAATAGAATGTTATCCACATACCAGTAGTCCCACAACTTGTGCCCTCTTTCCGTCACTACCCACCCTTCCAATGGTACTACTATTCTGACTTCCAAACTGGTCTTAGTTTTTGAACTTTATATGAATAAAGTCAAACAGTGTACTCTTTTGTGTCTGACTTCTTTCACTCAATATAATATTTGTGAGATGCATCCAAAATGTTGCATGTAGCTGTAGTTCGTTCATTCAATATCACTTTAAAAATGGAAAATCTAGAAGACTAAGATTAATCAATATATACAGATTAAAGTAAGCATCAAATAATATCATTGTATATAACTCTCAAAATGTTGTAAAGACATTTTTTATCTACTTCTAGAATGTGGCCAGGTCTCAAAGAAGAGAAAACAGATTTTTAAAAACAATATTTAAGAGAGCTTTAATTCTTCACATTGTGTATTTTAAGAGTCAGAGGGACCTGGATATGGAGAGAAGACAAGAATATCCAAAAATATTATCTGAAAGCCTAGTTAGTAAGTTGTTCAATAGCTTTGTTCGATGTGACCTGCAAAAGTCTAAATGCAAAATCCTTTCTTGATCTTCTTTTTGATAAACTGTTTTTGACCCCTAAAAAATTACAGTGCACCAAATTCTTAACTCCATAGTTAAGACTATAGCAATATTCCTTCTTCATTAATTCCACACTTAGTTTCTGAAAAGAAAAATAAACCCATGGGCAAAACCACTATAATTAATTTAATTTTCAGAAATATCCAGCCGAACCTAAATCTAACTCACATAAAAGTACCTTTTGGAAGGGCAAGCAAGACACACCAATAAACTTTCTTATATTAGCAACATGTGATTATTTTTAAAGTTGTTAATAATAAATTTAGATGGTAGGATTGTTTAGCAGTTACTACAGCCTAGAAAGGCTATCATCAATGTGTACTTTTTCTGACAAGTCTGATTACATGCTTAGTAGGGTTGGTGTTGGATAGGACTAGATAACCCCCTTAGCCTGAGAGAATTCCAAAGGTTACCCATCTATTTATTATTACTTCAGTATGCTTGAGGTAAATACCTTTTACAGACTATGTTGTAACTCTATGTAAAGATATGCCTTATTTGGTAGCAAAAATGTGCTATTAAGAAAATAAACCTAGTTGTACCCAATTAAAGAAGAAAAGAAGTATATTTAAAAGGATAAAATCTTATACTTGTTTCGTAGTGGCACAAAATATCTGAGTTCTGTTGGAACATAGGTATAAAATTTTTATTTTGTTACTAAATTTCTTATTTTTAGGGTCTCAGTCAGTTAAACACCTGTCTCCAGCTCAGGTCATGGGATTGAGGGTCCTGGGATTGAGCCCTGCGTCAGGCTCCCTGCTCACTGGGGAGCCTGTTCCTCCCTCTCCTCCCTGCTCATGTCTTCTCTTACTATCTCTGTTGCTGTCTCTCTCTCTCTCAAATGAATAAATAATATCTTAAAAAATATATATTTTAAAATTCTTAATTTAACAACATGACCTGAGCAGACTTTCCTTGCATTTTACCATCCTACCCCAGGATCTTTCATCAGATGCTAGAATACCTCTAACACTATACACAGAGTTAGGCTAGACCAAATGAAATCATTGATATTACCATTGTTGATGTTTAAAATGACAGTTTTGTGGTTCAACCTAACATGGGTTTAACAGTCCTGAACTCTCTCTTCACCCAAAGTGCAAACTTCTTTCCCCAAATATATTCTAATAAAAGAACCTCTAGGGGAATATAAAAATAATACATAACATCCTTGTATATGTGGTTAATTCAACTGTACAGTAAACAATAGTTACAGACTTTCTGCCTCTCCACCACCCCCCCACCCGCCAGCAGAACTGCCTTATCATTAAGTGCTGAACAGTACTCTATTAAATATAGCTGGATGTTTTACATTTGGCTTTTCTAATTTTGGTCAGGAATAATAGGCAGCTTAGTTGCCAAACTTCACAAATTCAAAACTAATACAGAAAAATCCCAGGGTGCCTGGGTGGCTCAGTGGGTTAATAAGCCTCTGCCTTTGGCTAGAGTCATGGTCCCAGGGTCCTGGGATTGAGCCCCAAGTCGGGCTCTCCACTCAGCGGGGAGCCTGCTTCCTCCCCTCTCTCTCTGCCTGCTTATGATATCTCTCTCTCTCTCTCTGTCAAATAAATAAACGAAATATTAAAAAAAAAAAGAAAGAAAAATCCCAATAAGTACTTCATGAACTCTACACTTACTAAATAAAATACAGCAATAAAAGACTAGGATACAATACTTGTACTGTAGGAAAAACAGCTCTAACACAAACTGCACCAGTTTAGGATTTTTTCTTCACAAGTTAGAGCCTCTTACAAATCCTTACTTGTAATTCCCTTACCTTTGCTAATAAGAAACTGCACAGTGCACAAATGACCAGCTCTCGCAGCTTTCATCAAAGGTGTTCTTCCACCCTCAGATTCATGTTCCTATTAAAGAAACAAAAAAATAATCCAACAGTGCCAATTCACTAACCATCTATTTTTAAACACTTAGTACAAATGACATGAGAAGTAAGATTTAATACTTACTGTAGCCACTTATACTACCTATCTCAATTCCTCCAAGATGTAGGATTAATTTCAGTCAATAGTACATGGTATAACCTTTTAAGGGCAAGTTCACTTTTGCATACCAAACCATAGCATTTAAAGATATTACTTGGGTTTTGTTTGAGCCTCAGAGAGAAACAGCCGCATTTTTCCAATCCCACGATCAAAAAGATGTTTTCCCTAACTATTCATATGAATTGTGAAAAAAGAACCTTAGTCTTACACATGATTAGGAAGATTCTGATCTTATATCAGAAACTAATAAGAACTCTATCACAGGACAGAAACCAATCTTTCTCTTTCTTTTTAAACTTTATTTATTCAGAAACCAGTCTCTAAAGAAAAGCACTACAGTATTTCAAGGGTTAAGAGGAAAGAAAAAAGGAAAAAAACACACCAACAAGCAGACTTTCTTTTAGACTAGAAATTAAATATGTGAATAGTGAAAGGCAAAAGAAACAGTTTTATAATAGCAGAAAGATTGCTGTTCCTTCTAGGAAGTTTGCCAGCAAGAGGAGTGAATGACAAAACTGCATGCTACCATCCTAATGTCAAGTGTCCCTAAAAGGAGCTTGTTAATAAGCCAAGTAATACTGATGGGAGAACTTGAACTCTTATTACATTCATCTAAGTATTAAAATATAGCTGACTGATGAACACTGGGTGCTGTATGTAAGCACTAAACCACTGAATTTTACTCCAGAAACCAATCTTGCACTGTATGTTAACTGAATTTTAAATAAAATAAACAAATAGGGTGCCTGGGTGGCTCAGTTGGTTGGGCGTCTGCCTTCGGCTCAGATCATGATCCCAGGGTTCTGGGATCGAGTCCTGCATCAGGCTCCCTTGCTCAGCAGGAGTCTGCTTCTTCCTCTGCCTCTTCCCTCTGCTCCAGCACTCGCTCTCTCTCTCTCTCTCTCTCTCATATGAATAAATAAATAAATAAATAAATAAATAAATAAATAAAATGTAGCTGTGCACTGCTTCTATGAAAAGTTTGCTCACCTATCCCATTTCATTGTGTATGTAAACATTAATTTCTGTTGTTCTGGTCTTTTGTTAACTAAGAAAAACTTGATAAAGGGTGCCTGGGTGGCTCAGTCTCTGCATTTGGCTCAGGTCATGATCCCAGGCTCCTGGGATCAACCGCCACGTAGGGCTCCCTCCTCAGTGGGGAGTCTGCTTCTCCCTCTCCCTCTGCCCCTCCACCCCATTCATGTGTGTGCTCTATCTCAAGTAAATTAATATATAAAAAAGGAAAACTTGGTAGAGAACAATGCTTAAGTCAAGCTTTATTTCAGCTCTTTTCTAATTAACTCAGAGCATCCTTAAGCTACTATAGTCAACTTAGAAATAGTGTGCTCAGGGGCACCTGGGTGGCTCAGTGGGTTAAAGCCTCTGCCTTCAGCTCAGGTCATGATCCCAGGGTCCTGGGATCGAGCCCCACGTTGGGCTCTCTGCTCCACGGGGAGCCTGCTTCCTCCTCTCTCTTTCTCTGCCTGCCTGCCTACTTGTGATTTCTCTCTCTCTGTCAAAGAAATAAAATCTTTTTTTTTTTTTAAGATTTTTATTTATTTGTTAGAGAGAGAGAGAGATACAGAGCGCAAGCACAGGCAGACAGAGTGGCAGGCTGGAGGCAGAGGGAGAAGCAGGCTCCCTGCTGAGCAAGGAGCCCAATGTGGGACTCGATCCCAGGACGCTGGGATCATGACCTGAGCCAAAGGCAGCTGCTTAACCAACTGAGCCACCCAGGCGTCCCAAAGAAATAAAATCTTAAAAAAAAAAAAAAAAAAAGGTGTGCTCAGGGCGCCTGGCTGGTTCAGCCAGTGGTGTATGCGACTCTTGATCTCCAGAATTGAGTTCGAGTCCCACACTGGGTGTGGAAATGACTTAAAAAATAAAGTTTCTTTTTTAAAAAGATGTATTTATTTATTTTAGAGAGAGTGCATGTGAAAAAGCAGGAGGGGCAGAGAGAGAGGGAGAGGAAATCTCAAGCAGCCTCCAGGCTGAGTGTGGAGCCCAACAAGGGGCTTGATCATATGACCCTGAGATCATGACCTTTTCTGATCAAGAGTCAGAGACTTAACCATCTAAGTCACCCAGGTGCCTCTAAAAAATAAAACCCTTAGGAAAAAAAAAATAGTGTGCTCTGCCAATAGGATACTTTTCAGTCTGTAAAATAACTACAGCTAATCTACAATTTAGGCAAACTAACAATGAGAAATAAGTAGACTGTCAGCCCAATGGAAACTTTAAACTGGCCTACAGTGACATAAATTACACTCTAAAAGAGACTTAAAATTTTTTTACCTTGATAGTACAGAATCTCTCAACTTCTTATAAAAATTAATTTATGTTTTGACTTCTTGTTATTGATGAGGTGACACTCTTTACTAATTTTAAAATATAGAAGATGGTTAACACAGGTGATGCTTTGGAATGGATTTTGAATTTACATTCAAATGTAAGCAAATCTAACATTCTAGAAATCTACTTAAAACAAAATGGAATATACTTTATGAAAACCTCATTCAGGGGCACCTGGGTGGCTCAGTGGGTTAAGCCTCTGCCTTCAGCTCAGGTCATGATCCCAGGGTCCTGGGATCAAGCCCTGCATCAGCTCTCTGCTTGGCAGGGAGCCTCCTCCCCTCCCCCCGCCTGCCTCTCTGCCTAACGTGATCTATCTGTCAAATAAATAAATAAAATCTTTAAAAAAAAAAAATAAAAGAAAGAAAGAAAACCTCATTCAGAAAGACCTAGAAAGTTGTTCAGTTTCTCCATGTCACTTTTTTCTGAATTATCAATGCAATCAACTACACACTGGAAATAAATTGCTCCTTTGGCAATGTGTTATTTCCACTCCTGACTCAAGGCCTTTCTGTTCAAGCTGTTCTTTCTTCCCTGTAACACTTCTCTATTAGCTCCTTTTCATCCTTCGCATCTCAAGCTAAGTGTTATTTCCTCAAGGTAGACCTCCTTGAACTTCCTGACTCAATTACTCTATTACAAATCTTCCTCGACTTATGATGGGGTTATGTATGGATAAACCCATTTTAAGTTGAAAATATCTTAAGTGTAAAGTGCATTTAATATACCTAACCTACAGAATATTATAGCTTAGCTTAGCCTACCTTAAACATGCTCAGAGCATTTGCCCACAGTTGGGACAAAATCAACAAGCACAAAGTCTCCTCCATAATAAAGTACTTAAAATCATGTAATGAATGAACACTATACTGAAAGTGAATAACAATGATTTTATGAGTTCATGATGGTTGTGAATGCATTGGTTGTTTATTCTTGAAATTATCTGGCTCACCGTAGCTGCTGCTCCCTGCTGCTGCCCAGTAGACAGTATCTTATCACAGATCACCAGCCCAGGAAAATGTCAAAATTCAAAATTCGAAGTATGGTTTCTACTAAATGTGTATCACTTTTGCACCATCATAAAGTCAAAAAATTCTAAGTGAACCATCATAAGTTCAGGACCATCTGTATGTACATAGCTATATGAACCACTCCTTCATAAGTTTCAATCATATATTAGTTTGTATAACTATTTGGCTAACATGTCTCTGCCACTAAACTGTAAGCTGCATGAGAACACCAATCGTGTCATTTTTGCTTACCATTACATTACATACCTAACATCTAAAACAATAAACTGTTCCAAGAAGGAGCCTAAGTGTAACTGACCTCTTAAATCTTCCTTCTTAGTATTGAGGTTTGAAGTTTTAATTTTCTACTAGGTAAATAAGAGAAAGAAAAGTTAATTTAACAAGAAATTAAGGGTAGTAGCTAACTCAGAATTAGACATTCATTATCTGCATTTGATAATACATTATTACTAGAACATGGGTGGGCAATATTAACGTCACTTTTCTTTTCTTTTTTCTTTCTTTCTTCTCTCTTAGGCCTAGCAGTGACACTCATCAGCATAACTAGGTCCTGTGAGTAATGGCAAAGACAAAAGACTGTGAAAGCCCTCCTTTAGAATAAACTTAAAATAACTGTTAGTTCTGCATATATCAAATATTGTGATAGCTCTTAAATGATAAAAAATCAGAAAGTATAGTCCCAAGATCCTCACCCCAAATCAAATTTCAAAATTCAACACACCAATAAAATTTCTGAAATAAAAGGTGTGAAAAGTTATTTTATTTTCCTCCCTAAAAATAGATGCATGCATTCTTTGGTTTTGAAAAACATAATTATATTTGACAAAATGGTAGGTAAAGGAATGTCCCAACTTTTTAATGTATTTATAATATTTCATGTCCTAAAATCAATAATGTAAATCCTACAAGATATAGAAGTTGCCCCAAGATATCTGACCACTAAGTCCTTCTCTTAAAGATTTTTTTTTTTTATTTGACAGAGAGAAATCACAAAAAGTAGGCAGAGAGGCAGGCAGAGAGAGAGAGAGAGGAGGAAGCAGGCTCCCTGCTGAGCAGAGAGCCCAATGCGGGACTCGATCCCAGGACCCTGAGATCATGACCTGAGCCGAAGGCAGCGGCTTAACCACTGAGCCACCCAGGTGCCCAAGTCCTTCTCTTAAAATAGGAATCAGGGACGCCTGGGTGGCTCAGTCAGATGAGTGGCCAATTCCTCTGATTTTGGAACAGGTCATGTTCTTGGGGTCCCAGGACAGAGCCCCACAATGGGCTCTGCACTCAGCGGTGAGTCCACTTGAGCCCCTCTCTCTCTCTGCCCCCCCACCCCTGCTCTCTTATGCGTATGCACGTGCTCTCTCTTTCTAAATAAATCCCTAAAATAGGAATCAAATTTGTATATACTACTTATGAACGTTGGGTTTGTTAAGCCAATATTTGCTCAAGATCAATCAAATTTTAGGATTTAAATTATGGTATTTTTCCTTCATAAACAAAGAAAATTATTTTCCAAGGTTATAAACTTAAATATTGCACATTGTAACATTTTTTCTTTCTCTGTTCTTGGAAATAGCTAGAACAACATACAGTTTATTTATTCCTTGAGCATCTGGTAAAACTCACCTATATATTCATCTGAACTTCCTCCTTTCATTGGATGGATGATTTTAAACTACTGATTCAGTATGTAATATACTTATCCTTCTACTGAGGTTTCCTATTCATGAGTCAATTTTGATAAATTTATATATTCATGGAAAAAATCAGCATTCACTTCATGCAAGTATTCAAATTTATTGATGTTCATATTACTGCCTTATAAATTTTCATGATCTCTACTGTATCATATAGTCATAACTCCCTTTAAATTTCTACCATTTACCTGTGCATTTTCCCTTTTTAGCAAATAGTCTTATTTATTTTATCTATTTCAGTAGTTGTGTTTTGTTTTTATTAAATCAGTTTTTAAGTTTGGTCTTCTTCCCTATTTTTTATTATTTTCTATTCTATAATTTTTGCTTTTATTTTTATTATTACCTTACTTCATGGTGCTTTTTATTGTTCTTTTATTAGCTCCATTTACTTTCATTTTGTATATTAAAAAAACTTTTCCTTCTAAGGACCACTTTAGCTGTATCCTCTCACCTAAGTTTTGATGTGTAGTTTTTGTGATAATTTCTTTGTAATTTTCACTATGATTGCCTCATTAACCCATGAATTATATAAAAGTATTTTTCTTCACTTTCTAGGTGAATGGGATGTTTTTAAAAAAAGGTTTTATTATTAATTTGTAATTTCAAATCAATAAAGATCAAAGAATTAAGTCCCTGTGACTAAGGAGTTTGTTTTAAAGACTTTGTAGTCTAAAACATGGACAATTTTATTCATGTTCCATGTACTGGAAAAGAATTCATAGTATATTTAATAGAAATGGAATGTTAGCCATTTATAAGCAAATCTGATTTTTCTATTCTTAACAATTGCTTTATCTCTTTGATCAGTTTCATACAGAAGTCTGTGGAAAAAAATCCTATCACCACAAATAGAGACTTATCCTTCTTGTAACTTTGTAATTTTCTATTTTCTTTAGAAGGTAGATTGTTACTGATTAATAACTGTTATATCAGTTGAAGGAACACTTATCTCTAAAAATGCTTTTGGCTTAAAATTCCATTTCAGGTGGCACTTGGGCAGCTCAGTCATTAAGCGCCTGCCTTTGGCTTAGGTCATGATCCCAGTGTCCTGGGATCGACTCCCATATTAGGTTCCCTACTAAGCAGGGAGCCTGCTTCTTCCTCTCCAGTTCCCCTGTGCTTGCATTCTCTCTCTCACTATCTCTGTCATAAATAAATAAAATCTTTTGAAAAAATCCCATTTCATTGGATATTAATATTGCCTTACATAACTTTTTCCATCACTTCGTCAATCTTCCCCTATTAGTTCACTTTAGATTTATCCCCAAAGACAGAATTTGCTAGATTTTCATTTTTAATCTAATTCAAAAGTCTTTCCCTTTAACAGCTGTGTTCAACAGATTTATATTTGTTCTGATTACTGACATATTTTGCAAAAAAAAAAAAAATCTTTAAAGTTATTCAGTACCTGATCCTTCTCTCCTGAACAACAGAGGGACTCTAGCATGGCTTTTCAACCTTTTAACACATCCTTCTGAATTTCATGCTACTGCTATCTAGAACTTTAGTATTACTTTGGTTTTAAGCATAAAAATTTAGGTGTTGTATTAAAAATTTATATTTATAATATGTTTTACTAATTTCTTTGCTTACCGTAGCTTCCTGCATTCCACGCCTTCCTCCAGGATATATCTGTCTCCTTATTGATGTATATATCTTTTAGTAGTTCTTTTGGCAAGGATCTGAGGTGGTAAGCTCTTTTATTCTTTGTAGATATGAAAATTAGTTTATTTTTCCTTCTCTGGAAGAGTAGTTGAGTACAGAATTCTATTTTTTTTCTGGTATTTGGTGGATATTACTTCCCACTGTCTTCTGTGATTATTACTGTTGATGAGAATCTGCTGTCAAAAATTTGATTGTTGTTCCTTTGAAGTAATGCACTTTTTCCCTTCTAGTAGCTTCTAAAATATTATCTTTCAAATTCTACAGTTTCATTTGTTTTATTTACTAATCTTTCAATCAAGTATTCATGTCTGGCTCCAATTTCAGAAAATTCTCTATCATTATCTCTTCAAACATTGCCTCTACTGTGTATTTCTATCTTCTCATTCAGAAATTTCAAATGTGTGGTAGAGCTTCTCAATCTACCCTCTTTTTCTCAATTTCTCTTTCATAAAATCTTCCATTTCTTTATCTTTATGCTATATTGTGTTATTTCTCATTTAATCACCTGATTCACTAATTTTTTATTCAACTGAGTCCAATACATTGTTTATCCTACATATATTTTATTTCCACAACTTTCCCTTTCACAAAATTAACATTTTTTATTTCATACCCATCTGTTCTTAATTCATAATTATTGGCTTTTGTTTCATTGTTTCATGTTGTTTTGTGGCTACTGGTTATAGTTTAAAATAAGCATGTTTAAAGTCTTTTATTTCAATTGCCTGAGCTTGAAGTCTCCTGTTTTGCACTTTTTGTTTGTTTGCTACATCTTGACTATCTCTCCATGTCGATTTGCTCTTGAGCTTCATAATTTTTTTGAAAAGCTCAATTTGCATGAGAGTTTTTTCTTTTATTTCTATTTACAAACTTATCCCTTCTCATCAGATGATCTGAAAGTTGCCTGAATCTGACCCTAAAAGTCCATGTCAGCAAGAGATCTTCATTGGCAACTTAAAACTTCTGGTCTCATGGAGTTATTTTAGTTCTGCTCACTAAATCAAAAAATAGAGGGGCACCTGGGTGGCTCAGTGGGTTAAGCCTCTGCCTTCCGCTCAGGTCATGATCCCAGGTTCTTGGGATCGAGACCCGAATCAGGCTCTCTGCTCGGTGGGGAGCCTGCTTCCCGCCCCCTCTGCCTGCCTCTCTGCCTACTTGTGATCTCTGTCTGTCAAATGAATAAAGTCTTAAAAAAAAAAAAAAGTGTCTTCCAAGTTCTTAGTTACACGGTTGTCTTTGTATCTTCATTCTACCAAGAACAAGTAGATCATTTCTAACTGCAACAAAGAAGTTTGATTGTAGCTTTTTTCCCCATCTTTGTTCACAGGTGGGGCAATATGGTCCCCAGTTCCTTGCTTCAGTCAAGTAGACTAGATCTACTCGCCTGTTCCATTTGTGATGCATTCAGTCCCTATTGCCTACAGAAACTGAAATCCTAGCCCCCACGCTCCCCCTTTCTTTAAATTTTAATTCTTCTTGGGTGTTAGCTTCAACTGTGGATCCACACTCCAATTCTAGTCTAGTGTTCTTTAATCTTTTTTCTGACTGTAGCTACAGAGTCTTAGATTGTTTTTCTCCCATACTTTATTTATTGTATCTACATACTTGAAACAACAGAGAGCAGAAAGGTTTCAAAATATACTAACACTGACTTTATCTTCTTGACTGGATGTAATCTGTACTTATATTTAAACAAACTTGAGGTAGCTGAAAAGGACTCATTCAAAATACAATAACCTAGAAAGAGAGAACTTGTTTTTGTGGCCTTTAAAAGAAAAGGCATTAGGAATTTTGTGTACTTCACAAATAGTTTTAGATCAAGAAAAAAACAGATAAAAGTTTACTAGCTTTGAATAGTAAATCTAAAAAGTCTGTACGTTATTCCTTAATAAAAACTTAACATTTAAAAAGTAGGTCATATTTAAAGTTAATTAAGGTAAGTTAATTAATAATGGTTGAACTATATTGATAAATGGATAATTAGAACTTTGTAAGTCCCCTAAAATATTATCCATGAAAAATACACTGCAAGGTTTTGGTTCTGAGGAACAAGCACTAGGAGGAAAAGGCTGCATTTTTTTCCCCATTTGGATTTAGATAACAAAATTTAACTTAAAATTAAGTTTATTTTTTAAAAAGTAAGTTGATTTCCCTTAAAATCATAGCCATGCACACCCAAGGTATACATCTAAGGATTGTAACTGTATTACAGAGGCAGTACTTCTTCGAGTTTGAGGAGGACATTGTCAAGGGAAAGACCAGAATCAGAGAAGAGGGAGAGGAGACTGTTTTATACTATATATGTACTAGAGGATACTAATGTTCTCCCCTGGGAGGGTATGTTCTTCCAATCCACCACTGTATTTTAATTATTACCTTAGTGATCTGCTCTTACTGATCTTATTCATATCCCTTAGGACAACTGAGATGGAAAAAAGATTGAGCCACTACTCTAGGGCTTGTGTTTAGCTCAATTTCTAAAAATCACAAGGAAAAGAGAAAAACCAAACTTAACTTGGTTTGGTTGGAGAAAGAATGATGGATTATAAAGCAAAGATAGAAAAGGAAGAGAACTCAACACTGATGCAGAGTGACGGACTCTAACAATGTCTCAAAGTGTGGAATATGGAGAACTTGCCATCAGCATCTCCTAGGATATCATTTAAAATGCAGAGTCCTGGGGCGCCTGGGTGGCTCAGTGGTTTGGGCTGCTGCCTTTGGCTCGGGTCATGATCTCAGGGTCCTGGGATCGAGCCCCGCATCGGGCTCCCTGCTCCGCAGGAAGCCTGCTTCCCTCTCTCTCTCTCTCTGCCTCTCTGCCTACTTGTGATCTCCGTCTTTCAAATAAATAAATAAAAATCTTTAAAATTAAAAAAAAAATAAAAAAAAAATAAAATGCAGAGTCCCCATTTCAGATCTACTAAGTCTGAACCTCTAATAAAAGTGGGGCCACAAAGCTCATTTTAAAAAAAGTACCCCAAGTTTTTGAGACTTACAGCTTAGAGATTTATAATCACGTTTCCTTTAACCAGTCTGAGAAGAAAGAAATACTTTATCTGAAATAACACTCAGCTTTACATTCTCGATAGGAGCCTGAGATATTATACAACTGAGTAAAAATTCATATTTTCACATAATGTTTTGTGAAATATATTATTTACTTGGTTCAAAATAGAATGAATATAGCAGCTTCTTATTCAACAAGACAATAATGAAGATCCTTAACAAGCATTTTGATTAAGAGTGGCTTGATGCTGAAAAATTTATTTTAGAAGGCCTAAGCTGTGATATAATCACAATTTATTCCTGATTTTAAAATTAAGCACTGCTTCCTGAGTTTAAACAAATCTCTCTGAATTAAAATGGGTACCAAATTTGCTTGACTCTTAAAACCATGAGGCACAAATTCAAAACATTTTCTCAAAAGAAGTGTTTGCTTACGAATAAGTATTTACCTTCTTAAAAACCAATTTCAAAATGAAATTACAGGGGGCAATTTTACAAAAATAATTTTAAGTTTATAGAAATTAATGGCATGAATAATATATAGTAAATGCTTCACCTAATTATCTTTGAGGATTATATAAAAAACAATCCAATATAACTCCCTAAGCCTGAGTTTTCAGATTTTTGATAAACAAAGCTGAATGCAAAGGACTTTAAAACTGAGGATTTCTCTCTGTAGTATGTTGAATCTCCCTGTAAGGAAGAATGCAAAAGAACTATCTGAATAAGAAAATCTATCTTCACCTAAGAAATTTTTTAGGAATACCACATTAAAAAAAAATACTAAGGAAGCAAACTACTAGTAACATAAATCTCTTCTTATTGGAACTTCATAATCTTTTTCAATTGAAGAAAATTTTCTTTGTCACCCAGCAAGGTCCTGGAACTTCTTGGCTGTAATTCAGATATCCAGAGTTTTGGTTACCTACAACATCTATTCCTTATGTAGTAGCTTACAAGCATCAAAGGCCTCCCTCACCTGATGCTTGGCCGGATCTATGCCCTCCAAAATAGTCTTCATGTCCTCCTGCTTGTCCTGTGAAAGGAAAAAGAAGAACTCACGGATCTTGTTCCAAAAATGAAAATCACATTTGGCCATGAAGACCTTGTGACTGGTATTTCAGGTGCTGGGCTTTGTAAACTCAGGATCTTCAACTAAAGAGATTCTCATCTATAGAGATCATAATCTCAGAAGCACACTATGATTTTTTTTTTTATGGGTCTGATAATGTGGTTCTGTATAATATAACTTCATTATAAACTTTCACACACAGAAAAATTCTGCTGAATTACTTGAACTCATGCCTTTGTCTTGAAATACAACTAGAGCCACAGACTCAAGAGCAGTGTCTTAATATCTAACCAAGGAAAATATTTAAATCAAAGGAACCGGGACTATCAGAAGTTGGGAGAAAAAGTAAGGGAAATACTATAAAGTATTTAAATAGTTATATTGTTTTCTCCCTGAGAAATGCCCTTGGCACTCATGCTTTTCAACTAAATCAGGAGCTTCCAAAGAACTTGAGATATTGTATAGATCTATTTTTTCCTCAATCTAAAGTTGTGACAGAAAGTACTTGAAGGTGAGATAGGGATACATTAGAAGAAACAGCAATAATCTTTTCAGTCACTAACCAGAGAACTAAGTCTCCAATAAAAGAAACATGGCCGAGATAAAGTTTCACTCTTTAACTCTTTAAAAAAGGATTTATTTATATATTAGAGAGAGAGAGAGAGAGCATGTGCAGCACGCACAAGGGGATGTGCAGAGGGAGAGGGAGAAAATCTCAAGCAGACTGTCCCAAGTAGGGACTCAGGTGCAGGGCCAAGGCTCATCTCATGATCCTTGAGACCACAACCTGAGCTGAAATCGTAAGTCTGGCACTTAACCACCTGAGCCACCCAGGTGCTCCGAGAAAACTTCACTCTTAAGTCATGCCTACCTCTTCTTTGGGTGATGTGCTTACCTTAGGGGGATGTATGCTCCTATGATGGAGACTTGGTAAGTAAGTATGCTGAGACAACTATATAATCTGAAGAAGCTATCAGGATTCCTCTCCCTGCCCCATCCCCACATGATGTTCAATAAGTAGCCAGCCTCATTCAAATATAAATAATAAGCACAGAGTATCCAATAGAGAACATACTAAGAAATTCCTATCAAAATAGAAACAATAAATTTTTAGTCAAATATCCCCTATACTTCCAAATAAAGAGAACCTGAATTCTTTAAATAACCAAATAAAGTGATATAACAACAAGAAAAGTTCTAAAAGTAAGTTGGAAGAAGAGAAGAAACTAAATCATGAAAATCACATAGAAGCAGAAATGTACAGAAAAAAATAATGACCTGGAGGATGGGCTTAAGAAAAACAATGCAGAGGAAAAAAGAAAGAAATGCAAAGAATTAGACATAAAGATAAAAGAAACAAGAAAAATCCAATATACCAATAATAAAAATCCTAGAAGAAAGCAGAAAATAATAGGGAATATTCCAGCAAGCTTTGGAAATATTCAGTACCAGAAGACAGTACAATAGAGGGTTTTAAATTTGAGGAGAAAAAAGAAGCAATTCAGTAATTCTATATATGGTTACATTCATTCATAAATATAACATACAGCAGTCTCAAAAATGCAAGCATCTGTGAATTCATTTTTTTGGAGGAGGAAAGTAAATTCAAATCAAAATGCCAATATGAGCCAGTCAAAAGGGAGTCAGATTTGGGACCTCAGGAATTTTAAGGCTACCTACTACAAGAGTAGTAAGATAAACAGTGAATCCCCTAAATACACAGCTAAAGTTAAACAACGTGAGAAATAGTGTAAAAAAAAAAAGACTGTAAATATAAATATTATAAAAAAATGACAATGAAAAAAAAAAAGCTCATGCAAATCCTATGGGGGAAGAACATACATTATTCTCCTCTTTCAGAATGAAATCAATATTGTCTGAATACTTGATTTTCTTTTTTTTTTTTTAAGATTTTATTTATTTATTTGACAGAGAGAAATTACAAGTACACTGAGAGGCAGGCAGAGAGAGAGAGAAGGAAGCAGGCTCCCTGCTGAGCAGAGAGCCCGATGCGGGACTCGATCCCAGGACCCTGAGATCATGACCTGAGCCGAAGGCAGCGGCTTAACCCACTGAGCCACCCAGGCGCCCCTGAATACTTGATTTTCTTGAAAAAAAATCAATCAATGTTAAGGAAATTAAAAAATATTTCAAAATTTGCATTTGTAGATGATGTCTGAATACTCTCGGAAAGTAATTTTACACCTGTGTTTTATGTAGTTCATAAAAGCTTTGGGAGCAATTTAGAAGCAGCTCACAGAGCTACTTGGAACACAGAAAGATTTTTAAGATAAAACAAATATGGAGACTCTGATAAAAGATTAGAAAATTAAACCAAGAAAAGAAAGAAAGAGAAGGAACTCACTCAATATAATTCAGTAAGAATGTGGAGAATCAGGTCTCAACTGTTAATAGAGATGCAGACTGGTTCAGCATTTTTGAACAATTTGGCAGCAGCTATCAAAATTTTAGAAGTGGATCCTCTGGTAACTAGTAATTTCATTTCTAGGAATTTATCCCTATAGATAAATTCACAAAAGTAGCAGAAATATGTGAATATGTCTAACAATATATAGTATAGCATATCTATAATAATATTTAAAAACTGTAATAACCCAGAAATTTATGAATAAATAAATGGTCAATAAATTACATAGAACCCTAGTACCTGTGAAAAAGAATGAGAAATCTATAGGAACACAGAAAAAAATTATAAGAAAAAAGTTACAGAAGAGTATATGTAGTAACAAATCCATTCATATAAAAAAAGACATTACTCACATACATGGACTATATATATGCTTGGGGATAGAAATGTCTAGAAGGACAAATAACATATTGCTGAAATTTTAAAAAAATTATGAAAGGGGACCTGGTCCATATTTCTATTTTATAAGATTTAATATAGATAACAAATTAATCTTTCAAAACTTTTCCTTTTGAGGGAAGTCCACATCAAATCTTATTTCAAAGGAAATAAATTCCACAAATAAGAACCAGAGACTGTTAACACATCCATGTCCAAGTCATGTAATTTCAACTTTCTAAAAAGTGCCCAAAGAAGTTCATTTGGCTGGTAGAATTCAATCCAAGGAAAGCAAAAAGAGTCAGAGAGCCTACTTTATGGTTAGGGATGACCTAACCATATCACCTAACCAAAATCGGTGACAGACCATTATGACATATTCAAAGTGCCCAATTTCCTCATCAGTGTTAAAGTGCTTCAACTGCAATAAAATACTAAAAATGTTAAAAAAAAAAAAAAAGTCCTTAAAAGCTATGGTCAACACTATGGAGAAAGTATAGTGAAAACCAAAATTCTATCTCAATAAGGAATTATACAAAGCACCAAACATCAATAGCTGTTTCTTTCAACAAATGTAACTTTTCATCATACACACATAAAATATCTCTGGAAGGACACAACAAATGAATATTATGGCTAATGGAGAGGGAAAGTAGATGCCCATAGGGCACTTTACATTTCAATTTTGAACCATGTAAAGATATACCTATTTAAAACTAAGAAAAAAATTTTCAGAGTGCCTGGGTGGCTCAGTGGGTTAAGCCTCTATCTTCAGCTCAGGTCATGATCTCAGGGTCCTGGGATCGAGCCCTCTCTGCTGAGCAGAGAGCTTGCCTTCCCCTCTCTCTGCCTGTCTCTCTGCCTACTTGTGATCTCTCTCTCTCTGTCAAATAAATAAAGAAAATCTTAAAAAAAAAAAAAACTAAGAAAAAAATTCAATTATAAACTTTAAAAAAAAATAACAATTTAGCCAAAATAACAAGGAAATTAAGTATTGGTACAGAACCAACTTCTACTCAATATGGCAAAGACCCCATAACTGGCAACGCTCTGTACCTACCACACTTCCTTAGGTTGGTTTTATTTATTTCCTCTGACCCATTTCATCTAAAACAGATTCACTGTGAGCAAAAGAAAAAAACATGCTCTATCTTGTGCCTTTGGTATCCTGTCCCTTTTCCACCCCTTCTTCAAGGTGGTAAACATCTTTTTTTTTTTTTTTAAGATCTTATTTATTTACTTGACAGAGAGACAGTGAGAGAGGGAACATAAACATGGGCAGTGGGAAAGGGAGAAGCAGACTCCCCACTGAGCAGGGAGCCCGATGTGGGGATCTATCCCAGGACCCTGAGATCATGATCTGAGCCAAAGGCAGATGGTTAACACCTGAGCCGCCCAGGTGCCCCAAGGTAGTAAACATCTTAAAGTAAAATGGCATTCTAAATTCCTTGTCTCTCATTGAACATTGCCTGTGTATATTTGAAAGCCGAAGCTGTAAAAACAATCTTACACAAAGGACATTTTGAAAAGTTTTAAGGTATGTAAGATGAGAAGATGAACACAAGTTCATATTGCTACTTGAAATAAACTTTGGCTGCAAGAAAAAAAAGAATGTATTTTTTTTAATTTTTAATTTTTTTATTTTTATAAACAAAAAGAATGTATTTATAATTGAATAATTCCAAAGATAACTGAGAGACTTATATTCTTGAGGAAATAGTTCATTTAAAACAAAAATCCATGTCAAAGAAACTCTTCCTACTTCTTTAACAGTATTTAAGTAGAATAAAATATTAATAGATGACTAAGAGGTAATGATTTAGCATTATAATGTCAGATTATTCTTTATATTAGCCTTACTAAGTCAATTATGTATTTTAGGGATTAATAACTTTTTTTTTAAAGTAGACTCCACACCTAGCATGGGGCCCAAACTCATGACTCTGAGATCAAGAGTTGAATGCTTGAAAAAAAAAAAAAAGAGTCAAATGCTTAACCAACTGAGCCACCCAGACACCCCAGGGATAAATAACTTCTATATATTAAGACAATCTATAAGATATTTTATGACAAGTTAAACTGCTAACTAGTAATTATAGTTAACACCCAAAATAATTTTTGATAATTAAAATGCATCTAATACATACAAATATTTTAAGAGGGAAAATAATTTATATAATACTTAACACCATTATTAGTAATGATGGTTTATAATCTTAAAAATTCATCTTCTTTAAGATCTCATAGCACTTTACACATTCTTGGACTAACAAAACATTCAAGATCATCTAATCTATCTAATACCTCCAAATAGGGAATTCACTTGTTCTTCAGAAATCACAAAATTAGACTTAAGCCAGGTAGTTAAAGATCATCTGGTCTAAATCCCTCACAAGAAAAGGAAAAGGACCTGCTTCCCCTTCTCTCTCTCTGCCTACCTCTCTGCCTATTTGTGATCTCTCTCTGTGTCAAATAAATAAATAAAATCTTAAAAAAAAAAAAGGAATACATAAGAAAAGGAAAAGGAAGAAGAAGAGGAGGTGAGGAAAAAGAGAAGAGAAGCAAAGAAGCCTGGAGAATTTAAGTGATTTGCCCAACCATACCCAGCAGAGCCAAAGTAAGTAAGTTCTACTTTCAAATGGCAATGCTGGCCTATAAAATGGTAAGGTGGGTCACTAAATCTTTCCATATGAACATAACTAGAATGTACTTACATTCCCTTAATATCTATGTTAATTGTTTATCATAGGAAGTACTCCTTGAGTGGGGAACTTACTGATCAGTTATACTACAATATACCTCTTTTAGAAACGAAAGGCCAAGAAGCTGAAGACTTATTTAACTGATTTCTATTATCAATCTTTCCCCCATTTCAAATTCAGTTTTTTTTTTTTAAAGATTTTATTTATTTATTTGACAGAGAGAAATTACAAGTACACTGAGAGGCAGGCAGAGAGAGAGAAGGAAGCAGGCTCCCTGCTCAGCAGAGAGCCCGATTCGGGACTCGATCCCAGGACCCTGAGATCATGACCCGAGCCGAAGGCAGTGGCTTAACCCACTGAGCCACCCAGGCGCCCCTCAAATTCAGTTTTGATGGCAAATACAGGTGAAGGAAAGTCTACAGATGACCATTATTTCTCCTATCCTAACAAATGTACCAAAGTTTTAATACCAAAATTAAAATGTCATGATGAAAAGATTAAGATTCCATAATCTTCACAAATGGAAAACATAAACACCAAGTCAAAACACCTCTGACGTGTTAGTCAACACAAAGTCAAAATTAAAAGCAAGCAAGAGAAAAATGCAGTTTTACAATCAAATCAAGCTGCTGTATATAGTTAATGCAAATTCTCCACCTTGAACTTGAAAATTAATAGTAATAAGAAGACTGTGATAAAAGAAATCAAGCCATAAGTGCTTTAGCTAAAGCTAGCTGGCTGCAGAGATGAGAACAAGTATGAAATACTAGAACTTTGCCTTCTGGTCTAAAGACCAGTAACTGGTGAAAACAGCCTAGAATAATAAAGAACACCAGAGCAGGTTCTAAAAGACTACAGTAGTTGGTCGATTTCAGTTATGAAATGGTGTTATTGGTAATTTCTGATCAAAGAGTTCAGTAACAAATGTGTGAAGATACAAATAACATGAAAATTCCTTTTCAGAGAAACAAGATTAAGCAGTTTCCAAAGGCAATTTTTAAATGTATTTCTTTTAGATTTTAAGTAATGCTAATGCATTTTAATACAAATTTTCTTAAAATGGGTTTACTCATATACCTATAATCATTTTCAAAAACTAAAAATAAACCCCTGGGCTCAATAAACAAAGATGCTATGTAGACAAAGAAAACACATAAAGGAATAATCTTGATTTCAATATGCAATTCTCATTACTGTTGTAATAAGAGATGCAAACATCAGGAAGATATGAATTAGGTTTTCTATTCATAGAGTAGTTAAAATGATTCTGCATGCTAAACGGAGAATATTCAAATAATTCTGGAATTAATGGACAATTTTTCATTTAATTTTTTTACTTTCAAAAGGAACACTTTAAGTGGTCTATTTAAGGATACTAATCAAGCCCAAACGTTTTAAATAGATTATTCAAATTTATTCAATTATTAAAAAGTTAGACAAGCTATATATACCAATCTACAACCTCTAAATAAGATATTCAGTGTCGTTTTTACTAGAAATATCTATATATCATTTTATTTTAAAGTATTTTTAAAACTAGAAAAAGTGACATTTTAAAAAACTAAGTTTCAAATTAGAACATGCACATATTTTGAGGATCTACCTGAAAACGCTCAAGTATGCCATCAGTTCTAGCTGAGAATTTTTTAAAAGCAATCCATAAGAAAATTCTAGATTTCCCTTAAAACTAAGTCCTGAATTATACTTACTATACATTTAGAATGAAAGCCATAAAAGTTTTCAGTTTCATTTCAAGCAACAATACAAGAAAACCAAATTGTTGCATTAGAAGTTTTTTAAACCATAATTAATATCCTAACTGATTCTGGTACAAAATATTCTAAAGAATGAGAAACAATAGCTTTTAAGTTCCTTTTCACAAATTATTATACCAAAACCTTGAACTGTGGCCAAAGTTAGACTCTAAAATTTAATAAAGTATAGGGGTTGGTTCGGACTGTGTTCCAAGGTTGACTTGGAAATCCTTATTTAAAACTGAAGGTAAAAATAGTTTCCCCCAAAGTGAAGGCTCTCGACTAGCCCATACACACAGAAAATTCATTTTACTTAAGCAACAAATATAGATATCAGAACACACCAGTGGGATGCCAGAGATAGGATGGGAGTAGAGAATCTTCTATCTACAAAGGAAAGGAGGAAATTAGTATAGGCCAAAATAGATACGAGGAGATGGCAGAAAAGAATGGCGAAAAAGAAAGATGCTATTGCCTGTAAGGTCCAGCTAGTAAAAATGATCAGTCATTCAGTCATTTTTTCTCAGGATTTGGACTGATCCACCTGTTTAACTCACTTCTTATTTTTTATTATGTCTTGTTTCCCCCACTGGCTTACATAGTAAAGCCTGAAATCACAAAGTTTATTTGTAGGTTCTAAATACCGAACTTACTATACTTTCCCATACTTGCCATATTTTTTATAAAGATCGAGTACTGCTTTTTTATTAATCAGGAAAAGAACTAATATTAAAATTGAAAAGCCTCTCCACAGATAGCAAAAGCATGGAACAAGCAATATATTTTTAAAGTTAAAATCAATATATGAGGTTATTCAAAAGAAAAGAAGCTATGCTCATGAAGTTATTAAATCTAACAGTATTTATACTGTGAAAAATGAAAGCAAGTCAAAAGTTCAATGAAAGGTGAATCAAGGTCTGTTAATGGAAGAGCTATAAATACAGAGACTATGTGGCAATATGTAGAACATACAGTGGAAAAAATAGAAAATAACTTTATTACACTATAGTTATAATTACAAATAAATATGAATGCGAAGGCAAGATCGTAAAATAGAATAAATGATTGTATTAGGATAATAATATTACCCTACTTAATTAAGATATATATTTATCAGAGCCACTTTTTTAGTCATACATTTGGAATGTAAAATAATATGATAAATTTAACTCTTTTTATCTGTTCATTTAACATAATTCTTCTGAGGAACTCTAATCATACTCTTTATGTAATTCCAGAAGACTACAAAATAAAACATTTAAATTAAAAATATTTCATAATAGATTTTTTTTTAAGGTTTTATTTATTTATTTGAGAGAGAGACAGTGAGAGAGCATGAGCGAGGAGAAGGTCAGAGGGAGAAGCAGACTCCCCGTGGAGCTGGGAGCCCGATGCGGGACTCGATCCCGGGACTCCGGGATCATGACCTGAGCCGAAAGCAGTTGTCCAACCAACTGAGCCACCCAGGCGTCCCTCATAATAGATTTTTAACTCAAAATCAGTAAGGTTTTGCTATAAATTAGTTCTCTTAAATGAAATCAATAAGGTTTTGCTATATATTGGATTCTATTTAACAGACAGTTCCTCTTTCTACTACTTAATATTTTCAGAATAATTTTAAACAAACATTAAGAAAATGACTTTGCCAAAGAAAAATGGAGATAACCAGATAGAATTCAGAGGACTATTTAACTTTGTATATAGCATTTACGCTATATCTTATTTCTTTATTTTATATGATGAAATACTTCAATTCTTAATTTTTATGGATGACCCAAAGCAAGTCTAAAAAAGGAAAGAAGGCAGAAGGTTAAGATCCACTTAATGTGTCATTCTGCGTAATTTTCAAGCAAAAAAAGTATACCTCTCAGAAATTCTAACCGATGAGGTAGATCCTGATTGATGAGAATGAATCCTATTCTTATCATTATAATATTTAGAATCAGTAGAAATAATGACAAATAGCAAAACATACTGTACATTTATGTTAACCACAATCATTATTTTCCAACAATGTTTTCAGGTATCTGTGGGAGTATCTGTTACTTGAAATGGTTTAAAAGGCAATATTAAAAACTTTTTTTTCTAAATAACTTTAAACTATCAGACCTCCTCAACATTTATAGTTGTGCACGTCTTACAGATTTTTAAGAAATATAAAAGAAAATTCGGAGACAGACTCTAGAAAGCAATTTAAAGTACCCTCCAAAATAAAAATTAGTCAAAGCACACATTTCATCAAGAAGTATGAACCTTTAAAGTGAAAAACTATTTACAATTCCCCACAGTTGTAAAGATTATTACATATATGAAGCTGCCATCTAATTTGAAATTTTGAAAAGCCAAAATAGAAAACATTAATAGAAAACCAACAGAATGCTGTAATAATGTCAGGAAGAGGACAGTTTTGTTTTCAAAAGTCAAACTAATTAAAGAAACAAAAGAAATCAAAGTGATTTGATAGGTTATTCTATTCTGTAAACATATCTTTGAAATTATATGTCTAAAAAGAGCAGTTTAAAAAGTTCAGGAATGTCAAATGGGGCTGGCATTGAGTGGAAGAAACCAACAAATAGTTTTACCTAGGAAAGAAATATAATATAAATATAAAATAAAATATATTTGTATATAAATGCTATATACAAAGTTAAAATTTTTTTGGTTTAAAAACTAAGTACTAAGTACTTTCATATATATTTAATGAATGCAACAATTACAATAACTTTTTCAAAAGTTATTTTATGCAAAGTATGCAAATCACTGATCTCCTTTCCAAGTGTTTTCTAAATGTTAAAAATAAAAGAAAGAATATCAACATTCTCAAATAAATAAATGAATAAATAAATATGTCTTACTAAATCGGCCCCTGCTTGAAGCAAAACATCTGCAACATCCGTATGTCCATTTTCGCAAGCATAGGTTAAGGCTGTGTCTCCTGTTGCTGTCGTAGCATGAACATTAGCACCTGGCAAGCAAAAAAACCAAACATATACTTGTGAACTGTAAGATTGTATTAAACAGTCCAATTTTACAATCTGATGAAATTGATGAATTCAGCGAAATCTTTTTTTTTTAAGATTTTATTTATTTATTTGATAGGCAGAGATCACAAGTAGGCAGAAAGGCAGGCAGAGAGAAAGGAGGAAGCAGGCTCTCTGGTGAGCAGGGAGCCCGATGTGGGGTTCGATCCCAGAACCTAGGGATCATGACCCAAGCCGAAGGCAGAGGCTTTAACCCACTGAGCCATCCAGGCACCCCAAAATTGATGAATTCAAATATTAAAATACTACAGTATTTTAAGTATCCCATTTTTCTTTTATGCATTTAGGCACACAGAAAGAAACTGTACTAGATGTGTCTGAGTGGCTCAGTTGGTGAAACATCTGCCTTCAGCTCAGGTCATAACCCCAGGATAAAATCCGACATCAGGCTCCCTGCTCAGTACAGAGTCTGCTTCTCCCTCTGACCTTCCCCCATCTCATGTTCTCTATCTCACTCTACCAAATAAATAGAATCTTTAAAAAAAAAAAAAAAAGAGGAACAATATCATATTATTTTATAGAGCCCAAACCGGGGGAGGGGGTGCAGGGGCTGCAAAACAAAAAATATCAAAAGAGTTCTCTGAAATCATATTGTGGTACTGCTGATTTGTATTCTTTTTTTTTTAATTTAATTTTTTTTCAGTGTGCTGATTTGTATTCTGACATAGTTCTATGGATATCTTAAAATCAAATGAGTAAACAAGTAATCTTTGGTGAAAAGTGAAATTTTCGGAACAACCGAGAGAAAACACAGAAGACTGTTGAAGTTAAGTGAAAACTCTATGGCTCTGAAGTAGAGGTACTGACATAAACTCATGTTTTTTATCCATAAGAAAAATAAATAATTCCTAACTCTGACAAACCAATAAGTGCTAGAGACAATGACACACCAAGCAGAAATAGTCTCTAGCTTACACTATGGTCTCTACATACTATTTTCTAACAAATGCAACAAGGGCTTAGAAAAATAATTGGTTTGGGGCAGAATGTGTGTAAGATGTGCCTGAAACACCTTGCCATATCCGAAACCAACGGAATTATGAGAGACTATAGTGAGGTCACATCAAAAGGACTTCGGAGCTAACCTTACTGACCAAAGATAATCAAATTTTCCCATCTTTCAATAGTTTTTGCTTCTAAAAGAATGAGAACTATGATGAAGTAAAAGCCATCACATATGCTTAAATTTGGAAGTTCAAATAATGTTCAAGTAAAAAACAAAACTTCATTAGTCACCAGTGAAGGATATTAGGGGATTACCTTATTGTTTTGTTAATTGGTAAATAAAAGGAAAAAAAAAAAATCAAACTGCCATTCTCATAGGATTTATATCTAAGGGTAACCAAATAGCTGACGAAGGGTAGTTTCTCTTTATAGACACGTTTCAGCTAATAAAGAAGGAAGGAATAACAGAATTGAGACTACTCCTAATGAATTAATATATCTACTGATAATTTATGAATTAATGATCATTTGTGGCTAATAATATCACAAAAAGAAAGATAATCAGACATTTATTACCTCCAGAAGGAAGTATACAAATAGTACCTATGAAGCAGTCTAGTAAAAAAAAAAACAAAAAAACCCACATCATACCCGAATTCTGATCAAGTCTCTAGATTTAACTACAACTTTATAGGAAATCCAAGAGACAGAAAAACAAGTAAAATAAAATCATGGAGATGCAACTGGCAAAATCCCTATCAGTGGGAAGCCTAAAGAATAAACATTCCATTTCTTCAATCAAAGCTTGCAAGGAAATAGAAAAATGGAAGGGGAGCACAAAGACAAAAGAGACTTAAGAGACATTAACCAGGGCGCATGGGTGGCTCAGTGGGTTAAGCCGCTGCCTTTGGCTCGGGTCATGATCTCAGGGTCCTGGGATCGAGTCCCGCATCGGGCTCCCTGCTCAGCAGGGAGCCTGCTTCCTCCTCTCTCTCTCTCTGCCTACTTGTAATCTCTCTCTGTCAAATAAATAAATAAATAAAATCTTTAAAAAAAAAAAAAAAGAAAGAAATGTCAAAAAAAAAGAGACATTAACCAACAGCTGTTATATAAATCTTATTGAATCTTGATTCAAAAATTCATTAAACCCATATACATATTTGTAAGAAAAATATGAAAACTACTTAGACATTTAATAATACTAAAAAATTACTATTTTAAAAATGTAGGTAGGAAAATGATATTGTGGTTATTTTTTAAAGATTATCTTTCTGAGGGGCACCTGGGTGGCTCAGTGAGTTAAAGCCTCTGCCTTTGGCTCAGGTCATGATCCCAGGGTCTTGGGACACAGCCCCGCATGGGGCTCTCTCCTCAGCAGGGAGCCTGCTTCCTCCTCTCTCTCTGCCTGCCTCTCTGCCTACTTGTGATCTCTGTCAAATAAACAAATAAAATATTTAAAAAAAAAGATTATCTTTCAGAGATACTATTAAAACATTTATTGATTATTTAGAGAAATAAATTTATATTTTTAATAATTTATTTTTAAATTAAAAATTTGAATTTTAAATTTAAAAATGTTTCTATAAATATATATGGTGGTGGATGTTAACTAGACTTAAGTGTGGTGATCATTTCACAATATATACAAATACCAAATCATTAGGTTATACACCTGAAACTCATATTATCTATATCAATTACATCTCAGTAAAAAACAACTGTATAAAAATAAATGGGGGAAAGCACCTGGGCGGCTCAGTTGCTTAATTGTCTGCCTTCGGCTTAGGTTGTGTGATCCAGGGGTCTTGAGACTGAGTCGCGCATCAGGCTCCCTGCTCAGAGGGGAGTGTGCTTCTCCCTCTATCCCTTCCCCCTGTTCATGATCTCTCTCTCTCTCTCGGATAATAAATAAATCTTAAAAAAAAAAAAAAAAAGAAATGGGGGATATGGAGGAATATAGATGAAATGAGATAGGTCAAGGCCCCTGGGTGGCTCAATCTTTAAGCGTCTGCCTTGGGCTCAAGTCATGATCCCATGGTCCTGGGATTGAGCCCTGTGGTGGACTCCCTGCTCCGTGGGATGCCTGCTTCTCCCTCTCCCACTCCCCCTGCATGTTTTTCCCTCTCTTACCATCTCATTCTGTCAAATAAATACATAAAATCTTAAAAAAAAAAAGAAGAAGAAAAGAAATGATATGGGTCATAAATTAAAAATTGGTAAAGATGGGGCACCTGGGTGGCTCAATGGGTTAAGCCTCTGCCTTCAGCTTGGGTCATGATCTCAGGGTCCTGGGATCGAGCCCCACATCAGGCTCTCTGCTCGGCAGGGAGCCTGCCTCCCCCTCTTTCTCTGCCTGCCTCTCTGCCTACTTGTGATCTCTCTCTATCTAAAAGAAAAAAAAAATTGGTAAAGAAAGCTGGGTGATGGCTTCTTAGGGTTCATTATACTATTCTCTATGTTTGAAAATATGCCATAACAAAAAAGTTCTTGAAAATGATAAAGGCAATATATTAAAAAATTTTATTGTTTTGCTTTTTGTGTGTGTTTTGTTTTTACTGCTACACTCTAAGAAGAACTTCATGTAAATTAAGCACACTCTAAACTGGAAAAAAAATTTTTATAGATAGTGATCATATAAAAAAGTGATTCTCAATCCCCTGAGATAGTTCTGGAAACTTTGTACGTCAAATTAGCATAAGCAGCTAAACAAGATTCCACAGTGGTACAATAGGAAAAACAATGTCCAGAGCTCTAAGTATGAACATTAGCTCTGTCACTTATTAGCCTGGTTGCCTTAGGGTAACATGATTGTGTATTGTTTCCATATCTATAAGAATGTGTTTAATATTTTTAACTATATAGGGACCAGTGGCAATTAATAGAAATAACACAAAAGCTGAGCAGAATGTCTTGGTATTCA
This sequence comes from Mustela nivalis, assembly GCF_964662115.1. Taxonomy (NCBI): domain Eukaryota; kingdom Metazoa; phylum Chordata; class Mammalia; order Carnivora; family Mustelidae; genus Mustela; species Mustela nivalis. The sequence continues at coordinate 103,808,514 of NC_139022.1, forward strand.
ATAATTTCTTACTAAACATTAATGCCTTCTCTTAAAAGCCTCTTACAACAGCAAGACTTAACACAGAGGGATGTGGAAAGACTATGGAAGGTAATCACTGGTAGAGCACTCCTGAAGGGCACAAAGATAGTTGCTGAAAATGATGGAGGTACAATGACTGAGTAATGCACACATTAACTACAGTGACTGCTAATATCTGAGTCAGGGGAGAGGTCAGCTTGTATGACTGGTCTATGCTTTTGTTCAAAAAATAAATAATCATCTGCACCACTAACAATCCTAAGAAATTATTTCAATAACAATTCAAAGGAAAAATTGAATCTGGGCTATAATGAAATTAATGTTAACAATAAAAGCTTAAAAACATTGAACAAAGCCTTGCTAAATATTATATTTTCCTTAACATATTAATTTCTTCATATGTCAAGTTTTTTTTTTAAAGATTTTATTTATTTATTTGACAGAGAGAAATCACAAGTAGGCAGAGAGGCAGGCAGAGAGAGAGAGAGAGAGAGGAGGAAGCAGGCTCCCTGCTGAGCAGAGAGCCCGATACGGGACTTGATCCCAGGACCCTGAGATCATGACCTGAGCCAAAGGCAGCGGCTTAACCCACTGAGCCACCCAGGCGCCCTCTTCATATGTCAAGTTTTAAACAATATGTCAGACACAGATAAAAAGAAAAATTTCATATTGTTTTCAATATACTTATAAAGGTATATGTCTATCTGGATATTTTTTTCTAGTTTTCTAGTATATTCTTTTTTTTTTTTTTTTTAAGATTTTTATTTATTTATTTGTCAGAGAGAGAGAAAGAGCAGGAACACAAGCAGGGGAGCAGCAGGTGGAGGGAGCAGCAGGCAGAGGGAGAAGCAGGCTCCCTGCTGAGCAAGGAGCCAGATGTGAGACTTGATCCTAGGGCCCTGGGATCATGACCTGAACCAAAGGCAGATGCTTAACTGACTGAGCCACCCAAGCATCCTCTGCTAATTCTTATTTTATGCTATAAAACTACAAATATTTTATGCAAAACTACTAATTTCTTCCTATTGCTTATCAATGCATAAAGCACAAATCATTTTAAAACTAAGTACTTCTGCCAAAAATTAAATTCCCACTTGTTCTTTTTTCTTTTTTTACTCTTAAGAAGGCTTAAAAATGTCAAGAAATGAACAGGCTTGAAAGTATCAAACTATGACCTCTATAATGTCATCATCCCCACCTCCACTTACTAACACAGAGACTAAGAGGAACTAATTTCTGCCTTCCAGAAGCCACAAACTATTGAATGGAGAGAGGAGGTCAATGTGCAAGCTATGGTCATGAAGCAAACCTTAACAATAAGAAAATTTTTTAAGACATTTTTAGAGATGTAGGAGCCTAAGTAGAACAATCAAATTGTAGAGCTGGCTTTCAACTTCTGTAGATATGAAAAAGTTAAGGTTAATTGATAAAGTTATGAAAGCAATATAAAATCCTTTTTCTAAAGGGCATTTTTAAATTCACATACCAGCAGCCAATAAATATTTAACCAACTCAAGGTGTCCCTCCTGTGAAGCCTCCATGAGAGGTGTGGAGCAGCCGAGTTCTAGATCAGCCCCTGCTTTAATCAAGAAGTCTGCAACTTCAGAAAACCCTCCACAGCAAGCCAAGGTCAGAGCAGTTTCTTGGGTTTCTTCCGTCTGGGCATTTATATTTGCTCCTAAGAGGAAAGCATAAAAATTGATAACACTAGCTGTAATACTTAGGATAAAAATATTGTTCTAAATTATGTTAATCATCTCTCCCTGCTTCTAGGATTCCTTCTAGGGTGCTGATAATTTATTTTACCATCAATGCAAAAAAGTATTTTAGTTGTAGTACACTTTGCTGATACTCAACACAAAACACCCAAAGGAAATTTATTTTTTAATTAAAGAAGTAAAACTACTTTACCTTGCGCTAAGAGTAGGGCCACCATCTCCTCATGTCCTTCCCGAGCAGCTTCCATCAAGGGAGTATATCCCTCATCATTAACTTCTTCTAGATTTGCCCCCCTTTCAATAAGCAGAGCTGCCAATTCAACATGTCCTCCACAGGCAGCTAGCGTTAACGGAGACTCGAATGAATCTGCGGGCATGTTCACTTGAGCACCACTATCCAAAAGCAAACGTGCTACCTCTACATGTCCATCCTGCAGATTTTTAGAAGGAAAACAAGAAGGAAGGAATTTTGTTGTTTTGAGATTTTTAAATTGGGAGAAAAGAAGAGATGAGGAAAAATGAAAAGGAAGAAAGAAACAGAGATGCACCTTAGATACACATGTATTATCATGCCCATCTGAGAAACCTGAGGTGTCTTATCAAAACTCCATTAAGATTACTTTACCTTACCTTTGAGCAAACCCAAAATTTTCCACAAGAATCAGACTTGCAACATATATTAACAATTCCAAATAATTTCAAATTTTCACATTCTTTGAAGTTCAAAAAACTGTTAAATCCATACACAAGAGTACCTCAAAATAATTACTATTTATACTACTGCCAAGTCAAATATAACTATACCCTCCAACCTAGGTGTCATAGGATACTGTATTAGAGCTATTTAAGAAACAAGGACTTGACAAAAAGTAACAACAAATTCTAAGAAGTCATTACCACTTGGGATTATGTCACCAAGGAAAACCCCTGCAGACTGATAGTACCCTATATTTTTCCTCATCACTAGCTTGTTGCAATGAAAGAAAAAATTTTACAAACATGTAAAAACAAGTATCTATTCTCTTGTAAATAATATTACCATGGGTCCATCTGTATAGACAGAAGGCAATTATTTTCTTTTTAAAGATTTTATTTATTTTTTTGACAGGGAGAAACACAGCGAGAGAGGGAACAAAAACACGGGGAGTGGGAGAGGGAGAAGAGGCTACCCGCGGAGCTCAGAGCCTGAGGCAGGTTTTGATCCCAGGACCCCGGGACCATGACCCGAGAAGAAGGCAGACACTTAACAGCTGAGCCACCCAGGTGCCCCAAGAGTAAGGCAATTAATAAAACATTCTCATGGAGCGTAATTCATCCTATCCCTCTGCCGCCATAAATACTCCTCTTTTATTTGTTTGTTTGTTTTCTTTAGTGTCAAATTCTTTATTTTATTTATTTGAGAGAGTGAGAGTGTGAGCAGGAAAGCACGAGAAGGGAAGCAGCAGAGGGAGAGGGAGAAGCAGACTCCCCACTGAGCAGAGAGCCTGTTGTGGGGCTCATTATCAGGACCTTGAGATCATGACCAGAACCCAAGGCAGCCACTTAGCCAACTGAGCCATCCAGGCACATCTTTAGTTTCAAATTCTTCACTTCAAAATTTTATATATGCCTTAACTCTTGTTGCAGCATATAAAATCAAACGCTGTGCTGGTCTGTATTTCAAAAAGGACCAAAATACTGCTAATGAAAGGTAAAGACTAAATATAAAAATAAGGTTTTATAAGGTTAGTCAATCCTTTTATTAAATAATTAATTAAAGAAACCTTAATTAAATGTTAGATTTCAATATCTATCAAGAGTTTCATTATATTTGGGGCGCCCGGGTGGCTCAGTGTGTTAAAGCCTCTGCCTTCAGCTCGGGTCATGATCCCAGGGTCCTGGGATGGAGCCCCGCATCAGGCTCTCTGCTTAGCAAGGAGCCTGCTTCCTCCTCTCTCTCTGTCTCTCTGTCTACTTGTGATCTCTGTCTTTCAAATAAATAAATAAAATCTTTAAAAAAAAAAGTTTCATTATATTTAACTAAATGACTAGCCTAGCTTTAATCACTTTTGACATAATGTCAAAAACAAATGACTTGGCATTAAAACTTCAGTTTTACTAAATCTGAAATAAAATTCTAGCTTTACTATTAAATACTAATACTTCAAATATATGTAAAATAAAGTATATTTTAACCAAATTGCTGTATTAAGTTATTTGGTATTTGAAATACATTTCTAATTGAAAAGAAAATAGAATTTATAAGTATTCACAGATCAAAGAACTACTGCCATGCATAGCTCCTCTAGGCTCCCAATAGTTTTGTGTGAATTTACTTCAATTTCTTTACTGATTTTGCTTTTATATCTTGAGTACATACATTAAGGGAGAAATTATACCAAGCACTTTTTGCTTTAATAAAAAATTTTAATTTTGTCAAAGGAAAAAATAAAGGAGTAAAAACAATATAATCTAATCTTAAAGGTCTAATACAATTATTAGACTTTTAAAAAATTCTAAGACTAGCCAATAGCCAGTACTGGACTCACCCTCCTATAATAAAATATGGTAAAATTTGGGAAAAAGAGATAAAGCAACTGGAAGCACTAAATAGCAACCAATCTAAGGCTAAGCACCACAAAAAGGCAGCACATAAGATGAACCCTACATTCACTCCAGCTTTCTCTCTTTAGGCATCTTCCAAACCATGGTCTAAGGAAACCAAGGCTAAACAAAGAGTGAAGATTTCTTTCAACAAAGAAAACAAAGATCAGAATACAAAGCAGCCAAAACAGAATTGCAGGAGTATGAGCAGAAAAAGTATGGGCTGAGAAAACGAAAATACAGAGTAATCTCAAAATCTATATAAAATTATCTTCAGATACTTGGGGCACCAAAGATGCCACTCTGGGAGGCTAGCAGAGAATGGCTGCTGAAAGGCAGGAGACCTTGGGAGTTTAGACTCAGCCAGAATAGAAATTCCAATGGTGAATATCCATGCTTTCAAATGAGATGGTAGAGAGGATACCTAAGGAATATCCAAAGATCAAGGAGCAAGGAAGTAGTAGTATAAGAATAAGGAGTATAAGAAATTAAGCCTCAGTATGACCAATGATCCACTGGTAATTTAACTGCCTGCTAGAACAAAACATAATAGTTTTATAAGAACATGATAATCAAGATACTTGAAAAGGGATCATTCATAGCATATGGCTTACAACTAAAAATACCACATATTAAAAAACAGGAACATGTGGTGACTGTCAAGATACACAATAACCAATAAAAGCAGACCTGGCAGAGGGGAAGCAGACCTAGAAATACATCAAACACAAGAGATAGAAAAAAGGACTATTAATGATATATTAAAGAAAATAAAGGGGGGAAAATGGAAAAATAAAAAAAAATAAATTTCAACATAGAATCAGAATAAAAGAACATCATATCAATAATTATATTTAAATATAAATGGTCTAACCAAACCAATTAAAAAACAAAGACTGACAGAGTGGGTTGCAAAACATGACTTAAAAATATGCTCTCTGCAAAAACTCACTTCAGTCTAACAATATAGGCATATCAAACATATCAAAGATTGAAAGAAAGGATAAAAATACTTATCAGGAAAACAATCACTGGAAAACAAAAGTAGCTATATTAATATCAGGAACTATGTTAACAAAGGAGACCTCAGAACAAAGATTACCAAAGAGACACATCACATAATGATAAAAGGGTCAATCATGAAGACGACACAGCAATTCTAAAAATGTATAGGTACCAAGCAACAGAGATCCAGCATGTGAAAAAATGAGAAAAAAATGAAAAGCAACTAAAAGAACCACACAAATCCACAAGTACAGCTAAAGATTTTAACACAACTCTCTCAGTAATTGTTAGAAAAACTATACAGAGAATCAGAAATAATGTAGAAGAATTCTACTATCAATCAACAGGATCTAACTGACATTTATAGAACACTCTACCAAAACCAGCAGGATATACATTCTCCACAAATGCATAGGGAATATATGTCCACATCTTGAATATAAAACAAAATTAAAGAAATGAAATCATGTAGAATGTATTTTCTGACCACAATGGAACCAAACTAAATATCATTAACAGAAAGATCACAAGAAAATCTTCAAATGTTTAGGAACACACGTGAAAATAACCTATGGGTCAAAGAGGAAGTCTAAAGTGAAATTTAAAAAAATATATGGAACTGAATGAAAATGAAATATAACACATAAAAATATTTTTTAAAAATTTTATTTGAGAGAGAGAAAGTATGGGCAGGCGGAGGGGAAAGGGAGAGGGAAAAGAAACACCCCTCTTGAGCAGGAAGCCCAACATGTGGCTCAATCCCAGGACCCTGAGATCACGACCTGAGCCAAAAGCAGAGGCTTACCCAACTCAGCCACCCAGTCACCCCAACATAATAAAATTTCTAAGACACAACTAAAGTAGTACTGAGAGGGAAATTGATAGAACTAAGTACATACAATTAGAAGAGAGAAAAATCAATAATCTAAGCTCACATTTCAAAAGCTTAGAAAAGGAAGTACAAAACACACCCAAAGGACGAGAAGGAAGGAAATTCTAAAGAACAGAGTGCGATTATAATACTCAGTGGTGAAAAACTGAAAGCTTTCCCCTAAAATCAGGAAGAAGTCAAGGATGCCCATTCTCACCACTTTTATTCAACATTAGTACTGGAAGTCCTAACCACAGCAATCAAACAAGAGAAAGAAATAAAAGGCATCCGGATTGGTAAGGAAGAAGTAAAATCTTCACTATTTGCAGATGACATGACACTACTTATACAAAACCCTAAAGACGCCACCAAAAAACTACTAGAACTGATAAATGAATTTAGTAAGATTCTAGGATACAAAATCAATGTACAGAAATCCTCTGAATTTTTATACACTAATAATGAAGCAAGAGAAAGAGAAATTAAGAAAACAATCCTAGGGTACCAGGTGGCTCAGTTAAGTGTTTGCCTTCACCTCAGGTCTTGATCCCAGGGTCCTGGGATGGAGTTCTGCATCCGGTTCCCTGCTCAGTGGGGAGTCTGCTTCTCCTCTGTACCCCTCACCCCTGCTTGTGATATCTGTCTCATGCTCTCTCTCTCTTAAATAAATAAATAAATAAATAAATTAAAAAAATCTTTTAAAAAGAAAAGCAAGCAACCCTACTTACAACTGCACCCAAAATAATATAAAAAAAACCTAGGAACAAACTTACCAAGGAGGTGAAAAACCCATACTCAAAAAATAAAACATTGATTCACAGGGAAAAGAAAAAAGAAAAAAAAAAAAACACTGATTAATAGTTCTCTGTTCACAGATGATATGTAGGAAACCCTAAAGACTACATACACAAAAAACTGTTAGAACTTATAAATGAATTCAGCAAAATAGCAGAATATAAAGTTAACACACGGAAATTAGTTGCATTTCAACACATAACAATGAACAATACGAAAAGTTATTAGAAAATTCCATTTACAACAGCATCAAAAAAAAATATTTAGGAATTCATCAAGGAAGTAAAATACTTATACAAGGAAAACTACAAAACACTGCTAGAAGAAATTAAAGAAGATACACAAAAGTGGAAATACATTTCATTTTTATGGACTGGAAGCCTTAATAACATTAAGATGTCAATATTACCAAAAGCAATCTACAGATTCAATGCAATTCCCATAAAAAGCCCAATGGTGGTTTTTGCAGAAAATATAAAGACCCATCCTAAAATTCATATGGACTCTAAAGGGACCCCAAAAACCATCTTGAAAAAGAGAATAAAGCAGGAAGACTCACACTTCCTGATTCCAAAACATATACAAAGCCACAGTAATCACAGTATTTACTACTAGCATAAAGACAGACATAAACAAAAGGAATAGAAGAGAGATCTCAGAAATAAACCCTTCCATATATGGTCAGTGATTTTTTACCAGGATGTCAAGACCATTCAATAAGGAAATAACAGTCTTTTTAACAAATGATGCTGGGAAAACTGTTCATCCACCTGCAAAAAAATAAAGTTCGACCCTTACCTAAGACCATATACAAAAATTAACTTAAAAGGGCTCAAAAACCTAAAACTATAAAACTCTTGAAAGAAAACATAGGACAAATGCTTCATGACATTGGATTTATCCATGATTTCTTAGATATGATACCAAAGGCACAGGCAACAAAAGAAAAAAATAAATTGAATTTCATGAAATTAAAGTTTTATATATAAAAGGACACTACCAACAGAGTAAAAAGGCAACCCATGGAATGTGAGAAAATATTTGGGTATATTTGTAAAGGGTACAAGAGATTCATATCCAAAATATATAAAGAACTCCTAAAACTCAAAAACGAAAACAACCAACCTGATTCAAGGGGCAAAGGATCTAAATAGACATTTCAACAAAGAAGATATATAAATGGCCAATAAGCACATGAAAAGATGCTCAACATCAATAATCATTAGGGAAATGCACATCAAAACTACAATGAGATACTACCTCACAACCGTTAGGATGGCTACTACCAAAAAGCCCCAGAAAATAACAAATGTTGGTGAGAATATACAGAAATTGGAACCCTTGTACATTGTGAAAATGGAAAAACGGAAAAACCATTGTGGAAGGACGGTATGAGCAATTCCTCAAAAAATTAAAAATAGAAATACCGTATAATCAAGCAATACCACTTCTGAGTATATACCTGAAAGAACTAAAAAGAGGGACTTGAACAGTAGGATTATTCACAAGAGCTAATGCAAGGAAGCAACCCAAGTGTCCAACAAAGGATGAGTGAATAAGCAGAATGTGTTATTTATATATACAATAAAATATTACACATCCTTAAAAATGTAAGGAAATTCTGACATATGCTACAACATGGATGAACCTTAAGAACACTATGTAAGTGAAATAAGGCAGTCAAAAAGACAAGTCCTGTATGATTCCTCTTCTTTTAATTAAGTAATTAATTTTGTATTGCTCTTAAATGAGATAGAGTAGTCAAAATCATAGACAGAAAGTAGAATGGTGATTGCCAGGGGTTGGGGAGAACAGGGAATGGGAAGTTGTTATTTAATGGGTACAGGGTTTCCATTTTATAAGATGAAATGAGTTATGGAGACAGATGGTGATGACAGTTATATAACATTACAAATGTATTTAATACACTGAACTATACATGAAAAATGCGTAAGATGGCAAACTTTGTTATGTGTCTTTTATCACAATTAAAAAAAATTGGGAAGAAAATAAAAGTCTCTCAGTGTGTTGGAAATGGTGGAACCAAGCCTGCCTTTTGTACTGTTTTCTACATTGGCAGATTTACTATCAGAAGTTAAACAAGCCAGAGTACCTGGGTGGCTGAGTTGGCTAAGCATCTGCCTTTGGCTCAGGTCATCTCAGGGTCCTGGGATCCAGCTCCGAGGTAGACTTCCTGTCCAGCAGGGAGTCTGAGTATCCCTCTTCCTCTGCCCCTCCCCCTGTTCATGCTCTCTCTCCCACTCTCCCTCAAATAAATAAAATCTTTCCAAAAAAATTATTAAAAAAAAAAAAAGTTAAACCAGCCTCCTCCAGCCATCCAAGATGCTGAAAGGAAAGAAGGCTAAGGGGAAGAAAGTGGCCCTGGCTCCTGCTATTGTGAAGAAGCAGAAAGCCAAGAAGGTGGTCAAACCTGTTTAAGAAAAGGCCCAAGAGAGGCACCTGGGTGGCTCAGTGGGTTAAAGTCTGTGCTTTCAGCTCAGGTCACAGTCCCAGAGTCCTGGGATCGAGCCCCACATTGAGAGCCTGCTTCCCTCTCTGCCTGCTTCTCTGCCTACTTGTGATCTGTCTGTCAAATAAATAAAATCTTTAAAAAAAAAAAAAAGAAAGAAAGAAAGAAAGAAAAGGCCCAAGAATTTTGGCATCAGATGGGACATCCAGCCCCAAAGGGACCTCATCTTTTTGGCAAATGGTGCCACTTTATTTACCTGTAGCAACAAAAGACTATTTTCTATAAATGCCTGAAAGTGCCTACCACAATTAACCAGCTCACCCAGGTCTTGGACCACCAAATAGCTGTACTCAACTGCTTAAGCTGGCCCACAAATACACACCACAGACAAGGCAACACAAGGAGAGACTGTTGACACGGGCTGAGAAGAAAGCTGTTGGCAAAGGGAATGTCCCCACCAAGAGGCCGCCTATCCTTCAAGCTGGGCTTAATAATGTTACCACCTTAGGGGAAAATAAGAAAGCTCGGATGGCAGTGACTGCATATGATGTGAATCTCACTGAGTTGGTTATCCTCGTGCCTGCCCTGAGTGGTAAGATGGGGATTTCCTACTTCATCATCAAGGGGAAGGGCAGGCTAAGGTGTCTGATCCACAGGAAGACCTTCACCACTGTCGCCTTCACGCAGGTTAACTCAAAAGACAGAGGAACTCTGGCTAAGCTGGCAGAAGCTATTAGGACCAATTATAATGACAGATATGATAAGATCCACTGTCACTGGGGAGGCAAGGTCCTGGGTCCAAACTCAGGGATTCACACTGCCAAGTTGGAAAAATCAAAGGTTAAAGGACCGGCCGCCAAACTGGGCTAAATGTATGCTGCTGAATTCTCTATACATAAAAGCAATAAAAAGTTTTATTTCAAAAAAACCAAAACAGGGATGCCTGGGTGGCTCAGTCATTAAGCATCTGCCTTTGGCTCAGGTCATGATCTCAGAGTTCTGAGATCGAGTCCCTCATCTGGCTCCCTGCTCAGTGGGGAGCTTGGTTTTCCCTCTGTCTGCTGCTCCTCCTGCCTGTGCTCTCTCTCTTTCTCCCCTCTACCCTTTGACAAATAAATAAAATCTTTAAAACAAAATAAGAACAAACATGAAATAAAACATTGCTTTTCAATGCTATTGCAAATGAGTGCAATTTAAAATTACCATGCAAGCCTCCATTAAGGCAGTGTGCATCTCATCTGTTTTGTGCTCTTGGTCTGCACCAGCATCAAGCAGAAAGCGAACCATATCCAAATGGCCTTAAAAAAAAAAAAAAAAAAAAAAGAACATGAATTTTTAAACTGTATTTCTAAAGAACTGAGTATTAATTTAATACATTAAATATTAAAATATGGAATCATTTTCTTTCAGGTATCTACACAAAAATTTATGAGAACTTATTTTTCATTCAATAAAGGAATGGCAGTTTTACAAAGCCAATCCAAAATAATAAGCACACTCTCATCAAGGTATCTAGGTTTTAAACACTGAATTAGTAGAAAGCATATAACAAGTTAAGTAAAGCAGTAATACTTATTCTTTGATTTAATCTATAAAAACTATCAAACTATAAATCAAAGCACTGAAATCAATTAGAATGCCAGGTAAAATACTTTTGGATAATATTTTTCATAAAAACAGCATTAAAATAATGACCATAAACTCACTGTGGCAATGAACAGGCACAGAAAACTCCATTCAAAATAATTTCAACCCTCTGGATACATTAAATATATAAAAAGCCTTAATAGTCAGTAAGAAAAAGACAAACACTCCAGTAGAAAAATGGATGAAGGACATGAAATGGTTATTAAAAAAGAAATGTAAATGAATACTAAACTGAAAAAGAATATTAAACCTTCCTATTAAACAAAAACAAATTAAAATGATACACCATTTTTTACTATCAAAATGGCAAATATTTAAAAGAATGGTAATACCCAGTGTTGGTGAGGGTGTAGGGTGGGACAAAGGGCACTCTCAAACACTGCTGGTGGGAGTGTAAATTGGTTCAACCTTTCTAGAAGGCAATTTGGCAATATGTATCAAAAGCCTTAAAAATGTCCATACCCTTTGACCCAGCAATTCCACTTCCAGGAATTTATCCTAAGGAAATAATCAGAGATTAGGCAAAGATGTCTGCACAAGGATGTTATTACAGTGTTTTTAATAATAGTGAAAACTGGGAACAATTCAAGTGTCCAACAATAGGCAATTATGGTACATCCATTTGATGTATCTGCAGAGACTCCTAGTTCCCTACTCAATACCCATTCTTTCAGTCTTCCTTAATAACAGAACTCTGGTTTTTATCTGAGTGGCAACTAACTAAAAGAGTACATTTCCCAGCTTTCCTTGTTATATGTAGCCAATGAGATACAAGCAGGAGCTATAAGGCAGAACATCTAAGAAGATTTCTTAAAAGTAGCTGACTGATGTGGAAGGAACTCCCCATTTTGCCCTTACCCTCTCTGTCCTTCCTACAATGTAGACTGTTGGGGCTCTAGCTAACATTTTGGATTACAGGTAACTTTGAGGATAGAAACGACACAGTAGGAAGGTAGAAGAGAAAAACAGAATTCTGAGATCTTGATAGCAGTGGAACAGCTATATTAGTTCTAGACAGCCTACACCCTTGGGCTTGATTTACATATTAAAAAAAAAGTCTTCTCTTTTGTTTAAATCATTATTAATTTAGGTTTCATGACACATGCAGCCATACCCACTCCTACCAGAAACAGTGAAATACTATGTGACCATCAAAAGTTGTGTTATAAAAATATTTATTGAGATGGGAAATGTTCATGATATATTACTAAATAAAATAAGCAGACTATAAAACAGTTAGGTATGGTTGTTTAGTTTAAATATATATGTTTGTTTATATATATGCTTAAAAAACACACTGGAAACATACTAAAATACTGCTTACATGCTTTAATCTTTAGGTAGTAATAAAACATGTTCATTGTAAAATTTCTTTTCCTTATACTTTTACTGTTTTGGAGGTTTTCTGTTTAAACTGTGATTACTACTATTACTTGAGTGTGTATTAGTTTTGAAATAAAGGTTGGAAAAAATCATATAAAATGAAAGTTATTAAAAAATGAAAACCCTCTAAATCTGTGCTATGAGTTTTCGTTGACTTCATAGCTACCTGAATAAATCTGAATTAAAATAATAAAGAAATCTACACTGTGAAATTTATACTTTACAAAATATAGGCTAAAATGGGCTTTCTATATAATCTCTTACAAGTTACATAATTTGACGGCATAGGGAAAATATAAGTAATATAAAATTAATTCAAATACTCAAATATTTAAATACTCAAAGTAGTTATGAAAAAAATTATAAATATTCACATATAGAGAGAGTACCTTTATAGCACGCAAGGGTAAGAGCACTTTCTTTGAATTCATTAGAATGAGTGTTGATGCCTGCCCCATGATCCAGAAGAACTCTTGCAACTTCCACATGACCTGCACTGGCAGCTTCCATTAAGGGGGTATGTCCATTTTCATTATGATCTTCTATATTCGCACCTTCATTAAGTAGCACTTTCACAATGTCAACAAATCCTCCAGCACAGGCATAAGTTAGTGCAGTATTTCCTAACAAAGAACAAAAAGATACACAGAATTAGGATAAAATGGATAAAACTATAACTATGCTATACTCCAGTTCTACCTCTTCAATTCCCTTACATAAACCACTAGAACTATCATCTTATATTTTTTTTGTTCTATTGGTTAAGAGCATCATCTTAATTTTCTTACTAATTAAAAGATTTATTAAAGAGGCATCTGGGTGGTTCAGCTGGTTAAATGTCTGCCTTTGGCTCAGGTCATGATCTCCAGGTCCTAGGATGGAGCCTCTCATTGGGCTTCACACTCAGCAGAGAATCTGCTTCTTTCTCTCTCTCTCTCTCTCCCTTTGCCCTCCCCCCAACTCATTCTCTCCCTCTCTCTTTCTCAAATAAATAAGTAAATAAAATCTTTAAAAAAATAAATAAATAAAAGATTTGTTATAAACAGGCCAACTGGGGCAGCTGGGTGGCTCAGTAGGTTAGGTCTCGGACTTCAGCTCCGGTCATGGTCTCTGGGTCCTGGAATGGAGTCCCACATTAGGCTCTCTGCTCAAAGGGGAGCCTGCTTCCCTCTCTCTCTCTCTGCCTGCCTCTCTGCCTGCTTGTGATCTCTCTCTCTCTGTCAAAACAATAAATAAAAATCTTTATAAAAAAAAACAAAACAGGCCAATTTACTTGTATACCCATTAGTTTAAAGATATGTGTCAGAAGAAAAATGTAGCTAAAACAATGAATAGTCTTATGAATAAGTCTGCATAAAGAAAAGGTAAGAGAAAATTAAGGAATGGATATACATAGAAAGAAAATGTTAAGGATTTCTAGACTGTGAAGTATCAAAAGAAAAAGGAGTAATTTTGAATGATACACTAGAATATTTTAAATAAAAATATACTGAAAGGGATTTTTCAAGATGACACTTCATTTTACTTGATAGCCTAATAACGTAGGAAGATATAAATCCCCCTCAGCATAACTTCTTCACAAGAAACATTTCTTTAAAAAGGTTGTTATTCAGGGCTCCTGGGTGGCTCAGTAAGCTAAGTAGCTGCCTTGGGCTCAGGTCATAGTCTTAGAATCGAGCCCCATATAAGGCTCCCTGCTCAGTGAACAGCCTGCTTCTCCCTCTCCTTCTGCCTGCCACTCTGCCTACTTGTGCTCTCTGTCTCTCTGTCAAATAAATAAATAAAATTAGAAAATAAAAGATCATTATCCCATTATTGGCATGCCACCTATTTCTTTCCTGATTTTGTTTTGAAGATTTTTATTTATTAAAAGAGGTAAGGGAAATGGTTTACTACCTAACAGTAAGGCACTGAAGAAGATTATTTTAAAGATTCAGCAAGAGAAGTAACATTCCAGAATCCAATGTGTTTAGAATTCAACTATTCAACCATTTTACATATTATACATGTTACTATCATTACAAGTAAGACAAAATGGTCAGCAAAATAGTCTACAGTTCCTTCCATGAAGCCTTGCTCACTTACATTTAAAATTCACTTAAAGGTGTAGAACAATGACATAGCTTTCATTATGTAAATTTTTTAAAAATCATGTTGTTGCCTCACTAAATCCAAGTAATCTTACTACTAAAACTATACCTGTAACTCAAGACATATGACCAAGGCTCCTTCTATGTGTCTGCAAGGTATAAATAACTAAAAGAACACCTCTTACTAGAAAAGCTTTCATTCTGCCACAAGAGTATCTTAGTAGTAAATGGATTCAGTATGCCCCACATGAAAAACCCCACGGGGTGAATACTCTCAGGTTAATCTATAATCTAAAGTTAAGGCAGTTGAATTTAAATGAGATAAAGAATTTTAAGACATACAATTCCTAATTTTGCCTCTTATGGCAAAAAAGAAACTGTCTCCAGCAGAAAAACTGACAATCTTGGCCAAACAGAATCTCAGTCTTTTGAAGATACCAAATTAATTTAGATTTTACTCATTTCTAATCAATGGCTAAGATTTTTCTGTAGGTTTACAATTGATTTTTCCAATAGTAAAAATCAGATTTTTATCTCTTAGGTTATAATTAATTATATCAATTTATTTTCCTCAAATTGACACATAATTTCTACTTACCTGTTGCTGACTGGGAGTTGACATCTGCATCATGAAGAAGTAATAATTTCACAATATCTAAATAACCTCCACTAGATGCTGCCATTAGGGGAGTTATGTCTCCTTTATTCCCTCGATCTTCAACATTAGCATGCATAGCAAGCAATACCTTTAAAACACATTACACAGAGAGAGAACAGTCAGTTCTTACTATTAATAGTATTTCTAGAGAAATAAATGCATAAATGCAACAGAAAATGTTAACTGCTCTTGTCAAAGAATATGTGTTATGCCTGGGATTATCCAGCAAGAGAACAGCAGAACTATACTACCAAGACAGAAACTAACTAGTAAACACATGGTTATTTCTCAATATTGCTACAACAGACAGAAAAAGTTAAAAGAATTGAGATAATCTGGATGAAATGACAATACATCACTACTTTCCATTATAGCTGTATATTATTTCTAAAGACAAGCTGAAGATATTACTATTACTTTTATGTGTTTCTTATTCATTAGGAACAGTTTTGAGTAAATGGCAGAAAAATGCACCTTGCCCAGTTACATGTGTAGGCAACAAAATGAATTATGTACCAGGTTCCACTTTACCTACTGCCCAAAAGGAAAGAATCTGGCCTCTAACAATTTCTTTGATTAGTAATAAAAATAAATCAAAAACCTTTCCATAATTTCAATCACTGAAGATAAGTTCTGCTTACTTGTGCTAATTCATAATACCCTGCTGAACAAGCCAAACACAGCAGACTTTCTCCTTCTTCTGTATGTTCATTTACACTTCTGCCTTCATCTAGCAATTTACGAACAGCATTCACATCCCCATCTGAACAAGCTTCTGCCAGACTACGACTGAAAACAAAACCATCAACAATTAACCAACAAAGAAAGACTCAGAATCCTATGCTAATAAACTATATTAAACAGAAAAATGTTGATACAGTAAGAAAAAAAAAACTTGTATGAACATTTTGTGTGTTTGTAATACTAATTATTTGTGGAGGCCAGCCAAGCCAGAAAGGCAATAAACTGAATATGAAAACAGCTGTCATTTTTATTTTCCAGAATGTTATAACATTTTATCATATTAATTTTCAAGTAAAGTCTTATAAACTATTAGATGCACAAGTTTTTAAACTCAATCAATGCAGTAATTCCTAAAGATATCTGGGATATAACTCCATGGCTTAAAATTTTATTTGGTAACAGAAGATGTGATCTACTGCACAATGGTTAACAAAATTGATAAATCTCAAACTTTAATGTGCATATATATAATCACCATGTTTCCTGTTAAAATGTAGAACCTGATTCGTAGTTCTGAGGTGAGGTCTGGGATTCTGCATTTCTGACAAGCTCTAAAGTGATGCTGATACTGCTGATTATGGACCATATCTCCATAACCTGCATCTGGATTAGTGCATTAGTAACCCATTTCATTTATTATTTACTCAAGCAGTCAGCTTCCAGTTTACTACTATCATCTTTAGAACAAGTAACTTCCTTAGAAAGAGGAATACAATTTTACTCACTTTGGATTTCTTACAGAGTCTAGTACAGTACATGCCATGAGAATATTCAATGAATATGAGTGGAATATAAGAATAAAAATAGTCTCTGTTTTTATTTCTATGTAACATATATACATTTATGTATCCACTTAAAATATAAAACCCATTCTAATATCTGCTTAGCGAAAGTTATAATCCCGTCCAAAAGATAGAATTAACCCAAAGCTGCTACTTCCCCAAATTCCACTCAAGAAAATGTTTGATACCCAGAAAAAGTCATTATATGCATACGTGTCTACTTGTCCTGCACTGTGGCTATTTTCTGCTCTCATCCGTGTCAGTGCAGCAGCAGCTTCATCTAATGCACAGCTTACTGAGGACGTTAGTCTCCGCAACACCTCAGGATCTGCAAAAGCTTTACCATCAGCAGTCGACAATTTGCCAATGCCTTCAGCGTGCGTCAATCAGGTAGTGCAGGGGAAGAAAAAACAAAAAAGTGCAAATTGTAGTTACATTACTAGACACTATTATTTAGGGGAAAAAACGGCATAGTCTCCATAGAGAAGGCTGACAATCAGAATATAAGGTTGATAATAATTTTGCCACAAATGTCAAAAGGCCACCGCATCTTTACAAGGCACATATTAATCTGTCCCATACCTAACTCCAAATATAACGTAACATGATGCTCACTGAGGTAAATGAATGAAAGTTCTTTCAAAATATATAGTCATACTATAAGATCTCTAGTGGAAGATCATATTTATACTATTTTCAGTAATAATGAAGTAGGTAGTCAGCACTAATACAACAAACAATTCAACAATTTCTCCCTTTGGTTTAATAGCCACCTAGAACCATCTTCTAGGATAACAGGGTAAATTAAAATAAATTCATTCTAATATTTATTATGTGGTTATGATGTAAATACACTAGAGAGACAAAAAGGGATGAGGCACAGTTTCTGTCCTTACTCAGCTCAGGCTAGAAGAACTATTACATGTCTAAGTTGCCAATTAAACATTTTCTCTAGATTCAGTGAGGAATCGGTGACAACTGTAACAGAAAATTTCAATGATAATATCACTGCCTGATCACTGCTGAAAATGAGAGAAAAACAGTCAATAAAATTTTGGAAAACAACAAGAAAAACAAGAAGGGAAGATGTGCCCAATAAGATATAAAATGTATTATGATGCCAGGCAAATTATAAAAGTATCATACTTACACAGAAACAGGTAATTATAATATCAAGGATATACAATAGAGACCCAAAAAGACCCTAGATCATTTGTGAATTCAATATGTATAGATGTGCAATTTCAAATCAAAGGAGATGGGAGGGCTTATTTCAAAAACACTGTTCAAAAATTGGTTACCATTTGAAAATTAAGTAATATCTCTAATTCACAGCATTCACAAAAATAAATACCAGGTAGACTGAAGGTTTAAATGTTAAAACAAACACATACTGAAAAATACTATTATACTATGTAGTGGGGTTTTTTTTCTTTTTTTTTTTTTTTGTAAAGATTTTATTTATTTATTTGACAGACAGAGATCAAAAGTGGGCAGAGAGACAGACAGAAAGAAGAGGAAGCAGGCTCCCTGCTTAGCAGAGTCTGATGCGGTGCTCAATCCCAAGACCCTGAGATCATGACCTGAACTGAAGGCAGAAGCTTTAGCCCACTGAGCCACCCAGGTGCCCTATGTAGTGTTTTTCTAATGTGAATATAGGAGAGACTTTTCTAAGCATGAGACAAATTCCAAAAGCCAGGAAATAAAAATTAGTGATATGAAACATTTCTAGTTTCAGTAAAATTTTCCATATAATTAAGCACAACATAAAATTAAGGCAAAATAAAGAATGAAAATAATCAATACCTAATAAACTTATTATCATTTATAAAAAGTATGATGCAACCTACTGATATTAAAGGAACACAAACTATGAAACTGACAAAAAAATTGATTGAGGGTAAGGCCCTTTGAAACTCATTGACAGGAATGTATATTGGCATAAAGTTGGCAGTGTCATGGCAAATTTGACAAGTTATCAAAATTTTAGATGTAAACATCCTTTGACACAGTGATACCACTTTCTAATACTTTGTCCTATGAAGACACATGCACAAATAAGAAAAGCTACACATGACTATAAACTACAACAATATTTGTGATATTGGAAAAGAGGAAATAATCTAAGTATCTCTCAATAAGGAACTGGTAAAATAAATTATGGTACATCTAAGCAAGAAAATATTTTATTTTCTCCTTTAAAAGAAGAAAGATCGAGCTGCCTGGGTGGCTCAGTCGGTTGAGCATTCAACTCTTGGTTTCAGCTTGGGTCATGAACTCCAGGTCCCCATCCCGGGCTCTGTGCTGGGTGTGGAGCCTGCCTGAGATTCTCTCTCTCCCTCTCCCTGTGCCCACTGCCTCTCCCACTCTAAAATATATATATATATATATATATATATATATATATATATATATATATATATGAAAGAAAGGAGGATTATAGAAAGATGCTCATACCCACTTAAGCCCCCATGTTGCATCACCACTTCCTCATATCAGGGAGATCATATGATAGTTGTCTTTCTCTGCTTAAATATATGTTTATAAAAAATAAAAAATTATATTAAAAAAAAAAAGAAAGATGCTCATAATAAAGTAAAAAAAAAAAGGGAAGTTATATTATGTACAATATGACCCTATGTATATTTAAACATATATATTAAAGCTACAAAGAAAAAAGTCTAGAAGTATATGTAAACCTTGACAGTGGGAAGGTTTTATTATCTACTTAATATATTTCATATTCCCTTAGTTATTTCTAATTGTATTAAATTATAACTTAGAAAATAATTTTAAAATTCTTCTTGAAATAGCTTTAATCTTTTTTTCCTGAAGTTTATTTACTTAAATATTTTTTTTTAAGATTTTATTTATTTATTTGACAGAGAGAGATCACAAGTAGGCAGAGAGGCAGGCAGAGAGAGAGAGAGGAGGAAGCAGACTCCCTGCCGAGCAGAGAGCCCGATGCGGGACTCGATCCCAGGACCCTGAGATCATGACCTGAGCCGAAGGCAGCGGCCCAACCCACTGAGCCACCCAGGTGCCCAGTTTACTTACTTAAATATCTGTATACCCAACATGGAGCTCAAACTCACAATCCTGAGATCAAGAGTCACATGTTCTTCCAACTGAGCTGACTTTTGAAATCTGTCTCATGCTTAGAGAAGTCTCCCCTACATTCACATTAGAAAAACACAACAACCAGGCACCCCTGAAATAATTTTAGTTCTTAATTTTCTCTAAGAATATCAAGGAGACCTTGAGAATAAGGATTTAAATTTGACAATTTAAACTCATATGTAGTTGGACAGAATATTCTGTCTAAAGAAACTGTCAGATATATTTTAAGATTTATTTATTCATTTTAGAGAGAAACATAGATGGAGAGAGAAGGAGGGAGCACGAGTTGGGGGACAGGCAGAGGGAGAGAATCGTAAGCAGCCTCCCTGATGAATGCTGAAAGAAAGAAAAGAGCCCTTTATGAGAAATAATGAGGTGTCCAGAAAAAAAAAAAAAAGTGAGTTTAAAACCCTTAATTGGGGATTAAGGAGTGATACTCACAACATGAGTGAAGTGTGAGCCTAAACCAGAGAGTAAAAACGTACCACTACCTGTAAACAAAGCTTGATCTAGGGAAGAAAAGGAAAGCAGAGAAGACTTGGAGAAGAGAGATGTCTTTTCTCCACATTTCTCTCTCTGCTCTAAGCCAAATAATTCAAGGTTCCAAAGCAAAGCAAAAACAAAACAAAGCAAAACAAATAAAGAATCCAAAGTTAGAGGGTGGTCATGGCACTGCCGTTCAGAAATCTTATACAGTATATCTTATACATTATATCCCTATATCACAAGTAGGAGATGCACTGGAAATCCAGACTCTAAAGGAGGGACATTCCATGTTATTACAAATGTGATCTTTATACCTTTCTTTAAAAAATTACTAGTTCTGCTTCAGTTTAAACAGTCTTATTCTGTTGTATCTAATTTTAAGTTTCTATTCAGTTCCAAAAAGACACAGTACTTAGACTAAAAGTCAATCTGCTACAAATTATACCTATACTTTACCATAACAGGACAAAGTTGAAGGAATAACAAAAGATGACATTAAGCAAGCTCATTCTTAACATTTATATCTTCCCAAGAGTAATATAAAAAATGCTCAATTTATTTTAGCTCCTATTTGTCCCAGTCATTATTTGGTCAAATCTAATACTGTTTTTCTTCAGTCACCATGAAATGTGCCAAAAGGCTGCTGTGATTTTTCTGCATACTTCTCTTTAATATCATGTTTATTAAAGTACTCAGAAACTGGGGGCACCTAGTTGACTCAGTCAGAAGAGTATGTGACTCTTGATCTCTATATTAGGAGTTTCAGCCTCACATTGTATGCAGAGATTACTTAAAAAAATAAACATTAAAAAATTTTTTAATTAGGGGCACCTGGGTGGCTCAGTGGGTTAAAGCCTCTGCCTTCGGCTCAGGTCATGATCCCAGGGTCCCAGGATCGAGCCCAGCATCGGGCTCTCTGCTCCTCGGGGAGCCTGTTTCCTCCTCTCTCTCTGCCTGCCTCTCTGCCTGCTTGTGATCTCTGTCTGTCAAATAAATAAATAAAATCTTAAAAAAATTTTTTTTTAATTAAAAAAAAGTACTCAGAAACCAAAGTTTCTATATTTTTTTAAAAAGAATTTTATTTATTTGTCAGAGAGAGAGCACAGCAGGGGGAGTGCTAGGCAGAGAGAGAAGCAGACTCCTTGCTGAGCAGGGAGCTTGATGTGGGGCTCCATCCCAGGACCCTGGGATCATGACCTGAGCTGAAGGCAGATGCTTAACAGACTGAGCCACCCAAGAGACCCAAAATTTTCTATACTTTAAAAACCTTCCTTTTTTTAAAAAAATTTTTTCAGTGTTCCAAGATTCACTGTTTGTGCACCATACTCAGTATTCCATGCAATACGTGCCCTCCTTAAAACCCACCACCAGGATCACCCATCCCAACCCCTCCCTTGCATGTATCCCAACCCTCAATTTATTTCTGAGAGTCCAGTCTCTCATGCTTCGTCTCCCCCTCCAATTCCTTTACTTTTTCTTTCCTTCTCCTAATGTCCTCCATATTATTCCTTATGCTCCATTAGTAAGTGAAACCTTTCTGTGAGGCACTTGGGTGGATCAGTTGGTTGAACGTCTGACTCTTGGTTTTGGCTCAGGTCATGATCTTGCAGTTGCAGGACTGAGCTCTGCACTCAGTGTGGAGTCTATTCAGATTTTTCTTCCCTCTCCTTCTGCCTGTCCCCATTCGTGCACTCTCTCTCTCACTCTCTCAAACAAATAAAGAAAATGTTTAAAAAATTTTTTTCTATTTTGAATTTTACTCTGAATTTTTTTAAATATTTATTTATTTGACAGACAGAGATCACAAATAGGCAGAGAGGCAGACAGAGAGAGAGAGAGAGAGAGTGGAGGAAGCAGGCTCCCCGCTGAGCAGAGAGCCCGATGTGGGGCTTGATCCCAGGACCCTGGGATTATGACCTGAGCTGAAGGCAGAGGCTTTAATCCACTGAGCCACCCAGGTACCCCTATTTTTGAATTTTCTGCATTTAAATGGCTTTAATATAGGATAAGGTTATGTATATGGCACTCTAACAAGCTTTTAGGCACTACTTTATTTTTTTAATTTTGGGGCACTATTTTCAAAAATAACCTACACATTCTTCTAGATTATATTCTTACATGTAGGGCACCTGGGTGGCCCAATGAGTTAAGCAGCTGCCTTTGGCTCAGGCAAAGGCATGATCATGTGGCCCTGGGATCAAGCCTGAGAGGGGCCCCTGCTCAGCAGGGAGTCTGCTTCTCCTCTCCCACTACCCCACCCCCTGCTTGTGGCTCTCAAACAAATGAATAAATAAGCCTTCAAAAAATTGTTTTAAATAAATTCTTACATGTATTTAATATGCACATATATTTTTGCTAGATAAGTAACTAAAAGGAGTAACATACAAAATGAGCATATCTCAAAAGCAATATACAGAAAAAAAGAAAAGCAATACACAAAAATTAGAAAAAGTAAACTTCCTTCTTGAAACAATTTTAGTTGATAAAAGGCTTTCATTACAGTGGAATTGAAACCTGGTACAACAAATAATATGCATGTTGTACAATACAAAACAGTGATGAGTATATATATATATTAGTGAGAAAGTATGCTTATCACAGATTTTTCTGTTTTCTTGTTCTATGATAGAACAAGAAGTTGATATAAAGCTTGGTATATTTCAGTCTAATTTTGTGTCCAATTTTTATTTAATTGTCTACTAAGAAAAAAATAGCAATTTATAATTAAGTTACCCCTAGATGAAAGTGAATATGTAAATAAGCACATGCAGAATACCCAAATCAGTTAAGATCAAAGATTCATAATCTGATGAATTTATCTCCCACATTTATAATGTAATTAGTAATAGGTTAAGTTTTCCTTAATAACCAGCTGATTATCTAAGACCTTAAATACAGTGCTGAGCCCTACAATCATCCATTGAAAACTTTCAACTAAGAATTTTTGAAATATGAAATGTGAACATTTTCGTTAGGAAATACAAAACATAATATATCTTAAGAGTTCAAATTTCATATAATGTCATAGTTTGGGGGTAATTTTATACAGCTTTGTATAGAGATCTAGACTTTTAAAGAAATGAAAATAAGAAAACCAGAAATAAATTACCTGCTGCTTCCAGCAATGCTTCTAATCGTGCCTGTGTCTCTGGATCCACAGTACGTAAGTCTGCTCCTTCTGCAGTGCTCGATAAGAATATCTCTGATGTTGTTTTAAGTACTGGGTTATCCAGATCTTCTTGGTCCAAAATAAATGATTCAACCTGTTTATGAATTAAAAATGTAATAGCCATGAAACTGATCTCAATATTGGTAGAATAACAGCAATTTAAGATAATATGATTTCTGATTTGGAATATAAGTATAAGCAGATAAATTACTATAGAAATATGGGGTTGTGGGAAGGGTCTTTAAAGGAGCCTCATATCTTCAGACATGACTACAGTGTAACTCAGAGACAGCAGATTGCAGTTTCCTGAAGAACACTGTACCTTCTGTGCCTAGCATGGAGCTTGAAAAGCAGTTTTTGTTTTTTTCTTTTTAATGAAACAAGTACAAGAACATAGTCCCTGGAAAGATCTAAATAGGACTAAATACTGGGGCACCTGGGTGGCTCAGTGCATTAAGCATCTGCCTTCAGCTCGGGTCATGATCTCAGGGTCCTGGGATTGAGCCCCGCATCGGGCTCTCTGCTTGTCAGGGAGCCTTCTTTCCCCTCTCCCTCTGCCTGCTTCTCTGCCTACTTGTGATCTATCTCTCTGTCAAATAAATAAATAAACTCTTAAAAAAATAATAAATAGGACTAAATACTAAAAAGACTAGATAGCATGGATATGTCAGCAAGGCTCCATTTTTCCTCTTTTAATCAATTTACTAAATTCTGATTCTTAAAAGAAAATAAGATTTAATACACTGCAAATATCTGGAAACCTATAGATAAGAAAGCTCCATGAAGTTAAGAAACACACCTGTTTGTTCACTGCTTTGTCTTCTGGGCCCAAGAATACCTCATATACAGGAGGTATTGAATTCACATTTGTTGAAATGAATAAATAGTATAAGCAAAAGCAACTTATGAAAATAAACATGTAACCCTCTAATTTCAAATCAATTTAATTCTAAAAAATTTTTTTAAAGATTTTATTTATTTGACAGACAAGAGATCACAAGTAGGCAGAGAGGCAGGCAGAGAGAAAGGAGGAAGCAGGCTCCCTGCTGCACAGAGAGCCCGATGTGGGGCTCAATCCCAGGACTCTGAGATCATGACCTGAGCCACTCCACTGAGCCACCCAGGTGCCCCAAATCAATTTAATTCTAAAATGAGTTTTCTTTTTTTTTTTTAATTTAAAATGAGTTTTCTTAACAAAATGTACAATTTTTCAGGGAAGCAATTTGGAAATGTGTTTCAAAATGCTTTAAAAGGCTCATGCCCTTTGATTCAGTAATTCCATTTTAAGGAATCTATCCTAGAGCTACCCTATGACCCAGCTATCGCACTACTGGGTATTCCCCCTAAAGATACAAATGGAGTGATCCAAAGGGGCACGTGCAACCCAATGTTGATAGCAGCAATGTCCACAATAACCAAACTATGGAAAGAACCTAGATATCCATCAACAGATGAATGGATAAAGAAGATGTGGTATATATATACAATGGAATACTATGCAGCCATCCAAAAAAAAGCCGAAATCTTGCCATTTGCAACGACGAGGATAGAACTAGAGGGTATTATGCTAAGAGAAATAACTCAGTCAGAGAAAGAATTATTATATGATCTCTCTGATATGAAGATCTGAGAGGAAGGGCGGGGGGTCATGGGGGAAGGGAAGGAAAAAATGAAACAAGATGTGATTCGGAAGGCGACAAACCATAAGATACTCTTAATCTTAGGAAACAAACGGAGGGTTGCTGGGGGGTGAGAAAGGGAGGGATAGGGTGGCTGGGTTATGGACACTGGGGAAGGTATGTGCTATGGTGAGTGCTGTGAATTGTGTAAGACGGATGATTCACAGACCTGTACCCCTAAAGCAAATAATAAATTATATATTAATAAAACAATAAATAAAATTGTAAAAAGGTATCTGAAAGCAAGACAAAAATATGCAAGGATGGTCACTGCACATTAATTCAAATTCCAAAAATGAGAGGGGGAAAAAACTACAATTGGTAATTTGGTAAATACATTCGCAGGATGGACTACCATGTCATTAAAAACAATGTTTCTGGGCACCTGGGTGGCTCAGTGGGTTAAGCCGCTGCCTTCGGCTCAGGTCATGATCCCAGGGTCCTGGGGTTGAGCCCCATATCGGGCTTTCAGCTTGGTGGGGCACCTGCTTCCCCCTCTCTGCCTGCCTCTCTGCCTACTTGTGATCTCTCTCTGTCAAATAAATAAATAAAATTTAAAAAAAAATTTTTTTTAAATGTTTCTGAAGCAAATTTGGTGACATGAGAAAGTATTCGTAAAGTGAAATGAAAATCACAAGATTCAAAATAGTATGATCTTTATTTTGCTAAAAGTATATATATGTATATATACATATATATATGTAACATGAACATGACTATTATGTATATAATCCTGAGTATATATTTATGTACCCAGAGAGGTCTACAATATGTAAACAAATAGATTTACATTTGAATATAAAAGTACATTTATATTTGGAGACAGATAGAAAAAAAGGAACAGAAAGGTTAAGTACTTCTCCAAGGCCACACAGCTAATAAATGACACACTGTTTTCAAACCCCACCACAAAGCTACAGTCTATGCTCTTAACTACTAGGCA
Organism: Mustela nivalis; assembly: GCF_964662115.1. Classification (NCBI taxonomy): domain Eukaryota; kingdom Metazoa; phylum Chordata; class Mammalia; order Carnivora; family Mustelidae; genus Mustela; species Mustela nivalis. The sequence goes on from NC_139022.1 coordinate 103,834,678, forward strand.
ATGCTACTTCAGAGGGCCACAGTATTTGGACTACATTACTTGGCATATCTGGTTAGTTTGTCATCAGTTTCATAATGGCCACCAAATAAACATCCTAAGAAAGACAGTAAAGTTAAAATGATTAGGATACATTTTATTACCTAGTGAAGTACTAAAATTTTACAAAATAAAGCTTTAACTTCACAACTGATAATAACACTGAAACACGTTACTATGCTGCTATACAGTTTCTTTAATATGTAATTACAGACAAAGATGCCATTCTAGACCCATTTCAAGATAAATGTATCCTATCCGTCATTAAATGATATGAAAATATAACTGCTTGTACAATAAAAATCTCACAGGCCCAAGAAATTATTAGGTGTTTGCAAATAAGTATACCTGCCAGTTTTAAGGACAGATAAAACCATCATGCCAAATTCTGGAATTTTTTTATTACAGACGGTATAGCAAAGTTAACATTTCTGGGACACCTGGGTGTCTTGGTCAGTTAAGCATCTTGCCTTGGGCTCAGGTCATGATCCCAGGGTCCTGGGTTGAGTCCCACACTGGACTCCCTGCTCAGCGGGAAGCCTGCTTCTCCCTCACCCTTTCGCTCTCCATGTTTGTTCTCTCTTGCTCTCTCTGACAAATAAATAAATAAAATCTTTAGAAGATTTTAAAGAAAGAGAGAGAGCGAACAAGCACATGCATGAGCAAAGTGAAGGGCAGAGGAAGAAAGAGACTCCCTCTGTGGGGGTCGGGGTGAATCCTAGGACGCCGGGATTATGACTCCAGCTGTAGGCAGCCACTTAATCAAGTGAGCCCACCCAGGTGCACCCCCCACCTTTTTAAAAGACTTTGTTTATTTATTTATTTATTTGAGACAGAGAGAGAATAAACAAAATCTTCAGAAAAAAAAAAGTTAACATTTCTATTTTATAAAAAGCATTCATTTAATGTGGTATTAAACATATTTTGGAGACAAATACAGATTTGCACTGTGTTAACGCTTTAAAAATCCAAGTTAAGAATTCTCTATTCTTACTCACTTTCCGAATATTTACTTAAGTCCTCATTTTTTTTTAAAGATTTTATTTATTTATTTGAAAGAGAGAACACTACAGATAGAGAGAGGGCGTGTATACCCGAGTAGGGGGGCAAGTAGGGGGAAGGGGCAGACAGCGAGGGAGAAATAAATTCCCTGCTGAGCAGGGAGCCTGATGCGGGGCTCGATTCCGGGACCCTGGGATCCTTACCTGAGCCCATGGCAGAGGCTTAATCTACTGAGCCACCCAGGCACCCTGAAGTCCTGTTTTATATGAAGCACCTCAACAGTATGAAAATGTGGCAGAAGATGTAAGTCAAAGGTAACATGGCTATCACAAAAGGCTTCAAAGAGAAAAAAAAAGTACACTAATAGCAGTAATATTAGTGTCATATATTCCCAAGCAGCACCTTCCCAAGTGTTTGGGAAGAATCAAGTTTGGAAAAAAAACACAAAATATAGGTATGTCCCTTCCAGGGGCTTGTAACTTCTCTCTAAAATTTAAAATTCATAAGACAGTTTATCCAGTTTAATTCTCCTACATCTTAAAACACATATAAATTCAAGTTTCAGTAAGGCAACATGACATAATGGAAAGAATAACTGAACTAGGGCGCCTGGGTGGCTCAGTGGGTTAAGTCGCTGCCTTCCGCTCGGGTCATAATCTCAGGGTCCTAGGATCGAGGCCCGCATCGGGCTCTCTGCTCAGCAGGGAGCCTGCTTCCTCCTCTCTCTCTCTGCCTGCCTCTATGCCTACTTGTGATCTCTCTCTGTCAAATAAATAAATAAAATCTAAAAAAAAAAAAAAAAAAAAAAAGAACTACAGCTCAGGAGAATTAGGCTGAAGCGTCAGTTTCACCAGGCACTATGTGTGACATTAAGCATGTCACTTTCTCCCTTTCTGATGTTCCATTTCTTCCTTAATAAATAAAGAAAATATCTGTCCCACCTATCTTACAGTGCTATGATGATGAAATAAGGTAAAATAATTTGAAAATAATAAAACACTATATGAATGTAAATCTTGAATACTGTATATTGTAAATATGAATATTAATGTAATTCTTAGAATATTAGAATATTAATTCTGTGTAATTACAACTCTTTTGTCCTGTCCCTCATCACAGTGTTTTATCTTCTGTGCCCTTCAAACTGAAATAATAATATTTACTGAGAATCTCACATGATACATTTTCATCAGAATTCACTTAAATTCTTTTTAAAAATTTTTTTTCCAGTTTCATTAAGATATAACTGACATACAACATTACATGAGTTTAAGGTGTACTAACATAATGATTTTGTATATGTATGCACTGTGAAATAGCCACCACAGAAAGTTTAATTAAAATCCACCACTTCATAGTTATATATATTTTTTCTTGTCATGATCACTTCAATTTTTAAGTGTAGTTTTAGGCATTTTATATTTAAGTTCTGACCCAAAAGATCAAATTGTAAGAGCACCTGGCTGCCTCAGTCAGAGGAATGTGCAACTCTTGATCTCAGGGTCATGAGTTTAAGCTCCACGTGGGAAGCAGAGATTACTTAAATAAATAAAACTTAAAAATAAATAAATGAATAATAAAAGGATCAAATTTTAAATAACTACAACACTTGTGGGAAAATCTCAAGTTTCCTAGAATGAGTTGTAATTATATATAACTATACACACAGATGATCTGAATATGATTAGATATGCCAAAAAGCATGTAACTCTAATAAATCCTTTGTCCTACCCTCTCTAAAATTTTAAAAGCCTGCCTCGATGTGGAATCAATAAAAGGGCAAAATATCCGGTTAGTCTATTACCCTGGGAACATTTGGCAGTTCATAATATCCTATGGCAGTTCATAAATATCTTACCTGGTAAACCTGTTAGAAGACATATTTTTATAATTCAGATTGCAATAGCATTACCTTAACCAGCCAACATGGAAACCATTTACAGGAACATGGAAATACTAAAATTAGACCAATTCTGTACATGTAACATAAAAGTCTTGGTGATAGAGTCCAAAAAAAAAAAAAATCTGGAAAATGTGTAAGTCCAAAATAATGTTGTATCTAATTAAATTAGTCTTTACCATATAAATGAATACAGTAGCCCAGAAGTATCTTACATAAAGCTAAAGGATCACAGAAATGTCCTTACTGCCCAATGATAATTATATAACTCTCGATCAAGCAGCTACACTGAGCAGCAAACACAAAACATTCACCAATATTGGTACTGTTTTTCCCAATGACAAGAAAGTTTATCTTAAGTCTTAAAGATTGCAGATTTTTTTTCCTATATTAGGTACAAAAACAAAAGGTGGAAGAAAAAAGATAAGAGGGAATCTGGCCCCCCCAAAATACTCTTCTTTTATAGGTAATCTTTTCTTAATGCTATAGGCAAAGCACTTTATGTCTTCCATCTCAAAAGTCTTTCCTCACCCGTCCTTCTTTAAAGACAGGAGTAGGGGCACCTGGATGGCTCAGTGGGTTGAGCCTCTGCTTTTGGCTTGGGTCATGCATGATCTCAGGGTCCTGGGATGGAGCATCTATCTCTCTGCTCAGCAGGGTGCCTGCTTCAACACGGCGCCCTCCCACCGCCCTGCCTCTCTGCCCACTTCTGACCTGTCAAATAAATAAATAAAATCTTTTTTTTTTTTAAAGATTTTATTTATTTATCAGAGAGAGAGAGGGGGAGAGAGCGAGCACAGGCAGACAGAATGGCAGGCAGAGGCAGAGGGAGAAGCAGGCTCCCTGCAGAGCAAGGAGCCCGATGTGGGACTCGATCCCAGGACGCCGGGATCATGACCTGAGCCGAAGGCAGCTGCTTAACCAACTGAGCCACCCAGGCATCCCATAAATAAAATCTTAAAAAAAAAAAAAAGACATGCGTATATGATAATTGTTTTTCTCTGACTTATTTTGTATCTCACTGATATGAGGAATTTGAGAAACAAGACAGAGGATCATAGGGGAAGGGAGGGAAAAATGAAAGGAGGAAACCAGAGAGGGAGACAAACCATAAGAAACTCTTAACCTTAGGCAACAAACAGGGTTGCACAGTGGAGGGGGTTGGGAGGGATGAGGTGGCTGGGCGATGGACACAGGGGCGGGTATGTGCTATAGTGAGTGATGTGACTTGTGTAAGACTGATGAGTCAGACCTGTAACCCTGGAACAAATAATACATTATATGTTTTATTTTTTTTAAGATCTTATTTATTTATTTGACAGAGAGAGAGAGAGAGAGAGACAGTGAGAGAGGGAACAGGGAGCCAGATACAGGGGAGCCAGATGCAGAGCTAGATCCATCCAGACCTGAGCTGAAAGCAGACACCCAACCGACTGAGCCACCTAGGCGCCATAATACATTATATGTTAATAAAAAAAAAAAATAAATAAGTATAGTAGCTTCAACTAGAATTTAAACAAAGTAGGGGCAGGGTGGAAAAGGGGAACAAGCATTTTCTCCTATTTTTTATCCCATTTGACATTTCAAGAAATGAACAACTGAATGACAACAGTTACTAGAAAGACTAACCACACACTCAACTACTGCCATCTTAAAAAACAAAGTCAGATACCTGGCCAAAATCTAGTTAGAAAAATCATTTATTAACTAAGCTATGCTTTGGCCAAAACTTAATTTCACTAAAAAACAACAACAAAACCCCATGCAATTTCTATCAAGTGTAAGTTATAAGCAGTGTTATAATTAAAACATTAACAATATTAATATGGTTTTAAGTCTTAAAAAAGTAAAACAATAATACCTCACCTATATATTTGTCCAATAACCAACTGCTACTTTCTATAAGGTATATTTCTAAAAATAGCAATTGTTAGTAAGTTAGTAAAAAAGGAACATTTGAGCATAAAACATGTATATTATATATATTTGCTTATATATTCTCCAGTCATTTGGTCATCTCATGCAACAAGCAAATAAACTACCAAGCTCTCAAATATAAGTTGAAAATATATTTATACAGAACATTTATGCAGAACACCTAACAATGAATTATGAAACTTTTATTTTAAACATGTTAAATAAATTTGTATTTTGAGCTGAGGACTAAAATATTAGTAGCCACAAATTTTGTGTCTGCCAAACTTTAAGAATAATCATCACTCCCATGAATTCCAACTGGACCAATGAGAAGGGTAAATGTTTTATACTACCTCCTCTCACAAACTTTCAAAAATAAAGCTCCCATGGGGTGCCTGGGTGGCTCAGTGGATTAAGCCTCTGCCTTCGGCTGAGGTAGTGATCCCTGGGTCCTGGGATAGAGCCCCGCATCGCGCTCTCTGCTCAGCAGGGAGCCTGCGTTTCCCTCCCTCTCTGCCTGCCTCTCTGCCTACTTGTGATCTCTGTCAAATAAATAAATAAAATCTTTGGAAAAAAAATAATAAAGCTCCCTTAAAAGACTCAGATTTGAGAAGCGCCTGGCTGGCTCAGTCAGAGGAGTGTGTAGCTCTTGATCTTCGAGTTGTGAGTTCAGGTTTCACATTGGGTGTAGAGATTACTAAAAAATAAATACATTTATTAAAGAAGTCTCTTGAAAAGAAAAAGAGATTCAGATTTCATAATTTAAAATGGAAATCTACATAAAACATTGTAAACATCAGAAACATTTTAAAAAATTTATTTGCTGTATCTCTTCTCTTTTGACAGCTTATATTTGGATAGACCAGTATGTCTTACTTTTACCCACTCAAAGTAAGCCCTCTACTTTAAGTCAGAATCAGCATTTATACCATTTTAGAATGTAGGTGGTTTATGATCGAGCTCTACTTGGAAGAGCAAAAATTATGGATCAGTGTTCCAAAAGATAATTACTGAAGGACAGAGCAATTCTTTTTTGCAAAAAACACAGTATTCAAAAGTTTTGACAGTAGTATCACCACAAATATGCCCCAAGATGCACTCAAAGGGAGAAAGTAATATAGTTGCAATTTAGGACCAAATAATGATAAATTTAGGAATGAGTTTTGCTGATACCATAAGACCCAATAAAATCAGCAAAAACATCTTGGAATACTGGAATGAAAAGGCTATATTTCTTAACATAAAACTTTTCAAGTTTCTTTCTACAAGGAAAGTTGTATTTCTAATTTCAGACCCACAATCCTCTTCTCAAAAAACAGTAATGGTACCTTGGGTTTCCTGAAGTTGATTAATTTCATACAGTTCAAGAGAGAGCCAGTGTGCTTTTCCTAATGCTAAGTTAAAGCTAGAGAAAATTAACTTCACTTTGCTCAATTACAGAAACACAATTTCTAATGTATAGTTTTAATACAGACTCTATTTTTTTATTTAAAAAATTTTTTCTTTTAAGATTTTATTTATTTGACAGACAGAGATCACAAGTAGGCAGAGAGAAAGAGGGGGAAGCAGGCTCTCTGCTGAGCAAAGAGCCCAATGCGGGGCTCGATCCCAGGACCCCGGGATTATGACCTGAGCCAAAGGCAGAGGCTTTAACCCACTGAGCCACCCAGGCGCCCCCAGAATCTATTTTTTTTTTATTATTCTAATTAAAGATGGGGAAAAGGAAGGTCTTCTTAAAAGCAATTGCTACTTGGGGGGCCTGGCTGGCTGAGTTGGTAGAGCATGTGACTCTTAATCTCAGGGTCATGAGTTCAAGTCCCACCTTGGGCAAAGAGTTTGCTTAACAAAATGATAAAAAAAAAAATTAAAAACTGTGCTGTTTATTTTCTTTTTTTTTTTAAGTTTTTATTTTCTTATTTATTTGACAGACAGAGATCACAAGTAGGCAGAGAGGCAGGCAGAGAGAGAGGAAGGGAAGCAGGCTCCCCACTGAGCAGAGAGCCCAATGCGAGGCTCAATCCCAGGACCCTGGGATCATGACCTGAGCTGAAGACAGAGCCTTTAACCCACTGAGCCACCCAGGCATCCCAAAAACTGTACTATTTAAAAAAAAAAAAAAAAAAAAAGCTACCATGAATTAAGAGCATTAAAAAAACAGGCTACCATTAACAAAATGCCTCACATTTACCAGCATTTTCTATATTATTCCAATCAATCATCTTTTTAAAAATATTTATTTATTTATTTTAGAGAGAGCAGGGGAGAGGGAGAGAGAGAGGATAATTTTTTTCCCTAAAAGATTATTTATTTATTTATTTATTTATTTGACAGAAACACAGTGAGAGAGGGAGCAGAAGCAGGGGGAGTGGGAGAGGGAGAAGCAGGCTTCCCTGCCAAGCAGGGAGCCTGATGCGGGGTTTGATCCTAAGACCCTGGGATCATGACATGAGCCCAAGGTAGTCAGTTAATGACTGAGACACCCAGATGCCCCGAGAGAGAGAATCTTAAGCGCAGAGCCCAACTTGGGGCTCAATCTCACAACCCAGAGATCATGACCTGAGCAGAAACCAAGAGTTGGAAGAGTAACTGACTGAGCCACCCAGGTGCCCCCCAATTCAGTCATCTTAACTACTTGATGAAGTATATTAGATGACTTTAATTTTAAGTAACTGAAACTCACGAAAGTTATGGGACTTGCCCAATATCGCATAATCATACAGGATCTGAAGCCATATATTTTGGACGCCAAAGCTCATACTCTTTTTACCACACCAAACTATATTAAGTGAATCTTCTCAACAATGGAGAATTACTAAAATATTAACCAACAAAGTAAGCAAAAAAACTACAAGTATGGTAATGCTTCAGTTTAAAAACAGTAACAATGTCAGGAAAAACCTTTTTATTTTTTTATTTATTTATTTTTTAAAAGGATTTTATTTATTTATTTGATAGATAGAGATCACAAGTAGGCTGAGAGGCAGGCAGAGAGAGAGAGGAGGAAGCAGGCTCCCTGCTGAGCAGACAGCCCGATGTGGGGCTCGATCCCAGGACCTTGGGATCATGACCGGAGCCAAAGGCAGAGTCTTTAACCCACTGAGCCACCCCAGTGCCCCAAAACCTTTTTATTTTTTAAAAAGATTTTATTTATTTATTTGTCAGAGAGAGGGAGCACAAGCAGGAGGAGAAGCTGGCTCCCCGCTGAGAAGGAGCCTGATGTGGGACTCAATCCCAGGACTCTGTGATCATGATCTGAGTCAAAGGCAGACACTTAATCGACTGAGCACCCCAGGTGCCCCAGGAAAACACTTCTTTAGATCAAATTAAGTGCAATCAAGATTAGCAAACCCACTAACACCTCTTTGGCAGAGTTCTTAAAAAGACACACAAATCATGTTTTCATTTAGTAATTTCTGGCACCTACATCTACATTATTTCTAATGTATATTTACCACACATATACAACAAAATTTGTGCCAGAATAGGTTTTTTAAAAAGAAGACTGCTCACATACTCATTAGAAAAGTCACAAGGAATGAAGTACCTGGCAATTAAAGCCAAAAAAATCTTAATGTTCAAAGGATAAACTTTGTATTTTCTCTATCATAATAAATGGGTAAGGTTGAGGTTAGAAAGGAATCCTGGCTTCTTCTCATTATCCCAAATAGAAAATAAGCATTCAACACTCCAAAGAAATACTTGATTTTAATAAGTTAAAAAGAGCCTCAAATACCCATAAACCTCCAACTAATTCCAATAAGGAGCAGAAAGCATAATGACTAAGAGCAAGGACTCTTAGGAAACCAGCTCACCTCTCATAGTGTGATCTTACCTAACTTGTTTTAACTCTTTAGCCTCAATTACCTCAGCTATAAAATAAGGACAGCAGTAACCATATCACAGAGTTATTGATGAGTAAGCAAGATACTATATCTAAAATTGCACAACAGTGCTTAACACATGGTAACTGCTCAACAAATATTAGTTATTATTATTATTATTATTATTAATATTATCACTATTACTATCATTAAGGTCAGTTTGCCTTGTCTTCCTATACTCTTACTCTCCACTCCACAAAAATAATATAGAATCCATCATACTCATTTTAGGCTAACAGGTAACATGAGCATATTAAGCACTACAGATATATTCATTCAACATTTTTTCGGCACCTACTATATGCCAAACATTCTATTATATACTGTATATCTATTATATACAAATATAAATAAAACATGACTCTTGCTAATTGAAATAGAAAATCAAGTAAATGCAATAAACTATTACAGATGTTATAAAAGTTATATACAAACAACATGAGAACACAGAAAAAGGAATGGTCAATTCCAACTGGAGTAGTAATAAAGGACATGAGTTAGAGATGACAACTCTGAAACAAGAAGGTATCCAAGAGTCCAAGACACCTGAATTAAAATACCAACTTTGGGGCACCTGGGTGGCTCAGCTGGTTAGGCATTCAACTCTTGATTTCAGCTCAGGTAATGATCTCGGGGTTGTGAGAACTGGCCCCACCCCGGGGTTCCATGCTTAGTGGGGAGTCTACTTGGGATCCTCTTCCTCTCCCTCTGCCCCTTTCCCCAATCTTTCTCTCTCTCAAATAAATAAATAAATCTTTAAAAAATAAAATAAAATCCCAACTCCATCATTACTAGATATAGGACTCTGTGTACATCACAAAATGTCTCTAAGTATCAGTTTCCTCATCTGTAATTTGGGACTAACTGTTTTTGCAACTTGAAAAAAAATTTATTTGAGACGGTGAGGGGGGTGGAGAGCAAGTGCACAAGCTGAGTGAGGGGCAGAGGGAGAGGCAAACTCCCCACTGAGCAGGGAGCCAGAGGTCGGGCTCCATCCCAGGAGTCAAGGATCATGACCTGAGCCAATGGTAGACACTTAACCAACTGAGCCACCCAGGCATTTTTTGCAATTTTGATTTTTGATTAAAACCAAAATCTTCATATGATACTGGTAAAGAATATATGAGAATATATGGGTAAGTACGTATCCCAGTGGACAATAAGCACTCAACATATAGTAGCTATTATGATTCTAGAAGCCAAAGCAGCAGAAGCAAATTAAACCAGGGCCAATAATAGCCTGATATGCTCAGAGAACTATAACAATTTGGTATGACTAGAAACAAAAAGCAAATAAAGTAGGGTAAAAAAGGATAGAGTTTAAAAAACAGAAGCCAAATCCTAAATAGTCTTGTATGCCACATTAAGGAGTCTTAGATAAAGAAATGAGAAGGCTTTTTGTCAAAATAGTGGTATGACTGGACTGACATTAGACAGTTTACTCTGATAGCAAGGTAGAGTAAAAATTAGAGGGGTATAATCTTGAAGGTAGACAGAGCCAGGGATTAGTGAATTAAGTGCCATTGAAAGATGATGGTTTTATTTATGGCAGAAGCAACAAAGAAAGGGACAAATAAACAAGATGTTAAGAAAGAACTTACAGGACTTAATGCCTGCTTAGATGTGTATGGTGAGAAGAAATAGCAGATATGAGATGTGAGGTTTCTGACAACAGTAAGCAACTTTAGGGCAATGTAATTTACAAAGGTGGAGGTAAAAAAAAAAAAAATTGGGGTGGAGGGGGAAATGATGAGTTCAGAATTAAAACTGGTGCCCTGAGCTATTTATACAACATACACATAGTAGGGAGTTGGAAGGCTTCTTGGCAGACTGCTAATAGTAGGAGATGGAAGCCACATGGATATACAAGAGAAGAATGTTCCTAAGAGAACAAACTACAAATGCCAAAGGCTCTGAACCAGGGCATGCTTGGAGTTTACATAACATAATGAAGCAGCTGTGGTTTTGCTTAAATATGAACACAAGACAATCTGATGGTAATGAACTTTGTATCCTTTCGTTTTTAATCATTGCCCTCTAAACTTACCACTTAAAAACCCATCAAACTCCTAAAGTATGACATCTAAACATCAAACTTTATAGTAATCATCCAGCTTACACAAGAGAATGATATTTGCATTTAAGATCGTGGATTGTCACAAGACCATGAAAATATTAAAAGAGGTAATGCAATTAAAGTACACAATGCATTAATCACCCTCAAAAAAAATCTGTTAATATGTGAAAGGAGTTAGAAGGACAAATAGAACTTGAATAAATAATTTACCTTGTTTTAAGAAGTTCTCTGAAATGTTCATGCTTGTGAAAAGACCAGTATCTTTAAGGGCAGGGACCACATTTTTTCATCTTTGTCATTCTAAAGAGTAGCATAGTTTATCAAATAGTAGGCTCTATATAAATTACTGTCAAATAAACAAATTCACTCTACAATACCTAACAAACAGACTGCCAAGGACTCTAATTTCTGAAAGACAAACTTTATTTTGTATGATGTGAATTCATGAACAAGAGGTCCTATCCTAAACTAAATTCTGATTTTCTTTTCTAGAGAATGAGAGAATGATTGTAACAGATAAGCAACAAGGAAATAATAATACACAAAAGGAAAGTATCTTTGATACTGTATTATCATACTATTCTAAATTTTGTGGGGGGAGGAATAATAGATCAAATCCATGCACCTGATTTAAGTATAGCCTTAATTAATGCTCTCTTCTAATTAAAAGGAATTAAACTTCTTTATCAAATCCTAAGTAAAACAGGTACTATAGTACATACTCTTACTGTTCATAGAGTGAAAATAACTAATAATTTAATATAATTGCAACCATTTGAGCAGTGACATCTAAGATTTGTTTTTGCGATTTAATCACATAGGTGATAACACTAGCTTGGGTGTCAAGCAAATTGTATGTTACTTAAATATTAGATCGACACCTCTTAAGCAGTTGTTAGAAGCTACCAAATGCAAAAACTCTAATGGTTTATATTTTATTTCACTTATTCATTTGTCCATTATCCTAAAAAAAAAAAAAAAGAAAAGAAAAGAAAAGAAATTCCACCCACATTCTTCATGCAAACTATAGTCCACATCAAATGCATTCAGACTACAACCATGGAAACCAACCATCTCCTCCCACTTCCATTTTATCTCCTTTCAAACAAATACCCATGGTTTGTCAAGGAGAGGATACATGAAAAATAATCAAATACTAATACTGTGACAACTTGCTCTTCTCATGGGCTGGCAAACACAGGTTTAACACATTGAGTTATCCCCCTAGTCCAATAAGAGTGTAATAAGAGGGGCAGAAATTTCGACAGAATATTACTAATAGAGGGGAAGGAACTTTTATGTGTGACCACAGATTCTGCAGCATACTCCCTATTAAACTCTTCTGAAGACCCAATCAAGAGAAGGAGAACATATCCAATAACCTAGAATAGCTAAAACAATCTTGAAAAAGAACAAAATTGGAGGACTTACACCTTCCCATTTCAAAATGTACTACAAAAAGCTACAGTAACCAAGACAGTATGGAATAAGCATAAGACATCTAGATAAATTGAATTTAACAGAAATAAACCCTCTCATTTACAGTCAATTGACTTTTGACAAGGGTGCCAAGGCAATTCATTGGAGGAAAAAACAGTCTTTTCAACAAATGGTGTTGGGACAATTGGTTATTAACATTCGAAAGAATGAGGTGGAATCTCTACCTCACACCTTATATAAAAATTAACTCAAAATACACCTAAGATATAAATGTAAGAGTTAAACCTACAAAACTCTTAGAAGGAAGCAGGCATAAATCTTCATGACTGCAGATTACACAACAGTTTCTTAGATATGACACCAAAGGCAAAAGCAACAAAAGAAAAAAAATAGGTAATATAAAAGTTGAGCTTCCCCCAAATTTTAAAATGTTAAGGACATAACTGAGTGAAGAGACAATCAAAAGAATGAAAACAAATATTTGCAGATCACGTACCGAATATGGAACTAGCACCCAGAATATGTAAAAAGAACACTTACAATTCAACAAGAAAATAACCCAATCAAGGGACGCCTGGGTGGCTCAGTTGGTTGGACAACTGCCTTCAGCTCAGGTCATGATCCTGGAGTCCTAGGATCGAGTCCCACATCGGGCTCCCAGCTCCACGGGGAGTCTGCTTCTCCCTCTGACCTTCTCTTCACTCATGCTCTCTCACTGTCTCTCTCTCAAATAAATTTTTAAAAAAAAATCTTAAAAAAAAAAAAAAAAGAAAAAGAAAAAGAAAACAACCCAATCAAGAAATGAGAAAAAGATCTGAGTAAGCATTTCTCCAAAGACACACAAATAAGCACATAAAAAGATGCTCAACTTCATTAGTTATTGAGGAAATGCAAATCAAAACCACAACGAGATACCACTCCAACCCACTGGGATGCCTATATAAAAAAAAAGTTACCAAAGTTGTAGAGAAGTTGGAACCCTCGTACATTGCTGATGCGAATGTAAAATGGTGTAGCAGCACAGAAAATAGTTTGTCAGTTCTTCAGAAAGTCAAACATGGGAGTTAGTAATCATAGGGCCTAGCAATTACACTTCTTAGGTATACACCCAAGAGAACTGAAAATAAATTTTTTTCTTTCTTTAAAGATTTTTTAATTTATTTGACAAATAGAGATCACAAGTAGGCAGAGAGAAGGGGGAGCAGGCTCCCTGCTGAGCAGAGAGTCTGATGCGGGGCTCAATCCCAGGACCCTGAGATTATGACCTGAGCCAAAGGCAGAGGCTTAACCCACTGAGCCACCCAGTCATCCCTGAAAAGAAATTTCATGTAAAACTTATACACAATTGTTCACAGCATCTTTATTTATAGTCCCCAAAATGTAGAAAGAACTGATGAACAAAATGTGGTATATCCACAAAATAGAGTATTTTCCCAGTGGAGTACTGATACGAGTTACAACGTGTAGAAACCTTGGCAACAATATGCTAAGTGAAAGAAGCAAGGTACAAAAGACCTCATATCATATGATTCCATTTATATGAAATGTCCATACTAAGCAAATCCAAAGACAAAGGCATATTAGTGGTTATCAGAGAATGTGGAGTGGGGGCAGGAGGATGCATAGGAAATGACTGCTAGTGGGTACACGGTTTTGTTTGGGGGAAGGGAGTGGTGATGAAAATGTTTTCAAAAGACAGTGCTGGTAGTTGTACAACTTTGTAAATACATTAAAAGCCACTGAACTGTACATAAAGAATGAACCTATGATATGTGAATTATATTTCAATTTTTAAAACTCTGGGAATTTGAATTTGAAAAGTACTTTGGAAATCTGTTCAATTTCCTATTTTGATAAATGCACTACGGTAATGTAAAAGAATATTCAGGGAATGTAAATTCAAGAATTTAAGGGTAAAGAGGCATGAGGTATGCAACCTATTTTCAAATGATTCAGAAAATAAATTATTCATTTATTTGTTTATAGAGAGAGGATAGGACAATATGAACACAACTGGTGAGTCTTGGTAAAGGATATATGGAGGGGAGGGAGTTCCTTGTACTACTGTTTCAACTTTCCAGTAAGTTTCAAATTTCAAAATAAAAAGTAACAAAGGAAGATAATGTAACCAATATAATTGGACTATTGCCCCTTTGGGGATCGTTTTTTTTGATAATGATAATTTGTTTCACCTATGTAACTGAATTTTGCGACTGTATAATTTTTAAAAGACAAAAATAAAAATATAGAGATATAGCAGAAGAATAAGTAAACAGAGTAAAAAATCAATTAGAAGCTGGTAAGAGCTAAAAGTCCTTCCAAAGTGTACCACTCAAGGTATCAACTGACAAGGTCAACCCTTTACTTTCTGACTAAGATTTCATAAAATGAACATTTTTTTTTCAATTTTTCAATTTTTACATGAAAATGTTTTTCAATTCTACATCATTAAAGAAAATATTAAGGTCCATTTATCCTGCTTTAATACTATACCGAGATAATTTTTTTAAACTGAATTTACCACTAGTGATATAAAGGATAAAACATGTTCTTCCTAGCATTTAATCAATACACGAAGCAGTGTGATCAATCACAAGTTAGATAATATGAGAATGAATCAGGAAAAAAGGGGGAATTATATTTCAGAAACATCGACTCATCTACACTATTCCATGTTAACTGGGTTCAATGCCTTTAGGGAAGACACCACTGAGGGCTCACACAGCCTCTCCCTATTACAGTTGACTTTTATTATTTTGTCAGACTCAAACCTTTTGATTTGGTATTATCTAATGCAATAATACAATTAAGATTTCTTTAAAGATTTTATTTATTTTGAAAAAGAGAGAGAGAGAGGGAGGGGAGGGACAGAGGCAGAGGGAGAGAGAGAAACCCAAGCGGACTCTATGCCAAGCAAAGACCCTAATGTGGGGATCCATCCCACAACACTGGAATTATGACTCAAGCCGAAATTAAAAATTGGACACTTAACCAACTGAGTCACCCAGGTGCCCCAACACAATTACATTAAGATTTGCATCAAAACAGGGGCGCCTGGGTGGCTCAGTCAGTTAAGTATCTGCTTTTGGCTCAGGTCATGATCTCAGAGTCCTGGGATCCAGCCACACATTGGGCTCCCTACTTAGCGGAGAGTCTGCTTCTTCCTCTCCCTCTGCTGCTCCCTCTGCTTGTGTATTCTCTCAGTCTGCCAAATAAATAAATAAAATCTTAGAAAAAAAAAAGATTTGCATTAAAACTTGTTCTCAAAGTGATCTACAGATTCAGTGTAATTCCCACTAAAAGCCCAAGGGCCATTTTGGCAGAAATACAAAAACTCATCCTAAAATTCACGTGGAATTTCAAGGGACCCTGAACAATCTTGAAAAAGAAGAACAAATTTGAAGAACCAACACTGCCTGATTTCAAAACTTACTAGAAAGTTACAGTAATCAAATCAGAGTGATACTGGCATAAGACCAACATAAAGACTAATGGAACAGAACAGACACGCTAGAAAGAAACCCTCCAACACATGGCAAATTTTCTTTTCTTTTTTTTTTTTTTTTAAAGATTTATTTATCAGAGAGAGCGCAAAGCAGGGGGAACAGCAGGCAGAGGGAGAAGAAGGCTCCCCCCTGAGCAACGAGCATGATATGGGACTCAATCCCAGGACCCTGGAATCACAACCAGAGCAGAAGGGTCGACTAAGCCACCCAGGTGTCCTGGCAAACTGATTTTCAACATGGATGTAAAGACCAGAAGATGATAATGTTTTCAATAAATCATGCTGGAAAAAAATGGATACCCATATCAAAACAACAAAGTTGGACACTGATCTTATATTGTATACAGGAATTAACTCAAAATGGATCTAAGACCTAATTTAAGAGCTAAAACTACAAAATTCTTAGAAGAAAACATTGGGGAAAAAAATCTTCATGACATTGGATTTGGCAACAACTTTATGCATATGACACCAAAAGTATAAATGAAAGAAAAAATAAGTAAATTGGACTTCATCAAAATTAAAAACTTGGAGGAATGAAAGGCCACTATCAACAGAGTAAGAAGGCAACCTACGGAATGGAAAAAAAAAAAGGTGCAAATTACATATATGATAAGTAATTAATACCCAGAGAACATCTATAATTAAACATTGAAAAAGCAACCTAACTAAAAATGGGGATAGCAGGGCATCTGGGTGGCTCAGTAGGTTAAGTGTCTGTCTTCAGCTCAGGTCATAACCCCAGGGTCCTGGGATCAAGCCCTGCTCAGTGCGGAATCTGCTTCTCTCTCTCACTTTCCCTCTGTGTACCCTCACTTTCAAATAGAAAAATAAATCTTTAAAAATAATAAATAAACAAATATAAATAAAAATGGGGATAGGATTTGAATAGACATTTCTCCAAAGAAGATATACAAATGGCCAAAGGCACTTAAAGGCATTTAAAGATGCTCAATATCACTAATCATTAGGGAAATACAAATTAAAACCACAATGAGATACCACTTCACACAAATCAGGATGGCTATTGTCAAAAACAAAAACAAAATAAAAAACAAGTATTGGCTAAAATTTGTGGCACTTGGAACCCTTGTGCAATTTTGGTCAGAATGTAAAATACTATAGCTGCTATGGAAAACAGTATGGCAATTCCTCAAAAAATTAAAAACAGAATTACTATATGATCCCGCAATCCCACTACCATACTCAGAAGAACTGAAAGCAGGGACTTAAATAGGTATTTATACACCCATGTTTATAGAAGCATATTCACAACTGCCAAAAGGTAAAAGCAATTCAAGTGTCCACCACAGATGAATGGATAAACAAAATGTGGTATATACATACAACGGTATAGTATTCAGCCTTCAAAAGGAATGAAATTCTGACACATGCTACAACATAGATGAACCTTGAAGACATAATGCTAAGTGAAACAAGCCAGTCACCAAAAGAGAAACACTGTATGATTCCACTTATTTGACATACCCAGAGTAGTTAAATTTACGAAGAAAGAAAGTAGATGGGGCACCAGGGTGGCTCAGTCGGTTAAGCAGCTGCCTTAGGCTCAGGTCATGATGCCAGGGTCCTGGGATGGAGCCCTGCGTCGGGCTCCCTGCTCAGAGAGCCTGCTTCTCCCTCTCCCTCTCCCTGTTTGCTGCTCTGCCTACTTGTGTTCTCTATCTCTCTAATAAATAAATAAATAAATAAAACATTAAAAAGAAAGAAAGAAAGTAGAAATGTGGTTGCTAGGGGCTGGGGAAGGGTAGATGGGGATCAATACAAAATCTGGGAAGATGAAAACATTCTGGAGATGGCTGCTGGTGAAGGCTGCACAACAATATGAGTGTACTTAATGCCACTGACCTGGACCCTTTAAAATTGTTAACATGGTAAATTTTATGTTATGTATATTCTAAGAAAACTAAGAAAATGGTTAAAATGGTCCATTTTGTCTCTGTATATTTTGCTACACACACAAAAACAGAAACAAAACTTGTTCTCAATCTAACTCTCCTCATTACAAACTGTTAAACAAATCAAACTCACCTTGGCAACTTAATAAACTGCTCTCCCATACAATTCTTTGGTTCTTAAGGCTAATCCCTGGGGGTATACTTGCCTTTCCCTTTTCAAAATTGCTCACTAATGTAGGTAAATCAAACAGCCAGGATACACTAGGGTATCTACTTTAAAAAAAAAAAAAAAACAAGAACAAAAGCAAACACCTTTTCTACTACTGAAAACATCCATTAAGGGAAAAACTTAATGAGAACAGAAGTGTACTTAAAGGAGGAAGATCAAATGTGCTCTTTGACAAACAGCTGCTAAGTTTCAGTCTAGCAAGTAAAACAGAGCTTTATATACAAGTTTACTTTTTTCCTGGTTTAGGTAAAGTTGGCCGGAAAAAGGTAAGCCAATCAATCATCATAAAGCAAATGATCTTCATTCACAGGAACTACACACCATCAACTACCAATAGAACAGCACCTAGACTTTAATTTCTACAAGTTAATCAGAGTGTTAACAATACACAAAACCAACATTTTCCATATTGGCAAAGGTGCAAAATTGGGTTTATCCCTTTCTATATCAGTAGTTTTAATATTTATTTAATTCTTTTAAGATGAATGAAATTTTCAAGTAAGTTCAATTACAAAATTACCTTAGAATAGTGCTCCTCCTGTACTCAATGGTATACTTTTTTTTTTTTTTAATTTTGTTTATTTGACAGATGGAGATGTCAAGTAGGCAGAGAAGCAGGCATAGAGAGAGGAGGAAGCAGGTTTCCTGCTGAGCAGAGAGCCCGCTGTGAAGCTTGATACCAGGATCCTGGGATCATAACCCGAGCCGAAGGCAGAGGCTTTAACCCACTGAGCCACCCAGGCGCCCCCTCAATGGTATACTTTTAATTGCCTTCTTAATATACTGATCTACACAGCAGTCACCGATTTCATTAAATAATATAAAACCTTTCAGGCTGGGTTATGGACATTGAGAAGGGTATGTGCTATGGTGAGTGCTGATGGTTCACAGACCTGTACCCCTGAAGCAAATAATATATTATATGTTAATATAAATAAATAAATAATATAAACTTTTCCAACAAGGTCAACTATGGATTATGTGCTAGTCTGAGACAGGCATGTCTTAAGCAACTAATTAAATTCATTGGTACAATGCACCAAAAAAGAAACAGTCAGCAGGAGAAGTAAGATAACTAGAATGGGAGTCAGATGACCTATTTTCTACTACAAATTAGCTGTGTTATCCTGGGCAAGTCACTTAGCTCAACTGTGTCCTGACTTGTAAAGCTTTGCCCAGGGCCCCAACATGAAGTTTCTAATTTGACATTTTGCAAAATATGGGTATTTTTAAAAATTCATAACAGTAAGAAGAACATTATCTCAAAATAGAAAAAAAAAGTACAGAAAAATAGCTTTATAAGTTCATTACATTGTCCTTACTTTTCTCGTCTCACTTTAATAAAAACTTCTATAGGGACTAAGCAAGCATTTATTGGAGAAACAGTATTTTGTAACCCAAACTGCCTTATTTCTTAATCTGAAGAAGTAAAATAATAGCATGGGTTCTGGATTCAGTACTAGATTCAAATCCTAGCTTTACCACCTACTAGCTGTGTAACATTTTAACCAATTTTTTTTGGTTTTTGTTTTATCATTTCCCTGAGCCTACATTATAAAAATGCAGACATCTACCTCAAAGGGGTATTGAAACAAATAATGAAAGTATCTAGTACTTTCTAGTACTGGCACATAATATGCATTCAGTAAATGGTAGCAGTTACCTAAAAAGGAGATGAGATAGGATTATCATCAAGATTCTATGACTTTATAGACATGCAACAGAAAAGGAAAACTATACATAATAAAGCCCAAGAAGATATATATATTGAAATAGTTAGGGGGACCTGGGTGGCTCAGTCCTTAAGCATCTGCCTTCAGCTCAGGTCATAATCTCAGGGTCCTAGGACGGAGCCCCACATTGGGTTCCCCACTCAGGGAGCAGTCTGCTTGTCTCTCTCCCCCTTCCCCTCCCCCTGCTCTTGCTCTCTCTCTCAAATGAATAAATAATCTTAAAGAAAAGAAAAGAAGGGAAAAGAAAAGAAAAAGGGTGCCCGGGTGGCTCAGTTGGTTGGGTGTCTGCCTTCAGCTTGGGTCGTAATCTCAGGGTCCTGGGATGGAGTCCCACGCTGGGCTCCCTGCTCAGCAGGGAGTCAGCTTGTCCCTCTGCTCCTCCTCCCGCCCACACCTCCCCACTTGTTCTCTCTCTCTCTCACTCTGTCTCTATCTCAGGAAATAAATAAAATCTCAAAAAAAAAGAAAGAAAGAAACAGTTAATTTATAATGGGTTAAAAAAGGAATTTTTTATAATGGGTAAAAAAAGGAACTGATTTTATTTCTTATACTTTTGGTTATGTAGGAAGGTAGATTTGGTAAAAACAAAACAAAACAAAAAACAAAACAAAACAAAAGGTAGACTCTTTTTACTTGCCAACTCAAGACTAGTACTTTTTAAAAACTGCTTTGCTTTCTCTTTAAAGCAAAATATTTTATTTACCTAATCTATCACTGAATCAGGCCAGAATTGGTTTACAGAGGTTATCTAGTGCATTTTCACCTTACTACCAGATAGACTCAGGAAGGAATGTGCTTAAACTCATCTCCAATGCTTCATTCTTAACGTGTTTTATCACTCTGATTAGAAAAAGTCTAAATCCTTCTCAAATTTATCGCTTAGAAATCTCATATATAGGGGTGCCTGGGTAGCTCAGTGAGTTAAAGCCTCTGCCTTCAGCTCAGGTCATGATCCCAGAGTCCTGGGATCAAGCCCCACATCGGGCTCTCTGCTCAGCAGGGAGCTTGCTTCCCTTCCTCTCTCTCTGCCTGCCTCTCTGCCTACTTGTGTCTACTACTACTGCCTG
Organism: Mustela nivalis; assembly: GCF_964662115.1. NCBI lineage: Eukaryota > Metazoa > Chordata > Mammalia > Carnivora > Mustelidae > Mustela > Mustela nivalis. The sequence continues at coordinate 103,855,381 of NC_139022.1, forward strand.
TCCAATGGATAAATAAAATCTTTAAAAAAAAAAAAAAGAAATCTCATATATAGAGTATGTTATATTTGGTATAATAATAGGGAAAATAAAAATTCATACTTGTATTTCCATAAATTCTGAAAGGAAAAAAAAGACATAAAAAGTATAGAGGGCAGGATATTTGGGATGGGTTATTTCAAGATTTTTCACTGTATTTGCCTTTATGTCACTGTGACTCACAAATTGTACACATGTAATCACCTATTGAGATGTACTAAATAGGGGCACCTGGGTGGCTCGTAGGTTAAAGCCTCTGCCTTCAGCTCAGGTCATGATCCCAGGGTCCTGGGATCGAGCCCCATATTGGGCTCTCTGCTCAGCTGGGAGCCTGCTTCCCCCTCTATTTCTGCCTGCCTCTCTGCCTACCTGTGATCTCTGTCTGTCAAATAAATAAATAAAATCTAAAAAAATAAATAAATAAAAGAAGAACAAGAAGAAATGTACTAAATAATAACCATAAGAAAACCTTCCATCCTTCAAGTTTCACAATAAGGTTTTCCTCCATCCAAATCTAATCAACTTTGGCTTGACCCACCATTCATATAACCATACTTATCAACACATCATTTTATATGTAAAGTCTTTTTTAAAGGTTTTTAAATTTATATATTTGACAGAGGGACAGAAAGAGAGGGAATACAAACAGGGGGAGTGGGAGAGGGAGAAGCAGGCTTCCCGCTGAGCAGGGAGTCCAATGCAGGGCTCAATCCCAGAACCCTGGGATCATTACCTGAGCCAAAGGCAGACACTTAAGGACTGAGCCACCCAGGTGCCCCATGTCTTAAGGCTTCAATGAATGAAACTTGTATAAGGTTGATACTCATGCAATATAACAAACTGTTACAGTAGTAACATGTAGCTTTTCCTTCTGTAAACATTTCCAGTGCCTCCAAAGTTCGCACTAGTATACAAAGTTATATTTCCTATTTTATCACCAGTATTGATAATTTATGGAATAAAGTACTTTCTACCTTGAATGAAGTCCCCATCAAAGTTTTTTAGAAATTTATTTTCATGAACAATAAATGAATTTTTCAAAAACAATAGAGTATTTTAAGTGAAAGTTACTCAAAATTATAAACTTACTGCAGAAAATTTACAGCATTTAACTTTTCAGTACCCTCCTTCAATTTCTCTCTTGTCTAGATTATAAGCACAAGCCTTGAAATGCTATTAAAAGCAGTGACTCACCTTGTTTACCTAAAGTTTGAATACAGAGTATTCGTGACAAAATTGCCATCCCTGCTGATAAGAATGGGCTCTAGACCAGTGGTTCTCAACCAGGGGTGAGTTTGTCCCCAGAAGACATTTAACAATGTCTGGAGACATTTATGGCTCTCACAACTGAATGGGTTCTACTGGCATCTAGTGGGTAAACGCCATGGATGTTGTTAATAATGCACAGGACAGCCTCTAGCAACAAGAATTATCTGGACTAAAACGTCAGTATGTTGCTGTTGAGAAACCTTGTTCCAGATTACAGATTACAAGTAACTCTAAAGCAAATGATACATCTCTTCAACTAGAGAAAATCAAATAGAAATTCTGTATGGCTGTACTTTTGCCTCTAAAAATAATTTTCAAGGAAAAATAAATCCCTACAAAGCTTTTGCTATAATTTGCCATAAATTGCTGTACACAGTGTTTGTGTGCTTCTACCTAATTACAAGTAAGGCACAGGCCTCAAGATAAGAAAAAAAACCTCAATATGATAAAAACCTATGCTGTCTAATTGAGTATCTATCTTTAAAGTATCTGTATATAAACAAATACACACACACACATAGGTTTATATAGGCCTAGAAATTTTCCAAAAAAAACCAACAAAAAAACCACAACTGTAATATTGGTTATCACTAAAGAATGGGATTTGAAGGATCAGTGGGAATAAAAGGACTTCTACTTTGCACCATATATCTAATACCTACACTGTTGAATTTTTCAACATGAGACTATATGACTTTTATCATTTTAAAGTAGGGGATAACTGGGTGGCTAAATTGGCTGAGCATCTGCCTTCTGCTCAGGTCATGATCCTAGGGTCCTGGGATTGAGACCTGTGTCAGGCTCTCTGCTCCTCGGCGAGCCTGCTTCTCCCTCTCTCTCTGCCCCCACCCCCTACTTGTGCTCTCTGTCTCTCTCACCCTCTCTCAAGTAAGTAAATAAAATCTTGAAAACAAGAAGTTAAAAGGAGAATATCATGCATACATATGCATACACTCTGATGACAGAAAAATTAATTCACAAACCTCACAAAAGTCTTTCCTTTAGGTTATTTTCTTCTTTTTTACTTGCTTAAAAAAGACTACGAATCTAAAAATCAACATTTAAAAATTGTTTTTTTGAAGAATTTTCAACCTGATTTCTATTCTAAACAATAGTACATTTCAATAGGATCCAATGCAAGTTCTGATTTCTATTCAAGGCCTTGGACAGCTAAGGAGCATTCTTGCTATGCCTGAAGAAATATAAAACAAATATTTACCTATGTTTAGAACAACAAGAACCAAAGATCCTAAATGGTGGCATTCTCTAAGCTAGTATAATTCTAATAAAAATTTTACAAAAAGACCCAAGCCCATTCCTTAAGCCGAACGGTCTTTTGACTTAGCCAGCAAGGGAAAACAGCTTGTTTTTTCTTAGCTATTGGCTCTCACAATGAACAAATAAGAGGTCCTTAGAGTATCTATGCCTCTGTACACCAAATATATAAGACTTCAACTAATTCTAGAGCAAATAAACTAGGCCTCCACATTTCTTACTTATTTCTCACCAAGTCCTGCCCCATTTGAAGAACAAGACAAATTTCACTCTCAAACTATAAAATGACTCTTTATCTTTCTGTATGTCTAAAGTATAAGTACTTGGTTCTAGAACATCTAGAAAAGACAAAAATAAAGATTTTAGCATTATTCATCAAATGCCAATTGGGTGAGTATTTTTTTTTTAAAGATTTTATTTATTTATTTGACAGAGAGATCACAAGTAGGCAGAGAGGCAGGCAGAGAGAGAGGAGGAAGCAGGCTCCCTGCTGAGTAGAAAGCCCGATGCGGGACTCGATCCCAGGACCCTGAGATCATGACCTGAGCCGAAGGCAGCGGCTTAACCCACTGAGCCACCCAGGCGCCCCAGGGTGAGTATTTTTTGAACAACATTATGATCTCTTCATACTGGAAATTCAAAGGCAATGATATGGGAGAAGATGGCTAATACTTTGAAAGAAAAAAGAAAAAGAAGGAAGAAATCTGCTTGGGCAAAATATGTCATTTCACTCACAAACACATGGACTATCCTCTACCACACATACTGTAAAGACCAGATACTCCAGGAATTTCTTTCTCTGTGTGATATGGGAGAAAGAAGTCATAAAAATAAAATTTCCTTTTTCTACAGTAAAGTAAATAATCTATATGCACCCTGAGCAACATCTTAGACTAAGATAAAGTCTCCAGGTACCCCAGACACATTCATTCCAAAAATGAGGCCCACCGATATACACTTAATACCTAAATCCTTTTTAGGCACAGAAAACTTAAGTAACAGGTAACTAAGGAGTTCTACCACTAGCCTAAATGGGTACAAGGATCATCAATAAGTAACATGCAAAAAAAACCCATCAAAAAAACAAAAAGGGGGGCGCCTGGGTAGCTCAGTGGATTAAAGCCTCTGCCTTCGGCTCAGGTCATGGTCCCAGGGTCCTGGGATCGAGCCCCGCATCGGGCTCTCTGCTCAATGAGGAGCCTGCTTCCTCCTTTCTCCTCTCTCTCTGCCTGCCTCTCTGCCTACTTGTGATCTCTGTCTGTCAAATAAATAAATAAATAAAATCTTTAAAAAAAACAAAACAAAACAAAACAAAAAAACACAAAAAGGTACGATTCTGCTCACAGCTTTAATCACATGGTATGGGGAATCCAAATGAAATACAGTAAGCTAGAGAAAGAGAGAGAGATGCTGTGTGTGTGTGTGTGTGTGTGTGTGTGTGTGTGTGTGTATACAACAAGCCTCATAGAAATGATTACTTCAAAAGCTCATTTCCCAGATATAACACATGAGCCAAAGAAGTTAGAAATTTATGACTTTGGGGTGCCTGGGTGGCTCAGTGGGTTAAGCCACTGCCTTCGGCTCAGGTCGTGATCTCAGGGTCCTGGGATCGAGTCCCACATCGGGCGCTCTGCTCAGCAGGGAACCTGCTTCCTCCTATCTCTCTCTCTGCCTGCCTCTATGCCTACTTGTGATCTCTATCAAATAAATAAATAAAATCTTAAAAAAAAAAAGAAATTTATGACTTTGGAGGCTCACTCGCACTCTACCTCTGAAAAAATTTAAACATATTATTTATGTAAAAGTGCATTAGTGATCTTTCACATTACCTATGATAATTATGTAAAAATGGTCCAGAAAATCAAGGATATTACTTTTAGACAAAAGGAAACCTTTTCAATCTCCTTTACAAGTTAGGGAAGGAAAAAAAAAAAAAAGACTCTATCTTTAAAATCTAAAGGTATTCCCACTTTGCTCTGTAGGTAAAAAGTACATGTGTTTTAGGTTCCTCTCTCATCCACTTTCATTGAAAGGATGAAAGAAAGTCTTCCATAAGCACAAGAGTGGAGGTGCTCCAGAGACTCTCCCCATAACTGCCTACTCAAATAAAATCCTGTCCCACTTTGACTTAGAAGTTATTTCTCTTAAAGTGAAATTCAAAGATACAGACATTCAAGGGACTAGCTTCCTTACAACCCACACACTATTTTTTCCAAAGCGAAATGTTGGAGTGAAAATGTACTAACATTTTAAAACTAAATGAACCCCTGTTCAGACATGGTAAGACAATGTAGAATGGTAAGACAATGCACTAACTGTATTCTGCAACCCACAAATAGTTTCTTATTCCTCTCAAACACAACAGCCAGGATAGTTGTACACAGAGAAATCTCTGTACTTTAACAGCAAGATCAGAGGCTAAAATAATTGGTCATAGGGGAATGAAGGAGGCACCTTAGAACCAAAATAGAATACTCTGGGCACTTAGAACAATAGCCGTCAAGAAACAGTACCATATCCAAGCCATGGTCAAGATAGATAAATATATATATAGATATATATATCTATATATAGATATATATATCTCCCTATTCCCCAGGGCCCAAAAGATGACGATGCCTTCCATCCCAGGTTGCTCGGACCTAAAAAGGCACAGTTAAGAGTTAAAGAGTTACAAGAAATGAAGGATCTGATCATTAATTTCTGCAAAAGCTGTTCAGTGTTTCAACTTCTCCAAATCTAAAAATACAGACTTCAGCTATCCAGCTATTCTGAAGTGCAAAGATGCACTGGAATTTCCTTTTCCTGCATAACTTCACAAAAGGTCCCAGGTGCAAGACTCACGTGCTTTCTCAGGTAAAAGCAGAGAGCTTCTTCATACTAACATGCTTCGAACTAAAAAAGGAGATTAAGAACACTTCTTTCATACGTAGGTAAGGTACAGGGCAAAGAACTGACAGACAACTCAACACTGGGGACAGGCATATAGTGGAAATGCCCTCTCAGCGAGCAAGCTCTGTCTGTCTCAGTCTCTCTCTCCCTCTCCTGTCTCGCTCGCTCTCTCAGTACCAAGGGCAGGGACTCTGGCAAGACCCCGCCCCCCATCTCCAAAGCGGGGTGGGCGGGAGGTAGCCAGAGGAGTCCTTGTTCCCGCGCGAAGCTTAGAGACCAAAGGACTCCCCATTGTGGGTCTACGGATGGTGACGCGAACCGGTCCGGCTCAAGCCGCGGGCTGAAGAGTAAGCTGAGGGCGCACTAGGCCCGCACCGCTGCCACTGCAGCCATGGAGCCGATCGCTGTCAGAGAACGGCTCCGCCTGGGGAGCCAGAGGATGGCCCGAGCCCTGTGCCGGCCCAAAGAGAAATCATGCCTCACACTGTATGGAAGGCGGGGGTCCTGGAAGCGTACCTCGGACACCTCGTCCTCGTCGCTGCCAGAGGCACCACCTCCACCCCCGGTCCTCAGCACTGCAGCCGCCAACTTGAAATCCAGCGCCGCGTCTCCTCCGGCCGCACCGCTGCCGCCGCCACCGACGCCCGGTGCGGGCCCGGCCTCCCCAAAGAGTCTCACGGTGCGAATCCCCAGTCCGACCCCTCCCGGCGGAGGCGGCTCCGAGGCCCCGGCTGGGGCGGATCGCGGAGCCACCGAGTCCAGGTCCTCCTCAAAGGAGGTGCCGCCGCCTCCGCCATCGGTCAGCATGGTTCGCACGCGGAGCCGGAGACGCTGCCGAGTCACTCGCAGCCACCGCCGCCGCCGATCCCGGGAACGAGAGGAACAGCAGGAGGAAGAAGCTTCTCCTTCCCCCCGTCCCAGCAGCGCCACTAACTTCTCACTGCCTAACCTGCTGCCTCCCGCCCCCCACACTCGCCACTGGCTGCAGCTCTCCAGCGGCTGCAGATCATTGGCCAAGGTGACCCGTCGCTCAGGCTCTTCGTCACGCGCCGCTTGCTGGCTCGCGGCCCCCAAGCTGCGTTGACCCGCGCAGGCCTAGGCGGTTGCGAACACCCGCCTCCTAGTCCCCACGCGCCGACTTCCGGTCCTTTTCTACGTCTATTGGTCAACCTCTCTCACTACCTCGTCACGACCTTAAAGTGGATTAGTTCGCCTTGTGGTCAGTCATAGTGACCCCTGACAATAGGAAGCTTCATTGGCGCCACAGAGTGTCGATCACTTTGTCACAGGACGTCGCGTGCTACAATTGGCCCCCGTAGTACCATTCATCCCGCCCCCATCTGAGGTGACGGGAAAGGGCTGGGGAATTTCCACTTTTGATTAAAATGACCGCAGAGGTGACGATCCTCAAGAATTGGTAAGATTTGGAGCAGAATTCACTCGGAGTTTGGTGGGGCTTATCTGTCAAGGATGCAAGAGGCGCGGAGGTTACGAAGCTCCCACCTGTCGCTCCCCGCCGGACACGGAGACTGCGGCCGGAGAATTGCTGCATGGGGATTGGAGGAGAGAAGCAATCCGTCTCAGCGCGTCTCCACCTTCCTGACAGCCCCTGGTTGGAGGAGCGGAGCGTCAGTCATTGGAGCGGTCGCCACCTCTGGGACAGGTGAGATTGTGTAACCTATGCCTTTGGCTCTTTGGGCGGGTGTAGGGGGCTGGGACAGGAGAGGAGGCAGGGCTGTTCTTCCTTGGCGCCTCCAGCCTTTCTGAGGGGAGCCCGGCGCGCGAAGCTGAGGGGACCAAGGGGGCACTGCTTGGGATGTGGCCGCCCCGAGGCGATTCCGCCCGCCCGCGTGCCGGGACGTGGCTGGGTGAGGCAGTTCTACAACCTGCCGCCGGGATGGCCCCGCGGGGCCGCGTTCTCTTGCTCGTGGAAGACGGCGGGCCTGAGGGCTGGACAGCGCCTTGCCTCAGTACTGGGAACTGTCCCACCGAGGAAGGTGGGAAGGCCGCGAACAGCTCGAGGAAATCAGACAGCAGGGCGTGTTGAGAGCGCGGGCTCTGGCGCTGTTAGGAATTCTGGTGCCTCCACTTACTTGCTGTGTGACCTACGGGCGTTCTGTGCTGAATCTCTGTGACTTTCAGTTCGTTCATCTGTAAAATGGGACCAACAGCAGCACGTCCCTCATTGCGTTGTTGTTTTGAATACGTTAGCATAAGGCGGTGAGCAAAGTGCCAAACTTAAAGACCCATTTTTATTAGTTACTCTTCCTTCAGGAGTCTTCCACCTGCCCCTGGGCCCAGGGGCAACCAAACTAATTCTTGTCATATTTCGGTGATGCAAAACAAGCTAGCTAAGGCAGATGGCGGGAGTTGGGGGCGGGGGGGTCCGGCGTGCAGAGGTGTCTTCCCCCTTCTAAGGGTCTGTCTCTGCTTCTATTATCCCTATCTTTATCCTTCTCTCTTTTGTCAATAAAGAAGGGCTTTAAAATACTCATGCTTCAACAAATCCTATGATCAAAGATCACCAGAGGGGCGCCTGGGTGGCTCAGGAGGTTAAAGCCCTACTCGTGCGCTCTCTCTCTCTCTCTCTCTCTCTCTGTGTCAAATAAATAAATTAAATTAAAAGTCACCAGAAAGGCGTTTGGTGAAGTTTGTATGGCAAATGTCCTTTGACCCAGAGAATGAGCATATGACTTAGGTTGGTTAAAAACAAAAGATTTGGCACTTCTCCTCTCTTGCAACTCTAACAAAGGTCTTTGTATATCTTGATTGTGCAATTTTTAATATTTCACCTACCTTGAACTGTAATCTGAAAATTCTGTAAAGACTATAACAATTTGGGGGCACCTGGGTGGCTCAGTCGGTTAGACCACCAACCGGTGATTTCGGTTTAGGTCATGAATCTGTCTCATCGGTGATGAGATCCAGCCAGGGTCAGGCTCTAGCTCAGCCTAGAGTCGGCTTGAGATTCTCTCTCTCCTACTTTCTCTGCCCCTCCCCCACTCTCTAAAATAAGTAAATATGAAATATATATATATAAATTTTTAAAAATTTGATTCTGCCAAGCTTAAAGAACATTTTGAAGATGGTTAACATTTCTTTGGCATGGTAATTTCTAATTCTGGCATTTCACATACCAAACAAAGGAGTCTTTTCTATAAGCAGAATATATTAGGTGAATGTTCTTTCTAGATAATAAGTTGTAGGAAATGGAAAAAATTCTTGTGCCTTTTCTACAGAGCTATTTTGTTGTTTTTTTTTTTTTTTACAGAGCTATTTTGATACAAATGTCCTGTGTAGTGTCTTTAGTTAGAATCTACAGAACTTAATTAGCCTGTATCCTCAGTGCTGTTTAAATTTTGAAGATATGTGTGACGAGGTCACAAGCCAAACTAATAGCACCAAGGAAAGAAACCCAGCTCTGCCCAACCCACTTCAAAGCTGGATTATCCAGAATTGGTATGGATACATCCCTAGGCAAAAAACAGGTATTGACTGGTGCAGCATTACAAAGGAACTGCTTGTCAGTCCTACCATTAATACAAAAATAAATTTCCTGATGCAACTCCCTGAACAAACTCATTAAATTCTTTGAACAAATGTAATGAATCTCGGGAACAGAGAGAAAGGAAATCTGGGCATATGCATTTTACCCAATATATTTGAGAGAGAACTATATACTCTTTACTCAGTGCCTAGCAATCAACCCTGAGTATAGCCAGGAAAATATGATTGAGCAATAATCTTTGTTTCACCTGGATCTTTACCTGAGACACTTGTTGCCAGGAGTTTGACAACAATTGAGTAATCATTTTAGGATTTAGTAACTCCCAGTATTCTAGATAATGGTGGCTGCTATTGTTGAGACTGTATTAAGCATGATTTTAATATTTCTATATACACCACATCATGTGGTATTACAGAAGTGAAAACAGAGAAATCATTCAGTCAATCACTAAACCAAGTAATACCTTTGGTGAATATATCAAATCACACTCAAAGTATTCAATGTAAAAAATCAATAAGTTTATGTGATTTATTGGATAATGTCGGTTTTGATATATCATATCTTAAGATGGTATTTGCTAACTAAAAAAAGTACATGTCACTGATTTTTCAAATGCTAAATAAGCAGTAGAGAGCAAAATCCCTCTTTGAGGAAATACATATATATGTTAGAAATGAGTATTAGAATAAAATGTTTTCTTCCAAAAAACTAGTGGGAGTATTGATTAAGGAGTAGTTATAGTATATTTCAAAGCACTCTTCCTTTTGACCATCTTTCAGACATAGAAGGAAAAGGCAAAAAGAGAAACTGTATATCCCAAGGATTTTTAAAACTTCTAAGGATAATAAAAATCTTCATTTTTTTTGCAAGAAATGTGAGATTGACAAATGAAATTGTATATACAGGGACTTAAGCTACTTTGACTACTTTAACTGTAGTTCTTTCATGTGCAACTTACCTTTTTTCAAGATATTTATTTAATTTCTGCATGTCAGTGCATCTCAGTTCAGCCTGTCTATTTAAGGAAGGAAGTAAACCAAAAAATATGTTGCACTTGGAAGTTATGTCATTTAACCTTTATAATAAACTTACCAAGATTTCACCCATTTTCTGATGAGGAAGTTGAAACTCCAAAAAGGTTAAATAACTTTCCCAAGCTTATAAGAGAAATATATGGAAAGGCTAGGATTTGAATTTATTTCTGCCTGATCTCAAAATCCATGCTTTTCCCCCTATATCACATTGATCTCTTGGTACCCTCAAAGGAAGAGGAACTTCACCAATCAGATAAACTGATATAATAATCCAATCACTTTATCTTTCTTATAGACCTACTAATTAGCACTCTAGGTGGAGTTATCCCTGACTGCCACCAAATTTAATATCTTTCTTTTTTTTAACAACTGGATGCACTTAATTTAAAAAGTTTTCTGGTTTTTCCAACTGTGTTGTTAATTTCTTAGACCACGTAATTTCACATTAAGAAATTTGAATAGTTGATACCTTCACGTGGTTCAAATTTCAAAAATAATTTTAAAAACATAATAAAAGGAGTCGTTTTATTTTGTCCTTTTACACTCAGATACCCTCTCATAAGCAAAACATCTTTTAAGTCTTATTTATTTATTTATTTACTTACTTACTTACTTAGGGTGGTTTTATGAAAGCATGGGGACAGAACCTGTGAGCAGAAAGAGTTGCCCAAACTGTCTTGTTAGGTTTTAAAATATTCTTCTAGAAGGGCACCTGGATGGCTCCATTGGTTAAGCATCCAAGTCTGGATTTTGGTTCAGGTCATAATCTCAGGGTTGTCAAATGGAGCCCCACGTCAGGCTCTGTGCTGGGCATGGAGCTTGCTTAAGATTCTCTCCCTCTCTCTCCTCTCCCCCTACCCACTCACCCCCCTTTTCTTTAGCCCCTGCCCCCCACTCCTGTGCACACATGCACACATGTTCTGTCTCTCCAAAAAAGAAAAGAAAACAAAATAGACCTGTAGAGATTTTTAAATATATAAGCAATTTCATATGTGTCAATTTATTTTTTCTCTTTAAACACAGTGGCAGCATCTACTATACACACTTCTATATCTTGCTTTTCTCACCTGATTTATTCTAGACATATGTCATGTTATCATGTAAAGAGGTCTGTCATTCTTGTTTACAACTTCATAGTATTCTGTTTACATGATTTATCATCTTTAGTATTGAATATTTAGATTATTTCCTTACCCCACCCTTAACAAACATTGTTACAGATGTGTAGCTTTCTGATCTACTGTCTGTCCTCAAGGAAGTGCTGGGAACATATTAATTTAACTGAGAAATCATAAGCTGAAGGCTACTGCTTATTTGAGCTATATACAAAACATCTAGGAAGTGGGCATATTTTTAAAAATATGGAGTTATGGCTGCAGCTAGACTACCACACCACACAACCTAAGAAAAATATTCAGAAAGTTTCCTGGAGTTTCTTCTGCTATTGAACTTACCTTTCCTAAAAAGGGGATGTATATATATACAAAATATCTACTTCCCTTCTAAAAGTTCTATCCTTACTGCCTGCCCAACAAAAATGAGCCCAATCAGGATGCCTAGTCGTTTAAGCATCCGACCCTTGATTTTGTCTTGGGTCATGATCTTAGGTCATGATCTAAGGATTGTGAGATCAAGCCCTGTATCCAGTGTGTGCTGGGCATGGAGCCTGCGTAAGATTCTCTCCCTCCCTCCCTCCCTCTGCCCCTCTCCCACCTAAAAAGAAGAAGAAGAAGAAGAAGAAGAAGAAGAGGAGGAGGAGGAGGAGTGAGGTCAATAAGTGATGTTACTCCATTTGATTATACACCTTTAATGCCAGAAATCGTTTTTTGGTGGGGTTTTTTTCCCCCAAACTTCTAAAACTAATGCGTATATAAATATCTCTTGTGGTAGAATCACTCAGGTTCTCAGCAAAAGGAGACTTCCTTGGGGCTCTGTCAGAATTTCTTTTTCTTTCTTTTTTTTTTTTTTAAGATTTTATTTATTGGGGCACCTGGGTGACTCAGAGGGTTAAAGCCTCTGCCTTTAGTTCGGGTCATGATCCCAGGGTCCTGGGATAGAGCCCCAAATCAGGCTCCCTGCTCAGTGGGGAACCTGCTTCTCCCTCTGCCTGTCACTCCTCCTACTTGCTCTCTCTCTCTATCAAATAAATAAATAAAATCTTTAAAAAAAAAAAAAAAAGAAAAAGTAATGTAAAACTGACAGCAATAGTAATCATCTCAGGGAGGAGGGGGGTGCCTGACTGGCTCAGAGGATGCCACTCTTGATCTTAGGGTTCTGAGTTTGAGCCCCACGTTGGATGCAGAAATTACTTTAAAAATTAGAATCTTAAAAAAAAAAAAAGTAAAAAAGGGTGCCTGGGTGACTCATTCAGTTAAGCAGCCAACTCTTGGTTTCAGGTCAGGTCATGATCTTAGGGTCCTAGGCTCAACAGGGTCCTCCATGCTCACCAGGGAGCCTGCTTAAGTATTCTCTCTCTCCATCTCCCTCTGCTCCACCTCCCACCAGTGTGTGCACTATTTCTCTCTAAAATAAAAAATCTTAAAAAAAAAAAAAACAAAAACGATTAAGGACACGTGGGTGACTCAGTAGGTTAAGCCTCTGCCTTCGGCTTAGGTCATGATCTCAGGGTCCTGGGATCAAGCCTAGGGCTTTCTGCTCAGCAGGGAGCCTGCTTCCCCTCTCTCTCTGCTCTGCCTCTCTGCCTACTTGTAATCTCTCTCTCTGTCAAATAAATAAATAAAATCTTTTAAAAAAACAGTTTAAAAATACTGATTATCTCTGGATAATGGAATTATACAGAGATTTATAAAGTTGCTTTTCTTTTTTGAATATTTGTATTTTTTAGGCTTTTCTTTTTTAGTTTTTTCCATAGTTAACATATATTTTGTGTAATAAAAATTAAATATTTAAATTAAATAAATTGATTTCAAATAAGTTTTGCAGTTTTCTCACCTGTTCATTCATCCAACATTTACTCAATTCCTGCTATGTGCATGTCAGTGTGCCAGTTGCTTTGGGGGAAAACAAAAGAAACAGAAGAGTTAATGTACTTCCTTTAGACTATACTGATATATACTTAAAGGTTGATGATTAGGTGGATAAAATGCACAGGGAATAATAGAAAACAGACAAATTCAATACTGTATGATAAAATATTTTACAGCACTGAGTAAAGAGAAGATAAAAGAGATGTCAAAATGGAGTAAGTTTATTTAGGAAAAAGTTGATTATGACCATTTTGAGCTAGGGTAATGACTGAGGGAAACAGAAGAGGTAAAGCATTACAAATGGAAAGAAATGATAGGAATGTTGATAAAAAGTTGAAAGTCTTGAAAGTGTATGTCAGGATGGTAAAAAGACTAACTGGGCCAATACAGAGAAATTGAAATGTGAATTCAAGCGAAATTTAGTTTAAAGGAATGTTAAATACTGGACTGGGGGCTTGAAATGTGGTTCAAAAGGCCATCCACCATAGTTCTTGAAAAGCAAAATTATCAAGATAAAAATTGTTAAGGGATAATTACAATTGTTTTGTTTTGGCTGTATTGCATGAGTTTTGTTAAAACAAGGAAATACTGGAGTCTGGAAAATAAGCAGTCTTGCTGTTGTGCTTAGTCCAGGTATGAGGTAATGAAGCCAGATCAGATGAATGACTATCAAATGGAGTAAAATTTACTGTCAGCAATCATGAAGAATCCATATGACTTCGTATCTGATTAGATGTAGGAAACAAGGAGTATAGGAACAAAAGTTACTTCAGAAAAACTGATACAGGGCGCCTGGGTGGCTCAGTCGTTAAGCATCTGCCTTCAGCTCAGGTCAGGGATCGAACCCCACATCGGGCTCCCTACTTGGCAGGAGGTCTGCTTCTCCCTTTCCTACTCCCCCTGCTTGTATTCCCTCTCTCGCCGTGTCTCTATCAAATAAATAAAATCTTTAAAAAAGAAAAAGAAAAACTGATACAAAATTTCTGAGGAGAAATGTGGCATAATGTATCAAGATCCTTTCTTTACAGGAGTCTGGTGGGCTCACTCTGTAGAGCATATGATTCTTGATCTCAGGGTTGTGAGTTTGCACCCCACCTTGGGCACAGAGTTGACTAAAAATTCCTTTCTTTAAGTTTTCATTTCCATCTACTAGAATGCCTAAAATCCAAATAACTGATAATACCCATTGCTGGTGAGGATGCAAAGCAACAGGAACTCACTCACTGCTAGTATGGTATAGCCACTTTGGAAGAGAGTTTCAAAGTTTCTTACAAAGCTAAACATTGTCTTACCATACAACCCACGGTTGCACTCCTAGGTATTTACCCACAGAGTGAAAAACATATCCACATAAAATTCTGCATGTGATTGTTCATAGCAGCTTTATTCATAATCACCAAAACATGGAAACAAGCAAGGTCTCCTTTGAAAAGTAAATAAACGGGGCGCCTGTGTGGCTCAGTGGGTGAAGCCTCTGCCTTCGGCTCAGGTAATGATCAAAGGGTCCTTGGATTGAGTCCCGCATCTCTGCTGAGCAGATAGCCCACTTCCTCCTCTCTCTCTGCCTGCCCCTCTGCCTACTTGTGATTTCTTTCTCTGTGTGTCAAATAAATAAATAAAATCTTTTTTTAAAAAAAGAAAAGTAAATAAATAAGCAAACATGTTCTCATTGCATGATGGAATACTATTCAGTAATAAAAAAAAGAATGAGCTACCAAGCCATGCAAAGATGTAGATGAATTTTAAATGTATTGCTAAGTGAAGGAAGCCAGTCTGAAAGGCTGCATACCATGTGATCTTATTTATATGTGACATTCTGGAAAAGGCAAAATTGTGGAGATGGTAAACAGATCAACGACTGCCAATGGCTGGAGTGGGGAAAGGGTTGAATGGAGGAAGCACAGGGACTTTTCAGACTGGTAAAATTCTTTATGATACTATTTAGAAATGACATTCCTGTAACGACTTGCATACCTTGCACCCACATCTTGGGTTTTAATAATATTCTCCAATAAGAGATGGCTCCTTGGAGAAATGGCTGAGACTAGAATTAGGGTGGGAAATATACAAGATGAACCCAGAGCATCTTACAGTGCCATAAAGTAAGAAAATAGTACACATGCATGCGTGCGTGCATGCATACATGCATACAGTCACACAGACACACTAATAAGGACATCTGAGAGAGATAATAGGAGCTAACTAAAAGAGCCCCTAACAGCCATAGCTGGAATAATCTGAACAAATAAATAGTCTTGAAATAAGGCCCAAAATATAAAACAAGTACCCTTGAATCCATATAGGTATAAATAAATGTTCAAATAAACAAATAAATGGGGAAAATAGGTAAGTCTTCCAAGCAGAAGAATTTCAAATTTATGTAGAAACCCTGCCCTTAAGGAGGTGAAGTCCCCTCTCCTTAAGTTTGGGCTGTGCATAATGATATCCTTCCAGAGAGTAAAATATGGAAAAGGGAGGGGATAGAATAACTTGAAACTGGAGAAAAGTGACAAACACTGCCTCAGCCAGGTTATCAGGATTAATATCAACAGTGATAACTCATATTGATAGTGTATACCCTTGATATTACCTGCAGGAAAAGTCTGAGAAACTGTCATAGTCAAGAGGAGCCCAAAGAGACATGATGACGAAATATAATGTGTTATCCTGGATAGAATACTGGAAGAGAAAAAGGACATGAGGTAAACTTGAAGTAAATTTGAATAAAGTGTGGATCTTGGTAATAATGTGTCAGTTAGCTAATAATATGTCGATGTTATTTTATTAATTGTGACACATGTGCCATGCTAATATAAGATATTAGTAATAGAGGAAATTGGATACGGGCTATGTGGAAACTGTACTAACTTCCCATCTTTTCTTTAAATCTAAAACAATTCTATGGGGGCACCTGGGTGGCTCAGTTTGTTAAGCATCCAACTCTTGATTTCTGCTCAGGTCATGATCTCAGGTTGGTGATATTGAGCCCTGCTTTGGGCTCTGTGCTGAACAGGGAGCCTGCTTAAGATTCTCTCTCCCTCTACCCGCCACCCGGCAAAAAGTTTAAATCTAAAACTCTTCTAAAATATAAATTGTTTTATTTTGATTTTTTCAGTTTTGTTGATATATAATTTATCTATAACACTGTATTAATTTAAAGTATACAACCTTAAGTTTGATTTACTATTGCAAAGTGATTGCCACAATAAGTTTAATTAACATACATTACCTCACATAGTTACAAATTTGTCTTCTTTTGCTGGGAACTTTTAAGATCCTACTTTCTTGTGAAAGTTTATTTTTTAAAATGCTTATTCCTTTGAGGGTTACCTGGGTGGCTCAGTCAGCTAACTGTTTAAAAACAAACAAACAAAAAAAATAAGAAACATTAGACAGATATAGATTATGTATGGTTGATGGGATAGTGGGTTTACTTATTTATCTATCTATTTATTTATTTATGTTTCCAGGTTTTGTATAAGCAATCTATTACTCTGGTGATCAGAAAGAAATATATGATAAAGGTTGTAAGAAAAAAATCACTATAGGTGAAAAATCAAAGGATTGATCAAATGGGATACTTATTGTCAGGGTTGGGAAAATAAAGCAGGAATAATTTCTTTTTCAGGTAAAGAAGATGATAATGGGTTCACCTTATCTGTTTGGTTTCAGACTGCAATGGGAAGAACTTTTTTTAAAAAAGATTTTATTTATTTGACAGAGAGAGAGAAACATCAAGAGAGGCAACAAGAAGGAGGAGTGGGAGAGGGAGAAACAGGCTCCCTGGAGAGCAGGGAGCCTGAAGCGGGGCTCAGTCCCAGGACCCTGGGATCATGAACTGAACCAAAAGCAGAAAATTAACAATTGAGCCAACCAGGTGCTCCTGCAATGGGAAGAACTTAAATATATGCACCATTATATGGTAACCCCCAAGAGAAACATACTTAACAGAAACACAGATAAATGTCTTTATTGTAACTGGAAACAACTGTTTTTGAAGACTTTATTTATTTTTGAGAGAAAGAGAGAGCACAAGCAGTGGGAAGAGGCAGAGGGGGATGGAGAAACAGACTCTCTGCTGAGCAGGGAGCCCAATGCTCCCAGGACCCTAGGATCACAACCCGAGTTGAAGGCAGATGCTCAACTGACTGAACCACCCAGGCGCCCCTGGAAACAAATTCTTTTAAAAATATATATTTTATTAATTTATTTGACTGAGAGAGAGAAATCACAAGCAGGAGGAGAGGCAGGCAGAGAGAGGGGGAAGCAGGCTCCCCACTGAGCAGAGAGCCTGATGTGGGGCTCGATCCCAGGACCCTGAGATCATGACCTGAGCTGAAGGCAGAGGCTTAACCCACTGAGCCACCCAGGCGCCCCAGGAAACAAATTTTAAAAAGATGTCTAATTGTAGCTTTGGTTTTTATAAAAGAAAACATCTCTGTGCAGAAAGGTCATGTGGTTACCAATGAAGATTAAGTTATTTTTCCCCCAAGTGAGTCCTTGGTGAATACATTTTAGGTATTGCCTCCCCAGAAAGATGCATACTGAAAATATGCTCTCCTTCATTGCTCAGTAGTAATTAAAAGGGAAGCCCAAGAATCACACTAATGAATAAGTATCAGCAAGTGTATAGGCCGTCAGCCCAGATACCTACATCCACAGTTGTATAAGCTCATTGACAAGAACAGGGATCTAAGAGCCTGCAATCAATAGATCCTCTGAAGAAACCCAGAAATTTACTGTGTGCATCACAATGAAGCCACTACCTCTCCTATAGATGTGGGAAACCTGAATACTCCAAACCTCCTGTTTCCTTATGTCCTCCTCTACACTGCAACTTGGACAGTCACACCTACCTTCTCTAGAGCTCTCCTTGATAGCTGGGGCTTTCCGTCACAGACACCAGAAGGGCCCAGGACTGGTGAAAGTTTAGAATCTCATTTGCTGAGCACTTTCCTGATGAGAGAATAGTTAAATAGAACACTTCACAGCAAGACACAGCTTATCTTCCAGGTGGTCTGGTTTATAGTGAGGGAGTACTTTTGAATCAGAAGGACCCGTAAGTAGTCCTCTAGGTCTCATACTACCCCTTTAATAAAGAAGAAACTGGAGGACTGAGCATTAGGGTCAATACCTCCTGCAAAAATCTTTAGGGTGATGTTTCCATTCTTCACCCTCTGATGTTTCCTGTAAGAATCAGAAGTACACCATTGCATACCAAAGTGAGAAGAGAACAAGCCCAGGATTCCAACTCAAAGAGCAACTTTGGCTTACAAGTGAGTACTGAGTCATTCTGAGGACTGTTCTTAGAGACTCTTGTGGAGTGTTTGAACTCAACTTTGTTTACCACACCCCTTGCTCATCAAGGCAGGCCTATAAACCAAGAGACGCAGCATGGCGTTCACCTGCAGGGCAGGTGCACAGTGCCACCTCCTAGATGTTCTTCCCCAGGAAAGTGACATGTTGTTTGCTGTGGCTCTAAGAGGACACCTATAGACCGTCTAGTTGAAACATGAGTCTGGTATAAGCTCACAGAAGCTATAAGAAAAACTGTGGTCCAGACACTACTCTGAAACTTTACCTAGATGGACCTCTTGAACCCTGGCATTGGCACCACTGGTGACAAGGAAGAAAAAACAGCCAGGGTGGGACTTCTCCAGCATAAATCTCGTAGATGAAAAAGGTTTATCATTTGAAGAGGATTGCTTCACCATTTCAAGAGTTAGGTAGGACAAAAGCCTCAGAAATGGGCAAGCCTGTCAGTGGCCTCTAGGGTTTGATTAAAGCCCTAGTCTGTCCCAGTGCCTCTGTCCATAAGTTGGCAGAGTTTTTAACTAAAACCAGAGTTTTAAGAGAGTGTCCAAAGAAAGCCGCAATACTCTTCTGTGTACTAGAGACTTCATATAAATATTAGAATTCCTTGAGAGTAACTGAAGGACTCAAATATTTTAAAACCCTCGAAAGCACTGGTGAGACCACCATTCAGAGCCTGATCATCTCATTCCCCACAATTATTCTCACAGATTCCTTGTTGTACTTTTATATGCCATTAGCAAGAGTATAAATTGATAAAATCTTTAAGGAAATCAGTTTTGGAGTTACCTTCACATTTTAAAATGTATTCACCCTTTTATCTAGCAAAATCCAGTTCTAGTTCTGGGGCAATTGGCACAGAGTTCCTCTCATGTCATGGCTCCACACACAAATTCAAAAATATGTGTATGAAGGTGTTCACTGAAACCTTGCTTGTCCATTATTAAGTGGTTAAATAAGTGGTGTTAAAACTATAAAATGCAAACTATCAGCTGGGCTTTTAGCAAGTCATCATCTTTTTGCTGGTGGAGGGTCTTACCTCGATGTTGATGTCTTCAGACTGATCAGGGTGGTGATTGCTGAAGATTAGAATAGATGTGGCCATTTCTTAAAATAAGACAACAGTGAAGTTTGCCTCATTAAAGGACTCTTCTTTTCATGAACGATTTTTCTGTAGCATGTAATACTGTTTGACAACATTTTACCTACAGTAGAGCTTCTTTCAAAATTGGGAGTTACACGTTGGTGGTATAGCGGTGAGCATAGCTGCCTTCCAAAATTGAGAGTTAATCCTGGGGTGCCTGGCTGGCTCAGTAGAGCATGAGACTTGTGATTTCAAGCCCCATGTTGGGTGGAGAGATTACTTAAAAATGATACCTTTAAAAAAAAGAAAGTCAATCCTTTCAAACCCTGATGCTGCTTTATCAACTAAGTTTATATAATAATCTTAATCTTTGGGGCGCCTGGGTGGCTCAGTGGGTTAAGCCGCTGCCTTCGGCTCAGGTCATGATCTCAGAGTCCTGGGATCGAGTCCCGCATCGGGCTCTCTGCTCAGCAGAGAGCCTGCTTCCCTCTCTCTCTCTCTCTGCCTGCCTCTCCATCTACTTGTGATTTCTCTCTGTCAAATAAATAAATAAAATCTTAAAATAATAATAATAATAATAATCTTAATCTTTCATTGTCATTGCAACAATCTTTACAACATCTTCACTGGGAGTAGTTTCCATCTTTTTTTATTTTTTTAAGATTTTATTTATTTGTCTGAGAGAGAGACCATGAGTAGGGTGAGGGACAGAAGGAGAAGCAGACTCCATGCTGAGCAGGGAGCTGGACTCAGGGTTCCATCTCAAGACCCTGGGATCATGACCTGAGCCAAAGGCAGACGCTTAACCAACTGAGCCACCCAGGCACCCCAAGAGTAGATTCCATCTTAAGAAGCTGCTTTCTTTGCTCATCCAGAAGAAGCAAGTTTTCATCCGTTCAAGTTTTACCATGAAATAATGGCAATTCAGTCACACCTTCAGGCTCCACTTCTAACTCTATTCCTCTTGCTATTGCCATCACATCTATACTTACTTCTTCCACTGAAGTGTGGAGCCTGTCAAAGTCATCCATGAGGGTTAGAATCAACTTTTTCCAAACTCCTGTTAATGTTGGTAGTTTAAATCCTGAATATTCTTAACAGCATCTAGAATGGTGAATCCTTTATAGAAGGTTTTCAGTTTACTTTGCCTATCTTGATTTTTGACATGCCTTCCTCACTAAGTTTAATCATTTCTAGCTTTTGACCTAAAGTGAGACATGCCGTTTTTCCTTTTATTTGAACATGAGAGGCCTCTGTAGCGTTATTAATCAGTCTAATGTCAATATTGTTGTGTCTTAGTGATTAGGGAGGCTCGAGGAGAGGGAGAGAGGTGGGGGAACACGTGGTGGGTGAAGCAGTCAGAACACACACAACATTTACTAAGTTTGCCTTTGTGGGCACAGTTCATGCATGGCACCCCAAAACAATTACAATAGCAACATCAAAAATCACTGATCACCATAACAAATATAATAATGAAAAAGTTTGAAATATTGCAAGAGTTACCAAATATGACAAAGAGACACAAAGTGAGCAAATCCTGTTGCAAAAATGGGACAATAGGGGCAGCTGGGGGGCTCAGTCGATTAAGCATCTGAATCTTGATCTCCCCTCAGATCTTGATCTCAGAATCTTTAGTTCAAGCCCCTCATTGGGCTCCACATTGGGCATGGAGCCTGCTTAAAAAACAAACAAACAAACAAAAAACCAGTTATATATGTGGAAAGTGGGCGATGGATTTCTCACCCAGGTCTGCAAAATCTAAGTGCTAAGGTCTCAAAAGAGAAATAATAGAAAAGTTTCACTTAAAGGGCACCTGGGTTGCTCAGTTGGTTGAGCTTCCAACTCTTGATTTTGGCTTGGGTCGTGATCTCAGAGTCATGGGATCTAGGGGCTTAGGACTCAGGTCTCAGAGGGGACTGTGTTCTCTCTCTCTCCCTCTTGCCCTCCCTTGGGTCCTATGTGCTCTCTTTCTCTTCTCTCTTTCTAAAATAAATAAATAAATAATTTTTTTTTAATGTCCTTAATGGGGGCACCTGAGTGGCTCAGTCAGTTGAGTGTCAGACTCTTGGTTTCTCGGGTTATGATCACAGGGTCATGGGATCCAGCCCCACATAGGAATCCATGCTCAGCACAGAGTCTGCTTGTCCCTCTTCCCTCTGCTCCTTCCCCGATTCCTGCTCTCTCTCTCTCTCCCTGAAATAAATAAGTAAGATCCTTTTTAAAAATGTCCTGATAATAGGCTCCTGGATGTCTCAGTCAGTTCAGTGTCTGCTGTCAGCTCAGGACATGATCCCAGGGTCTTGGGATCAAGTCCCACATCCAGCTCCCTGCTCAGTGGGGAGTCTGCTTCTCCCTCTGCTCCTCCTGCTGCTTGTGCTCTCTTTCAAAAATAAATAAATAAATTAAAAGGTTAAAAGTTTGAAAACAAAACAAAACAAAACTGCTCTAATGAAACAGTAAAGATTAAATTTATTCATTAAATCTCAACCTTTGAGTACATATATTTTTAATATTCTATATGAGGAAACGGGAAGTATGAACATTGGTTGTCTCAAGGAAAAACATTCATGCAACTATTTTTGTTGTAAATTGAACTAACCATTTTTTTCATGGAACATCATTTTTACTTGAAGGTATGACTGACATAAAATTTGGTAATTCAGACATGTGTATTTGGCAGACATTTTCTGGACTCTACCACTTAAATGAAAACAGCTGCTAGTATTTGTGTCCAAATATAAAATTTAAGCTTTGGGGCAAAAATGAGGATTTCTGGAAAATTGCATCCACTATCATTGGTGATTAGTTCCCCAAGCTTAAAGACTTTTTGATGAGATAGGTAATGATATTGCCAAATGTATTTTTTACATTCTGTAATAAAATGTGTCAGTATTTGCATGAGCTGCATAACTCAATGAACTGTATTTCCCAGATGACCAATGCATGATGTTATAAAACCATGCATAAATAAAAGAACATGGAAAGATGGACCAGTGGATTTTAATGTAACAGAATATGAAAAATTTATAGTTACAGTTTCAACCTTGAGAATACTAACAGTTCTTGAATTTTTGGTGTATTATTAAAGATAAGAATGAGGGGCACCTGGGTGACTCAGTCAGTTAAGTGTCCGTCCGACTTGTGATTTCAACTCAGGTCATGAGATCAAACCCTGCATTGTGCTCCACGCTCTGTGCTCAGCAGGGAGTCTGCTTGAAATTCTCTCTCTCTGTGCCCTACCCTTGCTCTCTTTCTCTCTCTCTCAAATAAATAAATACATCTTTTTTAAAAAATATAATAACCACAATTATCTGGGGGAAAAAAAGTTAAAATATCCCTCCTTTTCCCACTACATATCCATGAGTGCAGATTTTCTTCATATTCCTCAATGAAAATACTATATTGCAATTGACTGAATGTTGAAGCAGATAGGAGAATTTGTCCTTTATTAAGACAGACATTAAAAATTCACTCTTACTATTTTTGCTTGGAAAAATATATTTTTTCTGAAAAATATGTTACTTGTGTTCACATTTATGAACCAAACTGATTTTTATAAATTCCTCAGTTTTATTTTCTGATACACTAAATACCAACAGATAAAACCCATGTATATAAACAAGAGCTCTTTGGGTATTTAGTAATAAATAAAAGGACTTTGGGTCTTTAATAATTTTTAAGCACATACAGGGGTTCTGAGACCAGAAGGTCTCCAAACTGCTGCAATGCTATGTAGCAGTTGCAGGGGAGGCAGAAGGGTGGAGGAGATGACTTACGAAGACTCTGCTGGCTTTTCAGTCTTTCCTCACTGAGCCAACTCTCATCTTTAACCCAGCAGTTAAAGCTGGGGAGCAAGAACTCTGAGCTATGTTCTAGGCATCTCTGGTGTGAATCTATGAAAAGGAAGAGGCACTCCTTTCCTTCTTTCTCCCTCTCTAAGTTTCCAGACAAGACTTGGCAGTTGCTCAGGGTGAAGAGAGAGACTAGAAAGGGTAGGGAGGGAACTTTGCAGCCACTAGGGAGTTTATTTAGAAACCCTGAAATTAAGTGGTAAGGGCAAGCTATCAGGGGCCTCAGCTGGTCCACTTGGGCTCAATATCAGGAACTGGGAGGTGCCAGGGACGACTCCTAGAGCAGTGATACTTGTATTTCTTTCCTCCTATTCTGGCCCATTTCCTAAAATGGCCTAAAGTCTTCAGTGACTTTTAAGAACCAATAATTCTTCTAGGCCACAGTCTCAAATGGTTAATTAGAATAGGCCAACATGAAAGAAATCAAACTTAAAGAGAAAAAATGTAAACCAACAAAGTAACAACTACTATTTTGCTGCGTATGTTGCATTCCACCTCCACATGCACTTCCATCTTTCCCTTTCCCTCCTACCATCCATCCCCTCCCCTTGGCCTGAGCCCTGTCCTTCTTTAGACTACTACTGAGTTATTAGAGATTTAGTCACTAGGAGGGGGAACTTAAGGGTAAGGCATCATACCATGATTTGAGTCCCCACTATGCCATTTACTGGCTATGTGATCAAGCAGGTGACTCTCCTCTGGACCCTCAGTTTCTGCATCTTTAAGATGAGATGATCTTCCAGCTCTGTGATCCTGTGGTTATTAATAAACAAAATAGGTCAAGCTGGAGCTAAGGACTGTGTCATAATGTATTCTTGTTGAGAAGAGCAGAGGAGGGGCACTGGGTGCCTCAGTTGGTTGGACATCTGCCTTTGTCTCAGGTCATGGTCCCAGGGTCCTGGGATCAAGCCCAGCATCAGACTCCCTGCTCAGTGGGGAGCCTGCTTCTCCCTCCCCCTCTCCCCCTCTCCCCCTGCTTGTGCACTTGCTCTCTCTCTCTCTCTCTGTCAAATAAATTTAAAAAAAGAAGAAGAAAAGAAAAGAGCAGAGGATCTGGAAAGGGAACACAGCTCTAGTTTGCATCACTATACGTTATCCCCTTTGGACATGGATATATTCACAGGAGATGAACAAACACAGGTCTCTGAAAACAACCTGGAGAAACCTCCCAAGACTGTGGTTCTTCCCTTGGGTTCACTTAGCTGTTAGGTTCCTGGAGTCGGTATTAGAGAATTCCCTCAGTTCTTGCCCAGCAGGGATAATTCCTTTGGTCTTGGGGGCCCTAGAGGTTTTTGACCGCCATGTTGTGACCCTGCTAATTAGATACCAGGCTCTGGCCCCTACCAATGTTTTAATTTTTTTAATAGATATATTGAAATATGATTCACAGACCACACAATGTACCCAAAGCGTACAATTCAATGGTATTTATTATATTTGCTGAGTTGTACAACCACCATATCTATTTTAGAATATTTTCATCAGCCCTAAAAAGAAATCCTATATTCCTTAGCTGTTATCTCTCAATACCCCTCCCCCCAAGTCCTCAAGCCTTTGGCAACCAAAAGTGTAATTTCTGTCTTTATAGATTTGTCCATTCTGGATCGTTCACAAAATGGAATCATACAATATGTGGTCCTTTGTGACTAGCTTCGTTCATTTAGAATGATGTTTTCAAAGTTCATCAATGTCATAGCATGTATCATGTTTCATTACATTTTATTGCTGAATAATATTCCACTGTCTGGATATATAACACATCTTGTTTATTTAGAACTTTGGGTTATTGAGTCATCTGAATCGTTTTCACCTTTTGACTATTGTGAATAATGCTGCTATGAACATTGGTGTAAGGCACTGTTTGTGTCCCTGCTTTAAATTCTTTGGGGGCATATACCTATGAGTGGGATTGCTGGATCATATGATGATTCTGTATTTAACTTTTTGAAGAACACAAACTGTTTTCGCAATTGCTGCATCATTTTGCATTCCCCCTAGTAATGTGTGAGGGTTCCAACCTCTCTGCATCCTTACCGATACTTATTATTTATAGCCATGCTAATGAGTGTGAACAGTATCTCATTGTGGTTTTGGTTTGTGTTTTCTTTTTTTTTTTTAAAGATTTTATTTATTTATTTGACAGAGATCACAAGTAGGCAGAGAGGCAGGCAGAGAGAGAGGGGGAAGCAGGCTCCCTGCTGAGCAGAGAGCCCAATGCGGGTCTCGATCCCAAGACCCTGAGATCGTGACCTGAGCCGAAGGCAGAGGCTTAACCCACTGAGCCACCCAGGAGCCCCGAAATCTAAGAGTTTTTAAAGTGCCCCGGCTTTTACTGCATCATGTTCTCCTTCTTGGTTTGTGTTTTCTTGATGGCTAAAGATGTTGAGTATCTTTTAGTGTGATTCTTGTCCATTTACTGTATCTTCTTTATTTTTTTAAGTTCATTTATTTATTTTTAAGTAATTCCTACATTGAACATGGGACTCAAACTCATGACCACAAGATCAAGAGTCACTGGCTCTTCCACCTAAGCCAGCCACGTGCCTCTCATTGATATATATTCTTTAGACAAAGGTCTTTTTAGATCCCCCCACTTTTTTTTTGTTAGCTCTGTACCTAACAGGGGGCTCAAACTCATGACCCCGAGATCAAGAATTGCATGCTCCACCACCTGAGCCAGCCAGACACCTCTTCTCTTGTCTATGTTTAAATTGAATTATTTGGGGGTATCTGGGTGGCTGAGTTGGTTGAGTAGCCAACTTTTGGTTTTGGCTGAGGTTGTGTTCTTAGGATCATGAGATAGAGTCCCAAGTTAGGTTCCATGCCAGTGCAGAGTCTACTTGTCCTTCTCTTTCTGTTCCCCACCCAGACTCCCTGTCTTTTATTATTTTTTTTTTCTTTAAGATCTATTTATTTAGAGAAAGAGTGCAAGCAAGTGGGGAAGTGCAAAGGGAGAGGGAGAGACAAACTCCACATTGAGTGCAGAGCTCCACACGGGGTTTGGCACTGGGCTCCAAACAGGACTTGATCTCATGACCCTGAAATCATGACCCTGAGATCATATCCCCAGCTGAAATCAAGAGTTGAACACTTAACCAAATGAGCTACCCACGCATGCGTTCTTATTTCTGAGTTATAACGGTTATTAATATATTCTAGATACAAGTCGCTTATCAGATGTATGATTACATGTATTTTCTCCCATTTTGCAGGTTGTCTTTTCTCTTTGTAGATAGTGCCATTTGAAGGATAGAAGTCTTAAATCTATTTTTTATTTTGTTCCTTGTATGGTATCATATATAAGAAACTATTGCCGGGGCACCTGTGTGGCTCAGTGGGTAAAGCCTCTGCCTTAGGCTCAGGTCATGATCCCAGGGTCCTGGGATCAAGCCCCGCATTGGGCTCTCTGCTCGGCAGGGAGCCTGCTTCCCCACTCCCTCTCTGCCTGCCTCTCTGCCTACTTGTGATCTCTGTCTGTTAAATAAATAAATAAAATCTTTAAAAAAAGAAAGAAAGAAAGAAAGAAAGAAAGAAAGAAAGAAAGAAAGAAAGAAAGAAAGAAAGAAAGAAAAGAAGGAAAGAAACTATTGCCAAACCCAGGGTCATGAGGATTAACACCTATTTTCTTCCAAGAAGAGATGGTCTGGCGCTTACATTTAGGTTTTTGATGGATTTTGAGTTAATTTTTGTATGTGATATGAGGTCGGAGTCCAACTTCATTCTTTTGCATGAAGATATCCAGTTTTCCCAGAATCATTTGTTGTTAAAGACTATTCTTCACCATTGAATTGTCTTGGCATTCTCATAAAAAATCTATTGACCCTAAGTGTGAGCGTGTATTCCTAGATTGTCAATCCTGTATGTATTTCTGAGTGCAAGTACCATACTGTCTTGATTATAATAGCTTGGAAGTGAGTTTCGAAATCAGAGACTATGAGTCTTACAACTTGGTTCTTCATTTTCAGGATTGTTTTGGCTATTCTAGGTTGGCCTCTACTGTTGTTACCCCAGGAGACAAGGCCTCGTTCACACTGCCTCTTCCAAGGTATTCATTATGTAGCCTACCATATTGATCCTCATCTTTTCCAATAGCACCTTGCAGTTTTCTTTCCCTCACTCTTCTACTCTAGCTATATGGGCCTTCTCAAACATTCTGAAGTCCTCCCTGCCTGAGGGCCTTTGCACTGATATTCCCTTGGCCAAAAATGCTTTCCTTCCACTCCCTCTGCTCTGTTCCCAAGGCTGACTTATTCTTGTCATTCAGGTTTCTGCTCAAATGTTATCTTCAAGAGAGAGGCCCTTATTAACCCCAGTCTAAGGTAGTCACCCACGAAAACCTCCATCTTTATTGCATTATGCTGTATAATTGCACTTATCACTGTCTGAAATAGTCATATTTATATCATTGTATTTATTTATTTATTTTTCTGTTTCCCCCAGCCAGAGTGGAAACTTCCAGAAAGCAGAGGTCTTGTCTTATTTCACACTGAATTCCTACACATAGGAATATAATATACACTGCCTGGCATGTAATAGACATTTAAGTTATATTTATCTATTGAATGAATGAATAAATTGATCAGTCAAGCGCTGGACAGCCCCTATAGTGGGATTCAGCACTAGGAAAAGTGGTGAGAAACAGTGAACTGACCCTTACACCAGGATTATTTTCCTTGTACTCACCTTCTCTCATTTTCTTCCAGTCAGCAATTCCTCCCTTCTTTTTTTCAAAGTTTCCCCCTAAATCCTCTTCCTAATATCTGTCTACATTTGAGAAGCCGATCTAGACGCATTCCTGGCTTCCCCAGTCTTTACTCTGGGTTACTCTTAGGAAAAATGACCAAAGTTGTCTCTGACCATAGTATATATGCACAAGTGCATCTTAGGTCCATTTGCAAAGATAAAAATCTTGGGAAGCGTGAGGCACTGGGCAGGGAGACAGAAGAACACAGAACTAAGGAGATAAGAACCCAGAACCTCAGAGAAAATGAGAACCTCAGGCCAAGAATCCAAGAGTTCACATTATGACTAATTTTTTAAGGTTTTATTTATTTATTTTATTTATTTGTCAGAGAGAGAGAGAGAGAGAGAACAAGCAGCAGACTGGCAGGAAGAGGCAGAGAGAGAAGCAGGCTTCCCTCTGAGCAAGGAGC
Organism: Mustela nivalis; assembly: GCF_964662115.1. Classification (NCBI taxonomy): domain Eukaryota; kingdom Metazoa; phylum Chordata; class Mammalia; order Carnivora; family Mustelidae; genus Mustela; species Mustela nivalis. Next base: position 103,883,786 of record NC_139022.1, read on the forward strand.
CCAATGTGGGACTCCATCCCAGGATTCTGGGATCATGACCCGAGCTGAAGGCAGCAGCCCAACCAACTGAGCAACCCAGGCGTCCCACATTATGACAATCTTTGATTCTAATACCCACAGAAGTTTGAAAACCATTTTCCCACATCTACAGACTGGAGAAGAGAAGACCTACATTACTGATAGGGAGAGATTTTCCCTGAGGCTTGGGAGGCTCTAATAACCCTCTATACAGCCCTAGGTTTTTCATCTAGACATCTTAAAGAGTATTATAGGCATCAATTAACCCTTATAGCACCCTAAAATCTGGACTCTTGGCCCCATTTTACTGACAGAAAACTGAAGCCTATGAGTTAGAACCAGGAAAGGCATGTTTCAGGCTCATATGGCCTGGACTGAACAAGCTAAGGACTAAGTTTGAAACCAGAGCTGACCTCAGTCTTTCCCTTATGATGGTCATTCCCAATGTGGGGACTGTAGAGCACTTAAATTGTTTAAGACAGGGGCACCTGGGTGGCTCAGTGGGTTAAGGCCTCTGCCTTCGGCTCAGGTCATGATCCCAGGGTCCTGGGATCGAGCCCCGCATCAGGCTCTCTGCTTAGCAGAGAGCCTGCTTCCTCCTCTCTCTCTGCCTGCCTCTCCACCTACTTGTGATCTCTGTCTGTCAAATAAATAAATAAAATCTTTAAAAAAAAAAAATTGTTTAAGACATGTTTACCATGTCTTAGCTGCCCACAGATGATAATTTAATTTATTTCTTGTCACTCAGGTCCCAGCGTAAAAGTCACCTACTCAGAGAGGCCTCCCCCAAACATCCACCTCAAGTAATCTTCTCCCAGTCCCTGTCACATTACCCTGTTTGATTTTCTTCAGGGTACTTGTCATTATCTCAGATAATCTTACTTTTCTTTGTTGTTTCTGTCCTAGGATAAAATCCATGAAGTTAGAAACTTTATCTGATAGGACATTGTGATAGTCACTAAGTATTTGTTCAATGTTTAAATAAGAGTAAATGAAGATGTTTTCAACAATATGTAGATGCTGCTGAAATGGGTAAAATATCTAATTAGCTAAGTTTAAATTATACTTCTGGCATATATTTCTCTCAATCAATAGATACTTAGACTATAATTTTCAGAGCCTTCTTCAAAGATTTATTTATTTATGAGAGAGAACGGGGTAGGGGAGGGGCAGAGAGAGAGAGAGAATCTCCAGCAGACTCCCCACTGAGTGTGGAGACTGACTCCAGGCTCTCACAACCCTGAGATCATGACCTGAGCCGAAATCAAGGGTCAGATGCTTAACCAACTGAGCCATCCAGGCACCCCTAGGATCCTTCTTTAAGACATTAAAAAGACCTGTCAGAATTTCCACTTCTGGGGCACCTGGTTGGCTCAATTGGTGGAGCGAATAGCACTTGATCTCAGGGTCATGAGTTTGAGCCCCACATTGTGTGTAGAGATTACCTAAAAATAAAATGTTATAAAATAAAAAAGAATTTCCACTTCTGGTATTGTATAGGTTAAAATTCCTGAACAACCTTCCTGACTAAAACAACTAAAATATTAGATTAAATATAATTTTTAACTTTAGAATTCATAGATGAACTGACATACACAAGTGTTCTCTTTTAAGTGACTCTTTAATTTCACTCCGAGGTATATGCTTTCAAGAAATTCTTGTAATTCCAGAAGACATTTTATATACTCTTTTTACATACAGTACCTTTTTAGATTATTAGGTTGTTTCACTCTATGCAGATTACAGAAAGAAACGTAGATATGTATTGGCATGGAGAAAATATTCAACACATATCAAGTGACAAGCATGTTGTAGAACTCAATGTATAATCTCATTTTAGTGAAAATATTAAAATATTATTCCCTTGAAATAAATTTGAACAATATACACTGAAATTCGGACACTGATCATCACTGGTATGGTTTTCATTTCAAAATTATTTATTTCTGTAGTGTTTTAATATTTTGCACTAATCTCTATTTTTTTAAAGATTTTATTTATTTATTTGACAGACAGAGATCACAAGTAGGCAGAGAGGCAGGCGGTTGAGGGGGGAAGGAGCAGGCTCCCCACTGAGCAGAGAGCCCAATGCGGGACTTGATCCCAGGACCCTGGGACCATGACCTGAGCCGAAGGCAGAGGCTTAACCCACTGAGCCACCCAGGCACCCCATCATTTACTTTTATAATAATAAAAAAAAGAATTGTTTTTATATGTATAAAAAACTTTTTTTTAAGATTTTATTTATTTATTTGAGAAAGAATAAGAGAGAGCGAGAGCATGAGAGGGGAAGTCAGAAGGAGAAGCAGACTCCCCGCAGAGCTGGGAGCCCAATGTGGGACTTGATCCTGGGACTTCAGGATCATGACGTGAGTGGAAGTCAGTTGCTTAACCAACTGAGTCACCCAGGCGCCCTGTATAAAAAACTTTTAAAAAGAGGAATAATTTTCCTGGGAAAGATTTTTCACCCTTTTGCAAACCGAAAAGAATTCAACAGAGACCCCCAATTCTGTAAAAAAATTTGTGAGGACAGAAAGTTCAAATTGGGAAGGGTTTCCAGGTCCCTTTAACGGGGTAGAGGATGAATGGGGTGTGGTCAGTCCCCCAGGGTTACCAGCAAACCTGCTTTTTCCCTGCCATTCTCTCTCCTTTTTTAAAGATTTTATTTATTTATTTGACAGAGAGAGAGAGAGCGCACGCGCGTGCAAGTAGGCAGAGCGGCAGGCAAAGGGAGAGGGAGAGGCAGGCTCCCCACTAAGCAGAAAGCCCAATTTGGGGCTCCATCCCAGGACCCTGGGATCATGACCTGAGCCAAAGGTAGCTAGCTGCTTAACTTACTGAGCCACCCAGGTGCCCCATCCCTGCCACTCTCTACCCCTGCTCAGGAGGGTAATGGAAATCTTGGCCAGCTGCCCTCCAGTCCTGCCCCACTGGTTCCAGTCAACTGAATATCTGGCAGTTAAGCCAAAAGCCAACAATATCCAGACTTCCAAGTAACACCTGTGAACTGAGAGAAGACAGTGGGGTCAGAGTAAGTACTCAGGGGCACAGTAGATCAAAGAATAGTGCAAAGGAGCTATAGGGGATATGGAAAGCCCAGCATATCTTGTTTTGGGATAGCTGCTGAATTGCCCTCTAGAATTTTCCATTGCAAGTGATGGGGCTTCTTGGGCCCTTGAGCTTGGAAAGGCATGGATGGAAGGGTTTCTGTGGCCCAGAAGAGAATTCAGCTTATCAAGGAGAAAAAAACGGCAGGTTTTTGCACATGCTGCACCCTCTGCCTAGAACATTTCCCTCCACCTTATTCTGGCCATTCTTCATTTTTCTTCAAATTTCAAGTTATGGACCATTTCCTCTTCTCCAACTCCCACCACCCCACCCTCACCACCTCCAAGAAGGGTTTAGAGGCCTCTCTGCTCCCACAGCTGGTGCTTGCCTTAGCCAACACCATCCCACTCCAGCAACTCCCTGCTGGTCCTTCCTGGTGGATTTTAAACTGATGAGGTCAGGGACCATGATTATCCTACTCACCGCTATATCTCTGGTATCTAGATACTCCTTAAGTATAGTACTCATAAACTGTTTTGATAAATGGATTGAAAAAAATGGAAGGAATGGCAAAGAATCCCTCCACTTGTCTGGAATGTGGTTCTCAGAAGCCTAAGGGAGTGGCCTCCTGGGCAAAGGAAAGCAGCAGGGAGCTGTACCCTCACTTGGTTTCCTCCCCACTCCCTACCAAACTTAGATCATTATATCCCTTCCTCCCCAGCCCTGCAGCTCTACATCCAATTTGGCGTGAGCTTGAGCTCCCTCTAGTGGCCAGACTTCAGTGCCACACGTAGCCAAGCCCAGGTACCCTCCTTTATTTCATTCTTCCCTCCACTACTTTGGAGTTTAAGAGGAACTGCAACGTGAAGAGAAACCTCCAGCACACTGGAGGTTTCCCAGGTCTGACCCCCACGTTCCCATCCTCGACCCCAGGGGCACTTCCTTCATATCCTTACCTCATGCTCAGGTTCCTGGAGTCTATTACCAAACTCCTACTCCAGCTAATTCACAGAAATATTAATTTCTGGAGCCCTTGGCTGATACATCAGCTCTGACTGCAAAAGAAAGATCCCAAGATGAGTTGGGAATAGACAGAGCAGCGAGAAAGGGACCCAGAAAGAGAAAGGATATACACCCACACTGAGACAAAGATCATGGTTGGAAAAGACCACCAGAGCTGTCCCCAGATCTTTCAACCCAGACGGACTCATAAACCAGGGCCCCTTCCCTCTAAAGAAAGATTTCCCTGACCCTTTCAGTGTACCTGTGTCAGTGAGGACCTAAGGGGAATGATTGTGTTGATCAGATCTTCAGGTTTAATAGAAAGATTAGACTTTAGGGATGACTCCTGGACAAAAGCGCTCTCCCCGCCCCTGCCCGCTTCTCCTGAGAGGGCCCATCTGGGGCTCACATCTTCACTGTCACCGCTGAGTGAATATTCTGGCTCCAGCCCTTTCTCAGGGATGCTCCTTTCCTTCTCTGGCATCAGCTCATCCAGCCAAAGGAGTTCCTGTGGTGAGAAGACCCTCTCCAGTGCCTTTCGGACCCCCACCAGGCCCAGCAACTGCAGGGTTAGAAACAAGGTCCAGGGCTGTCAGCAAAAGCAGCGAAACATGAGCAGCAGTAGCACGCATTGAGCACTTCCTATCTCCTATGCATCGTGTATTGCTTCACTTAATGCTGACACATTCCTACAAGATGGATATAATTGCTCCCATTGTATAGAGAAAGAAACTGAGGCCCTGAGAGTTTAGAAACTTCCCAGAGGGGTGCCTGGGTGGCTGAGTTGTTAGGTGTTTGCCTTCGGTTTGGGTTATGATCCCAGGGTCCTAGGATCAAGCCCCAACTTGGGATCCCTGCTCAGCTAGGAGTCTGCTTCTCCCTCTCCCACTCCCCCTGCTGTATTCCCCTCCCCAGCTGTCAAATAAATAAAATCTTTTTAAAATTAAAAAAAAAAAAACAAAAAACCTTTCTAGAAGCCACATAGCCAGGATATGGTAATCAGATTGGCCCTACTAGGAAGCCCAGGGTTCTTAACTTCCTCAGGGAGTAAGGATAAGACCAGAAACCACCAGTGTCATCTCCTCACTGAGTAACGGAATCGCCAGTATTGCCTCTCCCAGGGACTCCGTTTGTGGTGTTTTGTTTTGTTTTTTCTTCATATCTCTGTCTGTGGTTGAACTCAAAGAGGTTGGAAATGGAGTTAAATCAGGTGTCCCAGGGTTAGCCTATCTGTGGTATCTCTCAGCTACCTTTCTCTGTCCTAAGATTCCCATCCAGGCAGAGCCAGGGCAAGTGAGAAGGGGAGAATCTTCCTCCTGTGGAGGCTTTGGCCACCCTTGCAGACTCAGAGTCTCCCCGGATCCCTAGGACACTACCCAACCCAGCCCCAAGTCACCATGAGGGGGAAGATGATGGCTGCAGGGGTAGACTTGATTATCCAAAGCAGACCCAGGCAAGCAAGCTGGATGGCTGTGAAGAGGTGAACTCTGCTCAGAGGTATATGCCGCAAGAGCAGGAGGTCTGGCTGTTGTTTTGCTGGCATAAATAATAGCTGTACCCTCTTTGTGAACTAGGGGAACAAGAGGAAGAGGAAAGCTGGATACTCAGCCTGGGTGTCACTATTAGCTATCCAAGCCTAGCATGAGGGGGAAGCCAGAAGACTGCCTTGGCACCCTCCCCATTCAGAGCAGGGCAGCAGAGTCCTATGCCCAGAAGAGTCCAGAAAAGAGGATAGGAGAGGACTTGGCAAGTATAGGCAGGAGGTAGCAGCAGGAAACCAGAGGAAGAGTGGGATTGCATGGTACATAAAATGGGCTCACCTGAAGGCTGCTAATTGCTGCCACCCCCATGTACAAGAAGATGCCATAGAGCACAGGCATTGGGATGAACTGGTAGGAAGAAGCAGAGAGCTGGCAAAGGAGTTCACTTCTGCAAGCTGCCCAGATGCCCCCCACCTTCACCTAGGCTCCAACCCCAGCCTCCAGCATCCACATCTAAGCCTACCCAGCTCTTTCTGTTCTTTTCTGACTTTGCATGCCTGATACTGAATCTTCAAGACAGTCGGAGGAGCTAAATTCTTTAACTGTCTCCATTTTACAAAAGAGGGAATTGGATTTCAGAGAGTCTCAGCGAACTTCTCTACTATCTGGCCTACTTCTCCAGTCTTATCTATCATGTTTTTCTCTGCTCTGTCTGTTCTTGCTCTATGGCTTCCTTTCCTTCCCTCTACATGCCCAAGTGTGTTTCCTCCCCCTTGCAAGCCCTTTGCTTTGCTTTGCTATTTCCCTCCACCTAAAATGCCCTTTCTTGACTTTCTTCTTACTACTCAGGCTGCTCACTACTCATCTCTTGACATCCCAGGAGGGTGTGACCTTTCAATCTAAAGTAGACCCCTTGCACTCTTAATCACCTTACCCTCTTATATTTTTCTTTAGGAGTAGTCACTATCTGAAATCATCCTATTTTATTAATTTTTTTTCATGGGTCTCTTCTCACCAGACTGCAAGCAGTGGATGGTCTGTTTTGATCACTACTGTTATCCCCAGTCTTTGGAACAGTGCCTGGCATATGGTTTATGCTCAGTAAATATCTGCTGAATGAGAGTCACCTAGGTAGTAAGCAGTTGATCTGGTCCATCTGGCTCTTTCAACTACTCTGCTCTACCCAGCTCCATGACCTTTCCCTCCCCAAACCTCTCCTCACTAATGACTCTTGTATGCCATTCTCCATGCCCTCGATTGCTTTGCTGCCTTGGCTTGTTGAACATTTCTGTGATTACGTGTTACTTAATTTTTGTTCACGTGTGTATGTTACTAATAGGGGCTTAGCTCCATATCTCTTTTCAATACTCCTGCCCCTTCCTGTGCACTGCCCCCTTCTCCCAAGTGTCTAGCAGAGCCTTACACATGGCAGGTATTCTACAAATACTTGGTAGGAGAGAAGGGAAGTGGTTTTGCCTCAAGGTTTTTCTGGGGTGTGATGATCATACTCTCCATTTAAGGTCAGTTGGGAGGCTGGAGCCAGGGTACCATCCCACTTGGGCCACAGAGGATGGAGGCATGCCCACACCCCTGCTCCACTGGGTAGAAAGCCCCTGGGTGAGAGGTTGAGTTCTCAGATGAACCTGAGAAACTAGCTCCCTTGGTGATCTTTTGTAAGCTACTTAACCTCTTCAACCTTCACCTTCCTCATTTGTGAAGTACGGATGCCTCTCAGGATTCATGTGAGGACCAGATGAGGCCCACTGTGGAGAAAACAATGCAGTGCCTGGTGCCCAGTAAGTATTTAGCCAGTGTCGGTTCTTGCTTTATTTATTATTAGTGCTGCCCTGCCTGCACCCCCCACCCCACCTAACAGAGGTACCTTGAGTACAGGTGCCAGGAAGATGGAAGTTCCTGTGAGGATGAACACCACCAGGCCTGTCAGCCTCTGCTCCCTGTACGGAGGGGGAAGGGTTAGCTGGGGTCTGGGGGAGCCCCCAAGGTGCCAGGCCCTGAGACATGGACCAGATACTACTAGAGGCACTGGCAGGAGGGAAGTGGAGGGACCCCACCCCCCACCCCCACCCCGGCAGTCACCTAGGCACGGTGTGCAAAACTGGTGGAGAGGAACAGGCAGGGCACTTCAGTTCGGGTGTCCCAGGCCTCTCCATCAGCTCAAGCTCGTAGGTTTTTATTTTTATTTTGATGGAAATTTAGCAGTTTTTACAGGCCATAAAAACTTTTCTTTCCCAGTTTCAAAGTTATTTTTGCATACTTTTGACACATTGTGTTTCCAGTAGTTACAAATTGTTTTTGTGATGGTAACTCTGTAACATCAATGAGGTACTCCTATGCTGAGGGCAGGGGGAATTAGCGGGCCTCACCCAGCCCTGGCTGCCTCTGCCTTCACAGCCAGGAGGATCCTCTCAAGGGCCCTTCCTATCCCATGGCCAAAGGAGAATGGGGGAAGATCTGACAGAACCCATCTCGGCCCAGAACCCATCTGTTCACCCCACTGCAGTGTTCACGAGCAGTGAGAGCCCTCTGGAGTCACCAGCTTCGAATTTAAGCTGTCCGGATAACTGCTTCATTTCCCACCATATCACCTTACTGACCACCTCTCACTCTCACCTCCTGAATACTGGCCTCACCTGATCCCCAGGAAGCTGCGGGGCTCCCCCAGGGCACAGGCTCTGCTTTCTCTCCGAAGACTGTCCATGTGGGCCAGGGAGATGACCGTGGCGGAGACATACCAGGGGAGTCCCAGCGCTGACGTGAGCACCATCAGTGCAGCCACACAGAAGAGATCCAGGTGGAAGCCAGCACCCTTCTGCACGTAGTGGTGGAGCATTGAGGGAGAAACTAAGCCAGACCTGGGCTCTCTGCCCTCTGGAGTGGGAGAGGAAGGTCCTGGACCCCATCCTGGTGTTTCTGTCCCTTGGGCTAGGGGCCTAGGGTCTCACCTGGCAGGCCTTACCCGCAGCTTATATTCAGCACGGTTAAGGATGACTGCTGTGATCTGCTGGTCCATGAAGATGAGGATAGACAGCAGCAGGGCAGGTAAGGCTGCTGCCACACTCAGCCACCAGGGGTTGGTTCCAAAAGGTGATACCAGCCAGCCACGCCCAGGGAGTGTGGGCTGGGAGAGGGTATTCACAGACAAGTTAGAGAGGGTCTCCCAGAAGTACCTCATCTATACACCCCAGCGTTGGCATTCTTCCATTAGCCCCCATTCTAAGACGGAGATGGTAGGTAGGAGCAGTATGTGTATGCACAGCTGGTTCAAAGCCTCCCAGTGTCTTAAAAGAGGGCAGTAGGAGCGGGACCACCCTAAGGGTTGGGCTGGAGCCAGGGGCTCTGCACTTGGGTTCTCGGGGGCCCTCCTGCCCTGCAAGAGGGGGAGATGGAGGGTGAGACCTGCCCACACTACTTGATGTACAACACCCTCCTCCCTAAGCACCATCCCCAGTCCCCAACCAGGGTGGAGCGACTCAGGCTCAGACCTGCCTTGATCTGGGGCAGGGGCAGGGCAGGGTGTGTCTGCGTCTGCTCTTATTATAAGCGTCTCTGTGGGGGAGGGGACCCCAGTTACCAGCTCAGATTCTGAGCCCCTGAGGCTACCCCAGTTGGAGTCCCCCTGTTCTGTCCTGGGGGAACCTGGAGAGGAGGTCTCCAAATACACAGGCAAAGTCTAAGTGCTAAGTCAGTGCTAAGCCTTGTCCTGTGCATTGTCCTGTGCCTTTGGTAGGGAGCTCCAGCTTTACCAGATCAGAGCCGGCAGCTGGGAGTGGGGGGTGGGGGGCGGCAAAGAAGAGAGTGGGGAGTAGTGGAGAGGGTAGGGCCAACCTATGACAACAATAAGTAACATTTATTAAGGTCTTGGTATGTGCCCGTCCCTGCACTGTGGTAAAATGCTTTACACTCATCTTCTGTGAAGCTCAAGACAACTTATAGAGTAGAAGCCATTGTTATTTATTATTTCCATTTTATAGATGCATAAATTGAGGCTCATTGATGAGAGATGTGAGTTAATTTGCCTAAGGTTGTACAGCTAGGAAGTGGCAGAACAGGATCTCAAACCCAGGGCTGGCTGAGGAGAACCCATCTTCTTAACCCTTAATTTATAATAATAGCTGCCATGTATTCTGTCCCACTGTGTCAGCAGTAGTGCCTCATTAATCCTCACAGCAACTCTGTGAGGTCATTATTAATAGCCTTTCTATTTTATAAGCGAGGAAATGGAAGCTCAGAGGAAGAGAAGCATGGAATCTATGCATTTCCTCCTCCAAGGTCCTGTCTGCTGGCCCTGCTCTCCCCTCTGTCTTATACTCCCAGCTCTCACCTTGAACTCACTGGGCACCGTGAGCTTTGGTGTGGCCAGACCCAGGAAGGAATCAAGGCCACAGCCCAGCAGCATGGCCAGGACTGAGGAGAAGTCACCGAGCACTTTGCGCACCTGGCCACATAGTGAACACTCAGTCAGATTCAGGCCCGCCACCCGCTTCCTTCTTCACCCTTTCCCATGCATATACAGGGCCCACAAAAAGAGAGGTAACACTCACCCCAGAGGGGAAGAAGCGGCTTGTCTTTACATGCTTGAGGGCCATGGCCAAGAGGAAGGAGGTAAGAAAGAGGAGGAGGGAGAAGAAGGCGATGTCTGGGACTGCATGACAGCTGGGGCCACGAGGGCGGCCTCCCCGCCGGGCACACTCAGGTGGGGGCAGCAAGGAGGCATTGACCAAGCCTAGGTCCTATATGGAGGGTGTTGTCAGGGATGAGGTTATAGGTGGTGAAATAAAAATTGACACTCACTCAGACAGGAGGGGCCCAGGATAAGAGGTCTCCAGCCACAGCACAGGTCTGGGCCTCTATGACCTATGAGGTTTGCCTAGCCTGTAGGGTGGGAAAAGCCAGGAACCACTGACTTCTTTGGCTCCCAGCCTTTCTCTCCAGGCCCTCCCAGGAATAGGCCCTCACCAGACTTGAGATGTCATCTCTGTCTTTTGGCTCTGTCCTCATCCACTGAGACTCATTTCCTGGGAAGCAGAGAACAATTTGGGTATATGCCCCTCCCCTGAGAACCATCTCCAATCCCTCAGAAGTCTAATCTCATGGGCCAAGTGAACCAGAAAGTTCTTAGTTCTGACTCCTCCGTCTGCTGACTCCAATCACTACCAAGTCTGTGCCCCTCAGAACGTTGCCTGGTCCCTTCAAATTCCTCACCTATCTGTATCCCTGATACCCAGCACAGGACTGGCCATAGAGGACACCTAGCAAAATGTTTGCTTAATGGGTGAGTCCACCATCTATGGGTTTCTACCAGGACAAGAACTGGTTTTGTTCATGCCCAGCAGAGTCTGGCACACTTGAGAGGACATCTTGTCTCCATCCCTGCTGTTTCCTTCCACATGGAGGTATTTGTGCCAAAGTAATATGCTGGGCCACTCTCCCCGTGAGTTGGTCACTCAGACTGGGGAAAGAGCAGTGATTTGTTTGACTGGTGAGTTTGAGAGAAGAAGCCGGGCATGCCTCTCTCTGTTCCCTCCTCTCCTCGCTCTTGGGAATAAGCTGCCTGCACTGTGCATGCATTTAGCTCTGCTCCTTTGGAGCAAAACAGTCCCTGTCCAGTGCAGACATGACTGAGTGTGTAAACCTATCTAATTTCGGTTTCATTGTTAGGAAGCCCATTCCTCCATAGACATAAGCATGTTCTTCAATCGACATTGTCAGAAAGAAAAAAACAATATTGGGCCTGCTCTGTTACTTCTCAATTGATTCAAAACCAGAGTGGGGAAAAGTGCTGCTGGGTTTTGGGTAGGTATTCAGGAGCCTGCTGAACTTAACAAGGGGGGACAGCAAGAGGACAAACCCTCCCCCTCCTGCATCCTTCCCCATCTTGCCAAACTCCCTGTTTCCCTCACCCACCTCCCAGGTCTGGGTACTGGCAAAAGCAGCCATAGGCAGGATACCCAGGGCGCTGGATGGGATAGGCACTGGTCAAGCTCAGCATTTTGCCCACAGCATCGTAGATGAAGATGAGGCTGATGAGGGCACAGAAGCCTTCTTCGGTGAAGCGGGTAAAGTAGCGTACCAGCACGCTGGCCTCTGTGGCCACCAGTGCCAGGCAAAATGTGGCCACCCAGATGCCCACCCACAGGCGGAAAGGTAGGTAGTCCAGGTTGTAATCTCTGGTGGGGGCAGGAGGGGTAACACAGACAGGAATTGGCAGAGCTGCTCTGCTCTCCACTTAACCCAGGTTAGGTGCCCCTGGAGCCAGACAGTTTCCACCCTCCTCTACTGACCCAGCCAGGACCAGGCTGAGAGTGTGGCTCATGAGGGTCTGGTGATAGCTGGGGTATTCTCCTACCTACTGAAGGAGAAGAGCAGGCGCTCGAAGACCAGCACTGGCCCCGTGCTGCTGAGGATGGTGAGGGGCTGGCCAGCCATCAGGCAAAAGGCAGCTCCAGCCACTGCAGTGCCCAGGAAACTTTCCAGCACCCCCTAGAAGCCAGCAGGGAGCCTCGTCCGCACAGGACACTGGAGTCCTCAGCACAGCAACCCAAGTTTCCAGGGAAGCCCACCCATCATCCCAGGGAGGGTTAAAGGGCATGGCTGGCAGAATACCACAACTTGTGCCTGCCTCCCTCACGCCTCCCCACTCACTTGAGCACCACTGGTGGCTTCCCCCAGCAGTCCCCCAAAAGTGATGGCATTAGTGACAGTGGCCAAGTAAATGTAGAGCACAGCTGAGAAGCACTGGGGATGTAGCGCGTCCAAGAAGTCGCTGGGGTACCATGAGGCCTTCCGGCGCACATCCTGGATGAGGCCCCCAAAAAGCCTCCCACCCATGGTTTGTCAGTTACGCGGGTGGCCCCACCCCACGCCCCATCCCTGCTACTTTTCCTGGGACTGGGTGAGCCCCTCCACAGTGAGCATATGCCTCTAAGCCCCTGTGACCCTTCTTCCCTCCCAGGACGCTTACCCTGCTCTCACCCCAGCTCACCTCACCTGCCTGTTCGCTGTAACTCTGGGCTGTGCAGCTGTGGCTGGTGGCCATACCTGTCCTCAGCCGGGGCCCCATGCCGGGCAGAGGGGCCCTGGACCTCCTTCAGTTGTGAGAGGATCCTGGAGAATGGGAACTCAGGTTGCCTGAGGATCTCCAACCCTAACATGACTGGGCATCCTGCCCCCTGGTGGCTGCTCATGTCTCTGCCAGCAGGCTTGGAATCCAAAGATGACTTTCTACCCCTTTCCTGGAATCCCTTACCTTCCACCACAGTGGGAAGTTCCCCACCCCCATACCTTTTGTGCTGGGAAGGCAGACATTTCGGTGGGGCAATCCGGGCTGTCGGGTCCCACCGACCTGGAGGGAGCACTGTCACCTCCTCTAGGAAGGCATCCAAGGCTGCCAGAAGGTCGTGAAGGTTGCTGGCCCGACGAACTGACCACTGGAATTGCTAGGGATAGCGGCACAGAGGGGCCCTAAATGGAGATCTGGACCCTTACGTGCATTTTCACAGTCTCTAAGCTAGACCCAAGTCAGATAGGCAGACACGTCTCAAGCATTCATTCATTGATGCATGCATGCAGTTAGTACCTGTTGGCTGCCTACTGTGTGCCAGCACTGTGCTAGATAAGGGGACTCCAGCGCTAGCAAAGGAAACTTCAGTCCTCATTCTTATGGACACAAAACCATACTCTGCCTCGCTGCTGTATTCTGTCACACATCTATAGTCCACACATGCACATTCACTGACACAAGTCTGTGTGGGCACGTGCACACGTGCACGCGCGTACACATACACACACACACACACCCCTGCCCAGCTCACCGGGTCACTGAGGAGGATGGCCATTGCTCGGCCAATCTCATGGTAGCCCTTTCCCAGTGTAGAAGGACCAAGGAGGAGGCAGAAAAATCTGAAGAAGGAACCAGGCCCCAGAAATATCAAAGGCAGCTCTCCCATAAGGCAGCCCTGATCTCTGCCCTCGCTACCAGCCCCCATATGTACACTCCTGTGCACACCTACTTTGCAGCCCTGACCACTACCCCCTCCACAGACCCCTGAGCACCATCCTGCACTCACCCCCAAAAGAACTGGACCAGAGACCTCCAAATCCCCTCCCCAGTAAAGATCCCTCTTCTGGTCTCCAGAACCCTCCACTTTCATCAGCCTTACCTGCTGGGGAGAGGAACCTCAGTGAGGGGTCCCAGCACCACTGGATCCCGCAGTCGCACAAAGGCCCCCAGGGGCTGCACCAGGAAACCCAACTCTCCTGCCAGCACAGCCCCGGCCTCAGACCCTGGAGGCAGCTTCCTTCTCAGGGGGTTCTGACGCTGGTTGGGGGTTCAAGGAGACACGAAGGACAAGAGCTCATTTGGAGAGATGGGTGTTGGAAAAATATTGATTGATAATGAGGCAAGTGGAGGGTGAACTTCTGTTCATCCCTGACCCCTCTCCCAGCCCTGCCCAAGGAAGGGCCACAAACCTGTTCCTTCAGTGGGGCTTCCTCACTGTGAGAAGCCTCTCTTGGATGGGCAGACCCTTCAAAACAGGATTAGGCAGTGACTAAGAGCACGGGCTTTGGAGGTAGAGGCAGCAGGGCTTCCTGACAAGCTTTCCCTCTGACAAACGATGAAAACTGGAGCTTCCCTCTCTGAGCCTCAGCTTTCTTATCACTAAAATGGGGCTGATTGGGGTACTACCTCACATGATGGCTGTGACGATTAAATGAGATACTACACATAAAACTCCTGGCACAATGCCTACCAACAACAACACTTACCAGAACTCTGGCCCCTTCATTTTTCCCCCTCACCATTACCTCCACTTCTTCTCACCCATGAGACCCGAGTTGAGGTATAAGCCAAGGCTAGGCTGGTCTTGGTCCAGGAAAGGGGCAGAGGGATCAGGGTTTTTGGTGCTGGGCCCAAAGACAGTCCTCTCACCCTGGCAGGGCCTGGTGCCTGTGGGCTGGATGAGGTGCTGGGGTCTCTGCAGCAGCAAGGCCTGCAGCTGCCCTCTCAGCTCTGGGCTCAGCGAGTCCACTCTGGTCACCTGTTCTGAAGAACAGAGGTGGAGCTCCAACCCTTTCCTGAGAGCTCCCTGCCCCAAAAATCTTCCCCTTTCCCCTCTGCCCAGGTCCCTTTCCATTCCGGAAACTTGCTCCTCTACTCTATTCTTCCATCCTCACCCCCTACCCCCACAGTGATGGAGAAAGCTAATCCCTAGGGTGGGGTGGGGTGAGCTCTGGAAAGTTATGAAATTTGCAGGGGAAGTCCTGGGGGAAATGGCATAGTTGCCCAGGCCCTCCCTGCAAAGGCTCCCCACGTACCCACGAGCTCCAGGAAGCTCTGAGCTGGACAGTCCAGCAGCACAAGGCCCTCGGCAAGTAGGCTGCGGAGCTTCTGAAGGCTGGGCAGTGCCAGTGTGGGCACGTGAGGAACACTCCACCGGCCTGCACCCACCTCCAGCTTCTCCTCAAACAGGACCCACCTGCGGTAGAAAGGAGTGGACTGTTATCGAGGCCAACTCTCCCAGGTGCAGGAGGGAGCACACAGGAGAGGCAGGTATGGTAGGGCCATGGAGGAGTCCTGGGCCCAGTGGTGCAAAGTATGCCTCTTCCTAGGCATTCTCCCCTCACCTAGGGTCTTGAGGAACTCACAATATACTGCATTGAAAGCCAAGCATCGTGGAGGGTGAGGGCCTGAACTGGAGAACACAGAGAGGAACTCCTGATTGGGGGTTAGAGCACTCCTCACACAGGAGGAGCTACGGGTCATGGAGGAGTCCCCAGCTGGGGAAAGGGAAAGAGCCCTTAAAACTGCCCTGGGTCTGACTCACCTGCCTGTCTCTCTCCACTCCAGGGCCTGGGGCCAGCCCAGAAGCTCATTCAGCTGAATGAAGAGCAGAGGGTCCTTGGGTACTCCCAGCTCCCCTCTGTCTGTGTCAGAGGGGCTGTCAGGGCTGGGGCCAGAGCCAGTGCCATTGTCCAGCTCTCCCGTGGGCACATTTTCACAAGCACTGGAGACCTCAAATTCCTCCTGGCCTGGTAGCTTCATCTTGGGGAGGCCTGCACAGACTCTTAGGGAGCAGTGCCGTTCTAAGTTTTGAATCCAGAGGCCCTCCAGCTGGCTGCATTTATAATGCAGTCCCCCACCCCCCACCCCCTACCCCCACAGAAGCAGCACAACGCAAACAGAGCAAGGCCTGCTGACTCCAGAGCCAACCAGATCATTCCTTTTCCCACTTGCTCTCCCCAGCCCTGGCTGCCTGCGAGCATTTTTAAGGCTAACCTGATCCTTCCCAGGCTCTTCAGAAATGCCCAGCCTGGGGCCAAAATGTTGTGTGCGTTTTCTATGGGATCAGGTCGGACTAGACTCTGTTTTGTGTAAATTAACAGGGGTAAGTCACAGGCCCAAGTCTGAGGACTGGGACCCTCAGATTATCCAGCCCCCTACTCTGTATCAAATACAAACACCAACCCCCAGGACTGTTTTGAGTGTCACCAATATACCCTAAAGGCACCCATTTGGATAAACAGAGACCTAATAAGTAACTGGGTCTGTTACAGAAGTAACAGTTATAAGTAACTGGCTTCTCTTAGAGAAGCCAGGCTACTATAAGGGAGACACCAGGAAGAGTCCCAGCCCATTAAATGGGCTAAGGAGGCATTTCAAGGAGAACACAGTGCCCGAGGCTTAAATTCCTTTGTCTGAACACACCTGGAAACTTTCCAGTTTAGCAGTGTCCCTAGGGTCTGCCCTTCTAACTCAGCCTGGCATTAAGGACAGAGGCGCCAACAAGGGTGTGTGTATGAAGGAGTTCCTGGAGCCCAAAGAACAAAGGAGAATGTGGTCTATTAGCAAGTCCTGTTGGCTCTACCTTCAAAGTAAATCCAGCATCCAATCACATCTCCCCCGCCTCCCACACTTCCACTCTGTTCCAAGCCTCCATCCTGTCTCACCTGAATTATTTCTATAGCTTTCTAATCTCTTGCAGTCATCGCCCTGCTTCCACTCTTCCTTCCTTGCCCAAAGTTCTTAATCCGCATAGCAGCCATAGAGATCCTTTTAAAAGGTAATCAAGCTACATTCCTCTTCTCAGAACTCACCTAAGACATTCCCATTACTCCTAGAAGAAAAGTCAAACTCTGTCATGACGTGTAAGATCTACAGTCTGGCCCTATCCCTACCTCCACATCTCCTACCGCTGGCCCTTGCCCACTCCTTTCCTGCTGCATTGGTCTTTGTCATGCAAAGCCTGTAGCTGCCTGGGGGTCTTCCCTGTAGCTCTTCTCTCTGCAAGGACAGCTTTTGCCTCAGATCGTCAAATGACTGGGTCTCAGCAACATAAGTGTCATCTTTGACATTACCTACTCAAGGAGACCTTGTTTTTTCCACCCAGCCCTGTGTCTCCAACACTGTTCTCGGTTTTATTTTCGTCCCAGCAGTTATCACTACTACAATCTGCCTCATTTATTTGCCGTTTATTGCCTGCCCCGCCGGTGCGCGCACACACACACACTGGAATGTACCGTTCAGTGAGCAGGTATTTTACCTATCTTCTTCAACGGTTGCCCCTAGCGCACCTAGTGGCACTCAATAAATATTTACTCAATGAGCGCATAGAAAGGGAGGGGCTGGAAAATAAATGCGCTTCTCCTGGAGATCACACGAGGGCGCTGCTCCCCGCGGACAGTATCGCTTGGTCCACTCATCAGCCCTTTTCCCCAGTGGACCCGCCAGGGCGCAGAGATGACGAGAGAGCAGGGCGGAGGGGGTGGTGTCCTTAATCCTCCAACTTTCCCTGGATTGGCCCAGTGGGATGGGATGGAGGTGGGGGAGCGCAACAAGGATGGAGAGAGAGGGATAATCGTGCTCTTTGAATGTGGGTCAAACCCTTCACTAGATACGTGGGACCCCCTCCCTCCTGGGAAATACGACTTGGGCTGATTCTCCCCACCAACCCCAGGTATAGACTTGGAGCAGAGCGATTTGCCCTAGTCCAAGGAGGTCCCAGGATAGAAATGAAAGTAGTGAGTCACTATTTTGCCACTTGGAGAGGAGGTGCTGAGTCTCAGGTGGCGGCGGGGGGAGTTGGTTTCTGCTCCAGGAGGAATAGAAACTGGCCTAGGACCTAGGAGGGCCTGGAATCCCTGTGATCACCCACTTCAAGAATGTGCCCCAACCTCAGGGCAAGTGACTCAAGAGAGCCTGAAGGAGACAGGAACAGGTTCTTGGCATGAGTAACCCCCCTCACACATATAGTCTCCCTTCCCACCCCCACTGCCAAAGTTCAGAGGGTCTTACCTTGCCTTCTCTGTGGTCCCAACTACTTGGCTCCCCCAAGGATGCCTGCAGTAGAGGGGCACCATGCCTCCCCTATCCCCAGGGTCCACTGCTACCTCTTGGGTCCTAAGTACCGTGAGCTGTGCAGGTTGGTGAGGGATGTGAGTGAGAACTTGCAGCTTTGTCTGTAGGCATCAGCTGTCTCCCAGGCAGGGCTCAGTGAAGGCAGGCCAAATGGGCGAGTAGCCTTGGGTGTTGGCCCTGGAAAATACCCTGACCCGGGAATCCAAAAACTGGGTTCTCATCCTGGCTCAGTCACAGATTTATTAGGTGTTCTTGACCAATGTCCTTCCCCCTTTCTGGGCCTGTTTTCTTTTATAAATTAAAACAGTTGGAGTAGATGATTTCCAAGGTTCAAAGCATACTTTCACGCAATACTCTGAGCTCAACCCGGAGTGGAAGGGAGTGGTGTCATGAACAGATTACCTTGGTATAAATCCAGGCTTGGTCACTTTCCAACAAGTGGAGGAGATTAGTTTTTGCGGAACCTGAGTTTTCTTATCAGCAAAAGGAGAATAATAAAAGTACTCACCAGAGACTTTATTAAATGAAACAATGGATGTAAATTAAGCCTACCACATAGAACACATAATATGGAGGCTACTATTACTATACAACGGAAAACAGTCACTCGTAGGGTGGGAAAGAAATAAAATATATATTGATATGTCAATTATATCCAACCCTGTCGTGGGCACATTATCACACATAATCCTTGAAACAACTTAAAAAAAGAAAAAACCTTTTACTTCTTGGGGTGCCTGGCTGGTGCAGGTGGTTAAGTGACTGGCTCAGGTGGAGATGTTGGGATCATGAGATAGAGCCCCACGTCAGGCTCTGAGCTTAGTGTGCACTCTGTTAGACTATGGACTCTGAAAAACATCTGAGGGGTTTGAAGTGGCGGGGGTGTGGGAGGTTGGGGTACCAGGTGGTGGGTATTATAGAGGGCACGGATTGCATGGAGCACTGGGTGTGGTGAAAAAATAATGAATACTGTTTTTCTGAAAATAAATAAATTGAAAAAGTAAAAAAAAATTAAAAAAGAAGGCAATGCCAGAGGAGGGAAAGGCATTGTTTGGGGCTGCAGCCTGCACCAGCTAATGCTCAGGGTCTAAGGCTGGTTGCTCCACTGAGGCAGGTGGTGGTTTATGCTCTTCAGGAGCCCCAGGAGCAGGGGCACGACCCTGCTGGACCTCCAGGTCAGGCAAAGGGGTTGATGGCTCTTCCATCCCAGGAGAGTGAATTAGAGCCCTGACTACCACCTGCACTGTCCCCAACAGGGCAAAAAAAAAAAAAAAAAAAAGACTCTCTCTTTGTTGGGGTACCTGGGTGGCTCAGAATGTTAAACATCTGGCTTGGGCTCAGGTCATGTTACCAGGGTCCTGGGCTCAAACCCCACATGCAGGATACCTGCTTCTCCTTCTCCCTCTGTCCTTCCCACCTCCCACTGCCACTCACTCTTCTCTCACTCATGCTCTCTCTCTCTCTCAAATACAGAAATAAAATCTTTTAAAAAAACCCTCTCCCTCTCCTTCTGCCCCTCCCCCACCTCAAATAAATAAGCCTTTTTTTCTTTTTTAAGATTTTAATTATTTATTTGACAGAGATCACAAGTAGTCAGAGAGACAGGCAGAGAGAGAGGAGAAAGCAGGCTCCCCGCTGAACAGAGAGCCCGATGCGGGGCTCGATCCCAGGACCCTGGGATCACGACCTGAGCCGAAGGCAGAGGCTTTAACCCACTGAGCCACCTAGGCGTCCCTAAATAAGCCTTTAAAAACAAAACTTTTACTTCTTAAAAAAACTCTTTGGGGCACCTGGGTGGTTCAGTGGGTTAAAGCCTCTGCCTTCAGCTCAGGTCATAATCCCAGGGTCCTGGGATCCATCGGGCTCTCTGCTCAGCAGGGAGCCTGCTTCCTCCTTGCTCTCTGCCTGCTTCTCTGCCTACTTGTGATCTCTGCCTGTCAAATAAATAGATAAAATCTTAAAAAAAAAAACCACCTCTTTATTTTTTGACCATTTATGAGAGTCTAATTACAGAAGAAGAAATGAAGTTGCAAAAAAGATATAAAGAGATCTTCAGCTGGCACCTTTCATCCACCTTCCCCCAATGGTAACATTACATAAAGATTGCACAATGTCAAAACCAGGAAAAAGACAGAGGCACAATACTGTTAGCTAGGCTACAGACCTTATTCAGATTTCCTTTATTTCTGCATGTACTCATTGGTCTACGTATGTGCTCATGTGTGTACAGTTTTACGACGGTGTATCACATCCAAGCTGGGCATGTTGCTCAACTTCCTTAAGCATTAGTTTTTCTCATCAATAAACTGGGGGTGAAAATACTATCTTCCGGGGCGCCTGGGTGGCTCAGTGGGTTAAGCCGCTGCCTTCGGCTCAGGTCATGATCTCAGGGTCCTGAGATCGAGGCCTGCATCGGGCTCTCTGCTCAGCAGGGAGCCTGCTTCCTCCTCTCTCACTGCCTGCTTGTGATCTCTCTCTGTCAAATAAATAAATAAAATCTTTAAAAAAAAAAAAAAGAAAAGAAAATACTATCTTCCTCAGAGGACTGTTGTGAGAATTAAATGAGATAATGTATATAGAGTTCTCAGAGCAATGCCTAAAATATAGTGAGCTTTCAATAAATTTAAGTATGTTTTAATTTTTTAAAAAGACTTTTATGTATTTATCATTTGAGACAGAGAGAGAGAAGAGGGGAAGAAGGAGAGAGAGAGAGAATCTCAAACAGAGCCCGTACTCAGCAGGGAGCCCAACATAGGGCTGGATCCAAAGACTCTGAGATTATGACCTGAGCCAAAACCAAGAGTACAACCCTTAACCGATTCAGCCACCCAGGTGCCCCAGTATTTTTTAAGAAAAATCATGGCTTTAAAAGCGGCTTGAAATACATAAATCATTCATATTTGTTTTTTTTAATTCATAGTTGTTGTAGAAAAAAATATAAAATGCCCATAAAAATAAAAATAACAAAATATAATTGAATAATTCCTTACCATAAAATAAATTAATTATTTTACTCACTATTAATCATTTTACTCACACCACAAATATGAGGCACATTTCATTATTCCCACTTTATTATGTAAACACTGAGACTCAGGGGCACCTCCGTGGCTCAGTGGGGTAAGCCTCTGCCTTCAGCTCAGTTCAGGATCTCAGGGTCCTAGGATAGAGCCCTGTATCGAGCTCTGCTCAGCAGGGACCCTGCTCCCTGCCCCCTCCTTCTTCTCTGCCTACTTGTGATCTCTCTCTCTCTCTGTCAAATAAATAAATAAAATCTTTAAAACAAAACAAAACAAAAAACCACTGAGATTCAGAAAGGTGAAGCAGTTTGCTTCTGAGCGAGCAGCTGCAATTTAACGGACACACTTGCTCCCAGCTGTGGACGGCAGACTGATGCAAGATGGATCCCGGGGGACAAGCAGCCCCTGCTGGCTTCTGAGTGCTTCCTAGGTTCCAAGCACAGCCCTAGCACCTTGTGGTCATCTCCATGAGTCTTCATGATAGCCCTTGGAGGTAGGTATCAGCCCTATTTCTGAATGAGGAAACTGAGTCTTAGAGATACCTTGGTACCTTGGCCAAAGTCCTAGCTAGTGGCTAGTGGACCCAGGGTTTAAAAAGGGGTCTTTTGCATCCCTGAACCTGAGCTTCAATGCCTCTGCTCTCAGGGGTTCATACAAGATGCTAGTAGAATGTGTGTGGAGGGAGGGTCTCTTCACTTGGGGGGCCTGGGCTTCTCTGACTCTGGAGCTAGGATACCCTTCCCTGACATTCACCTTGACCCCAGACCACCAAGATCCAGGCAACATTTGGAGCAGGCCCTGAGTGTTGGAGCCCGCTTCTACTCCTTACAACGCCCACACTCCTTCTGGAGTAGAGGAGTCAGGGCATTTGAAGGGGAGAAGAAAGAATTATCAGAGAGCCTGAGTCTGCGGCACAAAACCACCAGCACATGGCATAAACTTCTCTGCCTCAGGCTTTCCATGCCCCTGCCACCAAGCCTTCCACATTCAGGAAATGTTGGCAAGGCAGCTACAGAGATGTGATTTCTGAGTTTCACATTAATTTTGTATGCTCCGTTTACTTCCAGAAGAGATGTAAAGACAATAAAAGACATGGATACAAGTAAATATTTAAAAAATGAGCACTTGTAATGAAACCAAAGTGGAGAAGAAACGAACAATTTTCCTCAAAAATCTGGACTAGGGATAATCATTGCAACTGAGCATCAGAACTTTTATTTTTTTAAAGATTTTTATTTATTTGACAGAGAGTGAGTGAGTACAAGCAGGGAGAGCAGCAGAGGGAAAGGGAGGAGCAGGCTCTCCACTGAGCAGGGAGCCCGATGCAGGGCTCGATCCCAGGAGATCATGACGTGAGCTGAAGGCAGATACTTAACCAACTGAGCCACCCAGGTGCTCCAAGCATCAGTACTTAATTGTGATCTTACTGACAGTGGAGGCAAAAAGAGAACCTATGAATTTGACATTTTGTCATTATCTAATAAAAGTAAGTAGCTGTACTAGATAGTCACAAGAACCAAACTTTCTAACACTGAATTAACTATAGGAGGAATTTGTTATATCTTATTCAGGCACTGGCCAGGGACCTTATATATAATAGTATCTAGAACAGCACTTTTATGAAGGATACGGAAAGGGTTCTCATGTAAATTTTTCTGGTGTTAGTGGTCCTCAGCCATGTCAAAATAAATATTTCCTTTTTATAGCAAATATGTTAATATTCCTTTACTATCGTGCAATAAAGTTCACAGAGAATAACCTATCTGCACATTTACGTTCTTCTCTTTTGTAGGAATCCATCCATGTTAACATTTTGATGTATTTTTTCCAGTTTTTCCCCCATACATAGGTTTTGAAAGCATTTTAAAATAATTATAGAGAGGAGTACCTCACTGGCTCAGTCAGAAGAGCATGAGACTCCTAATCACAGGGTCATGAGTTCAAGCCCCAGTTGGATGCAGAGATTATTTAAATAAACTTTCAAAAATGTGTATTTAAAAAAATAAAGTAATTATAGAGATACAATTCTATATACTTTATTTTTGCCTTCTTCTTCTTCTTTTTTTTTTTTTTTTTTTAAGCAGGCTTCACACCCAATGTGGGATTTGAACACATGACCCTCAGATCAAGAGTCGCACGGTCTACCAACTGAGCCAGCCAGGGACTCCTAATTTCACTTTTTTAAATTGAGGTATAATTAACATATAACATTATAATACTAGTTTCAGGTATACAGCATAATGATGTAATATTTGTATATATTGTAAAATGATCACCATAATTGCATATTTACTCTTTAAAGAAAGTCAATGCCCTAATTAATAGAAAAGAGAAAGTGATTAAAAATAAAATAGAAGGGGCGCCGGGTGGCTCAGTGGGTTAAGCCTCTGCCTTCGGCTCAGGTCATGATCTCAGGGTCCTGGGATCAGGTCCCACATGGGGCTCTCTGCTCGGCAGAGAGCCTGCTTCCCTTCCTCTCTCTCTGCCTGCCTCTCTGCCTACTTGTGATCTCTCTCTGTCAAATAAATAAATAAAATCTTTAAAAATAAAATAAAATAAAATAGAGGCATCTTGGGGGGCCTGAGTCAGGCAGTCAATTAGGCATCAGATTCTTGGTTTTGGCTCAGGTCAGGTTCTCAGGGTCATGAGATCAAGCTCTGTGTGGACATGGCTCTGCTCTGGGCATGGAGCCTGCTTCAGATTCTCTTTCTCTCTGCCCCTCCCCTGCTCTCTCTCTTCCTCTAACTCTCTCTCTTAAACAAATAAATAAATCTTTAAAAAAAAAAAAGAGGGGGGCACCTGGCTTTCTCAGTCAGTAGGGCACATGACTCTTGATCTTGGCATCATGAATTCAGATGCCACGCTGGTTGCAAAGAATACTTAAATTTAAAAATTTTTTTTCTTAAATGAAACAACATTATTTGAATATGCAAATGCTTGCTCAAGAATGACTCTAGAAATCTCAATGAAGAAGCCCATTGCTTGCACCTACACCTACAAATACTGACAAATGTGACACCTACAAATACTGACACAAGTGTGTTGTTTGAGAACTCAGATACCACCAAAATGAACAGTTCGTGCTAATTTAATTCTTGGGAAAGTCAGTGTTAAAAACTCTTTCTATATTTTAATGTAATTAGAGATGATTCTAGGCTCAAGTGATTATAATCAAGCTTATCACCCATATGAATGTCTGGAAAGACACTCAAAAGTATGTGGAATATGGGACAATTGGGGGAGCAATTTTTAAATGTGTGAGCCTGACATCTTTTCCTCCAAATGCCTGAAGACTTCCTAGTTTTTGGAAAACCAAAACTCCCCACAGATTCCCATAATGACCCCTAGGGGGCAGCATCTCTTACTTTGTGAATCATTGTCCTAGATCAACGCTCTGTTATTAAAAAAAAAAAAGCAGATGGATAAGGTTAAATTTTTAAATTGCAGCTCTGTGATTGCATTTCTAAGAAAACCCAAACTTACACATTCCTGGTACAGGATTTGATGTGACCTCATTCCAAGGCTGAGCCCTAGAGAAGTTAGTAACAATAGTACTGACCTATTTATGTAGGGCTCTCCATTTTGCCAAGAGCTTTCAGAGGTGCCATCTCCTTAGCCACAAGAACCCCTTAAGTAGACTGTAATTCTCCACACCGAGAGACGAAGAGACACGGAGAGAAAGGTTATCATGCCTCACAGATCAGGCACTGCTGGTTGTCATGGTATTGTCTCTGCTGGACTTTGAACAGCAGCAGGCCTGCAAACAGTTCGGGAGGGACATTTATTGGCCAGTGCCTGAACACAGAATAGTGCTTCAGCCTCTTATTTTACACGTGAGGAATCTGAGGCTTAAAGAGGGAGATGGGTTGTGTGGTGGCTGAATGAGGAATCACTCACCCCCTTCCTGATGACAGACAGCCATCTGTGCGAGCGGATGGCCAGAGTGGTAAAGTCCTGCTAATCCCTCAAAGTCACAGAAATGGGCCCAGAAATGGAGGAGGATAGCTAGGAATCCAGATCTGAGCCAAGCACATTATAAATATTCCCTCCTCAATATCTGGGAATGACAGGGACTCCTGATTCCCCTAACTCCCCTCCACACCCCATTCTTCATCCTATTCAAATGGATCCCGAGCCCGGGGAATCAGACAGGTGGTCCTGCTCATCCCTGGCACGACCTCCAGGAAAGCCCAGGCAGGATAGGAGGTACAAGGGGGTTCCAAAGGGCAGATCTGAGTACAAATCCAGCTGCAACCCCAAAACTGCTTGATTGCTGGGCTCAAGTGGGGATAGAGAGTGGGGATGAAGGCGTCTTAGGGCAAGGAACCATGACTCCATAACTCTCAGCTTTCAAGTTTCGGTAACCCTGGGCTCATGGTACCCTAAGAGAGAAGTACCCTCAAGGGAGGTGCCCTTTCCCCAGTCTGCAGAGCTTTGGGTCTCCTTCTCTTGGTACACTGGAAGGTGAAAGAGGCAGAATCCCCTCTCCCAGGGGACACCTGCTACTCTCCGGACTCTGAGCCAGGGTTGCTATCTTGGGTAAAGGTTTTCAAAATTCCAGGAGGCCTTGGAGATTACCATCTCATCATAAGCATGATGATCTCTCAGCAGAAAGATGAGGGAGGATGGCTGTCACATTTTTTTTAATTTCCCACTTAAAGGAAGGGAAGGTGAGAGAGAGAGAGAAAGAAAAAACGAAAGAGAGAGGAAGGAAGGAGAGAAGGAAGCAGCATTTGGGGATTGTGTGTGTGTGTGTGTGTGTGTGTGTGTGTGTGTATGCGCATTTTTTTCTTTTCTTTTCTTTCTTTCTTTTTTTTTTTTTTTTTTTTTTTTTGAAGCATTCATTCTTAGTAGCAGCTGTCACCAAGGAAGCACCTACCATGTGCCAGGCATCATATTCTGCATTACACACATGATCTGATTTAACCATCACAAACCCCTATAGTAAAAACTACTATTATTATTCCTGTCTCGCAGATTAGCAAACTGTAGGTCAGAGAAGTTGAATAATGGGTCCTAAGCTAGAAAGCAAAAACAAATAAATAAATAAGGCAAATAACATATTCAAAATTTGAACCCTTGGCTGTCTGGCTCACAAGGGTATACCCATTTCACTAGCTGCTCTGCTGTCTTACCTAGTCCTCCAGCCTCGAGGCCGATTCTTATCACTGCCTCCCGCAGGACAGATGGAGCCCTGAGCCTCAGCAAAGCTGACAATGTTACTGACTGTAGAAGCAGGGAGAAGGCAGCCATTGTCTCATCCATTTGTTAACGGCAGTGTTGAGCTCAAGAACAGAAGCCCAGGAAGAAGGAAGGAATTCAAATCGAGGCTTAGATTTTCACTAGCTGGGTGACCTGGACTGCTAATTACCTGTTTTTAGCTTCAAGACCTTAAAATGGGGAAGAATAGCTAGTCTTGGGGCAATTGTAAAGATCGTACAAGATAATGTATGTGAAGTGTTGAGCACAGGACAAGCGACATTACCTAAACCCCTCTACCCCAGAGGGTCACATGTTTTGTTCAGATGCTGCGTAAGTTATTCTAGCTAATTACGCAGACCAGTGCTTCTGAACCGGGTTGATGTCAGAATTACCAACAAAAGTATAAAGGCTTGGGCTCCACCCCAGGAGGTTTTGAATTAGGAGGACTGGGTGGGGCTTGGATCTTTTTATCTTCAATAAATTCTCAGGTAAGCTGATGCAGAGTCAGGTTTGGGCGAACCAATCTGCTGGCATAGACATCTTGGTCACATTAGGGAAGGGATTCCAGTGGGTTCCCTCTCCAAGTTCCTTTCTCCCTTTTCTTCTCCTGACCAGTACCCCTTTCCCCCACCTCCTCCCCACTGGCTTCTCTCCCCAGATCAAGGTCTGTATGGCAGTGAGTCAGTGACACTCAGTGTCCCATGAAGACTGTCTTTCCAGAGGCTAGGGAACCCAGGACGGGTCTGGAGAACAGGATGCCAGGGTTTCTGCTCTGGATTTGCCACCTGTGACTCACTGGTGGCCCAGGGCCAGTGAGTCTTCAAATTTCATTTTGCTTATGGTCCATAGACAGTTGGGGGAAATTGGAGTGGCCCATTTAGACTCTGCTTCTTTAGGAGTATACCGGGCACTTGACAGCCAGAGAGCCGGTGCATATGTGTGTGTGTGTGGGCGGGGGGGCTAGGATACATGAAAAAAATCCTACATAATTGTGCTTTCCCATCACCATCTCATTTGATGCCCACAGTGATAGGAAATAAATTCCAGCACCTAGCAGAGCCTGTAATGTCCTCTGTTCCCTGTCCCTAGCCTTTGCTTCAAGGTTATCTTATAACCCTCCTTGCTTTCTGGCCGTCTTGCGGTTCCCTGAATCCTCCAAGTTTGTTCCCACTTCAGTTGGTGCACTATGCATGTGGCTGGAATGCTTTAGCAGTGGATGAGCACAAGTCTATTTCCTTCTTTTTATTCAGGCCTCAGCTTACACATCACCTGCTCAGAGACGAGTTTGCACCTAAAGTGTCATCCCAAGCACTGGGACACATTCCCCCTATAGTGTATCATTGCATTTGAACTTGCACTATAGCTGCTTCTCATTTTTTAAATTTACTTAATATGTTGCCTGTTTCCCTTTCTGTAGAATGGAAGCATCATGAAAGCACATTCTTGGTTGCCTTGTTTACTGCTGCATCCCTTGTGCCTGAAAGCATTCATTGCATGTTTGAGGAATAAATAAGCTAATGGAATGAACCCAGCCTGAATTTTGATTTATTTTCTTTGATCAGAGGACACCCCAGGTTCTGAGAGGGGAAATGACTGTCCCAAAGGCATTCCAGGTCTTTGTCTTTTTTTTCCAGGCCCTTCCCGTAAAACCTGGCTGACACACAAACCAAGGTAGGGTGAGGCTCCTAGGTGTGGTGAAAGCTTGGAGTTGCCCCATGAATGGGGCGGCTAAGGCTGATGTGGAGGTGAGAAGGCGGAAAGACGGAGCGTGCAAAGGGATAGGCAGGCTGGGACAGGAAAGCAGGGTGTGACCCTGGAGACAGGTAGGAGCAAGGGGTGACTTGGCTGTGTGTCAGGAAGTGTTTCCCTCCACCCTCCCCCAGGGAGAGCCCTGATCCCAGAGTGGTTTTGTTTGGGGGAAGGAGGTGGTCAAGCAGTTCCTGAAGGAGAACAAAGGTGTGGCCTGGGTGGTGACCATCCGCTAAGGTACTAGTGATCACCCAGAAGAATAATCCCACAGTGGCACTTGGCCAAATAGGTGACAGGTGAGCTTCCGCCTGAAACCAGTCCAACCGACAACATATAGCCTCAGACCTGGCGGGAAGGGAGAGATGAAAAGGCTCTAAGGGAAGAGAATAGTCAAGGTAGAATGCTTAGTGATAATAAGATAATAGGTCACTTTTATTGAGAGCTTATAATACACCTGGAATTGTACTAACTGTTTTCTTATAGGAGTTTCCTCGTTCAATCTTCCAAAAGCTCTCTACAAAGGAGGCCTTATTATTGTTATTATTTCCATTTGAGAGATTTGGAAACTGAGGCTCAATGAAATTAAATATCTTGTTCAAATTTGTTCAGGAAGCAGCCAGGTCTGGATTCCAACTTAGGTATGTAGGAATTCCAGTCTACTATGGAAACCTAGGCCTGGGAAGGGTTGGTAGGAGCAGGTCAAGAGGGCAGACCCCTGCAAAAGTGGGGATGGAGAGAGACAGTGGGGGATAGCCTGGGTATAAATAGGAGGCCTGTTTTTATCTCTACACATGGGCTGAATCAGGCAAGCAGCTCTATCTGGCACAATTTGAGGGCTCTGAATGCCAACCCAGCCCTGTGTCACACAACTCCCTCCCCAGCATGTCTCTGGGAGCTGAAATATTTACTCGGAGAGTCATTTCTTTGGGTCAGAACATTGACAGCAGAAGACCCCTGTAAAAATACATAGGTTGGAGGAGAAACACATCAGTCCCCTGGCACTTGTTGAACATAGCAACCTAGGCTAGCCAGCTGGTTCCTATGGAAGAGGGTCTCAGTTTTGATGTTGGGGAAGAAGGGTGTTCCAAGACAGAATACTATGAGGCATGTTGCACAACCATTGTCCCTCTGATCCTAGAAGCCTGGGAATTACAATCCATAGTTCAAAACTCTTAATGGTCTTGAGACTGTGTTCCTTGGGAGAAATATGGAGGGAAGCCACTCTAGCAGCTAGAATACTAACTTCCTTTGCTTTAGCTGGATTGATACCAAGTGCCTGCAACTGCAACTCCAGTTACTTTGGGCTCGGGAGACC
This sequence comes from Mustela nivalis, assembly GCF_964662115.1. Taxonomy (NCBI): domain Eukaryota; kingdom Metazoa; phylum Chordata; class Mammalia; order Carnivora; family Mustelidae; genus Mustela; species Mustela nivalis. The sequence continues at coordinate 103,912,997 of NC_139022.1, forward strand.
TGCTGGCATTCATGTGTCCAATTTTTAAATGATACATGAATTAATTATTTACTATCTGCTGTGTTGCTAGGCAAAGACGCGAGTGTTACCCTTCAGAAGGTGACATGGGTGCAGATCTCTGGTGTGGAGCAGGGATGGCTGGAGGGGACCAGGCCTGGAACAGGGGGAAGGAACGAGGGGTGTCCAAGGACAGAGCTTAGCTCGCCAGTCACAAGGCTGCAGCGCGACAAGCGTTTGGGGAAAGGTAGAAACTGGTCCCCGCCACCTGCCGGTCAGCAGTCCTTCCCACAGTCAGGCAGCGGCGGCCCTGGCCTGGTCCCAAAATATGTGAGCGCCGCCTCCTACTCCCGCCCCCTTCCCCCCCGCGGCGCCCGCGGAGTGGGGGGCTGCGGGGGCTGCGCGGACGGCGCCGGGAGCCGGGCGAGCGGCCCAGCGCGGGAGGGGGGAGGGAGGCGGGGAGGAGCTTCGGCGCCTCCGGGAGCCTTATTCCCAGCCGCGCTCCCGGGAGCCTTCAGTCGACTGAGGGACCTGCGGGCGGACGGGGGCTCGCCTGACCGAGACACCAGGGGCTTGGGCGGGCGGACGGACAGAGCGAGCAGACAGACGCCCAGCGGCCGCTAGCTCCACGCAGGTCCCTGCTAGGCTTGCACCCAGAGGCCGCCGGCACACCGAAACCCGCCGAATCTCCTGCGCTCCGCCCGCCCCGGCTCCCGTGCCAGCGCCCCGTGGCCGCCGCCTCCGAAGTGATTGCTGCCTCGCCGCCTCCGCCGGGTCTAGGACCATGAAGCTGCTGCCGTCGGTGGTGCTGAAGCTCTTTCTGGCTGCAGGTGAGAGAGCTGCCGACGTCCCCGGAGGTCGGGGAGGGGCTGGGGTTGGGGGACACTGTGCTGGGGGGCACCGGGGAAGGTCGCTGCAGCGACCCCAGCGCGGGCCACTTGGTGGGGCCCGTGCTCCCTGGCAGGCGGGCGCCAGCATTGGTGCGTGGCGACCAGGGGTCTGGAGAGGGTGTCTGATGCGGCCTCGCCCCTCGCCCGCAGTGCTCTCGGCGTTGGTGACTGGCGAGAGCCTGGAGCGGCTTCGGAGAGGGCTGGCAGCTGGAACCGGCAACCTGGACTCTCCCACCGAATCTACAGACCAGCTACTGGCCCCGGAAGGCGGCCGGGGCAGGGAAGTCCTGAACTTAGAAGAGACAGACCTGGATCTTTTAAGAGGTGGGTGCGAGGGCTGCCCATCCTCGAGCCCGCGCTGGGCAATTGAAGAATACGTAGATCGAGGCTTCCCGTTGTTTGGGCGTGCTTATGGGTTGGGGGTATTCATGGAGGACTTCAAGGAAAAGCTGCTGAGCCTGACCAGCTTACTCGGGGATCTTGAAATGTGGGTCCCACTGTCTTTCTTGCTGTTGAGTCTCACATGTCGAGTTGCTGCCGTTCTGGGTAATTTAGAACTTAGGGAGAAGGTAAGGTGTCTGGGGTCTTGCTCTGGGCTAAGCTGGAGTAAGGAACAAGGAGGAATGGTTGGGATGCTTTCCGTAGAGTTTCTACATAAAAATGGGTGCAAGTCTTTTTTTTTAATTTTTTTTAAAGATTTTATTTATTTATTTGACAGAGATCACAAGTAGGCAGAGAGGCAGGCAGAGAGAGAGGAGGAAGCAGGCTCCCCACTGAGCAGAGATCCCTATGTGGGGCTCGATCCCAGGACACTGGGATCATGACCTGAGCTGAAGGCAGAGGCTTTAACCCACTGAGCCACCCAGGCGCCCCAAAATGGGTGCAAGTCTTAATTCCTCCATCAAATGACTATCATGTATAAAATGACAGATGTGGAGAGCTTAGGGACATAGTAGAGGTGTGCAGTGTTCTCCACCTGTCTCCAGGTTAGAGAAACAGAGGGCAATGAAGAACTCTTGGTCCCCCAGGTGAGGAGGGTGAGGCCAGCACCTCCTTGGGAGCCTATGAGCAGTGGGCACAGTGTCCCTAGGGGGATATAATGAAATGCAGGGTATCTACACATCCTACCCAAAGCCTTCGGAGCACCCTGAGACCCTGAGAGAAGGGATGAAGGACCATGTGGGATCCTCTGAGCCTCGGCGTCCCATCTCCAGGCTCCTACTCTCCCAGTTTAGAGAAAGACACTTCCTCCGTTCCTTCCTCTCCATCTAATTCTTTCTCTTTCCACTTCTTTCTCCCTGTCCCTTTATCTCTCACTCTCTAAATCTCTCTAGGTTCTGGGGCTCTGAGCAGAGATCTCAGACCTACCGTGTGTTTGTTTGGTCCTTGTCTGACCAAAAATATTCTAGGGGGACAGAAAGAGAGGGAGACAGAGACAGATGGAGAGATTTGAGCTGTAGGTCTTCCCAGACTCATCAGAAATGACCCTCGTGTGCAGGTGCTGAAGTCATGACCACAGCAGGACCATAGCAGATGTGCCTGTGGTTGAGCCCAGAGCCTCCAGCATTGCCCACTTGCCTGCCTCCAGCCACCTGTAGTGATTCTTAAGGGTGGAGCAGGGACTGAGCCCTGGAGCTCCAGAATGACTAATTTGGTTGGAAAGATACCCACCTGTTCCAGCCCTGCTTTACCCAGAGCTTCCCTTAGGTGCTATCTCTGCTTCGTATGAATCAAAGGTCTGCTCCCAAGCTGAGCCTGAGCTGCCACCCCTCGTCCTCTCCCCATAGCCTCCTTGGGTCACCCCTGGCCGGAACAACCTGGATTCTCCAAGCCCTCTCCTCTTAGGCTGGGCAGAGCTGGGCTGTGACTCACCCTCCACCCACACGGCTGCTCCTCATACCTCTGCAGAACCTGACTCACTGCTCTCTGTCCCTGGCAGGAGCATCGCTGTCACCCTGTCACTCTCTTCCTCTCTGGTTGGCTTGCCCCTCCTGCCCAGTTTTACCACAGCTCTGGTCTTTCTGAGCATCTGCCTCACTGTCTGAACTCTGAAGGGACTAGGGTCTACACCAGAGGGAACGGGACTGGGGCACTACTGGCACCTGCCTTTTTTCCCTTCTCTTGGTTTTGCTTGGCAAAAGCTCTTTTTTTCAGGTCTGGGGATCCTATCATCTAAAATTAATAACTATTACCAATTATTAAGTACCTACTGTGTTCTAGGCAATCACTATACTCTTGTGGGTTGCTTAATCCTATAGCAATCCTCTAAGATTGAACTTGTGCTAGCCACTACTTACCGAGAACCCCAAGGTTCAGAGAGATTAAGCCACTTGCCCAAAATCACACGGCTGAAGTTGGAGCACAGGTGTGCCAACTTCAGAGCCCATTTATTATCTCATTTCTGGTTCAACATCCCGGGTGCTCTAGACTTGTCCAGGGGAAGGGACAGGGGTGTGTGAGCAGTTTGGTTATATTGGGAAAGAGCGCTGGATATGGAATCCAGAGACCACATTTCTGATCTCAACCCTACATGACCTTTACCAAATCACTGTCTTTTGGGACCTCAAGTTTTTCATCTGAAAATGGAAAACCATGATATTGTTTCAAGTTACTTCCCACTCGAGGACCCTGGGTCTCCAGTCTTATGTATGATGTTCGTGCTTACACCAGACACGTGGCTACAGTTATGGGCAGCAGGCACATTTTTTCTTCTGGGAGCAGGGGAGAGAGGACTGGCGTCAGACCCCTGATGGGCTGATGGGCGTAGCCCACCGTCTGTCCCGGCTGGATGTCTATGTGAGGCTGTTATTCCCCCCCCCCTTTGAAGTGTGGAAAGAATGGGGGGTGTCATCATTGTTCCAGTTCCTTCTGGAGTTCCTTACTTTCCATCTTTTGCACCCATGTACACACTATACTCATCCATCCTAGAGAGCTATAAACAGGACATTTAGGAGTAAATGTAATAGACCTTTGAGAGAAGTAGTGAGCTACAAAGGACACAGAGCCAGGTAAATATTCTTGACGTCGAAAAGCAGGGATAGCCTGCTTGCAGTCCCTAAGCCTGGCTCTGGCCTGGTCTTATGGTAACCTGGTGCTGATGGATGCCTCAGAGGGGGCTGTCTGGACATGGACACTGTTGTTATTTTAGGAGCACCACCCCCCACCCCCCGCCAAAAAAACCCTCCAAGTACCTTCTCCAGAAGCAATTTTTATTTCTGACACTGTCTTCCTGCAAGTGGGTCACTGAGTGCAACATCAGGAAATGAGGTTGATTTAAGGCCAAAATAGCACCAAGTGGGCGTGGGGGAGTCAATAGGGATGGACAGTGGGGTGGGGGAGAGCTTGCTGGAACTGCCCAGTCAGTGGCAGTTACTTACAGAAGCTAGCATTGTTCGAATGAAGTTCTTAAACTGAGCCTGAGAAATGCCTTCCCTGGGACCCCTGTAGCCTCTGTTTCCTCTACTGCTTTCTGGTGGTTCTGCCTAGTCTTCCCTTAGCCCCCTGGGAGGCACTGAGCAAGGGGGCCTTCCCCAGTCCTCTGACTTCAGGTGGGATCAGAGCGTGCGTATTCCTTCCAGACAGGGTGCTGTTCTGGGTCTTTCCCCTAGGAAGAGTCGAAGACTTAACAGAGTGCTTTTCTCCTGCAGCTGCTTTCTCCTCGAAGCCACAGGCTCTGGCCACACCCAGCAAGGAGGAGCGTGGGAAAAAAAAGAAGAAAGGCAAGGGGTTAGGGAGGAAGAGAGACCCTTGTCTTCGGAAATACAAGGACTTCTGCATCCATGGCGAATGCAAATATGTGAAGGAGCTCCGGGCTCCATCCTGCATGTGAGTGTCCCTTCCCTGGCTGACTGTGCTCAGCACACTTTTTGTCAGTCACGTGGCTGTTCCTCGTTGTCACTGTTCCTTGAATTCATAATTTTACCCAGTTTCTTCTCAATCTTCAGGCGGAAGTTGGGAGGAGGGGAAATATTTTTAGTCAGCGGAAGGGGCTCTCCCCCGCATGGGATGTAATTTCCTGTGGTGTAGGTTTGTGACGCTCTTTCATCCTTGGGGACATTTCCTGCTTGTTCGGGCAAGGGTGTGGCTAGGAGAGCTGATACCTGAAGGCAGGTCCTTCAGTCCTACCTCAGGCCCTAGTTCAGATGGGAGAAGCCAGTGGAACACACGGCTGAGTAGGCTTCCCCGGGCAGAGGGGAGCTCCTGCAGCCTCCTTTCCCAAGCCCTGAGGTGCATTTGGACTCACGCCGTGCAGATGTGTGTGTGCTCGGATATATGTGCACTCATATGAGAGCACGTGTGGGTTGATTCGAAGGCATGCCTGGACTATACAGAAAGCAGTCATAATGGGAACAGGGAGAAGCCCCTTCGTTTCTTCTTCCTCATCCCCGCAAGGGCCAGGATGTCGGGGGACATAGTGGGTATTGGCCTTTTGGCCATGGGATTGGGAGAACACGTCCTCTGTGCAAAATTAACAGGAAATGGAACCCAACCCAGTAGGCATCAGCCCCTGGTCAGGCAGCACCACCCTTTCCCTGGGCGGAGGGGCCCTGGGTTCCTCAGCTACTCTGCTAAGGCCAAGCCCAGCAAACGGCTGCCTTGGCACCCCTTTGGGGATGACAGCACTGCCATGCTCTCAGGCATAGTGTTGCTGCTGTGCCTGGGGCCAACACCCACATTCGACTACAAATGTCCACTCTCTTCCTCTGTAGAGAAACAGGCTCAGAGACCTGGGCTCTGGACAGGGCCGGGAGGCTATTAGCTGTGTACCACCTCTCAACCTGTCAAGAAGGTTGGCTGCCTGGCATCTCTTCTACTGGGATTAGTACCAATCCCTTGTCTTTTTAAAGCTCCCTCCTTGTCCTATCTGATCTCAGATAGCAAAGCTGCTCTGTATTTAGCAATTGGCAGACAGACCTGTCACTTTCTACCATGTCCATGATCACTTGTGGGTCCTCCCCTATAACATCCTTGTCAGGATCTTGGTATTAGAGGGAGTTGCTTTGGAGTAACATAGACAGTCCCTGTAGTAGTATTCTTCCCAAGGTCTTGGGATAGGGTAGGAAATGTTTGTCTTCAATTTGTGAAATGCCATCATTAGCACAGGTTGGAGGCTGTAACTCTGAGGGTAGTCAAGGTGGATTGAGGCCAGGATTCTGTCTGGTCCAAACTGACCCAGGGCTTTGGTGGATGGACTTGGACTGCTTGGCTGAGAACCTTTTAAGGCTGCTATCCTGGACCGCTGGGCTTGACCCACCAGCTAAAGCCACTAGATAAGGTTGCCCAGGGCCAAGGTGGTCCTAATGGTGAGAATGCCTTCTCTCCTTTACCCCATAACTTCCCAATTAACTTTTATTATGAGCTGAGCCCAGCAGGTACATGTTCAGTACCTATCTGGTACCAGCTATTCTAGGGAATGGGGAATTACAGTCATGTCCTAGGATTCTCGAAAGCCCTAGACAGGGAGTTGGCAGGACTTGCTATCTCTAGTTGAAAGGTGAGGAAACTAGAGCCAGGAAGTAGGAAGTGATTTGCCTGAGATCAACAGCTAAATAAATGGATAGAAACAGGACAAGGATTCAGGTGCCTGACTTCCAGTCCAGCATACCTTTCATGCCCCCAGGCTGTACTGGGTGTTGTTGGCTTGTGTTCTTTTTCCCTATCTGTCCTTACAGAGTTTGAATAGGATTTCATAGAGGACAACCTGTTATGTTCGAGGTCTCTTAAGGCTTTTACCAGCCTAAGAGCAGAGCAATCTGATTGAAGACTTTGTCTCTGCTTCCTAGGCAGATTTTCTAGGGGCTGGATTGTGTCTAAGCTTTGGCTACCTCCTGCCTCTGGCCTTTGGCACTCAGGACAGAGTGCAGCAAGAAGACACAGAGCTCCTGGTGTGGGGAAGTGTGCTAGCCGGGCGCCTACATTTGGGGCCCTTTGTTGCTCCTTCCTCCCTCTAGACCCTGGAACCGCCAGCCAGGGTGTGCCCCCGCTGCCCTGAGAAGCTTGAGGCTAGCTGGCTTCCTAAACCAGTCCTCCGCAGTCACCATTTACAGGAAAACCCTTTTATGTCACCAGCCAAAAGTTGCCCTCAGAGAGCTGTTTCCTGGGGCTCCTGACTGGCTGCTGACCCAGAACCGGCTGCAAAGTTTCCTGTGGCCAGAGGAAACCTAGAGGCAGTCAGGCTGAGGAGAACTCAGCTGGAAGAGAGGCAGGCCCGGGGCCTTCCCTTGGCCTCCCTGGCCAGATGCTGAGAAGGAATGGTGAGCCCCCTTCTCTTTCCATCAGACTTCAGGGCCCTGTTCCTCAGGACAGTATCTTCTGGAGTCCTATTTTATAATAACTCACACATATGTGGGACTTGGCCTTTTGTTAAGGGCTATTAAGTGTAACATCTCATTTGATCTTCACAATACTCTGGTGAAATAGGTCTTTATTAATAATGTGTTTTACACTAGTCAACCAAAGCTTGAAAAAGTAAAAGTAACTTGCTCAAGATCACCTGGCTAGAAATAGCAGCAAGGCATGAAGTAGGGGCAGAGAAACCCTGCTTGGAAGAGTCTCTGGACCCTAGAGGGTTCTTACTCCCATTGTAATACAAGTTCTGAAATAGGTCGCAAACATCTGTAGGAGGGACACGTTCCAGTTTGGTGGGTTGCTGGCTCTGAGCAAGACACATGATCTTGTCCCCACCCGGGATGCTTAGAACGTACTCACCCCCCCTCCTTCCCTGGGGAAGTCAGGAGTCATTTGCAAAGGGAGGGGGAGGTGGGTAATATTAGGATGTTTACATTATTATCCTTTTGACTCAGGGTGGGGGTGGAGGGATTATGTAACGGAATTGCGGGACTCTGAGACCAAGCTTTATTTCTATCATCTGAGTAACTACCTGTGGGGTTTGAGTGATGGCTGGAAGTGAAAAACAGCCTCAGCTTCAACTTCCCTTCTCCCCCACCCCTAACCCAGGAAGGCATAGTCTCTGAAAGAGTCATCTAGATTGGTGGGTTGAGTCTTGGCTCTACCTCTCACTCGCTGTGTAACCTTGGGCAAATTAGCTAAGAATTTAAACCTCAGTCTCTCCATCTTTAAAATGGGGAGACTAACTCCTACTTCACAGAGATTTTTTTTTTTTTTTTTAAAGATTTTATTTGTTTATTTGACAGAGAGGTCACAAGTAGGCAGAGAAGCAGGCAGAGAGAGAGGGAGAAGCAGGCTCCCCACCAAGGAGAGAGCCCGATGTGGGGCTCGATCCCAGGACCCTGGGATCATGACCTGGGCCGAAGGCAGAGGCTTAACCCACTGAGCCACCCAGGCGCCCCACAGAGATGTTTTTAAGATTAAATGAAATGATTCTTGTAAACCAATTAGCACAGAGTACTTGGCTCACAGTAAGCCTTTAATGCTTGCTATCTATTATTCAAGTTAATAATAATAGGTCAAAGACCAGGGTCAGACAGCCCCAGGAACCTCTCACTTCATCAGATATGTTTCCTTGGGGTAATCTGCGCTGTTCAGAGTGGAAAGAATCATGAATTTGGAATCTGCTAGGACTGGTTTCTAGTCTTAGTCTTGTTGCTTCTTGGTTGTGCTACTTTTGGTAAATCACACCTTCTGATACTTAATCTTAATCTTTCAATCTGTAAAATGGGGCTGTACCTGCCTACCCGATGTTATGAATCTCAGTTGAGCTAGCAGATAGGGATAGGGCCTTATGAACTGTAAATTGTTATGCATAAGTGATTTTCCAGGGGGACTCCTGAGAGCTTCCTCCGTATCCTGTCAGGATGGGGGTGGTTATTTTGCCCATCTTGACCAAGGGAACAGATTCATGAAGAGTTGAGGCATGGAGCCATCTGCCCTGCTGTGTGTCTGTGGGACTGACCCCCATTTGTCCTGCAGGGTGATGGTTCCCCAAAGTACCCAAGAGGAGCTGAGGCAGGGAGAGTTGCTTGGCACTCATCAGGGGTGGCCTGGCCCCCCTGCTGCTGCCAGGTCCGGAAAGGTCCGCTTCCGGGGTGCCTCTTCCAAGAAGGGATTCCTTGCTCTGAGGTATCACACGCACGACCTGCTTCCCAGTGGAGGCACAGCTCAGAATAGAGGGCCACCCGGTTCTCGGTGCTTCCATCAGCAAGCCAGTGGCCTGGAGGCTCCAGGCAGATGGTGCCAGTGTGGTTGTGGGTGGGATCGGGGAGCACACTGAGCTCAGAGTCAGACAAACCAAGACCACACTTCTGCTCCGCTGAGTGACCATGGGGAGGATAGCTCTGCCCTTCTATAACATGGGGGACCGCCACCGACATCAAAGGGCCTCTTGGGCACTCGGATGCAGGAAGGGACATGAATGTTTTATTCAACAGAAAGTGCTTCCAAGTCTTCCTCAGAGCTTCGAGGAAATGCTTTATGTTGCAAGAGGCATTTGCTATCTGATTGATTTCTTTTCTTTTTTTTTTTTAAAGATTTTATTTATTTATTTGTAAGAGAGTGAGAGCGAGCACAGGCAGACAGAGTGGAAGGCAGAGTCAGAGGGAGAAGCAGGCTCCCTGCAGAGCAAGGAGCCCGATGCGGGACCCGATCCCAGGACGCTGGGATCATGACCTGAGCTGAAGGCAGCTGCTCAACCAACTGAGCCACTCAGGCGTCCCAATCTGATTGATTTCTTGGTGTGAAAAGCCAGAGGGTTGTTTTCCATGACATTTTCCGTGCTCTGGCAAGATAGCTGGGCAATAAGAAGCTACCTTGGTTTTGTTTGCTTTGTCCTATGATGGAGGAGGCCAGATAGCCCAAGGTTCAGAGGCCAAAAGTTGATGTGAAGCTCTCGAAGTGGACCCTGTACCCAGAGGGAGCTGGGAGTTAAATGAAGGGAACTTGAGAAAAATGACTCCTGGCAAAGGAACAGGACCTATTAATAGGATGGGCCGTGGCTGAGAGGAACTGAGGGCTGGAAGCCGTGGTGGAGAAGGCTGGGTTTATTTCTGGGTCAGAGTTAAGGGGCCTACTAGAGGGAGTGATACTCAGTCCCCTCAGCTCAACCTGCCAGCTCACAGACATAAGTCTTCTGAGGGGCTCCCAATACACATGTAGTAAATAAACACACGGAATATATGTAACTTGGACCTTCAAGTCCTCCCTCACTTTTTCCCTGCCTGGAGCAGGAATCTTGATCCAGAGAACCAGAGGGAATGGAGAGGGGGAGTGAAGGATGGCGAGGAAAGCTACAGAACCTTCAAAGGGGTTTTCGCCTTTTCCTAGACTCCTACTAGAAGGATAGAGGAAGGGTGGGGATCAAGGTCAGGGACTGATAGGGTGTGAGGCTGTGAGAGCTGGCAATGGCCTCAGGCAGGAGGCCCATTGCCTGTAGAGAGAGGCCAAACCACTAAGCTCATCTCCACTTTGTTCTGTCTTGAATCAGCTGCCACCCCGGTTACCACGGAGAGAGGTGCCATGGGCTGAGCCTCCCAGTGGAAAATCGCTTATATACTTATGACCACACAACCATCCTGGCTGTGGTGGCCGTGGTGCTGTCGTCCGTCTGTCTGCTTGTCATCGTGGGGCTTCTCATGTTTAGGTGAGTATTGGGGCCCCCTGCAGGCTGTTTCTGCAAATCACTCCCATTCCTCTTCCCTCTGGGTCTTCTGTCTGTGATAATCGCATGAGCCCTCCAACCTCCAAAATTCCAGGCTAGGACTCTGACTGACATTCCTGAGTACAGGTTCTCTAGGAACCTAGCTTCTCTGGCCTGCCGTGAGTCCAGGGTCCAGAGCCCAGGGCAAAGATTGCCAGGTCGTTGTAGGTCCTGCTTTTCAAAGCAGGCCTAGTGACCCACCCATGGCTCTACCTCTTCACAACAGTTCTTTCCCTTTGCTCTGTGTTTCGATGACATTAGTGTGTGCTTTGATAGACACAGCATGGCTGGTGATATAGCCTTTCAATTCTGAGGCATCTCAACCTCAGGCCATACTTCCAGTCCAGGTTATGTTCTAGACTGGGGGAGACCTACCAAACACACTGCCCATTTCCAAGCTGTGTAATTCATCTGTTGTAAGACCTGGACCAAGTTACCTGTCTTTCTGAGGGCTATAATCTCACAGTGACTGAATCTGTCTACCTACCTCATAAGGATAGTATGAGGATCATGTAAATGAGGTCAAAGTTCTCAGCAAATTATAGCCTGCTGTTAGAGACAGGCATTCCTTGGGGCACTCAGGCCTTTGACCAGAGGTCTGTTGGGCTACCAGACCATCTTTTTTTATTTTTATTTTTTAAGATTTTATTTTTATTTTTATTTATTTGACAGAGGAGAGCGATCACAAGTAGGCAGAGAGGCAGGCAGAGGGGGAAGGGGAAGCAGGCTCCCCGCCGAGCAGAGAGCCCAATGTGGGACTCGATCCCAGGACACTGAGATCATGACCTGAGCCAAAGGCAGAGGCTTACCCCACTGAGCCACCCAGGTGCCCCCTGCTAGACCATCTTGGCTTTTCCAAGTAATGGAGGGAACTACCATGGCAGTGTCCTTTAGAAGGACCTTCTCTGGGACCTGTACCCTGTCATATCAGGCAGAGCTTGCTCACAAAACTTGTCTCCTCCAGGTACCATAGGAGAGGAGGTTATGATGTGGAAAGTGAAGAGAAAGTGAAGTTGGGCATGACTACTTCCCACTGAGAGAGACCTGTGCTCAAGGTAATAGGCCATTGTTTTCCCCACGGCACCATCACCATCTTCCCTTCAAGACATTCTGAATTCTTTTCTTGACTTAGGGGTTGGGGGGCAGGCTACTATGGAGTCAGAGTCCCATTGCAGAATGGTTTTCACAAAGGTTTCCAGTGGGTCATCTCCACTTGGGGTGACAATTGCTAGAGAAATACCTGAGAGAGATGCCTGAGACCACAGCTTCTCCCATCCTTGTCCCCTCTTCTGCCCATTCCCAGATGAGCTCCCTACTTTGTAAGACTGGATCTGAGAGACTCTTAAGACCTCTTAAGACTGGATCCAGCTTTACGTGACTTCCTTTTGTGCTTTAGGAATCTGCGGGACGACTGCTACCTCTGAGAAGGCACAGCTGATCGTAGACTCTGCAGAGGGAAAGTACGTCACAGCTAGTCAGGAAGACTCCTTCGTTCCCGGTTGCTGTCTAGATTGGGCCTCCCATAATTGCTTTGCCAAAATACCAGAGCCTTCAAGTGCCAAATGGATTATGTCAAAATGGGATCTTGGTCTGAAGAAAGCAAAAGCGAGAGGCCTTTGTGCCCTTCTGATTCCCCTCCTCCAAACTTCACATATCCCCATAAGTTTGTTTAAACAATTACCTTCTGGATTCAGATGCTGGTTAAATTCCATATGCTCCAGGATCATTGACTGATAAAAAAGAAGAAGGAGAGGATGAAAGAAAACTTTGTGGATGGGAAGAAAGCAACAAAGATTGAAAAGCCATGAACTCATGCAGCCACCAAGGGATCGGCCATTTGGAGCCTCTGGCGCAGGATTTGATGAGCTAACTGTGAAATACAACAAGCCCGAGAACTCTGAATTTTGGGACTTCTACCCAGACGGAAAAGTAACAACTATTTTTTGTTCGTTTGTTTGTAAAATGCCTCTTAAATTATATATTTATTTTATTCTATGTATGTTAATTTATTTAGTTTTTAACAATCTAACAATAATATTTCAAGTGCCTAGTCTGTTACTTTGGCGATTTCCTGGCCCTTGACCTTGTGTACCCCACCACTTGGCTCAGCATCACACCCCTCTGCCACAACTCCAAGGTGGGTCCGTGACCCATCTGGGGTAATCTGCTCTCTGTCCACGTTTCCAAAGATCTTCCACAATTGCAGTACCATAGCGGGAGGTCAGTAGAGTCAAGATAAAGGAGTTAACCTTGTCAGATCCTCTCTATGAGTTGGACTGCGGTCTTGCCTAGGCGATATTGTCTACTGTTTGTGTTTTGAAAGCCCAAGGTGCTGACGTCCAAGCATACCAACAGATATTGGTGTTTGCCTGTGTCCTGTCCCTGCCAAATCTCGTAAGAGGTTGGACTTCCATGCCCGCAGCTCTCCTGACTCCTCAACCCCAACAGCCCCAGGCCGACAGAGTGGGAACTCCCTCTCCCCTGTGTCGAGACATTTCTCTTACGCCTGCCATTCTTCTGGTGCTACTCCATGTGGGGGTCAGTGCAGCAGAGGATAGTCTAGAGAAGATTTTAGCAACAAAAAAGGCTGAGGAGGAGCAGGAAACATTGGAGCCGACTGTTCTTGTTGACTGATGACCTACCAATTACTACAGAGTTTGGAGGTGAGGAGGGCTTTTGTGTAAACCCACCCACCTCACTGAAAACTAAAAAGGTATGCTGTCATGGTCCCTTCTGGAAGTTTCTGGTGCCATTTCTGAACTGTTACAACCTGTATTTCCAAACCTGGTTCATATTTATATTTTGCAATTCAAATAAAGATAACCCTTACTCCATAGACTTCTGTCTGCTTGTTTTATCTGGGAACTGGTTTAACAGAGGTAGTTCCTAAGCCTTGAGTGGATATTGGGCTCTATGCCAGAACTTTTTACGTATGCTCTTGTGGTGTGATGAAGATACTATCATTGTCCCATTTTTCCAGAAGAGAAAGCTGACGCTCAGAGAGGTTATATAACTTTCCTGAAGATACACAGCTGGTAAGTGACAGAGCTGGGGTGGACAGTCTGACTGCAATTATTTGTCTTAGGATTTATATTACCTCCTCTGAGACAACTGAAAAGAAACCTTTCACATAGGAATTTGGGCCAGCTGTAATCAGGAAAGACGTCCACCCATTTGGTCAATAGACTCTGGACTCAGGGCCTGGTCCTGTGCTCTCTATGCAATGAAGCATTGTCCCTGGTGGAAACAGGGCCCTTTGACTTCCCTCTCATGTTCCACAACCAATCTGTCTACAGACCTTATCACACCTACATTTAGAATATATACTGAATGCAGCTACAGCTGATCACTGCTCCTACCATCACCCTGGTCACGCTCACAGTCATCTCTGGCTGGATCTGCTGTCTTCCACCTTGCTCCTGTGCAGCCCATTTCTAACAGAATAGCCAGAGCCATCACATAAAACGTAACCCAGCTCTTGTCTGCCTTGCAGCCTTTTCCTGACCAACCTATTAGACAATAGCACATTCCTCGCCCACCCCATTCTTCTTACTCTCCTTCCATTGCTTTCTTTCCCACCATAGCCCTTATCATCACTAACATATTCTTCTTTGTTGACTGTCTGTCTCCTCCTGCTAGAATGCTAGCTTCATGAAGGAAAGGGCATGTACATTACTCCAATCCCAGATTGTGGGGATTTGATGTTTGTCACATGGATGAATGAACATAAGAAATGACTAGAATCTGGTCGAGAGGCCAGCAAGTGGACATGTATGTGATCCAGTGCTGCCGTGGGAGTGTGGTTGGGTTTAAAGAAGGGCCTCTGTTGGGTGCCTGGATGGCTCACTTGGTTAAGCAACTGCCTTCAGCTCAGGTCATGATTAAACTGCAACAAAAAGATTTTCGAAACTTGGATCAGAAATTCTTTTGCTATCTACATTATATAAAGCTCTGTAAAGTACCAGTATATTACTTTGGTAATCAGAGAAAATAGGACAGATGTCACTTCGAACTGTTCACAGGGCTCCCTCTCCTGCTCCTGTCTTACACCAGGCTCAGCTTTTCAAACACGCTTTGTTTCTCCAACTAATGTTTCCTGCGGCCTCTGGGTTTCCTGCCTTTCAGGGGCTCTCTCCTGCCACTGCTGCTGCTGGGAGCATCTCTCCCCATCCCCCACCCCTACACCAGGCATCTCCTTGGCTGATATGGTGGCCCTGGGAGCCTCTGAACTTGCAGCCACTTGTCAAGACTGGCTAGCAGTAATCTGGCCCTCCCATGCCCTGAGAAGCCCTTACCTCTTCTCCAATGGGCTTTCCCTTTCGCCACCTTTGCCATACTTTCTTTTATAATGTTCATCATAATCATTATTAGGCTAATAATCAAATAAATATTGGACAGTCATGGAGCGATCCCTAAGCCTGTCTCCTGGGCCACACACTCTGCAGGCATCACCTTGGTTGAGTTTAACTATCCAAGCCTTCACTCTAACCACTAAGTTACCTTCCAAATGAGTTCTCTGGCCCAGATTTGTGTTCTCTTCTTCCCGTATTCATCCAGAAAGAACACTAAGGTGAGGAGCTCATATGAAAGGGATCTTAGAGCCCAAGAGTTTCCTCCCCCGCCCCCTGTTTACAAATTCATGGGAGAAGATGTGAGATGTCTAATCAGGGGACAGGGGAAGGAACAGGAAAGCAGACGGACTCGGTCTTGGGTCTGGGTCCAGGCGCCGCTGTTTATTAGGGGGTGCTCTCATGCCTGATACCTGACCTCTTTGAACCTGTCTCCCAGCTCTTATAAGAGGTACTAAATATATCCACCTCGACAAGTTGCAAAAATGATATCTGTGAAGAAAGTGCCTAGCTCAGGGCACATGCTAGACACTCAGTAAATGCTGATGATCTTTAGCAATCTGTCCAAGGAAATAATTGGAGGCACACTGGTCATTGAAACCCAGCCTCCTGAATCCTAGTCCACATTTTTTTCCCCTAGACACAAACAATGCTTCTCAATCAGTGTTTTACATTTTAATGTCAACTGTGGTTTCAAAGGAGCTTTAAAGGGTCTTAACAAATATTTGTGGGTTTAAGAAGCCCTGGAACAGCAACTCTGTCCAAATATATCACTTCAACTTGGCTGGCCTGAAATTCTTCCCTTTGTCAACAATGCCTGAAATTCAAGCTTCCTGTTTGAGAATGCTAATACTTCTGGGAATAGCTGAGCATCGAGAGGCTGGGATTCTTTGTTGGTGTAATTCATTTTAGCTTCATTCATTCAGCAAATATTTGTAGAAGCCTCCCAATCACCTTCCAGATGAAATCCATGCTCTGAAGGAGAGGGCATTTTTGATAGAGCGAGGGTGGGGGAAGAAAAGAAAGAGAAGTACTTTGGAGCAAGGGCTTTCATTCATTCATCCACAAAACCGAGTGAGGACTTAAAATGTGCCACATACTATTCTTGTCACTGGAGAACAGTGGCGAGACCGACATATGGGCCAACAATAGATGTATAAAGAAAGAAATAGGATAACTTCAGAAATAAGTAATATAAACACACACACACGCACACAAAGAGTGATGTGCTGAAGAGTTATTGGGGGAAGAATTAATTTATATAGGTAGCTCAAGGGAGGTCCCTCTGCAGAGGTAACATTTGAACCGAGACAAGATGAGATCAGGCATACGAAGACCCTGAGACAAAAATAAGTGTTGTTTGTATGAAGGAAAGAAAAAGATCCCTTGAGCGACACAGCATAGTCATTGAAGGTTGAAGAGGGAGGCAAGGACCAGATCATGTAGGGCCTTGTAGACCATGGTGAACAATTTGGAAGCCAGTGGTGTGTTTTGAGTAGGACACTGATAGGATTTGATTCCTGTTCTGCAAATATGACTCTTCTATGCACAGAAAGGGGTTTTAGGAGGCAAAAGTGGAAGAAGCAAGACCAGTTAGGAGGCCTTGGCAGTCATCCAGGGAAGACATGCTGGTGGCCAGGAATACAGTGGTAGGAGAGGTGGTGAGCAATGGTCAGATTCAGGCTATGTTTGGAGGGAATCACCCTTTAGACACGCTGATGGGTGGAATGTGGGAATTATGGAAATCAAAGATGACTTCTTGGATTTTAACCTGAGAAACTGGGTAAACGGGGGCGCCTGGGTGGCTCAGTGGGTTAAGCCGCTGCCTTCGGCTCGGGTCACGATCTCAGGGTCCTGGGATCGAGTCCCGCATCGGGCTCTCTGCTCAGCAGGGAGCCTGCTTCCTCCTCTCTCTCTCTGCCCGCCTCTCTGCCTACTTGTGATCTCTGTCTGTCAAATAAATAAATAAAATCTTTAAAAAAAAAAAAAAGAAAAAGAAACTGGGTAAACGATGGTTCTAGCCACCCAGATGGGAAGGAATGGGGGAGGAGTTCATGGGGACCAGAGAAGTAAGCGTTCTTCTGTGGACATACTAAGTCCATATGGGGTAAAGGAGGGCACTAAAGAAAGGGCAATGAGAGGAAGGGGATGCAAGGAGGGGGAAAAAAGAAGAGACAAAACTGTAAATAAGGACCTAAAGACAGAAACAAATGAGGACACCTGACATTTATATGATGTTTCAAGCTCTAAAGCATACTCCTATTTTAGAAACTTACCTTCATAGTGCCCCAGATCATACTCAGTTCCATGATCAAGGGCCCTGAGGCTCAGAGGGGTAGAGAGTGTGGCACAGGACTTCACTCAGCTAAATCAGTTTTGTCTCTGACCCCCCCAGGAGGGCCCAGACTCCTCACTGACCATGAACTTCTACCTTGGACACCATTCTCCAAAAACAGAAGAGAGGAGAAGGCTCCATACTTTCCTCCTTGCTGTGGTAAGGTGCCCAGACCAGGCCAGGCCTCCAGGCAACAGAGCAATAGGGAATAAGCAGGTCATGGAGCTTCATGGAGACCAACCCTGGAGAAAGGAAAAAAGGCTAACCTCATCCAAGAGCAGGAAGAGGAAGTTAGAATTGCCCTGTCTGTGATTGGTTTCCGGAGCGTAAGGCCACCACCAAATTAATATAATTTGGAGGTTGCTGTGGTTTGGATTTTCTTTTTGAACTTTTAAAATTGCACTTTTTTTTTTTTTTTTTTTTTTTTTGCTTGATCGCCCCTTGATTGATGGAGAAGAGATCAGGGACCTCTTAGCTCACTGCCACCCACACAGCTGTGAAGGAAGTCAGCTGCCCTCATGCTCTTCAGAGAACCTCCCGCCCTCCCTCCCTCCCTCCATTCTTCCCTCCTGGCATTTTGGCCATTACTAACCAACAGGGCATCTAAGGAAAAGGGCTCCTTTCAGGGCCGGATTGCTGTAGTTAATGGATCATAGCCTGTGTGGGAGGCTTCCCCAAAGACATATGATGTGGGTGTAGGAACCAGACAGACGGGAGGAATTAAGTCACCCTTTTCCCCAACCCTTATTTTCTTGCCTAACCTAGAAGTCACTGGATTGGTTTCCTTTTAATGAGGGACTAGTTTTGTTTCTGCTGACCCTAGCTTTCAGAAGGCCAGCTTCAGTGGGACCATCTCAGAAAGAAGAAGCTACCAGTTGGTTCTCTTTTATGCTCCTAGTGTCTGGGCTAAGGCTGGCATATAAACCATGACCTCAAGCCAAGGCTCTCTAGGAAGGCCTGACTTCTATTTCTTCAGTGATACTGAGCAGGTGGATTGGCCCTGAGAAGCCCTATTCTTGGGAAGGATGGCCTGACCAGGTTCACTGGGAGGAAGTACTTCTGTCCAGTGGCTGGAACTCTGGACCCTGAAACTCCAGGCCGGAGAAGTCTGACCCCAAGTTCAACCTTGCAGGTACAAACATCCTCTTCTAGGTGTGAGTTTGGGCAACTTCTGGAGAAAGTCTGCCACCCACACTCAGTTCTGGTGTGTTAGTCACTCCTCCTCTGCACTTCCACACTGGGCCTTGGACAATGCAAGGAAAATCAGTCCTCTTCCCAAAGCAGCTTCGGAGTTCCTCTCCCACAGCTTTCATCACCCCATGTGTTGTCACTGTGTGCTCACCTGTTTCACCCACTGTGAGCTCCTGGAGCCACAGAGCGTGTCCTTATGCAGCTCTGTGTGCCTGTACCCAGGACATCCGCGGCTCCCACTAAATGTTTGAGGCATGCGTGAGTGAATGGACAGTGGAATGAATGAACGAATGCATGAAGAAATGAGGGAGTGAAGGTAGAATAGAGGTTACAAGTTTGGACTCTGGGGATACAAAACACAAGAGGCTCTTTTTTTTTTTTTTTTTTTTTTTAAGATTTTGTTTATTTATTTGCCACAGAGAGAGAGCACACACAGGGGGAGAAGCAGACTCCCTGCTGAGCAGGGAGCCCAAAAAGAGTTTCGATCCCAGGACTTGGGGATCATGACCTGAGCCAAAGGCAGACGTTTAACTAACTGAGCCACCCAGGTGCCCCAAGACTCGTAATCACAGGAAACAAACTGAGGTTTGCTGGAGGGATGTGGGTGGGAGATGGGGTAACCGGGTGATGGGCATTAAGGAGGGCACGTGATATGATGAGCACTGGGTGTTACAAGCAAATGAGGAATCACCAAATTCTCCATCTGAAACTGATAATCCACTATATGCTAATTAATTGAATTTAAATAACAAAGTTCTACAAAAGTTTAGACTCTGGGTCAGACAAAACTGAGTTCAAATCCTAGCCACACCATTTTCTTTTCTTCAAATTAATTATTTATTTATTTGACAGAGAGAGAGAGAAAGAGATCACAAGTAGGCAGAGAGGCAGGCAGAGAGCAAGGGGGAAGAAGGCTCCCCGCTGGGCAAAGAGCCGGATGTGAGGCTGGATCCCAGGAACTTGAGATCAAGACCGAGCTGAGGGCAGAAGGTTAACCCACTGAGCCACCTAGGTGCCCCTAACCACACCATTTTCTGATCATATAATTATCTTGAACAAATTATTTAACCTTGCAAAGCTTCACTTTTCTGAGGGTTTTTGTGAGTATTATAAAGCATTTGTCACAGTGCCTGGTGTAGAGTAAGTACTCAGTCCATGATAGATATTAACAACCTCTGACTTCTAGCCCTCTGCTAGTTTTTATGCTCGTGGGTCTTGTGGGCACCTCTTTTTCCAGATTTTTGGCCCATCCAGGTCCTTGCCAGACTTGTGGCTCAGCCTGCAGGATCGTCCCCGTGGGTTCAGGTTGGAGTCAGGCTGGGTAAGCAGTACAGCCTTGGGCTTTCCGGAGAATGGGAAACTGTGACAGGGACCTGTCTAAAGCGGGCAAACAGGTCAGCTGCCACCCCCATTATCTTGGAGCTTCTTTGCTGGCGGGTGTCAGGAAAACAGGAACAGTGCTGCGTTTAAGGTACCCTGATGACAGCCACATCAAATATGTGACCTTTTCAAGGAAGCCTAGTTTCCATGGTGAGTGGGGCCTCACGTTCTTTCTCAAGCCACACTCTGTGGAGCTTGGTCTGCTCTGGAATGTGGTGGCAGTGGCCCCAACAGCTGGGTGGGGACATCTGCTGAGGGGCTGCCCCTCCAGTATGTCCAGGGTGGGTGAGGGGCTGAGATAGCCCCTGGGCTATCTGATGCTCACACCAGCTCTCCAACCTCCGCTGCTCCCCCCACTCCATACGCACACACTTAATGGCTCATGGCCAATTGGCTGCCAAGCTGGGCAGAAAGAAGGGGACTCTTTCTGTGATCCCCCATGTTCAGCCAAGGCCTTGACCTCTTCCACCTCATCTTGGCAGCTGGAGACAGCAGAGAGAGCTGGCCTCCCTGGCCTTGGCAGAGCGTGCGTTCGGGCTCAGCCTCAGCAGCTGCCAGAATGGGAGCTGAATGTCCAGTGCTTCTGCCAAAGCTTGCTAACTTCTTTCTTCTTTCTCAGAGCTATGCAAACGGAGGAAGCCGCTGAGGAATGCGGCAGCAACCTCCCCACTCCCGCCTCCCTCCTCCCTTGGCCAGTGCTCCCCCAACCCCCCAGGCTGGAGTCACATCAGAAAAATGCATTGGAAGAAAGAAATCCCCCAATGTGTCATGACATTACATTTCCGCCTGGTGCTCAGAAAGGAGAAAAGTAGGAGGGGGAGGTAGAAGTAGTGTGGTCATAGCCAGAGCCCTGTGACTACCTCACCTCGCTGCCTCCCTGGGGCAGATCACCTGCTCCCCTGGGGCTCTGTTTCCTCATTAATAAGGAGGGCTAATCACTCTGACTCAGACTGCAGAGAAACTCTGAGATTTAACTGTTTGCTATCATCAAAGAGCACTGATATTCCTAAGAGGCTGTTGAGAGGGTCTGTGCTGCAAGTTCCAGTTGGCAACAATTGAACAAGCTCACTGCTCTCTCACATGCGTTCATTCTCACATGCGTTCATCTAACAGACATACCGTGATTCCTACTTTGTTCTAGAAGTTAAACACACAAGAGTGAGCAGAACCCAGGCCCCGCCCTCCAGGGGCTTGCACTCCAGCGGGGAAGGTAGACAATTAAACAGATCATAATAATCAGGTGTCAAGACAGTTATGATGGACAGTAAGAGGTGCCAGGTGAGTAAGCCTGCTCTGGTGGTCAAGGGGGCCACTTCCTTGAGGAAGAAAAATTCAAGAGAAGGCAGGAAGACCAACTAGGGTCTAAGAGAAGAGGGGAGGTTATTAACAGTATTCTTGGGGCACCTGGGTGGCTCCTTCGGTTAAGCATCTGCCCTCAGCTCAGGTTATGATCCCAGAGTCCAGGGACTGAGACCCTTGTCAGGCTCCCTGTTCAGTGGGAAGTCTGCTTCTCCCTCTCCCTCTGCTCCTCCTCCGCTTGCACTTTCTCTCTGTCAAATAAATAAATAAATAAAATCTTTATTAAAAAAAAAAAAAGAGTATTCTAGGCCAAGGTAACAGGACTGAGAGGGAGGATGATGCGAATGAGAAACTGAAATGAGTTCAGTGTGACGGGAGTGTAGATAGCTGGGTTGGGGTCTGTAGAAGAGATGAAGAGGCTGCAGAGGGAGACCAGGCACCATTATACAGGGACCTTCAAAACAGTGCCAGGGAGGGGGGCCTGGGTGGCTCAGTGGGTTAAGCCGCTGCCTTTGGCTCGGGTCGTGATCTCAGGGTCCTGGGATCAAGTCCCGCATGGGGCTCTCTGCTCGGCGGGGAGCCTGCTTCCTCCTCTCTCTCTCTCTGCCTGCCTCTCTGCCTACTTGTGATCTCTCTGTCAAATAAATAAATAAAATTAAAAAAAAAAACAAAAAAAACAGTGCCAGCAAGTTCGGACTGGTTTCTCCGAGTGGCAGGGAACCAGGGCAGGGGTTTCACAAGAGCGCAGGTAAGAGGTGGCATGATCATATCTACTTTTGGGTAGATGACTCAGGCTGCAGTGTCAAGCGTGGACCAGAGAGGTAGTTACAGTCGCGTAGGGAGACCAGCTGGTTGGTGGCTGTGACAGTATCCAGGTTGTAGTGTCTGATGGTAGTAGCAATGGATAAGAGGGGAAGTACATGAATTCAAGAGGTAGTAGAAGGTGAGAGGAAGGGAATGGGGAGTTAAAGACGACTGAGATTTAGGCTTAAATGCCTGAGCAGAAAGCGGTGCCGTCCACTGAGATTGGCCGTTCTGAACAAGGAGGAGCTGGTTGGGGAGTGAAGATAGCAAACTCAGGTTTGGTCACATAAGTCTAAAGTAGCGACCTACCTTGTCAGTAGAGATGTTCGGTTCCCAGTCATAGAGCCAAATCTTGAGCCCAGGGATGGACTCTGGGCTGGAGAGGTGTCACTGGCCCAGTTATGAGAGTGCCAGCTATCTAACAAGCAAACTCCTATCCTTGGGGGCCTATCACAGTAGCTTATTTCTCACTCAGGTTAAGTCCAGAATGAGTGGCCCTAATACATGGCAGACGTTTTTCCCAGTGGAAGTTCAGGGACTCTGGTCCTTCCATCTTGTGTCTCTGTCATCTGTAATATACAGTTTCCAAGGTCATTGTGATGGAAGAAGAGCATGAATGATGATACCTGGGAGATTCTATTACTTCCAACCACACTCCACTGGCAAAAGCTCACCATGTGGTCACACACAACTCCCAAGAAGAGTGGGCAGATGTAATCTAGGTAGGTATCCGTGAGAAAGAGGAAATGAGTTTAGCAATCAGCTAGCCAGTCTCTGGCACAAGAATGCACAGGAGTGGATAGATCACTTGGCAGGTTTGGGGCTTTTCGCCCTCACTGGTTCCCATTTTTACATGCCTACACAGGCACAGGGTAGACAGAAATGAAGATAAGCCACTGCTTCCGCTCCCTAGACTCATGTTCTTGGAGACCAACAGAGGAGGGTAGGCTCCAACCTATTTTGGTCCTCCCTGTAAGTTGGGCAGATCTTCAGGGTGAAATGATCCTTGCGGGGGCGGGGTGGTTAGTGATGTTGGCTCTGACGCTGGCCACTCTGACTCTTTCCAGAGGCTAGCTGCCATTCTCCCTCATCTCTTTTCCTTCACCTCAACAAATCTTTATGGAGTATCTGGAGTGTGTTGGGTACAATGTCCAGTTCTGGAAACACGACAGTAAGTGAGGCAGAAATCCCTATGTTAATGTGTCAGTTTGCTTATTGTCTGTCTCTCTCGCTAGAATAATATCATTATGAACAGGGTCTGTGGCTTATCTTGTTTATCTTGCCTATCGCTACGTCCCAGTTACCCAAATAATGCCTAGCACATAGTAGGAAGTCTGGAAATAACTGTTGCTTAAATACCTAGTTGAATGAAGGCCTTCTGGAAATTCATATCTACAATGAGTACTACAAAAGGGGAAGAACAGGGTTCTATAGGGTGGCCTATGGCACAGTGACCTAATTGGGTTCAGGAGGCAAAGAGAAGTCTTCCTGGGGAAGAAACGTAGAGTTTGGAATATCGAATAAGGCAGGGACAGACAGATGGAAGACCATATGCAAAGGCCTGGCATCAACAGTGTGCAGGGAGGAAGTTCACTGCGGTTGGAGCCTGTAGGGGAAGGAGGGAGTCTCACTTGCCAGATGAGATAGAAGGGGCCCTTCAGAACCAGGCTGCACATGGCTTTGAGGGACCTCCTGAGTTTCTGTATTCCCTGAGGATACATGACTCAGCAGCTTCTTTGACCTACAACCATTATACTTCAAGTCAATGCTCAAAGGGAGCAGTTTTTTTTGTTTTTTGTTTTTTACTTTATTAGTGATTCTCATCTCATTGTCTCAATAATATCTGGACAGATTGGAATTAAAATCCCTGTCTGCCAGACCCTCCTTGCCTGCAGAGACTTCTCCTTTTTAGGAAAATAGGCACAGGGACTCTTCTTGGCGGGCAGTGAGTGGGGAAATGAACAACTGTCTTGATGTGCTTGGTATTTTCACATAAGACCTCACTTAAGGTTCCCAACAATCCTGGAGGCCTGGCACGATTATCCCCATTTTACAGATGAGGAAACTGAGTCCTTAAAGAAATGAGAATCTGCAGTAAAGCCCAAGAGAAGTGCATTTCTCTAGAGATTCTGAAGAAGACACTAGTTTTCCTCTGACAGACCGCAATGCGGACGTTTGAGAACAGAATTGCAAAGGAGCCAGTAGTCCAGTGAGTCAGATTAGACAAGCAGTCTAGAAAGTGTTCGTTAACTTCTGGGTCACTTGGCACAGCTTGAATGTGCTCTCTGACTCTAGGAGCTGACAGGCTACCAGGAGAGACAAGCCCACAAGAGAACTGTAGTTTCAGCACCATGTAAGAATTTGCTCTCACAGAGGTATGAACCGAAAGTTAGGGGAACACAGCAGCATCCATAGAATTGACTGTGTGCTCAGCGCTGAGCAGAGGCATAGACAATGTATTTGAGCGGGATTTTTCTTTTTTCTTTTTTTTTTTAAAGATTTTATTTATTTATTTGACAGAAAGGGATCACAAGTAGGCAGAGAGGCAGGCAGAGAGAGAGAGAGGGAAGCAGGCTCCCCGCTGAGCAGAGAGCCCGACATGGGGCTCGATCCCAGGACGCTGAGATCATGACCCGAGCCGAAGGCAGAGGCTTAATCCACTGAGCCACCCAGGTGCCCCTGAGCGGGATTTTTCAATATGGAATCCTTCTCTCTGGTCTTTGAACATCCTTACCTTCATTCCACCAACACCTAAGGTGCTGATTATGTGCCAGGTGCTAGGGAAAAGGCAATGAACAAATAGATACAGTACCTACCCTCAGCCTGGTACAAGAGATAGCTAGTGAATAAGTAATGATATGGACCCACAAAACTCCAGAAAATATCTAGAGAATGTGTGGGGTAAGAGCATTTACCTATGTGAAAAAGAATCGAGAGCTGGCCATTGAGAAACTTAAGAAGCTAATTTTCTTTTCCTGATATATGATTTATGCTTTCATTTATTTTTTTTTTAATTTTATTTATCTATTTGACAGAGAGAGACAACGAGAGCAGGAACACAAGCAGGGGGAGTGGGAGATGGAGAAGCAGGCTTCCTGGTGAGCAAGGAGCCTGATGCAGGGCTCGATCTCAGGATCCTGGGATCACAGACTGAGCTGAAGGCAGATGCTTAATGACTGAGTCACCCAGGTGTCCCTATGTTTTCATTTAATATGTAGTTATTGTATGAATTACTTTTTCTTTTTAAAGATTTATTTATTTATTTTGGAGAGAGACAGAGAATATGAGCGGGATGGACAGAGGGAGAGAGAATCTCAAGAAGACTCTTGGCAGAGCATGGAGCATGACGTGGGGCTCGATCTCATGACCCTGACACCAGGACCTGAGCTGAAACCAAGAGTCAATGCTTAGCCAACGGCACTGCCCAGGTGCTCCTATTTATTTAAGTGAAGTTTAAAAATAATCATGTGAATGACTATTCACTACTAGAAACTGTGATAAATGCCATGAAGGAAAAGTGTAAGTTGCTCTGAGAGAGGATAGCAAGGGGAACCACTTTAAATGAAGGAGTGGAAGGTGTGTTCATGAAAAGGCCATTGAAGCTGATGCCCGCAGGTTTCATTGCAGAGGACTAGGCAAAGTGCAGATAAGAATGTTCTGGAGAACAGGCACACAGAAGTTCTAGAAGGAAGAAAATGTATGGTATGTTCTAGAAATAGAAGAGAAACTTGTGTGATGGAGCTGCTAAAAAAAAAAAGATTTCTTTTTGACCCTAGCTGTTCTCAGTCTATGAAATAAGTCCCACACCCATGCCAGATTGAAGATTCTGAGGCCTAAGAGGGTGTCTGGTTTATTCACTGCTAGAACAGAACCCATCACTCTGTAAGCATTTAAATATTTGTTTCATACATAAATGAAAAAATATGCACAGTATTTTGATCAGGAACTACAAAAATGCCAAGAAGTGGTGGATTTGCATTAATGCTCAACTGCCCTGAGCCCTGGGGATCAGGATATCTGACAGTCCCTGGAGGGCAGTCAGGGAGACAAAATATGAGCTAAGAGCCGATTTCCCTGGGTGCAAGCCGTGGTCACAATGTGTTATCACAGAACTTTGGCCTTTCTCTGAATTCCATTGTCTCTATGGTTTCTTGAGTTTCAATTCTCCCTTCTTTCCAGGAATTCTCATTTTTCTCTGTCATAAACACCCGAGGTATTTACTTACATCAGAATGGCTTCAAAGTAATAAACCCTGAGGCAATTTTTTCTTTTGAATTCCAGGAAAGCCTTTCCATTAGTATTTTCTTCTAGAGCTACAGCTGCTAAGCCTGTGAGCTTCTGAAAGATGCAGATTTTTTGTGCTGCAGGACAGATCTGCTGAGGCCGCCACTCCAGGAGGAGAGACCCAGGTATTAGTGCTTTTAAAGCTTCCTTGGTTATTCTGATGACAAACCACATAAGGAAAAATCACTTTAGTGTGGTGGTTCTTAACCTTTTGAGGGTGATTAGCCCCTTTGAGATGCTGAGGAGATTATCCCCATCCTGATCCAGAAAAAAAAAAAACACCTCACATGCACAACACTTAAGGATAGTCTAGACACCTCCGTGTATTTATGGAGTACCCCAAATTCCCAGTGCCTAGTCCACATCCGAAAGGATACCAGGTTTATCCTGCTTCTCCAGTGCAGAGCCCTGGAGATTTTTCCATCTCATTTCTTTGTGCTCCGGGATTTGGGCCCTCTTCAAGATCTGAATGTTTAAGACTGTTTGAGGGTAAATGGCTACAAAAAGAAGTTTGAGATTCTCAAGACAAATGGAGCCTTCTATTTGAAACTCAATAGTCTTGCTGGAACCCACCCAAGAAAGGCCACAGAGTAGAGTGGAAGGAACTCTGGAAGGGACTCTAAGTCTCCTGGGCTCTAATCTGAGCTTGGACACCAATTTACTGTGTCCTTGCCAAGTCAATTCTCCTTTGTGAGCTTCATTTTCCTCAACTGTAAAGTGAGGTGGTAGACTGGAAGAACTCAAAGATCCCTTCCAGCTCTTTGAGTCTAGGATTCTTTTCAGGGAAATTGTACACAGGAGCCACTTCAGATGGCAGAGCACAATGGAGATATGTGACAAATAGATGTATTAATGGGGTCCCGTGGAGAGATTGCTTCCTATTTCTATATGGCCTTCTGCCTTCAGATTCTAGTATTCCAGGGTAAATTCTTTTGCTAGTGACCCCTTAGGTATTCTACTAATCCCCGTGGTTAGAAAGACAAAGACCTGTGAGGTCACAGAGCCTAATCACCCACAGCCCACCACACTTTCCCATCTTCTCAAACCCAGGCTGAGGCATTTGACCTTAGCTGAGAGGACAAAGGAAGTGGTAACTTCCACATCCCTATCCATGGCTACAAATTGCCTTTAATGAAACAGAGAGATCGTTTCATTAAAGCAGCTGCCTTCCGTACAGGTCATGATTGTCTCTGAGCAACATTTTTTTTGGGGGGTGGGGGGTGGGCAGCAAAACTTACTGAGTGATAGTATAAAGCTCCCAAAGTGGGAGAGGAACCCAAGAGGGTTACTCATCTCTGAGCAACATTAAGTCTTAGATTCAGTCTGGGAGGATACTCTCCAGGTCGAGTGGATCCAAGGCCTCCACTGCAAAGCAGGACTGTTTCCTTGAGGTCCCTGACCATCACCACCTGGGGAAGAGTAGGGATTCACAGTCATGAAGCTTATGTACCCATTGAAATGGAATTGACCTATTCATTAGGAGAGAGGATTAAAATAGTGGACATCTGTGTTTTGTTTGTCTGTTTTAATTTTTCTCTTTGGACATCCACTACTTTTTCCCTTGGCAGTTATACTTTCCTCTTTTGTGAAGAAGATACTTTCCCCTCACCTTCAGTCCAGGTTGCTTTTTGAGATTTTTTTTTTTTTTTTTTTTTTTTGACAGAGAGATATCACAAGTAGGCAGAGAGACAGGCAGAGAGAGAGAGGAGGAGGAAGCAGGCTTCCTGCTGAGCAGAGAGCCCGATGCGGGACTCGATCCCAGGACCCTGAGATCATGACCCGAGCCGAAGGCAGCGGCTTAACCCACTGAGCCACCCAGGCGCCCCCCAGGTTGCTTTTTGGGTGAAGGTGATACCCCTAACCTTCTAGGAATGGATAGAAGACCTGCACCTGGTCAGTCAGAGCATTCCATATCTTGGGCTATTGCGATTGTTTCAAAGATGGATAATTACCCAAGCTGGTCGGGAAAATCCAATCCTGGGGCTCTTTCTGGAGCTGTGAAGGAAAAAGGCGTTGACTAGACTGAGGAAGCTAATCTGAAGTTGAGCCTGGAGCGGCTTGTGGATGTTGATGAGTGTTAGCAACAAGGTGGAGGGTGTGGGGCTTCCTATTTCAACTAAGTTTCTGGCTTACCAGGTGCTACGCTCAATTATGTCCCTCTAATTTACAAAAGAAAAATATTAAAATTTTTAGCTTCTCACAATGAAAAGAAGTATTTATTTAAAAACTTTTAGAGGAAGGGTACACTGAGGTGGCTCAGTCAGTTAAGTGTCTGCCGTTGGCTTGGATCATGATCTCAGGGTCCTGGGGTGGAGCTCTTTAAGGAGCTCCCTACTCAGCGGGGAGCCTGCTTCTCCTCTCGCTCCCCCTACTTGTGCACACACATTCTCTCTGTCAAATAAATAAGTAAATAAGTAAATCTTTAAAAAAAAAAAAAACCCAAAAAACTTTAGGAGGAGAGGCAACTAGGTGGCTCATTGGTTGATTCCGCCTCATGTCGTGACCTCGGGGTTATCAGATTGAGGCCCCAGTCAGGTTCCATGCTCAGTGGGGAATCTGCTTGAGATTCTCTCCTGCTCCCTCAGCCCCCTCCCCGCACCCTGCCACTTGCATATGTGCTCTTCCTCTTTCTCTGAAATAAAGAATACATCTTAAAAAAAAAAAAAAGTTTGGGACATCTGGTTGGCTCAGTTGGTTAAGCAGCTGCCTTCAGCACAGGTCATGATCCAGAGTCCTGGGATGGAGTCCCAATCGAGCTCCTTGCTCAGTCCCTTTGTCTGCTACTCCCCATGCTTGTGCTCTCTCTCTCTAGCAAATAAATAAAATCTTAAAAAAAGAAGAAAAAAACCCAAATTTTGGAGAGGCTCCTGGGTGGCTCAGTCAATTAAGTGACTAACCCTTGATCTCAGCTCAGGTCTTGATCTTGGGGTTGTGAGTTCAAGCCCTGCATTGGGCTCCAGGCTGAGTGTGGAACCTACTTAAAACTTTTGGAGCTTCTAAGTGTGGGTGCTCAGGATAAACTGTTACTCACCTCATCCCAGGTATAGCTGTAAGGGTGGAAAAACATTGCTCTGTCCTGGTACTTTTTGGTGCCTATTTATAAAATGCATGCAGAGTTTTGTCCAGATTTCAACCCAACCCCATTGTGTTCCTCTTCCTGTTCTAAAGGACCATGAACTTTTTCCGCTTGGGGCGAGCCAGGGTGATGGAGCATGGATTCTCCACTAAATTTGATTTCCTTGATTTTTGCTCTTTTTCTATTCTTGGGCAGAGTCTCTTGATCTTGGCTTTCCCTTCTGGCAGGCCCCACACCCTCACTTTCTCTGGTGAGCTATGGCATAAACACCCCAGATTTTGTTATGCTCTGTTGCCCAGCCTCATCTCTTACACAGGTTTAAATCATCGGGTTAATTGAAAACGTTCACTTTCTTTGGACTTGTCGTAAACAGATTGAATCAGATGTGGCAAGATGCCTGGGAAAAGCCACCACTGGTTCCTGCTTACGACAACACGAGTCACTTCCTCTCCTTGCAGGTTCCAATGACTACTTCATTTGGTAGGCTCAATTAAGGTTCCCCTTCCTCTCCTAGAAAGGTCCCAGCTCCAAGTCTTACTTTGTCAGCTGGACGAGCTAGAGTTTCTTGGCAAATGTGTCCCTTGGGAAGGCTCACTTCCCATCCCTGTCCCTGAGGCCCTCACCATACAAGGCTTACAAATACCT
Source organism: Mustela nivalis (assembly GCF_964662115.1). Classification (NCBI taxonomy): domain Eukaryota; kingdom Metazoa; phylum Chordata; class Mammalia; order Carnivora; family Mustelidae; genus Mustela; species Mustela nivalis. The sequence continues at coordinate 103,942,860 of NC_139022.1, forward strand.
GCCACCCAGGCCCATCCTACTCCTAGGCAGACCTGTTGTGCAGAATTCATTTTCAAAGGTAACAGGCCAAATTTACCCATTCTTGAGGATATCAGGAAGTAGCCCACGCAAAAGAGAGAGTCTTAAAAGCCTTCAATTCTTTTTCATTCAATTTAATAGTCTCAGAGATTACCCACAGGTCAAAAAATCTCCAGGGTCACAGAACTACTTTTCTAACCACCCATAGGTTGGATGACTGAGAGGTTGAAGGGAAGGGTTTGGAGACATCCGAGAAAGGATCACAAGAGCAAAGGTGACAAGTGAAATATGCCAGAAGGTGGTAGGTTTATAACCTATAGCTTATAACCTAAAGCTACATTTTTAAAATGCTCAAAACAAATAGAACTCTCTAGGGACCATTCTAAATACTCAGGGTATATTAATTTATGTAATCTTCATACTGACCCTATTATGTGGTTACTACACTGTATCCTCCCATTTTTCCTGTAGGAAAACTGGACTCCGGAGAAGTGAATTAACTTGCTCAAGGTCTTGTACTTGATGCCAGATAGAGCTAAGAATTGAATCCAGGGGTGCCTGGGTGGCTCAGTGGGTTAAGCCTCTGCTCAGGTCATGATCTCAGGGTCCTGGGATCGAGTCCCGCATCAGGCTCTCTGCTCTGTGGGAGCCTGCTTCCTCCTCTCTCTCTCTGTCTGCTTCTCTGCCTACTTGTGATCTTTCTTTATGTCAAATAGATAAATTTTTAAAAATATATTTAAAAAAATTAAAAAGAATTGAATCCAGGCTTATTTGCAAAACAAATCATGCATTAATGTATGTACTGTACATATGTATGTAATGTGACATATGTATGTATTCTAGTAACATATTACCCTGAGATATCTAGCTCAATCTCCATGTCCATTGGCATTGCAACCTCTCTATTGATATTTACAGTAAAATTACATCATAGTATCAATTATATGTGAAGAGTGAATTGAGATTAAAACATGCGTCTCAGGTTCTAAAAATTTAGGTTTCAATAGCAAAAGTGAAGGGAAAATCATAGAATCTCAAAGGTTCTGGATTTAGTTTTTATAACTGTAGACCAAATTCAAACAAATTGGTTCTCACCACCACCACCACTAACAAAGGAATTGAATCCAGACAATCTACTTCCCAAATTTGCTTTTAACCATTATACCACACTGCCTCTCCATAAATCTCTAAAGGTTGGGCCACCAACTACCCTGGCTTGCCCAGGATTGAGGGGTTTCCCAGAAAACACGACTTTTAGTGCTAAAACTGGTACAGTCTTGGGCCAACCATGATGGTTGGTCACCCTTGTGCAGAAATGTTATCAAAGAAGATGTTTCTCTTGTAATTTGATACCAAAGCAACTGCAATAAGACAGAGTTGAGAGAGAAGTTGCTCAAGATAAGACAGAAATTTTGAAGAGCAGATGAAATTTGGGACTTTCCTCTTCTTCTGCTACCTTAGTTGTGGCCCCTTGACCAGAAGTGATGGCTGCTTCAGTTCTGATCTAGTTTTTCATCTTGTCCCTTCTTGGAATCATTCCACATGAAGTAGCCATGGTAATTTTCTGGAGCATAAATGTGGCCGGTCATTCCCATGCTTATAACACTCCTTTGAACTCAATGACTAGAGTATAGATCCTAAGCTCTTGAGCTTGACTTGGAAGGCCCTCTGCCATTTGGCCTTCATTAATCTCTCCGGCCTTTCTTTATGGTTAACAAGTTACTATAGTTCAACCACAACAAACAACTATTATTTTCCTGAAGACACCAGCCTCTTACCTTGGTGTCTTTTTCTAAACTTCTGGAGATATCAGCAATATCAGCAATATCCTTTCTCCCTTCTTTGCCAGCAACTCCTGTACGTATGTGTGTGTGTGTGTGTGTATATATATATATATATATATATATATTTGATGTTGCACTTTTCATCTCTGTGAATTATTTCTTTTATAACTGGAAGTTTGCACCTCTTTTTTTTTTTTTTTTTAAATGGGATTTTATTTATTTATTTGACAGAGAGAGACACAGAGAGAGAGGGATCACAAGCAGGGGGAGCAGGAGAGGGAGAAGCAGGCTTCTCACTGAGCAGGGAACCCAACATGGGCCTCAATCCCAGGACTCTGGGATCATGACCTGAGCCAAAGGCAGCCACCTAATGACTTAGCCACCTAGGTGCCCAAGTTTGCACCACTTAATCCCCTTCACCTAGTTGGCTTATCCCCTTCTCTGTTCCGCAACTTGGCAACCAACCAAGGCTCCAACCTGCAAGACTCCTGGGTTAAGAGACCCTCTTCTGTGTTTTCCAGCTCTTGGGTCACTTCCTCTATAGCATAATTTTCATGTTCTCTTATGACTATCTGTTTATCTGTGAACCCCACTGTTCTATGAACTGCCCTTTATCTGTAGTTTTACAATACTCAACACCTAATAACAGCAACTTTATACCAGAAAACTTGTGTGCATTATCTCACATTAATTCACATGGTAACTATTATTTCTGTTTTATAGTTAAAGAGATGGAAACCCTGAGAAGTTAAGTAATTTTCCTTCGATCTTACAGCTAGTAAATGTTTTGAAACTGCTAAAGTTCTTCTCCAACTGAATGAACCCTTGGTCCTCTATCTATTTTACAAAGTTGCAGAGATCAGGGGCTCCTGGATGGCTCAGTGGGTTAAGCCTCTGCCTTCAGCTCAGGTTATGATCTCAGGGTCCTGGGATTGAGCCCCCTCTTGGGCTCTCTGCTCAGCAGGGAGCCTGCTTCTCCCTCTCTCTCTTCGGGCTGTTCTGCCTACTTGTGATCTCTCTCTCTGTGTCATGAGATCTTTAAAACAAAACAACACAAAACAAAACAAAACAAAAAACAAAGTTGCAGAGTCAAATGAAGTGATGAAGAGGGTATGGCTTTGTAAGCTGAAAAACTCTAATGTCAGAAACTGCTCATTTCTACCTCCCATATTTGTCTTCTAGTTTCTTTTCATAATAATAGAATCCCTGGTGTTTAACTAGACACCTAGCTGCCCATAATAATAGCTATAGTTCCCAGACTCTCCTACAGCCAGGAATGGCCATATGGTTCTGTTTGGGTCAACATGATATGAACAGAACCAAACCCACCACTTCTAGGACATGGCTTTAAAGAGAATGAAAGAACCTCCTCCTTCCTTTTTCCCTTCCCTCTAGCTATGCATGGATATGGAGGTGATGAGTCATCTTGGATCATATGGATAAGATAGAAGGAGCCTGGGAACTCTGGCCTTGTGGAATTCACATACTTACCCTATACTACATCCAAACATCTGTTTGGATGATTTTGACAGAGATAAATAAGCTTCTATCTTGTTTCAGTCAATTTGGATCTCTGTTGTGACACCTAAACCTATACTCTAATATAGTCTATTCACAAGGGGGAAGGATTATTCTTATTATTCCTACACAGATGCTTTGAAACTGTATATAGGCTATATCATAAGAATTAATTTTCTCTTCTCAGTAAAAGATATTAGCATTCAACTAGTTGCTCAGGCCAAAAAGCTCAAGGGCTTTATTTTCCTTTTCAAACAGCCTTGGGGTGCCTGCGTGGCTCAGTTGGTTAAGCATCCGACTGGGGATTTCCGCTCGGATCATGACCTTAGGGTCACGAGATCAAGCTTGGCATCAGGGCTCAGCGCCCAACATGGAGCCTGCTTGGGATTCTTTGTCTCCCTCTGCCCTGCCGTCACTAGGGCTCTCTGTCTAGCTCTGTTGACTTTTGTGAATTTGCTGCTATAAACATAGGTGTACACATATCTGCTTGAGTACTCACTTTGGATTCTTTTGGGTATATACCTAGAAGTAGGATTGCTGGATCATACTGTAATTCTACTTTTAATTTTTTGAGGAACTACTGTACTATTTCGCAGAGCAGCTACACCATTTTACATTCCCACCAACAATGTACAGGGTTCCAATTTCTCCACATCCAACCAATATTTGTTATATATATTTTTTTTGACAGAGAAGAAGATCACAAATAGGCAGAGAGGCAGGCAGTGGAGGGGGAGAGCAGACGGTTGGGAATGGGGGGGAAGCAGGCTCCTGCTGAGCAGAGAACCTGATGGGGGGCTCGATCCCAGGACCCCGAGATCAGGACCTGAGCTGAAGGCAGAGGCTCAACCCACTGAGCCACTCAGGCACCCCAATATTTGTTATTTTTTATATTGTTTTTGTTTTGTTAATAGCTATCCTAATGGACGTGATGTGGTATCTCATTGTTTTGATTTGCAACTTCCTCATGATTAGTGATGTTGAAGATCCTTCCATGTGCTCATCTTCCTTGGAGAAATGTCTGTTCAGATCTTTGACCACTTTTGCTTTTTCATTATTTAATTATGGGAGTTCTTTATATATTTCGGATACTAATTCCTTACTAATATATGATTTGCACATATTGTCTCCCATTCCATGGGTTGTCTTTTCTCTCTTGATCATGTCCTTTCATACTTAAAAGGTTTTTAAACAAAAGTTTTTAATTTTGATGAAGTCCAATTTATCTAACCTTTTTTGTTGTCGGTGCTTTTGGTGTCATTTCCATGAAATTATTATTAAACCCAATGTCAGGAAGATTTCTTCAATGTTTTCTTCTAAGAGTTTTACAGTTTAGCTCCTACATTTAGGTCTTTTTCTTTGTTTTAAAAGATTTTATTTATTTATCTGAAAGAGAGAGAGAGAGAGAGCATGATTAGGGGGAGGGGCAGATGGAGAGGGAGAAGCAGGTTTCCCACTGAGCAGGGAGCCCAGTGTAGGGCTTGATCCCAGGATCCTGGGGTCATGACCTGAGCCAAAGGCAGACGCTTAATGGACTGAGCCCTACAAGTGCCCCTCCTACATTTAGGTCTTTGATCCATTTTAAGTTAATTTTTTGTACATGGTCCTTAGTAAAGGTTCAACTACATCCTTCTGCATGTGGATACCAATTTTTACCAGTATCTTTTATAGAAAGTTATGACTAAAAAGATATAAAATATGACAGCATATACATAACATGGAGGAAAGAGAGGAAAAAAGAGAAAGAATGTATTTGGAGGCTTTCTTTCCTCTTCTAATTTTGGGAATAATTTGAAGAGAATAAGTATTAACTTCTTTTTTTTTTTTTTATAGATTTTTATTTATTTATTTGACAGAGAGAGATCACAAGTAGGCAGAGAGGCAGGCAGAGAGAGAGAGAGGAGGAAGCAGGCTCCCTGCCGAGCAGAGAGCCCGATGCGGGACTCGATCCCAGGACCCTGAGATCATGACCTGAGCCGAAGGCAGCGGCTTAACCCACTGAGCCACCCAGGCGCCCCAAGTATTAACTTCTTTAAATGTTTGTAGATTCACCTGTGAATCCATCTGATCCGGGACTTTTTTTTTTAAGTTTTCTTTTTTTTTTTTTACTAATTCAATATTACTCCTAGTTATTGGTCTGTTCAGATCTTATATTTCTTTCTGATTCAATTTTGGAAGACTGTATGGTTTTAGGAGTTTATCCATTTCCTATAGATTTGTCCAATTTATTGTCATAAAATTTTTCATTGTACTTTCTTTTTTTGTTTGTTTTTTAAACTTAAATTCAATTAGTTAACATACAGTGTATTGTTAGCTTTAGAGGCGGTGTTCAGTGATTCATCCGTTTTATATAATACCCAGGGCTCATTACATCATGTGCCCTCTTTAATGTCCATCGCCCAGTTAACCTTATTCCCCAACCCTCCTCCCCTCAGTCTGCTTCACATGATGAGAAGTCTCTTATGGTTTTCTTCCTCTCTGATTTTGTCTTGTTTTGTTTTTCTCTCCCTTTCCCTATGCGCCTCTGTTTTGTTTCTTAAATTCCACATATGAGTGAAATTATATGGTAATTGTCATTCTCTGACTTATTTCTCTCAGCATAATAGCCTCTAGTTCCATCCATGTCATTGCAAATGTCAATAAGTCATTTTGTTTAGTGGATGAGTAGTATTCCACTGGATAGATATTATAAGAAATAATATCGTCTTTATCCGTTCATCAGTCAATGGACATCTGGGCTCTTTTTTTTTTTTTTCCAAGATTTTATTTATTTATTTGACAGACGGAGATCACAAGTAGGTAGAGAAGCAGGCAGAGAGAGAGAGAGAAGGAAGCAGGCTCTCTGCTCAGCAGAGAGCCCGATGCAGGGCTTGATTCAAAGACTCTGGGACCACGACCCGAGCCGAAGGCAGAGGCTTTAATCCACTGAACCACCCAGGCACCCTTGGGCATCTGGGCTCTTTCTATAGTTGGGCTATTGTGGACATTGCTGCTACAAACATTGGGGTGCAGATGCCCCTTTGGATCACTACATTTGTATTTTTAGGGTAAATATCCAGTAGAGCAATTTCTGGGTTGTAGGGTAGCTCTATTTTCAACTTTTTGAGGACCATCTGTACTGTTTTCTAGAGTGGCTGCACCAGCTTGCATTCCCAACAGGGAAGGGAGGGTTCCCCTTTCTCTGCATCCTCACCACCATCTGTTTTTTCCTGACTTATTAACTTTAGCCATTCTGGCTGGTGTGAGGTGGTATTTCATTATGGTTTTGATTTGTGTTTCCCTGAAGCCAAATGATGTGGAGCATTTTTTCACGTGTCTATTGGCTATTTGTGTGTCTTCTTTGGAGAATTGTTTGTTTATGTCTTTTGTCGGTTTCTTGATTGGATTATTTGCTCTTTGGGTTTTGAGTTTGATAAGTACTTTATAGATTTTGGATACTAGCCCTTTATCTGATAAGATAATTGCAAATATCGTCTCCCATTCTGTCAGTTGTCTTTTGGTTTTGTCGACTGTTTGCTTTGCTGTGCAAAAGCTTTTTATCTTGATGAGTGGTTCATCAAGATAGTTCCAATAGTTTATTTTTAAACTCTGTTTCCCTTGCCTTTGGAGATGTGTCTAGCAAGAAGTTGGTGTGGTCGAGGTCACAGAAGTTGCTGCCTGTTCTCCTCTAGGACTTTGATGGGTTCCTATCTAACATTTAGGACTTTCATCATTTTGAGACTATTTTTGTGTATGGTGTGAGGAAATGGTCCAGTTTCACACTTCCATATGTGGCTATTTTTCATTGTACTCTCTTATTATCCTTTGTATTTCTGCAGTGTCAGTTGTTACTTTTCCACTTTTGTTTCTGATTTTATTTATTTGGGTCCTTTCTCTTCATTTCCTTGATGAGTCTGGCTAGGGGTTTATCAATTTTGTTTATCTTTCAAAGAACAAGCTCTTGATTTCATCAATTGTCCTTTTTTTTTTGTCTCAGTCATTTTTTTTAAAATCTTCTATTATTTATTTATTTTAAAGCAAACCCTATGCCTACCATGGGATTTGAACCCATGACCCCAAGATTAAGAGTTGTATGTTGTTCCAATGGAACAGGCCAGGTGCCCTTCTGTCATTTATTTCTGCTCTGACCTAATTATGCCCTTCCTTCTGTTATTTTCTTCCATCTTGGGCTTTCATAGTTCCTTTAGGTAT